>NC_141141.1:43868064-45068064 GCF_053477565.2 Lygodium microphyllum | reverse complement strand
ACTTTTAGATGAGATTTTTGAATTGAGAGAAAATCTTACGGGGGCATCTATAAGCCCGTCTATTTGTGTGTGTACCATTTCATGTCTATAGTCACATATATAAGGAAATCCACACGCACCAATAGACGCGCTTTAGACGCGCATATACATGCATCAATAAATGCGCACACGAAAACCAAAATTATTATTTATTTAATTTCTTTTGTGCATCTACAAGTGTGTCTACATGGAAGATTAGACACATAAACACGTGTATAGACGTGCTTTTACATGCGCCAGTAGACGCGACCACAAAACCAAAAATCTCTTTTTTTTAAAGATATTTAATTTCTTTTTATTAATTTGAATTATATAGCGCGTGTATGGGCGTGTGTACTCTGCATTCTAGACGCGAGTATCGACGCACGTTTTCTACAATTTAGACGCGTAAATAGACGCGAAGCATAGAATGGGAAAAAAAACCAAAGAGCATGCTCTCTGGTATTTTTTTTTTCCCCTCCCATACATCAAATTGTGCATTTGGAAAAAACACAATGGATCTGAAGGCACGAGAATTGAAAACAAAAATCCATGTATTCATTATATATAAAACACATTTACATGGGGAGTTTAAGTGCTTACGACCTAAAGCATGGCCACAAGCAGTAGGCTCAAAAATGGATAATAGAGAAACAAGGAAACAAGGCCATAGAGGAGGTATGGTGCTCCTCTACGAATCTGAAGAAGAAACATCTTTGCTAGCACCACCATCGCTACTAGCGTCGCTATCCCCCTCCTCGCTATGCTCCACATCGGGGTTCACCTACACACAAAAGATCAAGGTTGCTTACGTACAATTGCAAAGAAAAAGTTATAATTAGCCGTATTTTTAATAGAAAAGTAAGAAAAGCATACCTCCTTTGGCTGTCGAATCCTCATAGCCCGGTTGTATTGCTCCTCAGTGATGAGACCCTCCTCATAGAAGTGAAGCCATGTGGCTACGCGGTTATGGCCTCGATAGTAACCTACCTCTCTAGGAGTAGGTATCCTACCAATGATAGTAGTCTGCAAAACAATTATGATATATACAAACAATTATGAGACACAATGTATTAGAATAAATTATATAAAGAATTGAAAAAAATATAAATTTTTAAAAACTAAAAATCAAAATATACTTACAAACTCTGCCTCCCACGACTCCCTGCCACCCGATCTGTAATGCGACGATCCCATGTTTTCCATTTGGATGCGTCGCGCCTCTGCGTGCTGGCGACTCTTCACTTTCTCTGCTACTTTCTTCTTGGCTTTCTTCCACTTTATGCGGTGGCACATAGGTAGTTCGCTATAGGCTCCACGCCCCTCCTCTTGTCTCCGCAGTGACTCCCTAGCATGTGTCATGAGGTGGGATCTTTTGTTGTGAAGCAAATCCCTCACTTTTGTGCATCCCCAATCATCTGAGAATCGCTAACCCTCAAGATTTGGGTACCTCCTATGGACTGCCCTCAACACCTCCTACCACAAGTCGCTTTTCTGATTCTTGAAGTAAATGAAACAATCTTTATACGTCGCATGCACGATGCTCCTCATGTACGCCATTACATCCCTTCCTTCATCATCGTGGAAGATGCCACCAGTATCTGTAACTCTATAGTACTGGCGTACTAGCTCCTCTACGTGATCTTCTGCTGAGGGTGATCGCTCGCCACCTCCTAGGCAACCCCCACACAAGCCTCGTCCTCCCCCTTGACTCTCCCTCCTCCCTCTATGTCGACTACCCTTTGCCTTGTTACATGCATGTGCTTTCGCAATGCACGTGCATCGGGCTGACACGTGCTTCAGCCAATGCATGTACAAGCGCTGCACATGGAGTACTTGCAATTGGAGTTTGGACATTTGGTGTTTGGGAAGTAGTGCCAGGCAAAGACGTCAGAGGCATTCCAGACATGATGTTGAACACCTCGTCTGTTGTGGAGGAGCGGCCAAGGTGTCTAGTCATCTCTCCCATGAAGTTGTCCTTACTAGGAAAACCTCCAAAAAAAGCATTGATTCCTCTGCTAAACAAGAACAATGTATCATTCATGCGCTCCAAATCTGGGTTATTGCTAGATGAACTAGGATGCGACATCTGAAAACAAAACACAGGAATAAGACAAATTTGCTAAACTGCAATATTGTGTAAACTGTACTATTGTGTAACATATTCATACAATTCCAGAAATAAAAACTTGTTTTTTAATCAGAGCAGGAGTATGTATATTCACGTCTGAGATGCAGAATAGACGTGCTCTCAGACACTTTCCTAAAGTCAAACCTTCTGGGCAGAGCGCGTGTATATTCGCATCTGAGATGTAGAATAGACGCGCTCTCAGACGCTTCCCAGAAGTCAAAGCTTCTGAGCAGAGCGCGTGTATATTCGAGTTTGAGATGCAGAATAGACGCGCTCTCAGACGCATCTCTGAAGTCAAAGCTTCTGAGCAGAGTGCGTGTATTCTCGCGTCTGAGATGCAGAATACACGCGCTTGGAGACGCGACTGCAGACGCGATAACAGCAAACATAGCTACACATCTATGTCTGCGTCTGCACTAGAATCTACATGCGCTATCAAATGCGCTAAGTCGGCCGCTCTCAAGCCGACAACCGCCATCCATAATTTATTTGTGATATAAAAACTTCAATCATAGATCCTAAAATAGAAAGAGAGAGAGAGGAAGAGAGAGAGAGAGAGAGGGAGGGAGGGAGAGAGAGAGGGAGGGAGGGAGAGAGAGAGAGACACAGAGAGAGAGAGAGAGAGAGAGAGAGAGAGGACTCACCTTAGGTCTTTGGTGTGAACGGGTGGTGGCGCTGCTTCCTTCCCCTTCTTCTTCTCCTTGGTAAGTTGTTCTCCCTTGATGTTTACTGCTTGTTGTCTCCTCTCTTTGCCTCTTGTTCCTCTTGTTCTCCTCTCTTTTGTTCTCTCTTTCTTCCTCTCCTTGGCTTTCTTCTCTTTAGCTGTCTTATTTCCCTTCTTTTCTCTTTGAAGTGAAAGAAGAGATGAGTCATGAGGAGGTGAGTCATGAAGAGACTAGTGGAGGTAGACTGCATGTCGACTGAACTCAAGCTCCAGAACGCGCAAAAACGCAAGAAAGGCGCAGTTTGAAAAGAAATCGCTTGCATCTTTTGAATTTTGACGTTTGCGTCTATTTTTACGTGTATATGTGTGTCTAAGTTTACGTAAACGCGCAAATAGGCACAGACGTAGACGCGCAATTATATGCAGGTATAGATGTGCATTTAGCACGCTTGCGTCTTTATCATAAGTTTTTGTATTTAAGATAAGTTTTGATAGTAAGTTCTTATCATAAGTTCTTATGTATTTATGATAACTTTTGTGTATTTAAAATTGAATATCTTAGAATAATTAATACGCCTTGAAGTTTTTATGTAAACATATTAATAACAAATTTGATGTTGTCATGAATTAGGTTTAATCATGTCGTCGTCATCACCTAGTGCGGTGCATGCTGATGAGTCAACGAGCACATCCTCAAGTGAGGATGAAACATTATGCCTTCATAATCGAGATGCATGGCTACGACAAAAAATTAAATGCATGTGTGATCATTGTCGAGGGTGTATTTTTCGAGCACATCGAGTTGCAATGTCACACCTCAGCATGTATGGAGAATGGGACCGAGAAAAATCATCGGTATTCATTGTTTTAAACACTAAGATCACTAGTCTATGTTTGAAATATATATCAACGTACATGTAACTCCCTTTTGTGGTTGAGCAAGATGCAGTGCCACATCCTCAAATGCTCCCTCCCGGGCATCAAGAAGCTGCAAAACATCGACCCAAGGAGGCAGAGTCTTCAAGAAGAGTGGAGACTGACGACCATGATAGTAGCCCTCATGAAATGCCCCATCAAGTTGTAGAGGATGAGATTTTGGACAACATGGTACACGATCTATTTTCGCAATCGGTTCGGGGAGAAGGTCACTCTATGAAGCCAAATGACCCACTATACGTAGCGTCATCTACTCCATTATATGAAGGTTTTACGTACTCCATTCTTCGTGCATCCCTCGAGATACTTAACTTGCAAATAATTTATGGATGAAGTAATGTCAGTTTGAATGGGTTATTGAAGTAGGTATCAATTCAGTTTGGCTTATGAATCATAATATTAATTGTTCTATTTTGAAATCAGACACAAATATATGTCGGTGGTTTTTTTAACTCACTTTTAAAAATATATGTAGGTTATTATCACAAATGCTTCCAAAAGAAAATAAATTGCCAACTAAGAGAGAGCAAGAAAGACATTACTTGACATCTCTGGGAGGCCTCGATTATGTCAAGATCCATGCATGTGTCAATGATTGTGTCTTATTTCGTGGGATTCATGAGTTCGCACGAGAGTGTCCTGTTTGTGGTGAATCAAGATACGAAGTGGAGATGAAGTCAATGGATGTGCCTCGTAAGGTTTTGCAATATTTTCTGATTATTTCACGTATTCAACTTATGTTCAAGTGTAAGTCTATTGGAAAGCTCATGTCATGGCATGCTAGTCATCGTTCAAGTGATGGAAAATAGAGAATCCCTGCAAACACACCGGCATGGCAACATATAGACAATTTATGGCCCGTTTTCAAAGAAGAGCCAAGAAATTTGAGATTTGGTTTAGGTATGGATGGAATCAATCCATTTGGCATCAAAAGCACATCATATAGTGTATGGCCAGTGGTATTGGTGAACTATAATATTCCTCCATCCATGGCAATTAAAAAGGGACATGTAATGTTGTCCCTTCTGATTCCTGGAAAGCACAAGGTAAAAAACATGGACATTTACTTAGAGCCTTTGATTGAAGAGTTAGAAATGTTATGGGAAGGTATTGAGGTGCAAGATACAAGCGCATCTGCATCCTCTAGAGATTTCACTTTGAAGGCCATGTTGTTGTGGACTATACATAACTTTCTAGGATATGGAGAGTGTTCAGGTACATGTATATAACTCTATATTTGAAATTCAAGACTTGAAACAATTGCATGTTATTAATTCACTTGTTTGTTCAAGTTTAACCATATCAGGATATCATGCATGTCCTATTTGCGGTCCCTCTCTAGTTTCCTCTAAACCAGCACGTTTAAAGAAGGTTATCTATAACAATTGACGAAGGAAATTCGGTATGGCAGCCTCTATACTGTGCCAAACTCCCTTCTGCCACAAAGTGAATGAGGTAAGGGCACCACCTAGTCATGGAAGAGCAGACTAGGACGCTATGCAAGAGGGAGAGGAGATTGTGAGAGAGAAGAGAGGAAAACTAAGAGAGGGAGAGAGAGTGAGAGTGAGAGAGAGAGAACTACGAAAAAATAGATGAATCAATAAACTTAAGAGATGGAGAACCCTCCAGACATAACCAAGATACACAATACGGACACCAATATCATGGGCTTATTACATTGTAGAGCATACATAAGCTATAGTAAGGGAAGGAATTTCATAAGCTCATGAGGGAGAATGGGGAAGGCTCAATAGGGCTGAAGGAGGCCTCTTTGCTCTCTCTCTTCTTCTTACAAATTACAAAGGAGAAGGCCTCTTTATATAGGCCTTGAGGGTGTTTAGGGAGGAGGTTAAGATGTAATAGGAATTAACACCACCAAAGCTGCATTAAGGCGGTTCCACCAATGTGGAGGCTCCATCTAGATGTTTTGTTGACCAATTTGTACTTAATCAAGCTCCATCATAGGTGATTTGTCTCCATTCTCCCCCCCATAGCTTGAGTCCAAGAGCTCTCCTATAAAAAAATATAGAGAATCTTCATAAAATAAGATCATATCTAGTAATAGTAGAGAGAGAGTAATGAGAGTTCATACATTACTACTACAATTAAGGATGATTTGAGGGTGATTTAGGAGGGGCATTCTAATGGTTTATTAGCTTGAGAGAGAGGAGAAGAGAGGGAAAAGGGTTGGGGGTCTAATGAATGATGTTTTATGGAAGTGTTAAGTGTGGGGAAGAAAGTATGGATGTGTATAAAATTGGGAGGTGGTCTCCACTGCAGTTGGAAAAAGTTGACATCCACCATTTTGGCCATATCTCCCGACTCGTAGCTCCAAAAAATTATTAAAAAAATACCAGCCAAAACTTCAGCTCACGCGCTCCAACTTTCATGTTGAAAAGTTTTTTTGTATCGGAGTGGAAGTATTTTTAAAAAATCTTAAAAAATCATGTGCCTGATTTTTCTTCCACTAATGCTTCCAAGAAGGGTCCCATTTGGTTGAATTGTCATAAGGCTCCAAAGTCATGACATTATGAGCCTTACATGCCCTTTGGATGGCTCCAAATCTATTTCATATCTTTTCTTTTCACATTATACATTTTCCCTTCACCTTCCTCCATTGATCTTTACTCTTCACCCCCCCTTAGTAAACCGGTCCATGAAATATTTTCATCCAGTGATTTCTTAGATTTCCCAAGAGGTTGTTCCCACCCTCTTCTTTATTTCAAAGCTCCAAATGTACAAAAAATCAACAAAGTATTGGACAAATATTTTTTTGTGATTTTCTCGGATCATATAGCCCTCCCCAACCTGGCTAGAGGTATTTATGCCTCTAGACACTCTTTGGTATCTTGAGCTAACCCCACCCTGATGTGATAGGGTTTTAAGCGCCATCCATTTACCCTGGTCTTGTGAACTTTTCCCTCAATGTCTTGAAGTTTGTAGGAGCCATTGTTGAATTTTTTTGTGACCCAAAACGGTCCCTCCCACCGGTAGAGAAACTTGCCATCCTTTCTTTTATCAAAGCGATTGTCATATCGAAGCACTAAAGATCCCTCCTTGATGTTTTTATCTGTTAGCTTCTTGTTGAAATTTTCTCTACGCTTCTCAGCTTCCTGGGAGTAGTGGTTGATGGCTTCTTCACGATCCAATTGTAGCCTCTCTAGGTCCAGTAATCTTTGATGTAACTTCTCCTTTTGAGAGCCTATTGTGCCACCTAATACCCGAAGGCTAGCTAATTTCACCTCAATAGGCAAAAGAGCCTCTTTTCCATAAACTAGATGAAAAGGTGTGAACCCTAACATGGTTTTGAAGGAGGTTCTGTAAGCCCATAGAGCTCCACTAAGGTGCTTGTCCCAATCACGGGGCCTTGAATGTACCTGTTTGCTGATGATTTTACAAATCATTCCATTTACCTTTTCCACCAATCCATTGCATTGAGGGTAGTAAGGGGTAGAGTGTCATCATTGAATATTTAGCTTTTGCATGAGTTCACCCACCACATTAGCTCTAAACCCTGGTCCTCTATCTAATAGTATTTCAAGAGGGGTACCAAACCTACAACAAATGTGGTCAAAGATGAATTTACTCACTTCCTTAGCAGTGATTCTTCTAGTTGGCATAGCCTCTGCCCATCTAGTCATGTAATCTACCCCCATGATAATATACTATTTTCCTGATGGAGTGCGTGGTAGAGGCCCTATGGCATCAATTCCCCACTTCTCAAAGGGTCCATAGATCTTGATTGGGGTTTGGGGTTCTGCTATGAGCCGTCGTGGTCCTGATTTCTGACATTCTTCACATGTTTGACACCAATATTTGACATCTCGGTGTAAACTGGGCCAAGTAAAGCCGGCTTGTAGAACCTTTCTACTTGTGATGTCGTATGCAAAGTGGCCTCCACACACATCATCATGGCAAGCTTTTAATATTTCTTCAATTTCCCATTTTGATGGCACTTTCCTAAGCACACCATCCTTACCAAGACAATATAAACTGTCATTTACTATGCGATATCTTGTAGCCTTCCGAGCTAGCCACTATCTTTCTCCCTTAGTCAGGTGTTTGGGAGCTTCTCCTTGTTCTAAGAGATATAGAATATCTTCTAAGTCTTCCTTGCCTTGTCGAAGTGGGGGTTTGATAGCCACTGCTCCCACCATTGACTCATTCAGCTTTGATGATGCTAGATGGTCGGCATCTTTGTTCTGGTCTCTTGGCACATGATGTACTTGTGCCTCCCTAAATCTTCTCATAAGAGATTTGGCCTCTCTCATTTTACTAGAGAGGTTTGTATTTTTGCATGCCCATGTACCTTGCATCTGCCTTACCAATAGCATGGAGTCTCCAAAAGCATTCAATCCGATTGAATTACTAAGACACCAACAAAGACCATGAATTAAAGCTTGATATTCTGCCTCATTGTTAGAGTGGACACCTTCCAAGATGATTCCTTCACCATAGATTTTCTCTCCTAAAGGAGAGAAAACAACGATGCCTGTGGCTGCCTTATCCTTATTTCTCTTGTATGCACCATCAAAGTAGAGGCTATAAGCATCTACAAGAGTTTTTATGGATGGGGGTGGTGGAAGGTTCTTTCTTTTCACCATGAGATTTTTCTCATAGCACCTATTTGTCAAAATATCAGCCAAGCATGCCCGAGTTGTTTTTTCAACCTGCACTGTATAGTCAAACTCTTGAAGTCGAACCACCCACTTTCCTATTTTGTCAGAGATTTCCATATGTTGTAGTGCATAGGGAAACATATCCTCCACAGTGATGATCACAAACCTCTTTGGAAGTAAATATGGCCGAAATTTGGTTACTGCAAACATGAGGGCCAACACTAGTTGTTCCATGGAGGTGTAAGCCTTCTCTGAGGCTTTCATGAGGCGGCTGGCAAAATACACAGGCCTCATAAAGGATGTTTTTGGATCTTTTTGTAGGAGAGCAGCACCAATGGCCTCTTCTCCCACACTAGGGTTTACAAAGAATGTTTCTTCCCAACAAGGTTGGAGGATTATAGGAAGTGACCCCAACATTTTCTTTATCTCCTTAAAATGTCCTTCACTTTGTTCACTCCATACAAGTGTTTCTTGGCGTGTCAATTGCTGCAGGGGGTATATGGCGTGAGAGAGTAAGTGTATAAATCTACCCAAATATCTTATCTTTTGTAAGAAGGAGACCAATTGTTTGATGGAGGTTGGGGAAGGTAGAGCTAGCAATGTTTCTACCTTATTTGGATCTACCTCAATTCCTTCAATTGACACTACATGCCCTAGTAGTGTAACCTTGCTTTCCTCAATGTGACATTTATCCTTATTTAGTTGTCCACCCAACCTAGCTAAGCAAGTAAATCCTTCATCAACCTTGCGTAGATGTATGTTCCTTGAGCTGTAAATACAAAAGTCATCTATGAAAACCCTTATGGACTTACCAAAGTAAGGTTGGAAAACCATATTCATGAATCGTTGAAAGGTTGCTGGGGCATTTGTCAGACCAAAGGGCATGACCTGAAGGCAAAACAGCCCCATGGTGTGATGAAAGTGGTCTTCTTTTGATCCTCCTCTGCAATGCAAATCTGAAAGTAGCCAGAGTAGCCATCACACACCGTATACTGCTCATGTCCCGCTACTTCATTCAAGATTTCATCCTGAAATGGGAGAGGAAAGTGGTCCCTCTTTGTTGCAGCATTTAGTGGCTTGTAATCTATGCATACTCGCCACTTACCATTTTTCTTTGGCCTCACTACTACTGGGGAAACCCATTCTGAATCTTCCACTGGGTATATGAATCCTGCATTCAAGAGTCTCTTCACCTCCATCAACAGTGCATCCTGTTGCACAACTCCCAATCTTCTCAATCTTTGTACTATAGGTTTGCTTCCTTCTTTGAGTTGGATGTGATGCTTCACTGCAGTGACACCTGTAATGTGAGTATAATCAGAAATAAACAATGATGCATGCTTCTTGAGAACATTCACATAACCCTCCCTTTCTTCATCCTTTATATCCTTGGATATCATCTTCTCTAGGCTAGCATCACACACATCTTCTCCTTGGATTCTTGGGTTGTCTTCTGATGAGGTAGGTTCCTTTAAGGTGACGCCCATAACTTCGAGAGTGCTAGCACTCTCTCCACTTGAACTCTCTTCCTCTTCTACCGATGAGGAACATCCACTTGAGCTCCACTCGTCGGCAGACGTTTCTAGTTCAAGGTTCTCTTGACGCCCACTCTTCAAGTTGTAAACCACCTTTTGATCGTGGCCACCCACCTTACGTGGCCTCAACTCCAGATCTCTTGTTGCCCAATCTTGCCTAGCTCCGATGCCCATAAGCCAAGGTCTCCCTAGGATGAGGGGATATCCTTCCCCCTTTACTGGCATCACATAAACATCCACTGCTGCAGTGATTCCAAAAATAGAAACTCTCAAAGCTTTCACTACACCCACACATGTGACCGCATCATTGTTGGCCATCTTTGCCCTGAAGGTTGAGGATTCCATTACTTCTAAACCTAATTGATGCATAAGTTTTTCTATCATGACACAAACCTCTGCTCCACTATCGATGTATGTTTTTCGAATCCGTTGACCTTTAATTTGAGCCTCCACTATAGGCACTATATCTTTGAGTCCATATCCATTGTTTGCACTAACCATTTTACCTTGCCTTGCCCTTGTGCTTACCATTTTTTACCATTGTCGTCGTAGCTTTGGAGAGGCATGAAGTAGTTGTGGCCAAGTAATTTTTGGCCCTTGAGAGCCCACGTCTGCTTCAGATCATAAGGTTGTGTCCTAGAACCCAAAGGGAAGTCGGAGATATCAATTTTAGACCTAGTTCGAGTCTTTCTCTTCTTTCCTTCATCTCTAGGTGCCCGTGATGTACTTGCCTCATTGGTTGCTTCCTTACTTGCCTCAGTTTGGACACATATCCGCTTGATAGGCATGGTCTCTACTACATCCACCTTTATCTTACCTCTCGCTATTTCTTCTTGAAGCCTTCTATCCCTGACCACCTCCTCTATTTTTATGACATTAACATTTGGTTGAACAGCAGGGGTTTCAGCTTGAACATAAGGTGGTTGTAAAATTGCAAGTTGTGACTGCTCATGCTCTTGAGTCCTAGCACGAGGAGGGCTTACTTGTTGTCGAGGACCTCTGGCAGGGTGATCGTATCTTCTAGGGTGAGGACAATTATACATGCCATGTCCATCTTCTCCACAGTTGTAACACAACATCTCCCTTTCTTGTCGCCGCATTTGTGGTCGATTCCCACCATTCCCCTCGATAGGTCTTCTTGTACCTTGCACAAGATTCACTCTCAAACCCTCTAGTTGATTAGTAAGATTGTTTATTTGTTGGATCATGTCTTCTTGACCTCTAACAAGGCCTGGTGCATTAGATACATTTGGGGAAACTTGAGAGGCCTCCATAGTTGTAATGTTGTTTCCCAAACCTGCTTGGCTAGCTTGGGCTTGGTACAGAATCTTTCGATTCTTTTCCCTAGTGATTCTCAAAGCATCTTCAAAAGTGTTTGAAAATTTCACCTTTACCTTCTCCTTGAGCAAGGGATACAAACCTAAAATAAATCGATCATTTTGAAGGCAGTTTGGAGCTCTCTTTCCAGGGTTCAGTGAGTCTAACCACTGTCCCCAAAGCTTCAAAAACCCTTCCTCATAAGTTACATAACCATAAGGATCACTTTGATGGAGGGCCAAAAGCCGTTGCCATAACTCTTCAGCTGAATTAGTTTGTTGAAATCTCCGCAAGAAAGCCGCCTTCAATCCTTCCCATTCAGCTCTTTGGGCCGGATTTAGAGTTTGGAACCACATTCTAGCTTCTTCCTTGAGCACCAAAGGAAAAGCCCTCAACTTTAATGCTTCATCGTCCCTCCCAGAGACAAGGAAGGCCATCTCAAGGTTGTCCAAAAAATCCAATGCATTTTCTCCATTGCGCCCAAAGAAGCTTGGAAATGCCATGTTGCCTTAGTAGAGCACAAAGATGAACACGTCTAGACTTAAGTTGTATTTTATGAGAGAAAGGATGAATGGGTTTACAAATGCATTGATTTCAGCAAGACGTCTAGGCCCCAATATGCTTCTAATAATGCCTTGGAATCTAAGCTTTGTGCTGGCTACAATATGCACAGTTTGCATAGCAAGTGGACGGATAGGTCCATACAACTCATTGTGATTCATGAGAAACTATTATAATAGGATAAAGACATGTACATTGAAGGATGCATTGTAGTCTAGCATTGGGAAGATTATAGGTTCTTGTGATACAAGAATCTCCCTTAATCTTTCAGCTCCAAAGTACATGACAAGACGCTGTTTGAAGAAAATCTTCCTACTGATGCATACATTAACTTGGATGTTTTGTACAGAGTGGAAGATGTAGAAATTCGGGCCATTATTATTATTCATGAGTAGAAACTACTTAAGGGAGTAGAGGGAATGCACTTTCTTGAATTATGAAGGATTTTTCCCAGAATGTTTCTTTTTGGATCCCACCAACTTTGCTATACGGAGAATTTGCTCACCAATGATTGTTCTTGCCTTAGTGTGTCCATCCTCGGCGACATATATTTCATAAGGTGTGATGGCCACCTTTTCAACCACACCCAACCTTCGAGCTAACAACAGTTGAAGGTAGTCTTCATACTTTGCACTTCTACAAAACTCCACACCGTTCATGCATAGTTGTCCTCCTTTTATGTGAATTAGGCCAGAGAGAGAGAGAGATTTGATGATTTGGAGACGAGGACCTCCCGGAAGGGCCTTTACTTTGTTTGCAAAACACTCACCACAATTATGAGAACCTAGCAATTGATGGCCACATGATTTTTTCCATTGTGAGAGAATGAAATTTTTAAGGTGAACACCCTTTACCCACATACGTGCCGTCATCCGATAGGCATACTTCCTTTCTTGGGCTTCCTTGGGAGACCATTGTGGGAGTCGTGGACTTCGACTAGCTTCAAAAAGAGTTGGTGAAGGCGTTGGAGAAGAGCCACTTGGTGTACTTGTTGTAGAGGATGCACCACCATGTGTTGTATCGTCCCGCATGGATGAGAATGTCCTCAGCGGGGGCACCAATTTATGACGAAGGAAATTTGGTATGGCAGCCTCTATACTGTGCCAAACTCCCTTCTGCCACAAAGTGAATGAGGTAAGAGCACCACCTAGTCATGGAAGAGCAGACTAGGACGCTATGCAAGAGGGAGAGGAGATTGTGAGGGAGAAGAGAGGAAAACTAAGAGAGGGAGAGAGAGAGAGAGTGAGAGAGAGAGAATTACGAAAAAATAGATGAATCAATAAACTTAAGAGATGGAGAACCCTCGAGACATAACCAAGATACACAATATGGACACCAATATCATGGGCTTATTACATTGTAGAGCATACATAAGCTATAGTAAGGGAAGGAATTTCATAGGCTCATGAGGGAGAATGGGGAAGGCTCAATAGGGCTGAAGGAGGCCTCTTTGCTCTCTCTCTTCTTCTTACAAATTACAAAGGAGAATGCCTCTTTATATAGGCCTTGAGGGTGTTTAGGGAGGAGGTTAAGATATAATAGGAATTAACACCACCAAAGTTGCATTAAGGTGGTTCCACCAATGTGGAAGCTCCATCTAGATGTTTTGTTGACCAATTTGTACTTAATCAAGCTCCATCATAGGTGAGTTATCTCCATTCTCCCCCCCATAGCTTGAGTCCAAGATCTCTCCTATAAAAAAATATAGAGAATCTTCATAAAATAAGATCATATCTAGTAATAGTAGAGAGAGAGTAATGAGAGTTCATACATTACTACTACAATTAAGGATGATTTGAGGGTGATTTAGGAGGGGCATTCTAATGGTTTATTAGCTTGAGAGAGAGGAGAAGAGAGGGGAAAGGGTTGGGGGTCTAATAAATGATGTTTTATGGAAGTGTTAAGTGTGGGGAAGAAAGTATGGATGTGTATAAAATTGGGAGGTGGTCTCCACTGCAGTTGGAAAAAGTTGGCATCCACCATTTTGGCCATATCTCCCGACTCGTAGCTCCAAAAAATTATTTAAAAAATACCAGCCAAAACTTCAGCTCACGCGCTCCAACTTTCATGTTGAAAAGTTTTTTTGTATCGGAGTGGAAGTATTTTTAAAAAATCTTAAAAAATCATGTGCCTGATTTTTCTTCCACTAATGCTTCCAAGAAGGGTCCCATTTGGTTGAATTGTCATAAGGCTCCAAAGGCATGACATTATGAGCCTTACATGCCCTTTGGATGGCTCCAAATCTATTTCATATCTTTTCTTTTCACATTATACATTTTCCCTTCACCTTCCTCCATTGATCTTTACTCTTCACCCCCCCTTGGTAAACCGGTCCATGAAATATTTTCATCCAGTGATTTCTTGGATTTCCCAAGAGGTTGTTCCCACCCTCTTCTTTATTTCAAAGCTCCAAATGTACAAAAAATCAACAAAGTATTAGACAAATATTTTTTTGTGATTTTCTCGGATCACAATCATCATCGATTTCTTCCTATTGACCATCCCAAATATGTTCCCCCTACTAATGGAATGACACCACAATCTCTAACCATTTGAGATTGGAAGGAGAGATGGATTAATGCCAACAGCCACCCTCCACTCGGCATGAGTCGGTAAGAAGTATATTTCTCTCGATTGACTTTAAAGTATTTAGCATGATGAATTGTTTACATAATATATTGTTTGTTTGTTAGGTTCTCTATATTTTTTCATCTTTCGTATTGGACTGAACTCAAGATCAATCACCTGTTGGATCCCATGCATATATTCAAAAATATTGTATCTACATTATGGAATCACTTGATAGGGGCTCGTGATTCAATCAATGTAAGGGAGGATTTACGTAACATTGGTCGCATGAGACGAGCCTGGCCATGCATTGGACCCAGAGGAAAGATTGAGCTACCCCATACACCTTGGATGTTGTCAAAGAACGAGGAAAAAATAGTGAATGAACAAATATGTAGATTTCGAACACCCATAGGATATATGAGATGTCTAAAGGGAGCCTTCATAAAGAAAAAGAAAAGAGGTATGGAGCAACTATCTGGTTTGAAGTCCCACGATTGGCACAAAATGATTCAAGTAAGGGTATCTCTAACCATGAATATAGTAATTAGTGGAGTAACTATGTGTAAACTTTGGGGTATAATGACTTTTTTCTCAACTAATCATTTAATCTATGAATATTATTTACATTCAGTTTGTACTTCCTACTAGCATATCCCATTGTGTATCCAAAGATGTATGTGATATTATTTACAAGATGGGAGAGCTTGTGAGGCGTGTATACATTGTATTTTTTCATTATATATTGCATACATCATGTAGGTTCACCTCTTTGAATTTCTACACAAAAATAAACAATTGTCAAATACATCTTGACAGATACGTGAGCTTGAAGGAAATTGATCCAAACACATTGCAAGATGCTCAAGTATTATCTGTTGAGATGGTTTGTTCGGTGGAGGAAAGCTTCCCTCGTTCCATTTTGACTGCTCAATTACATTTACTCGTACATTTGATTGATGAGATCGCACTTTGTGGGGTAGTTCATGCAAGGTGGAAGTTTTTTCTTGAGTGCTTCATGAAAACCTTGAAAGATTTTATGAGGCAAAAAGCACGACTTGAGGGAAGCATGGCTGAGGGTTGGTTAGTGCAATCATCCCTTGTTTATATCTCTGAATATCTTCTTGAAGTGGACCCCTCTCAACCATGACTATGAAAAGACGATGAAGACTTGAGGATGACCTCTATAATACCTCAAGGAAAAGGAATGAGTAAAGTGCTAACAAAAGAAGAACTTCGTAAGTTAAATAGTTTTTGTGTGCTCAATAGTGATGTAATGAGAAAATGGGTAACACTATATAATGAAGCAAGGGCAAGAAGAAAAAGCGAAAGACAAGCATTTCGCACCAAATATGGACGTAATGTCTCATTTCCAGATCATCTAAATGCGCTCCCACGTCATATTGATATAGATTGGTTACATGAGGAAATGGAGAGAATGGAAAAAGAGGAGGAAATTAATATATCTCAAGAAGAGTGGGAATACGCAAGAGGTTGCTTATCAAAGGTGAGACATACTATCAATTAATTTGTTTCTAGTTATATTTTATATAATAAATTGACATATTTGATCTTAATCTTTTACTACTAGTGCACATTATTCAATGCTATTTGGTGTGAGGGTAAACATCTTCGAACTCAACGTATAGATGAAAAGAGAAATACCCAAGATTGTGGTGTCCTTGCTCAGGATGCCAATGGTACCGTGAAAGGTTATTGTGGCTTGATCCAAGATATTCTGAAGCTTGACTTCAAACAATTCTTTATACATGTACTGGATGTGAAGTGGTTTAAAGAAGTGGTAACAAATGGTGAGCATCGAACAATCAGACGTCATCCAAATGGTTTTGTAATTATTGACTCTACAAAATTTCACCAAAACAAGAATGACACATTAGTACTACCTCAACAATGCGAGCAGATATTTATGTAAAAGCTAAATTCTTTATATGTATACATGTGATACATATACACAATATAATAAGTATTTAAGTTTATTGCTTTTGTTTTTCAAATACAAGTTGTATATCATCCAATGGTAAACAATAACCGATGGTGGTATGTCATCCCTATATCTAATTGTTCAAAACCAATATATGGTAATATTACCGACATAGAGATAGTAGATGACAATCCAACAATTAGTGATGATGTACATGATGACACCATAATGGATTATATGCGTGATATAGTACAAGATGAACCTCGCAAGGATGTTCAAGGAAACGCAAAAGAGGACAATAATGTGGTTGATGATGATGGATTTATTGAGCAATATAGCAACACATCTGATAGTGGGATAGACTTATTTGTTTCGTTACCTCTTGATAACATAGACCTAGAAGTAGATAGTTTAGCAAGGGTTGATCTCATTGAAGATGAGATGGATCATTCATTGTAACATACTTAATTCGCTTAATGATTCAATGTGTATTCTTAATTCTATGGAAAATATCATACACACATGTGCATACTCAAGAATCAATAGTCAAGTTTAAAGCTCAATTGAATTTTCCATAATAAAAAGGAAGTATTTTTTATCATCTTCAAGTAGAGAAATTATGAGATACATGCAATGCTTGCTACTAATTGTATAATAAGGTTTATGTTGCTTGCTGCTAATTACTTATATCAAGCTTGTCAACTGGAGGAACTGCCATTCATTAGAGAGCAATGCAAAAATAATTATTAACTCTAGTTTTTTTATTATATTAAGTCCAATTTCAGGTTGTTAAATAATTATGCATCTGAAAACATGTCTATATTCGCATCTATCTGCACCGATATATAGACGCAAAATTCATGTCTATTTACACGCTCTTTTACGCGCGCATATAGACGCAATGATAGACGCACCCGACTTTGCACGTCTATGCCTCGTTTCTGTTGTGGTGTCCCTCTTCTTCTCCTTCTCTCTCTCCCTTCCTCTTCTTCTCCTCCTCCTCTTCTTCTTCTTCTTCTCCTTCTCTCTCTCCCTCTTCTTCTTCTTCTTCTTCTTCTTCTCCTCTCTCTATCTTCTTCTCCTTCTCTTCTTCTCCTCTCTCTCCCTCTTCCCTTCTTCTCTCTCTCTCTTCTTCTCCTTCCCTCTCTCCCTTCTTCTTCCCCTTCTTCTTCTTCTCTTCTTCTTCTCCTTCCCCTTCCCTCTCTCCTCTCCCTCTCCCTCTTCTCTCTCTTCTTCTTCTTCTCTTCTTCTTCTCCTTCTCTCTTCTCTCCTTCTTCTTCTCCTCTCTCTCTCTCTTCTTCTCCTTCTTTCTCTCCCTTCTTCTCTTCTTATCTCTCTCTCTTCTTCTCCTTCCCTCTCTCCTCTCCCCCTTCTCTCTTCTTATCTTCTTCTCTCTCTCTCCTCTTCCTCTCCTACTTCTTTTTCTCTTCTTCTCCTTCCCTCTCTCTCTCTCCTTCTCTTCTTCTCTCTCTGTCCTCCTCCTCTTCTCTCTCTCTTCTCTCCTTCTTCTACTTCTCTAATTAAGGGGGGGGAGAGAGGGGTTTCCAAGGCGCCTATTGAAAACCAGGTGGGGGGAGTTTCTGACAACGAGGGGGGGGAGGCTGCGCCTATTGTTGACGAGGGAAAGCTACAGGATGATGCGGAGGGGGTGCATTGTGCCTCAGCAAAAAGGGGGGGCCTTTATAGAGGGGAAGGGAGATGGCTTATGGGGGAGGAGATGGTGTTCCTCCCTGCCATCTGGGGGGGCTACATGCCCACCCTTCTCCTACTTCACTACCTCTCTCTCTCTCCTTGACGGCGAGAAGAGGGAGAGAGATAAAAATTTTTAAATTAAAGTTAATAAAATTTAAAGGGGGTGGTTCTCATGGGGAAGGCACGGGGGGCACGGGGATGTTACATATGAAGTATCCTATGGTCCCATGTCAATCTCTTGGCATAACTCAGCATAAACTGGAAGGTCGATAGACATGTCACCACAAAAGGATGACTCCACCTCGTTCTCAAAGAATTCTTGGACTCCTATATTTCCATCATTGTTACCCGATGCTGGCTCCTCTACATGCTCCAAGCTTTCGATGGCCTCCACCTCTTGCAATATCGACCCCTCTATTTGCATATTGTCCTTATCTATGCTCGGAACATCGCTTTGATCATATACTCTCGCACTTCGGGGAGTTGAAGGTATAACATACCACCATCGAGGTTGTCGAGGATTTGGATAGAAGATTACATGTTCACAAACACGTATAAGAGAGATTAAACTATTGTGACATATACCATGTCGTAATACAATTAACAAACAAATGAGTTCATGCACCCACAATGGGCCAGAAACACAAAGGTATCGCACAAATCCGTCCATTTTTTTTCAGAATCTATTTTGAGAAATCCAAATGGACCTCGTCAAACTATTACTCCAGCTCATTTAAGTACCACTTTAAACCACTGCACATCGAATAGTATCATGGAGAAGCTATGGTAATCCACCATAACAATACTTTGCAAGTTCCCAAAATACTCCATCTCATCTATAACCGTGTTTGGATCCGTTGCTCGTCGTCGACTCTCTTACTCGAACCTTGCCATGATACCACCGTCTGTTGTGGAGCACATTTTGTCAATACGCTCCATGCGAAAATGTCGTCCACGCAATCACGCTGCACTATAGATTTTGTACTGTACATTGAAACACTCAAATTAGTTGTCGCATATAAAATATAGATACGACAAATCCTAAACACGTCATCACCTTTGAACTACATCCCCTTGAGAATTCCCACTTGTGGGAGCATTCGCTCAACCGCCAAGACCTACGGACCGCTTATTGTTTCAAGCGTTCCATGCCGAGCACTAATGGATACCTCTCACTTAATCGATGCGCCATCCATATCTACGGGTGTAGTGAGCTTACCTCCGTGCCGTTTGAGTTACCTTCTCTCTCGCACACTCCAGTAGCTCCACGATCCAAGTGCAAGCTTCAAGCAAGCTCGATCCTCCCGCTTCAAGCTCCAAGCTCCATTGCCGCGAGCAAGATAAGAGAAGAGAAGAGAAGAAAAGAAGAGAGGAGAAGATGGAGAGTTTCTCCACCCCACGGTCCCTCACCCTCACACACTCACTTCCTCACACTCTCACACTCCCTCTCTCAAGCACAAGCTCAAGCAAGCAAGAACAAGAAGAAGAAGAAGAAGACGAGGAGAGCTACTTTTGGCCACACCCAAGAATGAGCTTCTCATTCACTTTTCAACTTTATATACAAAACCCTAAATCCCTTTTGGGCGGTCATCCCCTTTTCCCCTTTTTTACATGGCCGGCCATAGCCTAGGCCATTTTTCCCATTGTCCTTCTATCTTCCTAGCTTCCTTTCCACCGCCCATCTACATTTACAAATTGCACGAGTGAGAGCCCGGTATTCTTTTACAAGATTTCAGGGTGCGCCTTTTTATTTTGAAATGTACCTTTCCCCTTTTGTATTTGCCTCGGCCTTTTAAGGTTGCCCTTGCGGTTTAGGCCTTTTCTCCTATTCTTTCTTTAGTTGGGCTACCTTTTTTCCACCTTTGCCCTGCGTCTCTTTTATTTCCTTTTGCTTCTTCATATTGGGGTTAACATTACCCCCCTTCTAGACGAGTGCCAGTCCCATGGCACTCACCGTCGTAGGTAGCAAGCATTTAGCATGCACAAAAGACGTGTGTGACAAGGACGCCTGTGGTTTCCGTGAAGGAGTGTTGGTGGTAGTGTGGCAGAAGGTCCTGGGGGCCTGTTGGTGGCCAAGGTGGCTGGTGGAAATTTGTTGGAGTTGGTGGTAGGGCTATTCTGTGTTGGAGATTGCATTGATGGCCAGCACAAGTGTTGGTTTGTCAGGGATTCTGTACATGACGATTCTTTGCGGGCTTGTCGGATGGTAAGTGATAAGCATTCAGAGTTGGGTGTCGCTGAAGAGTGATTGAAATTTCGTTGGAGGCTTCAATACCTGCAATTTGAAAACCTCTCGTGTGGTCTCTCCCTAAGGGGTAGTGCTAGTCTTCTTATTGTGCACAAGGCGCATTTGATTAGTTTGGGAGACAGGTCAAACTCTAAGCAAGCTGAGAGTATTGTCCTGCACTTGAGGACCCAAACTATGTATATACTTCGGTGCAGATATTATGTAAGTGCTCGTGCATACTTAGATATTACATAGTTAGAAGACCGTGAGCTAGTTTCTCATAACAATGTGTGGATGAAGCAAAGTTGTCCATGTTGAGAAGAAGTACACGTGAAGGTATATGAGACAGCCTTTGCATTGTGACTGCACGACGGAGCATATTTGAATACAGGGACACTACACTTTTGGTAGCGGGAAGCTATTGGACTTGCTTGATGAGGACGGTGTACATTTCATGGCCAATCGTGCGGTGCTTACCACAATGGATTGCAATGGTAGTAAGGCAGAGTGCAAGAGGGAATTGTGCAAGTAGGTCAGGGTGACAGGTCTAACCATAGGCGAGACAAGCTCCCTAGGAATGTCCTGCCCTTGATGTGTCCTGAACAATTGTGGGTGATGCTAAAGGGCTAGGGGACTAGGGACGGAGCCAGTCGATCAAGGTCACCGGACGTACCTAATTTGAGGACCCCTGGGTGCTGTGTTGTGATCGTGGGTGCTTCTTATATTTTCATTTGTTTCTTTTCTTTTCTTTTCTTTTCTTTTTTCTTTTTTTTGTCTCTTTTTTTTTGGGACTTGCCTGAGTACAACCATTACAATATGTTGAGACTATCAACCTTTCAATGGGTTGGAAAATGTCAAGCTTCAAAGGCTCAGGAAATTGATATTACAGTGATGATTGTGCCCTAGCCTCGTTGTTAGAGAAGCAGTTGTTGAGATGGGGAGATACACCTGAGATATTGCAAACCTCCTTGCGACACACGCGATGTTGATACAATTGAGGGAATGACTGCCGTGAGCCAACTATAGAGTTTGACCCAGAAAGAGAGCGTGGCCCATGAATGTGCATTGGTCCTTACGATATGGGTGGTCGGCAAGGGTGATTTTTGCTTTCGGCAGCGTGGCTTTGTCACGGCTCTTTGTGGGGCCAATGGTCTTGCGGTGATCGGGCATTGAACACTTTCGCACAAGGACCTGTATTATCCTGCATCCACTTGTCACTTCGTGAGAGTATATGCTCGCTTGTGTTAAGTGCATCGAATAAATGCAATCATGATAAGACATAATTTTTTTCAGAATTCTATGATATCTATTGGGATGCCTATTTCATTACTTGTTAAGGTCGCATACATTAACAAGAAGTAATAGGAATGTGTACAAGTGGGGATATTGCCCCTTTACTCATCAAAAACAAAATGTTCTAGCATGCTAACTTATCGAGCTACTTGCACATCATAGGGATTTAGTCGATAGGTACGATGCGGGGTGAGTCCGGTTGGCTAGACGATCGGAGCGGTGCCAGTGCGGGGCTCCCGTGAGGCTAGGCAGGGAACATGTCGGCCGGGACATGAATGGTGTAGTCCCGTGCCGCTACCATTTCCAGAATGTCTTTAAACAATTCATTAAATTCTGCCCTATCCCTAGTCGCCTTGTCACTTCGTGAGCATCTGGTGCCCGAGCGTGCATTGGGGGTCTGTGCAACTAGCGTTGCCAATTTTGTGTGCCTCCCTGAGTGTCCGCTCCCTTGGCCTGTGGATTCTTCGGCCTTCGTCTGGGGCGGTGTTGCTTGGGGCCGCGTTTCTTGGCGTACCTTTTAAGAGTGGGCACATAGCGCACCGATGGAGGGGTGTGTGTTGCATGTTCCCGTCGGCTGCGGAGAGCGTCCTTGCAAGCTAGCTGCCCTTGGTTCTCCATGTTTTCCATGCGGGGGGCCTGTAAGATGCGAATCAAGGATTAGGATTTTTCACATGATAAGGCCATTCATATGTAAGGGATTATAGTGTGGGTTGTCAAGCACATAGGACGAGAAGGGGAGAGATAGGGCATGCAGTGTTGTTGTAGAGGGATGGCCCCCGTGATGTATATTTAGCCTCCTGCCATTAGCAGATCTTGGTTCACGCCGAGTTACATTGGCTGGCAATCATGGATTTAGGCAGGGCTCCTCCTCGAAAGGATAGACCGGAAAGGGGAGGAGGTGTATAGAAAGGGACTATACCCTGTCTACACCATCAAAGTTGTTGGTCAAGGCTTCCTATGGCGGTCATGTGGGTTGCATGCCCTTCACTTGGAGGTGGGGATGGTCACATGACTTTTTAATTGTGTGATGAGAGAAGGACTTGAGGAGCTTAGCATGTCAGACCCAACTCTTCTCCCTGCGCTTGACTATCATTACTTGTGTGTGTTGATATTGTTTATACACGGTGACATAAAAATCAGTGTTTGTTTATATACATATTTATGAATCCATGTCACTTCACGAGGATAAGAACCAATTGTAGAACTCGGGGTTGTACTGGAGAGTGGCACACGCATCTAGCACTCGTGGCAGCTTAGTTAGTACTGATAGGTATTTTGCCACATCGAGCAGCATGGACCCTTGTCCGAGTCTACTGGCAACATGTAACTCCTCCTCAGTGAGAACCTTGTCAAACAGAACATTCTCTTGGCTAGTTCCAGCTAAGTCCGTACCCCGAATGGCAGTCAGCACTTGAAGGGAAGTTGGTGCCACATAGGTTGGGTCCCTTTGGGATCGCCACTTGGCCAATCGCTCCTCAAAGACTGTCATGATCTGAGCCCCTAGTTCGGCCATTACAACGCGGCTTTCGCATCAACGCTACTCAAATTGACTCTGGCCTACCGACAGTCGCTTTAGTTGCTCTATGTCTACAAGACTCGATCGGCAGAGCACTTCATTGAATGTGACAATTAAGCGCAGTTCGTCGACTTCCTCGTCAGGGATGAGTCGCATGCGTTCATGCAGGATCTTGTCATAATGTCCGTCAAGATATTCTTGCTCTTCCCACGATAGTGGATAAGGCAAATATTCCTCAAGCTGCTCCCTAGGGAATGTGCCCATGTCTGCAAGAACATAGACACATGCGAATAATTTCAGTTTAGTGTCCCACTCG
This sequence comes from Lygodium microphyllum, assembly GCF_053477565.2. NCBI lineage: Eukaryota > Viridiplantae > Streptophyta > Polypodiopsida > Schizaeales > Lygodiaceae > Lygodium > Lygodium microphyllum. The sequence goes on along the minus strand of NC_141141.1, from coordinate 45,044,729 downwards.
GTCAAGTACTCTGCGACATCTCTATTTTCTATGAGGGCCTGCTCGGTTGCTATCTCATGCAAAGTTCTAAGGGTTTCCTTAGGCTTTAGCATGGCTGGCGGCTCGGGCCTAGATGAGCAAGATCGGTCAACACTAGGATTGCTTATGCTCTCGGGGATTGTGCATTTTTCCTGAGGTTTTGCTACTATTTTGTCATGGTTCTCCTCGGATGTGACTGGTGTAGGTTTGTCACCCTGTTGTGACAGCGTTGTATCCACTCTTGATTGGTCAGTGCAAGTTCTATTGTCGGTGGATTGAGTTTTGAAAGCAACTGTTGATGGTAACGGCTACTTTGATTTTTCAGAGCACACGGATGTGTCTGAGGTTTCACCGCTATTAGGAGAGGCATTAGTGGGCTCATTGGTGGATGGACTCGATGCTTTATTCATCAGCTTTCCAGCACTCTTCGTCCCAATGTTCTTGGGGTCCACAGCCACCTGCGACTGTTGTCATTTTTGCTATTTTCTCCTCTTTTTATTGGTCAGCGCAGGTGCATCTAACGGCTCAGGACCTTGGGCTAGGTCGACCACACTGATGTGCTTGGTTGGGCCTCAGAATTTCCCTTCTCTAGTGTGTCCTTATGGGACACAACTATGGCCTGCTGAATAGCCTTGCCCGATCGAGAGGATACAACTGCCTCCCTTTTTGGAGAGTCTAGCTCTTCAGCCAACTCCCTTGTGTTTAACTCCTCCGGCCTAGGCTTTAGGCACTTTGAAAGTGCTGGAGTTGTCAATGAATTTGGTTGTGACACCTCCTCCACAGGTAAATTACTAAGGAAAAATTCCACAAGGGGCATTGTCATGGCCAAGGGCTGTGACTGTTGTGATCCCTGATTGGAAGTAGTGGTGGCTAGTCCAGTGGGTTGGCTAGTCTTGGTGGATTGCGGTGTTAAGTCCTTAGGTCGATTGGAAGTGGTCATGCCTTTTGTTGCCCTTAGAGCATTCACTTGAGTATCAGTTGAGCTAGCCATGGTGGATTGTATAGGCATATCCTTAGGTTGAGAGCTAAGGGTGGTGTCGTGTCTTGCCTCTTGGACATTTGGAAGCTCTGATGTAGGTAGGGATTGGAATTGAGCAGTTTCCCTCGACAACCGCTGTTGTGCTTCCTGTGTTCGTTTGGAAAAAGAGGATGTAGGAGATCTAGGACTCTTAGGTGCACTTGGCACTGGCTGAATGATTTGCTCAAGGCTATTAGACGATTGTGCCATTTGCTTGGTTGAGCAAGCAGCCTTGCCATGAGCAAAGTTGTGCCTATGATGCTTGTTCTCCCCTTGGAAAATCAAAGGCTCTTGGGGCACTAATGATTTTGTGTGTGCTCAATGGCTGCATATGACATCTGTCTATTTAGCATGCTAGGCTGAGGCTCTTTCTTTTGAACAATCATGTCTGGTTTCTTGCCTCGAGACCTAGAGTTTCTCTTAGATTCCCTCCTGTGCTTCGTTGCTTTTGATGCACTCTAACCTTCAGCTGATAGAAGTGGTTTAGCAAGGGATTTTGGTACCCAAATCCATCGGTTACCTGCATAGTACCCTTGAGCACGAAGCAACGCTTTGGATATCCATCGTGGCGTTGTGCTGACCCTCCATCGATGCCTGCGTCTATAAGGCTTGGGCTTCTTTTGGGGTCTTCTACGATATTTGTAAGTCCAAAGCCCATCCTTGGCATTGTCTCTTGACCTTCTTGTTCCAGGCCTAGCCACACTCACTGGTTCTCGTTGTTCGACATGTGCTTGTATTAACTCTTCCAACAAGTCCTTGCTCTCGTCACAGCAGGCTTGGCTGTTATGTCCACAGCTTACTTGCCTTTCCCTCGAGGTTCGATGAGATCACCCTTGCTAAAGGTTGTGACTATCCTCACACCCGGTAGCGTCAGGTGTATCCTCTGAGCTGCGTAGTCAGCCTCACATTTGGTCACCCTTTTGAAGGGTCTTCCTAGGAGGGTTTCTTTCCCACAGCTAGCACTACTTGGAGGGACATGAAATAGGATAGGCAAGCTTTCCGTTTCAATTGTCGCAAGGATTTTGCACTTTTCTATGAGTGCTTGTGGGTGTCCCCCATAAGGGCTAAGAGTTGCACTAGTCGATGTGAGCTCTAGTTGGCCTAGTAGGGTCCATGATTCATAGGTCAAGATATTAAAATCTGCTCCTTCATCAATTAGAGCATCGATAGTATGCTCTTGTTTCGCGGTGAGTTTGACCCTAAGATAAGCAGGTGGTACTATGTCTTCATCTTCTGGGTCTTGGCTTGTAAATTTAAGCCTTCTAACAAATGCCCTTGAGTTCTCAACTGCACAACCAGATGTGGATCCTCCACTGATGTCTTGGGTCATTTGTGCAGTGTTGCTCAAGGTACATCTCTCATCAGGACTGTCATATCTAGTCATTCTTGCTATTGTAGCTTGATGTTGTCGCTTTTCGCTTTGACTAGATGCAGCCCGAATACAACACATATGTGTTTTTGTAGTGTGGCCTTTTTGCCCTTGTTGGCTAGATGGGCCCATTGAGGCTCTGCCCCCTCCGCATCGGCCCGCAGGGCCGTTACAGTAAACACCATGCGCAATTTGGAGAACCGTTTATAGCCAAATTTTGAACTACTTGCTCTAAATTTCAACCTAGTGATCGATCTATGATATGGTTTCGGCTCTGTATGGTTTCTCGGTTAATTTCACTGTCTTCAGGTTAAAATTTGAGAAAATCTAAATTCGGCCCAACAGGTCCGAATTACAGGGGCCGAATGCCTGATTCGGACCATCCAAGGGCCGAGTAGAAAGGGTCGAATGTGACTGGTCTGAATGTCAAATTCGGCCAGTCTGAATTTGGATGTCCGAGGGCCGAGTGGGTCGCTCAAACGGGCTGAATGAGTTTTTGGGCCGAGTCGGCCGGGCCGAGGCGGGGCCGAGGGCCGAATCAGGCGGGCCGAGTCAAGTGGTCCGAGTGGTAGTGGGCCAAGGGCCGATTCTGAGACTCGGCCCAGAATCGCCGTCACTCGGACACGCCAAGCGCGGCACGTTTTTTGCTGGCGCAATGATAAATTTCCCGAATCACATGATTCAGGTCATGGCCTATCATACATATCTCTAGATCAAAGCTATGGATGGAAGGGAAGAGTTGTATGTACCTGGAATAGCCAATAAACTCCAAAATGCAAATCAGCAAGCAAATCAAACCCTCTTTCCCTGTTTTGACAACATAAACCCTAATGCTGATTTTCTTTGTTTTTCTTTGTTTTCTCCTACTCTAATGCATCCAAATCACAAAGTAAATATCTATACTACTCCATCTCACAACATAAACCTCAAACAAAACAAAAAACCTACTTGCCAAGGAGATCAAATACCATCTTCAACCCCCTCACTTCCTACCTATCTCAAGCACCGGTTCGGGGAAACCCTTACTTTGATGCTCGATTCGAAGCGCGCAAGTACTCAAGGCTTGAATCCGTTGGTCCCGGTAACGGAACCAAAATGTGGGAGCATTCGCTCAACCGCCAAGACCCACGGACCGCTTATTGTTTCAAGCGTTCCAAGCCGAGCACTAATGGCTACCTCTCACATAACCGACGCGCCATCCATATCTACGGGTGTAGTAAGCTTACCTCCGTGCCGTTTGAGTTACCTCCTCTCTCGCACACTCCGGTAGCTCCACGATCCAAGTGCAAGCTTCAAGCAAGCTCGATCCTCCTGCTTCAAGCTCCAAGCTCCATTGCCGTGAGCAAGACAAGAGAAGAGAAGAGAAGAAAAGAAGAGAGGAGAAGATGGAGAGTTTCTCCACCCCACGGTCCCTCACCCTCACACACTCACTCCCTCACACTCTCACACTCCCTCTCTCAAGCACAAGCTCAAGCAAGCAAGAACAAGAAGAAGAAGAAGAAGAGGAGAGCTACTTTTGGCCACACCCAAGAATGAGCTTCTCATTCACTTTTCAACTTTATATGCAAAACCCTAAATCCCTTTTGGGCGGTCATCCCCTTTTCCCCCTTTTACATGGCCGGCCATAGCCTAGGCCCTTTTTCCCATTGTCCTTCTATCTTCCTAGCTTCCTTTCCACCGCCCATTTACATTTACAAATTGCACGGGTGAAAGCCCGGTGCTCTTTTATAAGACTTCAAGGTGCGCCTTTTTATTTTAAAATGTGTCTTTCCCCTTTTGTATTTGCCTTGGCCTTTTAAGGTTGCCCTTGCGCTTTTGGCCTTTTTTCCTATTCTTTCTTCAGTTGGGCTACCTTTTTCTGCCTTTGCCCTACATCTCTTTTATTTCCTTTTGCTTCTTCGTGTTGGGGTTAACACCACTCCTCGGTTGAGACCTCTGCCCATGTTCAGATATCGAGCTCCACTCGTGATACGCCAGGGTGACCGTTGTGTATTTATGTCACCGACTTGTCAGTTGCAGACGCGGTTGGTACACCGCCCATGAATAATAGCTACATGATAGCTATCCTTATCTACTCTAGTTCGTGGCTCACTTAGTATGCCACCTTAGTTAGTTGAGTTTGGTTTGAGACCCATATATAGGGTTCTTCTATTTCTTTGTACTTGAGTTCTTTTGGCTTACACAACTAAGAAGAGGAAAACTGTTTTCAGCCTCCACCCTTGTGTGTCTTCCCCCATTGTGCAAGCAAGAAAGCTACAAGTGAGACTCCTTCCTTCTCTTCCACAATCTTGACATGGTATCAGAGCCTTGTTTGTGATAAGGAGCTCAAGAAAGCAAGCCAACCTCGCGGTGTTCTGGTAAGAGGAGCAGTGTTGCTTTCATTTTCTGTTTTGGGAGCAGATCTCTGCAGGTAGCACAGCTGGAAATTGCAGGAGTGTATTGTCTCAGGTTGAGACGCCCTTCGGGGTGAAGCAAGAGGGCAGTATATGCTGTGGGACAGGGCTTTAGCCCTAGGCGACCCTGTTTTTTTTTATTTGAGGCCATTTCGGGGCCTGTTTTGGAGGCGGAAGTTTTCTGCACGCACTCAGGAAAAGGCCCAGTTTTATGTTGTGCGACCACTGTTCTACATGTCGGTGAAAAGTTACCACAGAAATTGCATCGTATGCTTATGTGCAGAGACATTGGGAGTTACAAAATCATCCTTGGTTCCTGTTTATGCAAAATCGTCACTAGGAAGTGACTGTGTGGTCAAATACCACTTTCGCCAGTCTTGCAGATTTGCCCTTGTGAGGGTAAAACTGTGTTTTTTGCAGTGACAGAATTTTTTGCAGTGTTCTGTAATGGCGTCTGATTCTCTTTCACAGATTGTAACGGAAAAGCTTGACAAGAACATCTTCCAAGCATGGAAGTTTAGAATGACGAATTTCCTTATGGGAAAAGGATATTGGGAATTTGTTGCAGGAAATGAAGAAGAACCAGTTCTTCCTGATGTTTCCAATCAACAGCAAATGCAGGCATTCAAAGCATGGCATGAGAAAGCCAGGAAAGTTATGTACTGGCTGTCTATCAGCATTTCAGACTCTATGATTGTGCATATTCAGGATGCAAGTACGCCAAAGGAGGCATGGGATACTCTGTCAAAGATGTATAGCACAAATACGCAAGCCAGAAAAATGCAGCTCAAGCAAGAGTTGCACAATGTGCAAAGAGAAAATATGAGCATCAATGACTACCACATGAAGGTGAAGAAGATTGCAGATGCACTTGCTTCCATTGCGTCGCCAGTGGAAGATGATGATTTAGCTTCTGTGACCTTGAATGGTCTAAGAAAGGATTATGCACAGTTTTGGACATCCATTTCAGTTCGTGAAAGATTTCCTGATTTTGAGGAGTTGATTGCTCTTCTAATTTCTGAGGAGCAGAGAAATGGTGGTGCATCTTCTTCAGGAGGAACTTCAAAAGAAACTGTCTTCTACTCAAATGCTGAAAGAAGTAGAGGCAGAGGTAGAGGAGGCCGATTTGGAGGCCGTGGTAGAAATCAGAATATGCAGCAAACTCAAGAAAACCAGTCCTATGGAGGAGGACGTGGTAACTCTAGAGGCAGGGGGAGCCAAAGAGGTCGTGGTGGATGGCAAAGAGGCCAAAATGCAAACAGTAATGTTGAATGCTACTACTGTGGTAAAATGGGTCATATGGCTAAAGACTGCTATAAAAAGCAGAATGACATCATGAATGGAAAACTGCAACAAGGAAATTATGCATCTTCTAGTAGACAGGGTGATGACAGAAATGAGCATTTGTTTATGGTGCAGCATATGAACAATTTTGTGACAAGTACAGAAGAAAGCAACGATGTGTGGTATGTTGACTCAGGTGCATCAAACCACATGACAGGTCATGCAGAATGGATGGAGGATGCAAGGAAAATGGAAAAACTAGGATTTGTGGAGACTGGTGATAATACTGCACATCCTATTGTGCAAATTGGAAAATTTCCTTTGTCTATGCAGGATGGGAAAAAGAAATACATGTCCGATGTATTTCATGTCCCGAATATCACCAAGAATCTAGTTTCTGTTGGTCAAATGGTTGAGCAGGGCTTGCAAGTCAGATTTAATCCTCATGGATGCTTTGTTGAGGATATGAAAAATAAAGGTCGCTTGATAGCAAAAGGAAAGAAGAATGGCAGAATGTTTACATTGGATGCAGACATGTCTGAATTGAGTGCAGCAATGTTTGCACATGGGACCGGTGTGGTTGCAGATATTGATATCTGGCATAAACTCATTGGTCATGTTAATGTACAGCAACTTAAATCAATGCAGGCCCAAAATATTGTTGCAGGATTGCCCAAATTCAAGGTTGCAGAAATGCATAAGGTATGTGAAGCCTGTCAGTTTGGAAAACAGGCAAGGAAACTATTTTCTAGACATGTTCAAGAGAGTGAGAAGCCATTGGAATTAATCCACTTTGATGTGTGGACTACTAAAGCTGCATCTCTTGGAGGCTGTCATTATTTTGTCACTTTTATTGATGACTATAGCAGAAAACTTTGGGTGTATTTTATGAAAAAGAAAAGTGAAGTTTTTGGGCATTTCAAAACTCTTAAAGCTATGGTTGAAAAAGAAACAGGCCTGCAAATAAAATGCCTAAGGTCAGATGGAGGGGGAGAGTACCTCTCAAATGAGTTTGCAAGGTTCCTGCAGGAGCATGGCATAAAGCAGCAATATTCATGCAGTCATACCCCACAACAAAATGGAATTGCAAAAAGAAAAAACAGGCATATTGGAGAGGTATCTCGTGCCATGCTCAATGAAAAAGACTTGCCAGATTTTTATTGGGCTGAAGCAGTTGCTACAGCAGTCTACATAATGAACAGGACTCCCACTACAGCAATACATGGAATGACTTCAGAGGAGAGGTATACTGGTAGGAAACCAGATATTTCTCATTTGAAAATTTTTGGTTGCATTGCCTATGTACATGTGCCAGATGAGTTGAGATCCAAGTTGGATCCAAAAGCTGAGAAGTGCATCTTTATTGGTTACTCTCTACAGCAAAAAGGGTATAGATGCTATAACCCTTCTACTCGTAAGTTTACAGTGAGCAGAGATGTTGTTTTTGATGAGATGAGTAGCTGGTATAAACCAGTAAATGTGATTGATGATGTAGATGCACAAAATGGTAATGCTGCACAGAATTCACAACAGCAGTCACAAAATATTAGTGGACCTGGAGCGTCTTCTAGTAGTGGTTCACATTCTTCGCCATGGACAGGCAGATTGAGATCAGGAGAATCTTCTCAAAGCAATGCAGATAGTGGTATGCAGGTATCACGAAAAGGAAAAGAGAAGGTTGATCAACCCATCTTTGATGTGAATGCAGGTCACTCTTATGTGGATGGTGAATCCAGTGGCTCAGAATAGAGCATTGATGATGAGTTGGGTATCCCCTCTATTGTTACACCTGGAGTAAGGAAGACCAGGGATGTTTTGAGAGCACCTGGAAGTGAGCCTACTTTGCGTAGGTCTACCAGAGCTAGGTATCCTGTGGATAGGCTGAAATATGATGGATTTACAGCCATCCACTATGCATATATGGTCAAAGTGATACAGGAACCAAAACCCACTTCTTTTGAGCAAGCCATGGGAAAAGAAAAATGGGAGAAAGCCATGGATGAAGAAATGGATGCCTTGGAAGCAAATGCTACATGGGAATTGGTACCTTTGCCTAAAGGTAAGAATGCAATTGGCTGTAAGTGGGTTTATAAGGTGAAACACAATGCAGATGGTTCTGTGAACAGATACAAGGCAAGATTAGTAGTCAAGGGGTATGCACAAACATATGGCATTGACTATGAAGAAACATTCAGTCCGGTTGCAAGGATGGCAACCGTAAGAGCAGTCATTGCTATGGCTGCATCAAAGGGATGGTCTCTACATCAGATGGATGTAAACAATGCCTTCTTGCATGGTGATTTGCAAGAAGAGGCCTATATGGAGTAGCCACCAGGTTATGTGCATGCTATTCATCCTGAGTTTGTTTGCAGGTTGAAGAAAGCCTTGTATGGCTTGAAGCAAGCACCTAGAGCATGGTCTGACAAGATAGGACAGTATCTTGTCACTATTGGCTTTCAGATTTCCAAGGCAGATTTCTCACTTTATGTGAGAAAAATAGAGAAAGGTATTATGCTACTTGTCATTTATGTTGATGATTTGATTATGACAGGTGACAGTGATGAAGATATCCTTCATGTGAAAATGCTATTGAAGCAGAAGTTTGAGATGAAGGATTTGGGAGAGCTGCATTATTTATTGGGCATTGAGGTGATTAGATCACCAAGTGGGATACAGCTCTTGCAGAGGTAGTATGGATTGGACATGCTATCCAAATATGGGATGACAGGCTGTAAGCCTATTTCAGTTCCTTTGGAGCAGAATGTGAAGTTGAGCACAGATGCAGGTGAGCTTCTAGAAGACCCTACTATGTACAGACGCATAGTAGAAAGTTTGATTTATATGACTATTACCAGGCCAGATTTGAGCTATGATGTTGGATTGGTAAGTCAGTTTATGCAGGCTCCAAGGAAACCGCATTTGGATGCGGCTAGACGCATACTCAGGTATGTGAAGTCCACATTGCAGTATGGACTATTTTATGAGACTGGGGTTAAGATACAGCTGCATGGATACACTGATGCTGATTGGGCTGGTAGTATTTCTGATAGACGATCTACCAGTGGATATGTGTTCTCTTTTGGGAGTGCTGCAGTCACTTGGAGCAGCAAGAAACAGCCTACAGTTGCCTTGTCGAGCACAGAGGCTGAGTACAGGGGTGCAGCAATGGCTGCATGTGAGGTAGCTTGGCTGCATAAGCTACTTTATGATATGCATTAGTCTACAGATGGGCTAGTTGTCATTTATTGTGAGAACATGAGTAGTATACACTTGGCAAATAACCCAGTCTATCATGCTAGAACAAAGCACATTGAGGTGCATTATCACTATGTGCGAGAGAGGGTTTTACTAGGTCTTATTGATCTAGTTTATGACAGCACAGAGGATCAGGTAGCTGACATATTTACGAAGGCATTGGGCGCAGAGAAGCTGCGCAAGTTCAGAGACCTGCTTGGTGTGCAGGAATTGGGATTGAGCTCAAGGGGGAGTGTTGAGATATCGAGCTCCACTCGTGATACGCGAGGGTGACCGTTGTGTATTTATGTCACCGACTTGTCAGTTGCAGACGCGGTTGGTACACCGCCCATGAATAATAGCTACATGATAGCTATCCTTATCTACTCTAGTTCGTGGCTCAGTTAGTATGCCACCTTAGTTAGTTGAGTTTGGTTTGAGACCCATATATATGGTTCTTCTATTTCTTTGTACTTGAGTTCTTTTGACTTACACAACTAAGAAGAGGGAAACTGTTTTCAGCCTCCACCCTTGTGTGTCTTCCCCCATTGTGCAAGCAAGAAAGCTACAAGTGAGACTCCTTCCTTCTCTCCCACAATCTTGACAGCCCCTTCACGAGACGCCGCGGTCAAAGCTCCATGCAACCATCGTGTTGACATGAACCATGGCATCTCCTCCATGCCCTCGGGATATCGAATTGGTCGATGGTGTGTACTATGTCGAAATTTAAATCACACTTCCTCTGATCTTTCCTAGATTGCTGGTTACTGGCGAGCCATGTCTCCATAGAGCCATGGTGCAACATACAAAAGTGATTCACTTTCTCCTCCATTGCAGCATCCATTCTTTTTTCTACCCCGTTTCCAACCGCCATATCTTTGGTTAGTCTATCATCGTTGTTCAACGACCATAGCATATTGTTGTCTAGATCCACCGTTGGTAGCCATTGTGAAATATGCACTAGCGCCTTAGCCACCAACCAACCTTCAGCCATGCTACCTTCTGGCTGAGCTCGTTGTCACATAAAGCCTTTCACGGTTTTCATGAAGCGCTCCAAGAAGAACATCCATCGCATATGGACAGGTCCAACAATCTCCATTTCATCTACAAGATGCACAAGAAGGTGGATTTGTATCGTGAGCATGCTGGTAGGCAGGTATTTCTCAAAGAGGTAGACCGTCTCCACTACTCCCCGCCTCGCAGATTCAATGGAGGACGTCTTAATCTCCTTCTGTGAGATCCATTGCACTAAAGTCGACAACCTGTAAATGGCCCCACGTATTTCTGGAGTAAGGCATCCTGCAATTGTGATCAGTACTACAAACTGCCACAAATGAGAAAGCATTATGAACAATGACTACACTCCAAATAGCAAAATGTGCATGCCAATTACAATCCATTCGTAGTACAAACCTGACATATCTTATGCCAATCATGACATATCTTATGCCAATCATGGAATTTTAGCCCTGATAATTAGTCATCTTTAGATAACGCAGACTTAAGAGAATGCATCATACCCATTGGAGTGAGGATAAACTTGACTATTTGCTTCACAATGCGCTCTTCTTTAGTGGACAAAACCCAAGGAGCACGAGGTAACTGCACGCGACCATTAGCACTCGACTACGGCCAAAGCGCCTCCATCTTGCCTATCTCCTTCAAATCCATTGGTGCCCCTATAGTGTCTCGCTTTCCTGTGATGTGGTCCCATAGCAAGCTGCCCACATTCTTGAAAATATGCACGGAATCCAACAAGTGGTTGATCTGTAAGTGGGTCCAATATAGCAACTTATAGAAAATTGAGAACCGTCACATTTCGTTTGGATGTGACTCCAAGTGGACCATTTTTAGCTCGTACCAGCTTGCGGCATTCATATGTATTAGAGGTCATCCAAGAAAACCTTCCCTAAGTTCATGACCCTCTGGCAAGAAAGCGACGTGTCCTTGATATACCATCTTCTTCATGGTTCGTGACCTTCAGGAGTCTAACTATGGCCCACACAATGGACATGCATGATAACCTGAGATAACCAGACCTGTTCCAACACCTCTATCCAGTGAATACAAACTTGAACAAGCTATAATAGATATTACCAACGAGAACGGAAACCTATTTACCTGAGCACTCTCCGAATCCCAAAAAGTCATACATCATCCACATGAGAATGGCTCGAATATTGGCAGACCGTCGACCATCGCGTTTGCTCATATCTTGCACAGTGACCCTTTCCTCCCACAAAATCTTAAGCTCATTGACTAATGGACGAAGATACACGTCCATATTTTTGACTTTGTAGCGGCTGGGGATGAGTAAGCTAAGGATGAGATGTCCTTTCTTAGTAGAAAGCCATGGAGGGATATTGTAGTTGACAAGGACTATAGGCCACACACTATAAGAAATTGAGTGCATATCGAATGGGTTCACTCCATCCATTACAAAATCGAGCCGAAGATTCCTTGGCTCTCGAACAAATGGGAAGGTAGAGTCAATGTGGCTCCATGCACAAGAATCCGCTTATATTCATTAAACTCCATCTATGGACCTATTCTGCACATGCCACGTTGTCAAGCTCACCATGCCGGACGTAGAAACATGTGGTTTATGTGGGGGATAAGCAGAAAGTATCTAAGAACTTTTTGAGGGATGGTTTGCCTTGCAAGTCCTGTCGATACCTATAAGCGCCACACTTTGGACATGTCTCCATAGTCTCGTATTCTCCTCAAAATAATATGCAATCATTGATACATGCATGGATGCTATTGTAGTCTATGCCAAGCTTTCGTAAAACATGTCATGCATCATCACGAGACTCAAGCATGGTATTTGCAAGTGGTAATATATGATATTTTAATAACCTTTAAAAAATCATTAAACACCTTGAAAAAGCATAAATATTTATAATGATAGTGCCAAAAAGAAATCAACGAAGTGTACCTACAAGGTACATGAATAACTCAGTCACACTCGCATCGCTCCACCCGTATTTTGCTTGCACACTTAGGAGTGCAAGCACTATCTTCAGGCGAGATACTCGGAACCCATCATATAATGGTATGGATGCTTCCTCTCTAAGCGGATCAAAAGTCTCGACATCCATGGTAATCAATGCATCGAACATTGCCTCCATCTCAGGCTCCAAGATTCTAGGTAAGTCTGGAAGGCTACATGTCTCCTCTAGTATTGACGATATAGATTGGGTACCTACTAAGTGGTGGATTGGCTCAGGCACTCCATCCATCCCATGCCCATGAACTCTTCTAATTGGCTGCAAAGGGTGCATTCCTCCTTGGGACGAGATGTCACCTCCTTGGATAGAAAATTTGCCAGCCACACCCAATCTTTTTGTATATGGTATTCAATTAGCTTGTGAGTACAATGCATGATTGATATTAACTTTTCTTACCATTTGTTGAAAATCCAAGATTGCCTAATCAATGATCTCAGATTAAAACTCGCCTAAGCATCATACGTGTTCTATAGACAATCGACGTTTTCGTCTAATTGCAAGCTTGCATTGAGAACAAGGACATGGGACACGCTGATTAAGATACGCCTCGCGATCTTGAACATCAAGACCTTCATCATTTTCCATTTTGTCTACGTTACGACAAACAATTTGTTTTTGTTATCATTCTTTTTTTCTTTCTTAAATTGTTTGAGAAGGGATTTCTTCTCTTGTAACTCAGTAAAAATTAATGTATGTAAAGTCTCGACCCACCCACCCACAAGATAACGTATATATATCGGAGTGTTTCCCATCTCGTGGTGTTGCACCGGACCTCGCCACTACTCTCTCTTTGTTTTTTATCCATTCATTATCTCCTCTCCTTCCATCTCTCTCTCTCTTTCTCTTTTTTTATTATGATGTATGTTTATTCCCTCTCTCTCGTTCCTTCTTCTTTTTTCTCTTCCTCCCCCTCTCTCATTTTCTTTAACAAAACATATCTCTCTCTCTACTACAACAACAACAAGAACAACAACAACTTCTACTACTACTACTACAATAAACAAGAAAAGAAAAAAAAAACTATTATTACTACCACTACTACAACAAGAATAACAAATAAGAAAACTAGATAACAATAAACAAGAAAACAAAAAAAAACCATTACTACCACTACTACAACAACAACAACAAACAAGAAAATCACTACTACTACTACAACCATGACTACGACGACTATGACTATGATCACGACTACGACCACGACCACGACCATGACCACAACCACAACGATGACTATGACTACGACTACAACCATGACTACGACCACGACCATGACCGCGACCACAACCACTACCACTACCACTACCACTACCACTACCACTACCACTACCACTACCACTATAATAAACAAGAAAAGAAGAAAAAACAACAGCAACTACTACTACTACTACTACCACCACCACCACCACCACCACCACTATGATAAACAAGAAAAGAAAAAAAAAACAATAACAACAACAACTACTACTACTACAACAATAAACAAGAAAAGAAGAAAAAACTACTACTACTACTACTACTACTACTACAACAATAAATAAGAAAAAAAAAAACTACTACTACTACTACAATAACAACAAACAAGAAAACAACAACCTTTCACTCCTCTCCCTCTCCCTCTCCCTCTCCCTCTCTTTCTCTCTTTTCCTATTATGTTTAATGTTTTCTCCCTCTCTCTCTTGTTCTTTCTTTCCTTTTCTCTCTTCCTCTCCCTGTGTCATTTCCTCTCCTTCTCTTTCTCTCTTTCTCTATTATGTTTAATGTTTTTTCCTTTCTTTCCCTCTCTCATTTCCTCTCTCTCCCTTTCTCTCTTTCCCTATTATGTTTAATGTTTTTTCTCGCTCTTCTCCCTCTCTCATTTCCTATTCTCTCTTCCTCTCCCTGTCTCATTTCCTCTCCCTTCCTCTCCCTCTCCCTCTCTTTCTCTCTTTTCCTATTATGTTTAATGTTTTTTCCTTCCTCTCCCTCTCTCATTTCCTCTACCTCTCTTTCTCTCTTTCCCTATTATGTTTAATGTTTTTTCTCTCTCCTCCCTCTCTCATTTCCTTTTCTCTCTTCCTCTCCCTCCCTCACTCTCTCCCTCTCTTTCTCTCTTTCCCTATTATGTTTAATGTTTTTTGTCTCTTCTTCTCTCTCCTCTCCCTCTCTCATTTCTTTTTCTCTCTCCTCTCCCTCCCTCTCCCTCTCTTTCTCTTTCATTTCCTCTCCCTCTCTCAATACACATGAATTTTAACAAAAACAAGTAAAAGAGAAAGAGAAAACACAAAAGCAAAGCAAGAAGGAACAATGCACTCCACCGTAAAGGCTTGAAGAAGGGTTTGGCGGCTCCTCTTCGCCCTCCGTACACCTCCTCGTCTTCTTCGCGAACGGCGACGGCAGCAGTGAGAAGCTTTCTTTCTCCCTCTTTCTCTCTTTATCTCCCTCTCCCTCTCAAATGCAGGATATTCGATCTCCCTTTCGCTCTCTCTTTCATGTATGCGCACAAAATAACATGCTCGGATTTCGGCCCACATTTTTTTCGTCTGAGTACCATCGCTATTTGTGTCGTTATTAGATGCTAATAGTGCCACAAATAACAACACCGCTATTTTACATCGGAAACCGCCGTCACTATACCTCAATATCCTTGTAATGTATCCAAGGCAATAACAATGCCATAAAGATACACCTAGTATGTCAACCAGACCACATACAAATAAAGGATAGAGACTATCAACCTTGGCATCTCAAGTAAAGATGAAATTCACATGGGTAACCTTCCATGCAAAATCAAAAAAAGATACATAATAGCCTGCACCATCCAACTATCCAACAGATAGAAGACTTTAGATCAAAGTCGGTACATGATGTACATTATATAGAATAAAATAGCTATCTGAAGGAAACTATAGCCTTACATCCCAAAGCTAATAATGTCCAATGTCAAGTCAATCTCACAAAACTTGTCATACCACAATAGGATTGAAACAAAACCCTATGTGGGATAACATGAAAGGAAGCCCTAGAATCAAGCAATCAATACTATGAATATGTAGACAAAGTATCGGTCAATTTAGAAACATCAAGAGTGGAACCTGCTAAGATGTACTCATCATCTAAATCTATATGTACTACATTTATCTCTTCAATATTTGCACTAGATTTACTAGGGATAATGCTATGATTATCAGACTTTTCCTGCACTTTGTCCTTACCTTTCACTTTGCACTTATAATTGTGCATCTCCATGGCTCTATAGCCTGAATATGACCCTACATCTCACAATAATTATTAGAGAGGACTTATGACCATGAGAATAACTACAAGACTGTTGGGATAAAGGGTAGTGCCCAATGCAATGCCCGTGCCTGCCCTTAAGGGCTGACTTGTACATGACTTATATACCTATCTAAAATATTATTGAGGTACTCTTCAGTACCACCAAAAGACTGTCTCTATCTCTCATCTCTCTCAACCTGCATCAACAACTTCACTCCATTGATCCATGCATATAACAAAGTGGTATCAGAGTGCAGGACTTGGGAGCTGGAGCTAGGCATTGTGAAGCATGAGCTTGGGAACAGATAGAACAAGTCTATGAGAAATGTCACAAGTTGTGGGCAGCCATAACTCAACAATACAGTGGAGCTTCTATTACCTATTTTTTATGTAGCCTATCTAGGGCCTTCCTTGGGTACCATTGGTGCCCCCCCTCCCCCTCTTGAGCCTCCTCACTTTCACCATCTCAAGCCGGTCTTCAAGACAACTCATGCTAATTTGTGCATGTTTGCAGGCTGACATTCACATGCAGCTCCTCAAGGGCTTTGCACTCCATTGGACATATTTTGGGCAACTCTAACATATTTGGATGCTTGACATAGACCTTGAACATTGACATTGGCCATTGCTATTGACATTGGACTGGCACATTCAGTCTCCAAAGCAAGGAATATACAATTTTATAGTTTGTATAGATAGGGCAGCACACATCTTTATGGGTTTGATACTCACATGTCATGCTCATATAATAGCTATTGGATGCCAGTGGATGTTGGATGTCTTGGAGGTCATGTGCCATTAGCTTGAAGTCTTTTTTGGGTTGGTCTAGGCATAGATTTGAATCAGTTTGCAAACTTACTTAAGGCTGAAATACACAGTCCACAGCCTGAAATTTATAGGCATCACTCTGTCCTGACATGACATTAGTCCTTGGACATGTATGTTGATGCATATACATGCTCGTATGATGTCAAGACACTAAGGAATGATATGCTTATGACTTGAAGTGCATTTGGGCTGATTTTGACTGAGATTTTACTCAATTTTGACAGGGATTTGTTGGCTGTAATGAACAGGGTTGAATGCCATTTTGAGGATTTATGCATTATATCTTGCTTCTAGACTTGATTTTAGTCATCCAAAATGATGTATTGATGCTTAACTTTGATGTCATGTATGTGGAAACGGTTTTGGGAAGATCTTATTCTTATTTTGAAGGATTGAAATCTTGCTCCTAACTGTCATAAAACTATAGGTCACGAGAACAAATCTGAGAGGGTTTTTCTTGAACTCTATGCTTTTTGATTGAGTTGGTTGGCACAATTCTAGTACTGGATTACCTGCATACACTTTGGGTAGTGATTGGACATGTTTTATATGTCATCTTTGGGCTAAAATGCATCAATTTTTACAGACATTTTGAAGTTGTAAACAGTGGACAACAAGTCTTGTCTACAGACAGATGTCATACATGCAATTGTCAAATGCTTGTTGGACATGCATTGATGTATGTAACCGAGTCTACATGCCATTGATATGTGGGGTTATGATCAGTAAACTTATATGAATTAAAGATTCTGGAATCTCTTGCTAGTTGAAATTTATAGTCCTTCTTGGTCACTTATCTTAACAATTTTTTCGCTTGCATCTGTGTACTTTTGGGCTACAACTATGGTTGGCAATAGTGACACTAGCAATCCACTCCACATCAAGAAACTTGAAGGAGCACACAACTTTGCAATTTGGTAAAAGAAGTTCTATAGCATCTTATTGCAGAAGAAGCAGGCAAAGACGATCAAAGAGAAGGGGATAAAACCAGCTAATGTAGTTCAAGATGATTGGGATGAGCTGAATGAGGGATGAGTTGAATGAGCTTGCTTGCTCGACCATCGAGTTTTCTGTTTTTTATCTTGTATGGTTCTTGGTCTCAGTCTATGTCTTTTGTCAAGCTTTTTCTTATTCTGTATCCTTGCTGCCCTTAATTTTGCAATTGCTACCTCTATGTCTTCTGACTTTCTTTCCAACTGTCTAATACGCAAGGCCAACAACTCCTCTCAACTCAACTCCTCTTCCCAAGGTAGCACACTCCATGTGAGTGTCATCTCTTCTATCGGCATGATAGGTTTTTGACCATACATCAATTTAGCAGGCATATATCTTGTAACAACAATAGGAGTTGTTTTGTTAGTCCACAAGGCATAAGGGAGCAATCGTGGCCACTCTTTTACCTTCTCTCCACATGCTTTTGCCAATGCCTTCACAATAGATGGATGACCTCTTTCACTTTTGCCATTTCCTTCAGGGTTATAGGTTGAAGTTAAAGCAAGCTTCCCCAACCGTGCAAAGAAATCATGAGCTTCATTTGCATCTAGCTCACCCCTATCTGCAGTAATTTTTCCCACACAACCATATTGACAAAAGATCTCTTCTAAGAGAAAAGTACACATAGCATTTGTTGTCTTAGTATGTAGAGCTCTCCCTTCCACTTGATTAGTCAAGTCTTCACGGGCAAGCACAAGATATCTCATTTTCCAAGGACCTATAGGCATCGTGACTAAATCCACCACCTATTAAATGAAGAGACAATGGATATGTGGGCTGCAATCCATCCCGATGTCTCATAGATGAATACATTTGACATGTCATACATGTTTCCACAAAGTGAGCAACATCCTTATACATACCCTGCCACCAATATCTTTCTCTGATCTTTGCAAAAGTACCCCAAACACCTCTATGGCTAGCCCACAAGCTTTCATGAAGTTCTTGCATAACATTTACTTGTGAAGCTCTGTCACCCAAAACTCACAATGGCATACCATGTTTCTTTTTAGCATGTTTCCATAAGTATCCATATTTTAAGACAAACCCAGGCTTTCCTCTTGATCTTCTTAAAATCCTCATCTGACCATTCATCTCTCTTTGTTAGTGTACTGAGGTATTGACCAATTCTCAACCACTCTCCTGCATATTTGTCTTCCAAAAACACTTCTACACAAGATGCAAAACATCTAAAGTCTCTTCTCTTTGTTGTCCAATCTTCTATTAATGCTATAGCAACAACTTGCTTTGCTAAATTCACTCTTACAACATCATTTTCAATCGTAAGAAAGTCATCATCTTCCTCCTCATCCATCATCCCATCTTCATTCTCATAGCGTCCCGAGATAACATGTCTGCCACTGGGTTATCTCTTCTTGCAATATGTAGAAATTCAGGGTTTAAAGATTTGATGTATGCAATCCACCGGAGCATAGCAATTTCCGGGGTAGCACAACTAGTAATCATACCCAATACCGGCAAACAATCAGTCTCAATGACTACACGAGCACCCATAAAATACTCATTATCACATTTAAGGGCTGTCACAATTCCCCATAATTCTCTTTTAACCTGTGGATATCTTCTCTGTCGTTGAGTCAATACTTTAGCACCAAAGAGAATTGCATATCTTTATCCTTCCTCATCATCTTGCCCAATTGCCCATCCAATCCCAATTGGGCTTGTATCAACAGTAATAATGATAGGATTTCCATGTGAATAGTCAGCCTTTCTCAATGTAGGAGTCAGATTTTAAGAGTTGCTTCAATTTCTTCATTGCTTTCTGATGCTTTCTTTCCCAATGAAATCTCTGACCTTTTCTGAGAAGCTGATATAGGGCATTGGCTACATGTGCAAAGTGAGGAATCCATATCAAATATAACACACATGCACCCAAGAATCTACGCACCTCTGATACATTCGTGCATATATTTTTCATTCTATCAATCCCATCTATTTTTGCTGGTGATGGACTTTGCCCATAGGGCCCACACATATGCCCAACAATCAAAACCTCTTCAAGTCCAAAGACAAGACTTTTGTCCAGAAAGAGTTAAATGCACCTCTTCTAGACACGTCAAAAACCTCTCACAATCCACAATATGGTCTGCAACAAGCTGTCTGCATCCATGAGCATCCATCTCTTCGTTCTTTTCATCCACTACACACCCTTTGATTGGAATATCATTCAAGAAAGGCATTGTCAATTGTGGTATAAAATCCCTGAGTACCCTATTCATAACCTTTGTCATGTGTGCCACCGAGTTTGTTGCACCCTAAGGGAGAGTACACATCCCTACTAACCCCAAGGGAGTCTTCATGGTTGTGATATCCCTGCTTTCAATTGCAAGCTGAAACTGATCATACCTAGAGTAAAGGTCACCCAAAGAATAGATCGCTCTGTGTGCAAAAGCCTCTGCAAATTCACCAACCACAGGACCTACACCCACATTTCTTATGGTCACTTTATTGACCGATTGCATGTCTTGAATAAATCTCAAAGCCCCATTCTTTTTTGGCACAGTAAACCAACGATTTGAGTACAGGGCTGAAGAGGGCTCCAAGATCTTCATGCGAATCTTTTCATTTAACAAATCCATCAACTTTGGTAAGTAAGCTTTAGGCATTGGAATATGCCTCAAGTTCCATGGTACATGTGGCACAGTAAATATTACCATAGGAGAGACAACATCTAGATCGACACAACCTATTTTAGTTGGCTGAAATGCAAATGTATTTCCATGCCTAGCCAACATTTGTATAAAACAATCTCTCTCAGCACCAGGCAAAAGAAACCCTTTTGCACGAACTTTCAATTCCTGTAATGTTTCAAATGTAAACTGATGGCCTATATCTTTAGGATTCCGTAAGCTTGGCTACCTTGATACTTTTTCATACAAACCCTCACTTTTTGGGGGAAGTGGCAAAGGAATTGGTTTCACCTTTTTGTCAATTGTCTTATACTTTGTCTCCACAAATGCTTTAGTCCATTGTAATCCTTCCTATTGAGCAAACAATGCTATAACATCATACATGTCCAAAGAACATACTCACAACACTCTGTTTTCAGCCTCATTTTCAACATGTATAGTTGGAAATTTTAGCCATAGTGTCATTAATATTCAACCCATAAAATATGCCTGAAATGCCTTCATTTTTAGCTAAAAGTCCCAATGCTTTCAATTCCTTATTAGCCCGTTTCATAGATATGCGTTCAGCCTTGCACATAGCTTCCATAGACTTAAACCAACATAAACTATTTGTTGTAAACTGAGAATAACCAATAGTAAATACATGATTCATTCCATCAAGAGGCAAGTACATCCTCTGAACAGCACTACTATAGCCCCACGCGACAGCACTGCTTAATGAAAATCTAGGTCTTTGAATTCCCATGCATTTGGAGCCAAAGGAGACTCTCGAAGCATATCACGATTTCTAGGATGATTAACACAAACGGTAAGAAATTGGACTTCTTTCCTTCCATCCTTACTTCTGACTCTTGCATAAGCATACCATCACCAAGCACCTTTGTTTCCATATGCACTCCTATAATATAGGGCTTTCCCAAAATCACTGCATATGAGGAATTATCTTGCACAAAGAAGTGTTGCTCTTCTTGTACATCCACAATTGTCACTTTTACATTAGGACATGCAGCATAGAGCTCTCCCGAAGAATTATTTGTAGCCCTCATATGCCAACCATGATTAGTGTCCATAGGCCATGCACCGTTCTCATACAATCCACACTCAATGCCATTAATCTCATACCCACGGTCAAGCAAAGCAACACAAGGAGTTTCACATTCCCCCATTTTCACTACTGTTTCAGTGGTAGCTTTGGCCCAATGATTTCTCGTATAATGACCTCGAGAAATAAATCCTAGAGTCTCTTCCCCATATTGTTGCATGTGCCTTACTCCACCATCCATATTGATACAAGACAATGCATTTTCAGCCACTTTCTTCTCTTTTCCACATGTTGTACTGATTAGTAGTATCCTGCATAGATAATCCCGTACTTACTTCATGCTCATATTCAACCCGAATACCCAGCAAACCAGTTTCCTCCTCAAATTGCAGCAATACACTAGTGGTATCACCAAGAAACTGATGCTTTCTCTTAATTATGTCAATGATCTCATCATGAAATTCTCGCTTGGTGATGCCAAGCACCTCTCCCAAGGTGAATTCCACCCAACTGTTTAAGATCCGTTCTTCAAGAACCTTCTTAAGATCTATGGTTATCTCAATGTCATACTACAACTTATACCCTGGCTGCTTGCCCTTCTTTTTTCTCTCTTGTTTGTTATCATGTTTTTGCTCTTGATTGACCTCTTCCATAACATGCTCGGGAGGTGGTTGATTTGTGGCTTTAGGCTGATCCACACTTCTTCTTGTCACTCTTTTAGATGTCCCTACATTATCTTCATCTCGTTTTCAATCCTCTTCCACAAGTACATCTGTGTATTGTACCTTTGCTAAATATGCATACACTGAATATGCATCTACCG
Organism: Lygodium microphyllum; assembly: GCF_053477565.2. Taxonomy (NCBI): domain Eukaryota; kingdom Viridiplantae; phylum Streptophyta; class Polypodiopsida; order Schizaeales; family Lygodiaceae; genus Lygodium; species Lygodium microphyllum. The sequence continues at coordinate 45,022,807 of NC_141141.1, read as the reverse complement.
GTGATTCCCATCTAGTTATGTCACGAATGTCTTGCCCTACATGAGACATTTCACTATCAGTAACTTTTCTCTTTTCAGCTGCATATAAAGCATGTATCTATATTTCAACCTTTGGACGGCCATGCATTCTATCCAACTATAGACCAAAAGTAAAAGCATGTCATTTCGGACAGCCAAGTCTTCCAACAACTTTTGCATACCTCCCTTTCCAAAATTCAAAGCAAGAGGCAATCCCATTTCTTGTGCATGGATCTTTCCATCTTTCCAAAAGATGAGCTATCGTGCCAAGGCCTCCTCATAGGTAGCACAATCCTTTCTCTCACGCTACAAACTATCACACCACATACATCTTTTTCCTGGCTTAAGGGTTGTTGCCCCTTCCCTTTCCTCTTGTCCTTTTTCATCCAATTTTGCAACCTTCAATTGAAGATCCCACATCCTTTTGACCAATTCATCTAAGACATATTCCCTAACAGAGGGAACAATAGTGGGTACAGCCATAGGGCTAGCCACAGAAGTGGGTGGCTTACTAGATACTTCAATTGTTTTGCCCGTAATAGTGGGCAAGCTAGAGACATGCAATCTTTCTCTTCTTCTATGCTTTTTCACAAGTGCAATAATAGCTTCCTTGACATGTCTCCACTCTATTTTCAAACCTATCTTTGTAGTTTGAATTTCTAAAAAATCATCAAGCCTCTCTTGAAGCTTAAGATCTGCTCCTTGTAGAAACAATTCAATTTTTTGACTTGCAAGAGCTTATTGTTCTGCAAGATCCAACTACTCAAATCGACTTTCAAGTTCTCTTAACAATTCTATAGCCATAAGACCCTTATTGGGTTGTAAAACCCACTCCTGAAAAGTCTTGCGTGTAATCAAACTGGTATCCTCAATGTAAAATTCTTCCCTGAGTGTCTTCTTGAAAGCTGCCCAGTCAGCATCCTATATGTATAATTCAGTAATTCGTGCTTTTGGTTCATGTATAGTAATATGTAAAAAATACCAACTCCATGCAATTTGAGCCACCCCAAAGAATTCCATCTTTTGAGCATAGGTATGTATATATGTAGATACATTCTTACCATTGAATAACTTCATCTCACGCTCAACTTCTTGCAGAGCATTCATCACAACACTTTTTTTTTTAGTAGAAGCATGCATCACGTGTTGTTGTTATTGTACCTGCATAAGCATATTCATATTTTGCACCAATTGTTGCAAAACATCAATGGAGATTATGTTCAAAGGTTCCCCCATCTTGTCTTTCCCTACTGATAACCTTTCACGTCGGGTTTACCAATGTCAGAGGGGTTTTTGTCAAAAGGTCGAATCCACCAAGGATTGGAGGTAGAAGGAACTAGAGATAGGAGATGGAAGAGAAGAAAAAAAATAGACAAGAGGCAAATACGACAAAGACAAAGCACAATGAATTGAATCAATATGTATTGACAGAACCTGAAATCCTTTGTCTGGCACTACTCGGAAGCACTCTCCAGGCATTAGATCTCGTGGAGATCCTTCATAGACCAAAAACGTGCATCCAAAAAACAGCTTCTTCTCTGCTACTCGAAACCCAAATCTAATGGCTTTGTTGGCTTTGGAAGGGGTGCAAAACCTCAGGACACCTAATCAAGGAACTCCTAGATTACTCCTTCTTCTTCTTCCATTTCAAAGCGCAGTTTTCAGCCTGTTAACAGCGATCGCGATGCACGCAATTTCACCAATCTCTCTTTTTTATGAAAAATCCAATAACTGGCTAAAAAAGCAACTTGCTTTTTGCATGCCATCCTAATTTAGAAGCTTTCTAACTTTTTCACATTTTTACAATAAATAATATAAAAAATAGGGTAAAGTTGTCCAAAAATCTAGTATTTTTGGACCATTCATGCCACTCATACTAGTACTAATGACCCAGATCACATTGACTCTCTTGATCAATAAGAAAGTTGGATGATGATGCACTCCAAAGTTTTTCACACCGTGTCCGATTAGTAGTGGCATGACAACGTGACTGCTATAGATGAAAGAAAGAGAAAGGGAAAGTCATGAAGACATATGAGAGCAAAGAAGAGAAGAAAGAGAGTCAGCCTGTACTAAGAAGAGCATTGTAAAGGTCAAAGAGGTGAATGTAGTCAACCATGAGAGCAACAATGGGAATGATGTCCTCTTTGTCTCTTCTTGTTTCAGTGCACATGCCTTGATTGCAGATACGGATGATGACATGTACACTTAAATTTTAGATTCAGGTGCCTCTTTTCATGTCACCCCTCATCGCGAGTGGTTTTTCGACTACACTGGGGGCAAACATAGAGTTGTCCATCTTGGGGATAACTATGCATGTGACATTGTAGGTATTGGCAATGTGCAACTGCAGTTTTAGCATGGATCTATCTTCACTCTTCAGCATGTCAGGCATGTACCTCAGCTCAAGAAGAGCTTAATTAGTACTCCTCAGCTAGATGATGATATGGTTTTCATACCACCTTTGATGATGGGAAATGGAAGATCTGTAAGGGATCTAGGGTTATTGCCAGAGGTTGCAAGAGTGATGTTTTGTATCCACTTCATGTATCTAGTGTGTGTGACCATGTTGTAACCAAGCAGCCAAGTGTTTCCTTCTGGCATGGCAAGTTGGGACACATGAGTCAAACAAGAATGAAAGTACTTTCTCATTTGGGTTATCTACCTTGTCTTCGTTATGCTAATTTTGAGCGATGTCATCATTGCTCATCATTGCATGCATAGACGTCTCATAAAAAGTATCTTTCATTGAAATATTTGCCTCTAGAGTTAGTACATTCCGATGTCTATTAGATGCCACAATTATCTCTAGGGGGGAAAAGAAACACTTTGTCACATTTGTTGATATTGCTACTCGAAAGGTATGGGTTTACCCTATTCGTAGCAAGGACAAAGTGCTTGACAAGTTTAAAAAATTCATGGCATTGGTTCAGAATCAGATTGATAAGACACTTAAGTATCTTCACTCTGACAACAATGGAGAATATGTATCCAAAGCCTTTCTGCATTTTGTGGCAATAACTAGATAAAGAGGGAGCTCACTACCCCTCATAATCCACCCCAAAATGGAGTTGCATAGTGCATGAATCGAACCATCCAAGATAAGGTTCGTACAATACTGTCTCATGCTACATTACCTCATGGATTTTGGGCAGAGACTATTATGACAACCATTCATCTAATCAATAGGTCACCAAACAGGTCTTTGGGGGGGAGAGTCCCTCAAGAAGAGTGGTCAGGCAAGCCACCTTCTTATACTCATTTGCGAGTGTTGTGAGCCTTTGGTGCACATATGGAAAGAAGAACACAGCAAATTGGAACCAAAGTCCTATAAATGCATATTCCTAGGATACGGTAACGAGGGTGAGATGGGGTATACACTTTGGGATCCCAAGAAAAGAAAGACAGTACACAACATTGATGTCATCTTTCATTAAGATCTCATGCATAAGAAGTCAGAGAAGAGTGAGAAAGTCAGGAGGGTTGTTTTCAGGGAGGATGTACCTTTTAGACAATCGTTTGTGCCCATTGGATAGCAACATGCACGTATTGTAAATGACCCTAAAAATGTAGGGACTGGTGTTGGAAATTACCAACAAGGTATTGCCCATGATGATCCACAGTTGTAGCAAGAAAATATGCAATTAGGATAGCCACCAGGGGTTGGACAACATTTTGAAATTTCAGGAGAGTAAGCTGAAAATGTAGGATTGCAAGTTCCACAGCATGCAAATGCTGAGCCTTCGCTCTGTAGGTCAACCTAACCATCAAGGCCACCTAACATGTTTGTTCCTGGTGTGCAATATGCTGCAGATTATGTCATGGTTACTGACTGTGGTGAGCCATCATGCTTCAAGGAAGCAATGACTAGACTGGACAGTAAGAACTGGTTTAAGGCCATGTTGTCGAAAATGGAATCACTTGATAAGAATGGTACTTGGGACTTGGTGCAACTGCCTAAAGGGAAAAAAAACCCTTCCGCGCAAGTAGGTTTACAAGATGAAGGTCATTTCTAGTTCTTCGCCAGCCAAAGTATAAAGCACGGTTGGTTGCAAAGGGGTACAAGTAAGAACATGGAATTAACTTTGATGAGATCTTCTCTCCCATAGTCAAGATGACTACTCTAAGAACCATTTTCGGCTTGGTTGTAGATGAAGATATGGACCTCATACAGATGGATGTAAAGACTCACATGGTGATCTGCATGAGGACATATATATGTAGCAGGCTCCAGGTTTTTGTTGCTAAAGGCAAAGAGAAGATGGTATGTAAACTCAAACGGAGTTTGAATGGGCTGAAACAAGCACCATGGGAATGGTATCATAATTTTGATACTTTCATGCAGTCTCAAGGTTATCAAAGAAGTCAAGTTAATCACTGCTTGTACACCAAGAAGGCAACAGATGGCAACTTGATTATCTTGGTTTTGTATGTTGATGACATGCTAATTGCTGGCAAGGATACTCATGCTTTGGATTCATTTAAAGCAGAATCTACACGGCAGCTTTGACATGAAGGATCTTGGTGATGCAAATCACATTCTTGGGATGCGAATACTCAAAGATAGATCAAAGGGGTTACTCTATCAGTCTCAACAGGAGTATGTCTCAAAGATTTTGCAGTGTTTCAATATGGAGTGGGGAAAAGCAATCGGAGTTCCATTGCCTCCATATGTGAAACTCGATGCAAAGGATAACCCTACATCTAATGATGAGAAGGTTGAAATGGCCAATTTTCCATATGCTTCAGCTATTTTGGTAGTTTGATGTATGCCATGGTTGCTACACATCCTGACATTGTCTTTGCAGTGGGAGTGGTTAGCAAGTACATGGCAAACCCTGGCAAGAAGCATTGGAAAGTAGTTAAAGGTACTATGAGATACCTCAAGGGCACAAGGGATTTGTGCATCTACTTTGGTAAGAAGAAGGCATCTGTCGTTGGCTTTACGGATGCAGACTATATTGGTGGACATGCAAAACTACAAGAAGTCCACTTCAGGGTATATGTTTACCTTCATAGGGGGATATGTTTCTTGGATATCCAGGCTGCAGAAGTGTGTTGCACTGTCTACTACAGAGGCAGAGTATGTGGCTGCCCACTGAGGCATGCAAAGAGGCCTTATGGTTGTCACGTTTGGTTGTTGAACTTGGTATCATTGAGGTTCCTATCCTCCACTGTGATAGTGAGAGCGATATCATGTTAGCACGAAACCCTGTCTTTCATGCAAAGACAAAACACATACATGTGAAGTATCATTTCATTAGGGAGGTACTTGACAGCAAGAGCATTGAGCTAGTCAAGGTACACACTGATGATAACCCTGCAGACCTTCTCGCGAAGGGTCTTCCAGTAGTAGCAGAGTGGTTTTCCCATCACAAGCAGATGATGGGTATTGGATAGGTGTAGCCTCTTTCAGCTTTGTACATACTTAGACTTAGCTGATTTTTTTCCTCCCCTACCTTTGGGCACATTGCCTTTAGGGGGGAGGTTGTTGGGATAAAGGGCAATGCCCAATGTAATGCCCATGCCCACCTTTAAGGGCTGACCTGTACATGACTTATATACCTATCTAAAACATTATTGAGGTACTCTTCAGTACCACCAAAAGACTATGTCTCTGTCTCTCATCTCTCTCAACTTGCTTCAACAACTTCACTCCATTGATCTACGAATACAACAAAGACTACTCACAAGATTGAGATCTATGTAAGTCTCTACCACGGCCATCATTACCACTTTTACCATCATATCTCTACCCCTAATAATCAATGTGTGAGAAGTATGGGCTACATCCACATTCTTTTTGTTTATCTTCTCTGGGCGCAAAGTGCCCTCAATATCTTAGAGTTTCAAGCCATCCTTAGGCATATTAGCACACGTGGCTATATGAAAAGTATCCCATGACTTAGGAAGTGTCACAAGCAAGAACAAGGGAGGTAGGCTATCGTTAAACTCAATTCCATGCAAAGGCAACTAGTTGAAAATAGAATAAAATTTATTAAAATGTGTGGACACATTGGTCCCTTCCTTCATGTGTGAAGGTCCATGAGCTATTTCAACTAATACATTTGTGACGCATGACTTTTCTTGTCATAAATATTGCATGTCTTTTACCCCATAACTGTCAGCCATTATCCTTAGGTGCAATAACATTGAAGTAAACTTTCCTAGATAATGATAGTATAAGGGTGGATTTACATAGCCTATCTAACTTGTCCCTATCATCCTTATACATATCTTTAGGCTTCACATTCTTAGTCTTCAATGGCCTACTATTGATCTAGTACCTACCATATCTACATCTTCCAATAGGTGAAATTCATGCCATCAAGCTTTACAATATTGAAAATGGCACTATCATTTGAAGAATTAGCTATAATGATAGTATACCAATACAAAATCCAAGAGAATAGACTGTTGTAAATAACCTCAAATTAACCCCTTAAACTTAGCCAAAGAAAGGGAGAAACATGAGGTATATATATGGAGAGAGAAAGAGAAGGTGCTATGTTTGTGGTGTCTTCAATAGCTCTTGTGAGAAATACCTTATTGCCTTATCTCAAAGAATAAAGAATGTGTGTGTGTGTGTGTGTGTGTGTGTGTGTGTGTGTGTGTGTGTGTGTGTGTGTGTGTGTGTGTGTGTGTGTGTGTGTGTGTGTGTGTGTGTGTGTGTGTGTGTGTGTGTGTGTGTGTGTGTGTGTGTGTGTGTGTGTGTGTGTGTGTGTGTGTGTGTGTGTGGGGTTAGGATTAGAAAGTAAGATGGCCATATTGGCCCTTACTTCAACAATCTCCCACTAAAGGCCAATGTGCTTTTAAGTGAGAAAGAAGAATGAGAGAATATGTGAGGTATAATACATGTGAGTTACCCTTATCCAATGCCCTGCAATGTACAAACTTTTTATAGGAGAGACTCTTGGTAACAAACCTTGTAGGGTAAATTATTGTCAGGGTACACTTTGATAAGCACAACTTGCTTATCCTCAAGCATTTGACAAATGAAGTAATACACTCACTTCAATGTGCCTGGTTTTTACATGAAACAAAAGATTCTTTGCTAACATGAGGACACTCTAACTATCATTATGTCACAATGGCATGCCTTCACTAAGGTCCATCTCTCACTAGAAGAGTAAGCCTTACAACTTCTTTACATACCTCTATGGTTGCAATATTCCCAAATTTAGTGGTAGATAATGCCATGCATTTTTGTAAGCAAGACATCCATGAAGATGCACCATTGTACAAGGTAAAAATTATATCTTGTGGTTGACTTTCTATTGTCAATATTCTATGCATAGTCTACATCTGTGTATCCAAGTATACCATTCCTACTTCTCCCAAAGCACATGTACATATCTCTTATACTACTCAGTTAACTCAAGCTGCCTTTCATTGATTCTCAATCCTTCTTGGCAAGATTTGACATGTACACACTCACTATTCCCACTATAAATGCAATGTCCAAGTGAGGGAAATCATAGATACATGAAATTTCCCACACAAGATGAATATGGGATGTTGGCCATTTTAACCTTCTCCTTGTTAGATTTGAGACAATCATCTATGTTAAGTTTCACGTATGGAGAAAATGGAGTAGTAATTGCCTTCTCCCCTCCATATTGAATGTTACAACACTTAATTGGCATAATCCTTCATAATTTGTTCTATCCTTGATTATTTGCATACCAAAAATGTGATTTGTATGTCCCAAATCCTTCATTTCAAAGGCTTCAATTAACCTTTTCTTTAGGGCATCAATCTCATACTTGTTTTTCGTAGCTATTAATATATCATCCACATAAAGGATCAATAGTATCAAGCTACCATCTTTAGCCTTTCTAGTGTATAAGAAGTTATCTATCTCATTTTTCTTATAGCCACCATGAGACTACGTAAAGGCATCAAACTTATTGTACGATTCCTATGGGGCTTTCATTAATCATAAAGTCTTTTTTTTAGCCTACAACTAAGATTTTGTTTGCCATGTTCCACAAAACCCTCTCATTGCTACACGTAGATCTCATCATGAAGATCACCATGTAGAAACATTGCCTTGACATCCTCAAACTTCATGTTGTTCTCCAAAGAAAAATTCAATTTTGTATGCAAAATAGGGGCATTCGTAGCCTTATCAAAAGGGTGGTTCATGGTTGGAGGCATCTCTCTTGTATGAATGACTTGACATATAGTTGCCAATTGAGAGTTACTATCAAAAGCAGCATGATGCAATGCATCTCAAACCTGAGGCTTATCAACGGGCACCAAAGCTTAGACCAAAGGATCATATGAACTACTACCACAATCATCAATGGCCATCCTTCAAGATCAATTGAAATTAGGACCCTTGGTACCCTTTTCTCATATTATTCCTTAAGTGTAGAAATTTGATGACATTCAAACAAACAAATATGTGTATCCAAGCCAGACTAAAACCTCGTTCATAATTCGCCACAAACTTTCTTCCACAAATCGCACTAAGGTGTACACACCCCTTGAGTCTTTAAAATTTTTTCATTTTCTTCAGATATACCTACATTTGTCTCAATGCAATGTGTCCTAGCAATAATATACTGTTGAAGACGAACTCCATGTGCTCGATCACTCATGTTTTGAAAATAAATGCATAGTCTAAACCATGACATACAATCATACAAACAATGCTACACACAAATATATGGATGCACTGAAGAATTAGTGCTTAGCCTATCTACATGTGCCCATGCGTCATGCAAAATACAAGCATTGTTCCTTGATTAATTTACAATCCTTAATCTCAGCTCTCATCATTCAATAAAGAAAAAATATTGTACTCTACTCCACCTCCCCAAAATCTCACAATCACTCAACTAAAATATGGTCCTCATGATATCAACTGTGTAAAACAACCCATCTCACAACTATAGGCATCCTTCACGGCCCTCAAAACTCACCCATCCACCTTCCCACTCATCCAGAAGTTCCTATTTTGGCAATGAATATCCCAACTCTTGTGCATACAAAGAAATGTACGTGCATAATGAAAGGTACTCTCTCAAATGTACATGAATCTAGGGTTTACTACATATAGTTGCAACGGGCATCATGCTATGCTCATACTTAACAATGGTACAAAGAGTGCATCAACCCAACCCTTGGCATGGAAGTAATTAATAAAATAAAGAGATGACCCCTGAGTGCAATGTATTTGACAAGTGCAACATGAAGTGCTCGTGAACCCAAAAATCCTTGTGATGTGCAAAGATAGCAGCAAGTAAGTATACCTATGTTAGGATTCTAGCTACCATCAAAATCCTACTCCAATCTATCCACCAAGAAAACAGCAATCTCAACCAAGGCCATCAAGTTTTCAAGCTCAAAAAATCGAAAGAAAATGAAAAAAAACAATTCCTAACTTAGACAAAGATAAAAACTCCAACTACAAAACAACAAAATAAACAATTACTCAAATAGCTAAGCTACAAAAGTCCTACATATCTAATGTTTTTCTAGGGTTTTTTAGTTTATGTAAAAGCACTTAACAACATGAACTAAGAGTTAGTAGGGCTGTTGTTTTTCGTGAAATGAGTAGCCAACATTGTAATGTGCAGAATGCAGTTGGGGTTCATGAGCGGGAAAGTGTGTGGCTATGCAAGTCAACAATCATAGACATTGAGTGGACCACAAGAGTCTCCTATCATGGTTCTCTTTATAGACCTTGAAGTGGTAGATTGAGGTCACAGGTTAACCCACCAAGTACATCACAGATGTCAAGAAAAGGTAAAGAAAAAGTTGGGGACTCACCTATTATGGCATATGCATGATCAAGTTTCTCTCAGGTTGATACTGATTCATGGCCCCATGCCATGCTTGGATGAGGAGTTTGGGATTTTGTCTATTAAAATATATAGTATGCAAAATGCACAAGAGGACACTAAAGCACATATTAGTGATCTAGTATGTGGAATCCACTTGTTTTGAGGATGTAGTAGGTAATGAGTATTGGGATCATGCTATGGATGAAGAAATGGCTACACTTAAGGATAATGACACATGGGAGATGGTGCCTTTACATAAAGGCAAGAAAGCTATTGGCTGCAAATATGTTTACAAGGTCAATGATGGATCTATTGAGAGCTATAAGGTGTGACTGGTTATCAAAGGATATGCACAGACTCAGAGTATTGATTATGAGGAGACTTTTGTTCCAATGGCTAAAATGAACACTATATAGGCTATCATAGTAGTGGCTACATCAAAAGGTTAAATCATGCATCAAATGGATGTTAAGAATGTCATCTTGTAGGGAGAGTTGCAAGAGGAAGTTTATGTGGAGTAGCCACCTAGTTATATGGATGAGAATCATCCAGAGTATGTATTAGGCTTCACAAGGCCTTGTATGGGGGGTGAAGCAAGCACTGAGGGCATGGAGTGATAGGATTGTAGAATACCTTATTAGCATTGGATATTGCAGAGCACACGTTGATACTCACTCAATGTCTATGAGAGTGCTGAAGGTATTGTGATCATTACTATATATGTGGATGATTTGATCATTGATGGTGATAGTGAGATAGAGATTGACAATGTGAAGGGTGTTCTAAAGACTGAGTTTGAGATTAAGGATTTGGAAGAGCTATGCTATTTTCTTTACATAAAGATAATTGTGACTCTAGAGGGTTTATGGTTATCATAGAGATAGTATTCATCAGATATGTTGAAGAAGTATGGTATGGCTGATTACAAGTCTATTTCTATAACTTAGGATGTTAATGCTAAGCTTAGTACACATGAGGGTGATTTGATTAAGGATGTCATGATGTATAAGAAGATTGCGAGTAGCCTTATCTATTTGTCGATCACTAGGCAACTACACAGTTGATTTGGAAAGTTAGTTTATGTAGCTTCCATAAAAACCACATTTGATACATACACAAATTTCCATTAACTTCCTTTATAATGAATTTTATTTCCTATTGTGTTCATCATAAATTCTATGTCTCTTTTCTTTCCAAAAAGAACTACATGGAGTGCTTGTTGAAGATCTTAAGTGAGGGAATGGGTTTTGTTTTAGTGCTTCATTGTGTTGTTTCATTTTTTCCTTGTTAAGTGTGATAGCTACCCTTGCCTACAAATTTGTCTAAGAGCCCTACCTTTTTCATGTCATGATGGGGTTTTTATTTTGTGTGTTGGTGACCTAGGCTACATCACCAAGTTGTGCACTTTCTTTTATGTGTGGGATGTGTTCAAATTTCTTTTTCCCCTCCAAGGAAAACAAAGGTAATCAAGATAATGAGGATCAAGGAAGGGACTTAAAGATGAATACTTTTTCCAAGATCTAAACATGGTTCTTCTCCAATTTGTTCATGGGGACATTTCACACTTAAGTGAGAGAGGAATGAGGACCAAAAAATATGTGCAAATAAAGGCATAAAAATTTGCTCATCATAGAAGCATCCTTTTTATAATTACTCATTGTTCTAATAATTATTATCAAAAATCATATATAGAATAATGTAATTGCATGGGCCCAAGGGCCATAAAAGTATTGAAAGGAAAAAGGAAAGGCCAAACAACTTTTGTTCCATTGCAAAGTTGAAGGGTCTCTAAGACCTTATTCCAATGTATGCAAACTTCAATATCACAATATAAGAAAAGGAAAAGGTGGTTTTATGTCATGGCATATGAGGAGGTGGGTTGTTGAGTTGGTTATAACCTCTCTCTTCCTTTAACTTCCTTCCTCATGGTTCATTTTCCCTAAAAGTGGAAAGTATGCATACGATAAGGGATAGTCTAGTTTTGGGCCAGTCTAGTTTTGGGCCAAAGAAAGGGTAGGGTGCTCAAAAATCAAGCCCATTAAAAAGCCCAAAAAATAAATGGATAAGGATAGTCTGGTTTCAGGCCAAAGAGAGGGTAGGGTGCACAAAAATCAAACCCATGTATAAAACCCCCAAAATGAATGGATAAGCTCATCCTTATGGTGTGCAACTTTGTCGAGCTCTCTTCTTACTTCTTCCTTCTCCATGTTTTGTGTGTGTGTGTGTGTGTGTGTGTGTGTGTGTGTGTGTGTGTGTGTGTGTGTGTGTGTGTGTGTGTGTGTGTGTGTGTGTGTGTGTGTGTGTGTGTGTGTGTGTGTGTGTGTGTGTGTGTGTGTGTGTGTGTGTGTGTGTGTGTGTGAGGGAGAGTGAGAAAAGGATGTAGGTAAAGCTCTTTGATTATTCTTTTTCTTCTTCTTCTTCTTCTTAGAGCATGGTAGTCAAAGCTATAGTTGGAGCTTCCTTGAGGAGCATCACTCAAGTCATAGAGCCATCGATAAGCTTTACAAATAGACTATAATGAAGAGGTAAATCAATGAGTTCACTATGGCATTTGTGAGTGTGCAATGGATGTGTGAAAGATAGCCATAGCCATATTGTTTGAAGTGCTTCAATCAATAAGCATTCCTTCAAGTCCTATGTTGAGCTTAGAAAATCTTTGATATTTCAATTCCATTACTAAGACCAACATAATTGAATAGCTAGGTATACATACTCTATGATGAGTGGCAAAGTAGGAGACCACACTCTGAAACATCACACATGTTAGTATAGGATGAGAAAGTTGAGAGGTATTTGATTCATTACGTGTGTTGGATTTTTCAATTAGTATTTGATATAAACTTGACTACTTAGGAAGATAAAGCTTGAGAACTAAGATCCAAATATTTAAAAATCTAGAAAAACTAAGAATTATTGAGTCTCTATTGTCTAGAAAAAGAATGGAAGTAGGGGGCTTGGGCAAACCAAAGACATTGGAATAGAAGCAAAGGGAGTTGAGGTCTCTCCTATAACATTTGCCTTTGTTTTCGTGGCCTTTTACTTTTCTTTCTTTTTGGGAGTGAGCTTTTTGTCTATGAAGAGTTAAAGAATGAGGACATGAGAAAGAGAGGAGAGATGAAAGAGTAGAGTTGTGGCTACTCATGGAAGGAGGCAAAGGAGGTGAAGAAGTGATCTAACAATGAGGAAGGCTTCCTCTACCTAGATTCTTGCCTAACATAGACGTATGGATCTCATCACTTCAACTTGGTTGATTTCTTGGTCTTAAATATTTTATGTGTTCTCTCCTTCCCCCTCCATCCATACTCTCACTATACAACCATCAGAGGCCTTGAATTCCTATGGCTAGACTAATTAGACTTCCGTTTTCACCCTTGACCCATCATAACTCTACCCCCCTAAAAAATCACTCAACCACCATAAAGGCCTTAACCTTAACAATGTACAATTTGGCCCTCCACTAGTCAAAATAGGCCCTCTTGGGCTTGTAGCAACCACAATAGGCCCATTCATGCCTTGGACACCTTCATTTGGCTTAGTGGGACCTCAAACACCATCCATTAGGCTTTTATGGCCTTGACCTTAACTTGCTCAGCCAATTTGGCCAAGTCACACACAACCCTACCCATGTAGTTTAGCTTGAACGACCTAGTTTCTTGCTTTTTGCCTAAATGGTCAAGTGCGTGGCTTTAACCCAAGTGGCTAAGTTGACCCACACTGAGTATGTGACTTCAGCCCAAGTAGTCAAGTTGGTCACCTTGCACAACATTAGTCAACCCACAGCTATGGGCACTTGTCGTCATCAACTTGGCCTTATTGGGCACTTGTCATCATCAACTCGATCCTATTGTGCACATGCTTGGGTCCAAGCAACCAAGGGGGCCCTACCCCTTGATCAAATTGGCCTATTAGGCTGAGGCTTTAGCCAATAGCTATACTTGGCCCTTCTTTGTCACCATTTCAGCCATGAAGGCCGCATGCCTTCTCAATTGGCTCAACTTGGCTCATGATCATTACACCTAGACCCATAGAGGGCATACTCACTATGGTTGGTTGTTTCTAGCCCTTGACCCACATTGTCCACATAGGACCATGATCCCAAACTTGCACCAATATCTTTAGTAATATGCCATATTTGGCCTTCACCTTATCAATCGACCATACTTGGCCCTTGTCCTCATCATCAATTCATCCCATTTTTGGGACATGGTCATACCAATAATACATTTGCCCTCGCCACACCCTATATAGCCAAATTGAGCTATGAGCTTTACCCATAGGCTGTAAAGGCCTTGAATTTGTTAATCAACTAATCCCAATTGGCCATTTGTCAATTGGCTACCATGATCCTTATACCATGACACAAGTCATCAGTAGGACAAACTCGGTAGTGTACTCCCACTCGAGCACTTAGTTAGTCTAGCAGAAACCTTTTGTCTCTTGTGCATGCATCTATGTTGACACCCACAACTATGTCACCCCTGTGAGTTGTGTGCACTAGCATGTTTGTCCAATCTTCATGATCCTGATTCCATTGGAGGACAAATGAAGCCATTGTTGCATGCTTGCACTTGATTGTGTGTGCACTAAACTTATTATGCATTGGACTCATGCATTAAACACATTGCACACACCTACACAATAGTGCACTCGCCCCACACTGATCCATGTATGCACTCAAATCAACCACTCCAAGGAAGAAATTGAAAGCTTGAGTGCAAGATTTGGAACTTGTCTACTAAGTTGTCACTCACACCCCATTCCTAGTTAGACATACATTGAGTTGTTGCCCAAGGACAACTTGCCTCAAATGCTCAACCTTGGAGCCTCACCATGAAACAATAGTCTTGCCCCATGGCTAAAAGTTGTCCAGCTATCTAGCTTCAAGGATTGACCCCATGAACTAAATTGAACCCATACATTGTGCAAGGGCTGCCTACAAAAATTTGTACCAAATCTAACTGTGATTGAGTTGAGAGTTGCACATCATAGTGGATTAACTACATTGTAAAGTGCACTGGAGTTTGGACTGTGATGATAGGCATTGAGTGAACGTTGGATAGGGGCATAAAACCTTGAAATTCCCAAGATAGAATGACATCCAGACAAAGATTGGGACAACTAGGAGTGCGATCACCTTGAGTGCCTCACTCTTGGCCTCATACTCCTCTAGCATGTGAATAGAGACTTGCACCACAATTGACCTTGAAGAAGCCACCCAGTCATGGTCCCAAGATGCATATATCACTTGGAGCATCCCTACCTTAAAGGCTTGGTCTTGGAGTTATCATCACACTTTTGAGTCATTAAGGTGTCAAGAATCATTGAAATGCAAAAAGTAAATATCTCTAAGCGCCACAAGACCATATAGCATGAGTTGGATGATGCTTGAATTGAACGCTTAGAAGAAGGAAAACCTCGACTTAGATGTGCCACAAAGAACAATGCCAAGATAGTATGAGGCAACTCTCTCAAAATTGAAGAATCGGAGTTAAACACTCTCTCACATGCTCATATAGTGAAGGAACAGTGATTCAACTAGGGATCCCAGCAACTCAACCAGACCTAAGAGTCTGCTCGCTCCAAACTAACCCTAGCTAGACCCAAAGACATCACTCTATTGACAATCAACTACACCAAGGAACTCATAGAGTGCTTTTGCCTTAACCATAGCTCGTAATAGAAGCGAGTCAAATTTGAACACCTAGCTATCTATATCTTTCGCAATTTGAAGTTACTATGGTGCACTAGGAGGAAAACTTGCCCACTTGACCCTTGACTCCAAAAAGAGAATTCTAGAGGTTTGACACTTATTGTGCAAAGCAAACTTGAGTGACACTCTAATAACCATGTGTGTAACCACTTAGAACAATTATGTGAGAATGGCTAGAGTTGAGGTATTGACCAGTAGAAATTGTAAAGGCCTCACATGACTAGATTGCCAAGAGCGACAATACTACTTGCATACTTGACCACACTTAAGGAAACACCAACCCTAAGAGGATAATAGGCTTAACCTATGTGAGAAGTTGCGAGTGATTGAATCATTGAAAAGAGAGTTAATAGATTGTGAAGTGTGTTGCACTAATTGTAGCTTAATACTTGTTGCACACATCACATTGTTTGGATTGGATAGTAAACAACCTACTTGAGCACCATCAGTATGAATGTACTTGCATCTCATTGAATCTCATTGATTGTGGAAAAACAAAAAGCTTGATTGCACAATTTGCATGTGCACTCATTTGCATTAATAAATAGAAACATTATTTGCTTCTAAAAGGAATATGAAACACATCATCAAATTAATTCAAAAAAGGGAACCCGAAGAGAACAATCAAAGCAACAACAAGGAAATAATCGAGTTGTGGGACCTAAGAAAGGAAGGATAAACCAAGGAAAATTGAGAGATGAATAGATTGAATACAAACCATATCCGCTTGAGCAAAGTCTTGCACCTTAGGAAGCCTAAAGTTATGGATAGAAGGACCAATATAACCATAATTAGGAATCATGCAAAGACATGATATTAAAAGACATATACCAAGTCTAACCTTGAACCCCATTTTAAGAACCTTGCAAGTCAATGCCTTGGGAAGGCACCAAAATGCACATAACTCTCTCAATTGTAGCTTTGGGCAACACAACCAAAAAGGGAATTGTTGACACTAGGGCAAGAGTTATTGTCCTCAACCACACAGTTTTGCAAGCTTGGGGCAACCCACCTATAGAAGCTACTTTCTTTAATGTTACACTAGCCAACAAAATGAAAGTCAATCTTTCAAGTGCTAAAGGAAATAATATGTTTGCAGATAATAGATGATCAAGCAAATATAATGTATAGAAAATACAAGGCAAACATGGAGGGGCATGTACTGAGAAATAGATTCATTTGTTCTTATTGAAAATTATTCCTAAAAAATCTCATGGATTATAGCATAATGGTTTTCAAATATTTCAAGTAGCGAGTGGTAAAACTATGCCCTCAACATAGTGCTAGTTCTAGCACAATATAACAATGAATGTTTTAATTAGGGAGTGCTAGTGCATATTGGAAGTTGGAATTTTTGGAAGCCAATCCATGATAGCTATGTGTAAACAAAAGGACATCACACAAGTACTAATGATTATAATTTTCTCACAAACTTGCTTCAGTAGGACTTGTCAAAATCAGTGCTTTGTCTAGTTGAGCTAGATAGCCAACTCTTTCCACATTCAAGGAACATTGTGAAAACACCAATGCCACATGACCATCAAAATCGGCCAAAATGTAGTTGGCAATCATCATCAAAGGCCATTGAGTGCTCCATTCACCACTACCACTATAACCGCCACCAAGTCTCTCCACACATAGGTTACCATAGGTGTCTCCAAGCTTAATAAAACCTTCTTATTTTATCTACACACATTCCCTAGCATGGAGAAGATAAAGCTATTGTTATAATTTTAGTTGAGTATTGATCTGTATAAGAGGAAGCGGGATGAGGAGATTGAGGGGATGAAAGGCATCATTAAAGGAATCAAATATTAAAGAAGGTAACCCACTTGAATCAAAGAGCTTGTTGCTACACACACACACACACACACACACACACACACACACACACACACACACACACACACACACACACACACACACACACACACACACACACACACACACACACACACACACACACACACACACACACACACACACACACACACACACACACACACACACACACACACACACACACACACACACACACACACACACACACACACACACACACACACACACACACACACACACACACACACACACACACACACACACACACACACGATGATGAGGGAGATTCCATGCTCATTGACAAAGACTCTCTATGCATTTGAAATCGTCTCATTTTTAATGAGCATCAATGTGGGGGTGCTGGATAGAGAGAAAGTTATATTTTTCTTTACAATCTTAGAATGTCCTTGTACACACACGGTGCTAGTTTCATCAAACATGGGCCATGATGTTCTAAATGACCTCTTTTGGGCTTGAACAACATAAAATGCATTAGTAAAGGTGCCACTTACTTATAACATTTATGTTTAAAAAAAATTCATGGACATGGCAACTTAATCCCTCTCATTACTCTTCAGCTATCACTCTCTTCCTCTCCATCTCTAATTTCCATTCTTCTTTTGATCTATGCACTTATTGATCCCCCCTATATAGCTCAATGCTTACTACACATGAATTTTTGATTGTCAAAAGCATGTGTTGCTATAGTTGGTTGTCATTGTCCTTCTTCTTAATATGCATTGTTATTAGTTTAACTTGATTGTTTGATTGTGAGCTTGATTGTTTTTATTAAGTTATTTTTGCATAGGCCTTGCCCTTGGAAAATGCTTATTAAGTTTAATTCAATCTTTACTCAGGCCTTGATGTATGCTTATTAAGTTAATTTGACTTGTTAAATTTAAACAAACTTTCTTTGTGCAAACTTAAGTCAACATTCATTTAATCTATCAATATTGCTAAGTGTTAATCATTCCAAGTGATTTCATTGTGATGATGCCAACTCATTCTCATACAAACATGACAACTATTCTAGTTTGCTTGGTTAAGGACACCCATACAAACAGTTTCTTTATCTTTCACTTTTTGCATTAAAGTTTAGTTTTCATTTTTTCACAAATTCTTTGGACAATAAAATAAGCTCATGAGCTTAGAGCTTTGTGCTTAGGTTCAGTTTCTCGAGTTTTGCTTTGTAATGCAAACAAAATATTTAAGGTGCTAAGGGTCCCCCCCACATGTGGGCGAGGCAATCGAAGCTTGGTTCATCACTAGGATTGAACTTTGGGATTGAACCTTCCCCTCCACACATCCACATCATTAGCTTATGATATCACCCTTGAAAGCCTATGCAAATGATGCAATGTGGTTAGTTGATCAATTGATATAGGTTAACTCCATGAATAGATGTGTATGAAGGGCTTGATAGACCAACTCGAAACATCTATTTTGGATGCCATTTTTTCCCTCACAAATAAAAGAATTCTAGATATGAAGCTTTGTGGTTCAATCGGGCCATTAACAATTAGCACATGTTTTCCTATGGTAATCAAGAGCGACCTTGGTTGAATTGCAAAGCAAGCACTACATTGATAAAGTGCTTACCATGATGATCTTTCTATGATACTAGTTGGTCTAGCCAGCAATGACCATGGTGATCTTTCTCTAATACTACCTAAAAACAATGCATTGCAAACTTGCAAAGCCCATGAGCCTTAGACATGAGTCCTTCAAAGAGCACTTTGCAAACTTGCAAAGCTCATGAGCCACACACATGAAGCCTTCAAGATCAACCATAGTGGAAGCAAAAAGTTCGACCACAGTAAATCAATAGAAAGAGTTTGTGCACATGAATAAGGAAAAAAGTGAACCTCATCATAGATTGCCATGATCCACAACCAACTAAAATCCAACATGCCCTGTTACAATGGCAATCGAATTGTGGTTTGAAAGCCTACACAGATTAGGTACTATTTGGGGGGGGGGGGGGGGGGGAGACATACTCAATCTATCACTTTTTGATGTGTCACATTTCCCCTAGTTGAGTTAGGGTCTCCGAAAAACCATGGGGAGATCTTGTGTTATTCACATAAAACTAGTTAAACTAGGCGACTTTGTACTTAAGTGGTACACGTGTTCAAAAAACAACTCTAAAAAACAACTTTAAAGACCTAATTGAATGGACCCCATATATCACGTGCACACATTCCTAGTATGGTTACATTTGTAAAGCACTCCAATTTGACTATAGAGAGCTAACTCGATTGGTATGAAGGCAAACATAAGATCTCCCCATGGTTATTGGGGATTGAATAATTTAACTAAAACTAAAATTTGGTTGCCACACCAAAAAAGTGATCACCATGGTAAGCTTTTTACAAGTTCAGCTATATAATGTTATTCTTTTATCTTTTTCTTGGTTTTTTGCCTAGTTTTGCAAATTGAAAAAAAACTAAAAATCGAATGAAACTTTAAAAAAAAAGTTTATATCATTGCTTCTTGCTTTGTGTGGAACGCAATGTTGCAACGCAAAAGTGATGTGCATGCATGTAAGCTCTGTTTGAAAGCTTAACCCTTTGACTACTCCGGTGCTTGACATGTTGCTCTCCAATGAGCGACACTTGACATGTTACTCTTGTACAACGGCTGTGTGTGACGATGTGTCTCCAATGAGCGATGCTTGATATGCTACACTTGCACGAGCGTTGTGTGTGACATTGTGTGACGAGTACATGTGTGTGGTGCTGTGATGTGTGCTTGCGGTTGCTCTAGCAAACGAAAAATCTGTTATCGACCAACTTGGTTGCCAGCTAACAAATGAATAAGGTCATTCAATATAAGTAGTAGTTAAAAAGTTAATTATTAGTTGTAGTATTAGTAGTTAGACTTATAAGTAGTAGATAATTATTTAGACTTATTAGTAGTTATAGTATTATTAGTTAATTAGTTAGACTTATATAGTATTAATACTATTTATAATAGTTAATAGTTAATTATTAGTTGTAGTATTAGTAGTTAAACTTGTGTTAGTTAGACTTATGTAGTATCAGTAGTATTTGTAGTAATTAATAGTTAATTAGTAGTGAAATGAAAGCAAAAGAAAAGAATATTTTAAACATATGGAAACAATGAAAGTGCAATGATCTTTCAAATGTATTGAAAAAATTAAACTTTATTTGAACAAACATTATATTTTGAACGGACGGGGGAATGGCACCTTCCCCCATAACTATTTAAATAAGAAGATACCTATGCCAACTCTTCACATGCTATATATAATGTATTTTCATTTTATTTAGTTTTTGAAGAAGTATTGTTAATGTTTATTCGTTTTAATATTTATTGATTTCATTTATTTATTTGAATTATTATTAAGTAAAAAAATAAAAATCATCATTCTCGCACGTAAAAGAGATCAACTAGCTTTTAAAAAATTTAAATATGTAATTATGAAGCATAGAATGTTATTTTCATGAACAAGTGTAGTGTAGTTGAATGATCAAAATGTATTGTTCTCATTAGCATCAATGGACACTGCGCAAAAACAAAGTCATAGGGCATCCTTCATGACTTCTAGAAAAAGGAAAACTATGGCTTGCAAAAAAACATCATTAAAACCCTTTTGCTACAACTTGGTACGACAAAGATAAATTTGAATCATCTTGGGCAACAAAATGTGAAAGCATCATGCTGCCATCTTGCAAAAGAACAATGCATCTACAAAAGAAATACAAGTAACAACGACTTTGTCAAGCATATTCTTATCCTTGCATGCCAACAACACGGAGTCAACATGATAATAATGAAATGCCGACCATATCTTATACATAAAGACAGAAACAAATACGTGGTCTCATTGTTACCAGATTACATAAAATGAATTCTCAATGCAAAGCTATTATAGCTTCAACTCTTAAGTATAATTGATACAACCATCTCCATCTCCAAAACGACAACAACGATTGCGAACAGAACCTTGGACTATTGATTAATTCTCAACAACCCTCTAGTCTCTTAGAATGATGCATCGCTTTTGCAGTCATCTACTAGAATTGACTTAACTACATTTGATATTGCATATGTGTTCGCTTTCAACATTCTACATAATCCACAAATCCAGAAGTACATGGCTATAGTAGAACATCCACATCCAAGGACATGGCTTTGTATCCTCGATAGGCAATCCGTCAAAAGGATCATAGAGCTTCATCATGAAAGCTCTCCATTCGACCCAATGCTCTAAGCAGAACATGAGAACGAAAGAGGTTATAGTTTGCTCGATAATATAATTGAGCGCATTCCAAAGAGCCGATCAACACGATTTTGCCTGCATCATATTACAGAATAATAATTGTATTATACAAATAACAACAACGTTTAGGACAGATAGCTTGCCTGCAAGAAGCTCGCCCTGTCTAGATATCACCTTGGAAAATGCAATGTTCCTATTCCTATTCCCACTTGGCCATGGTGCCTATGATGGAAATATCTACCTTACTGAATACATCAAGATGCGGGCATTAACCCTATACTCTATGTACACCTTACACAAGCTTTATTTCCTGATTCTATAATATCTAAAATAGGTTGTCTTGATCATGAAAATCACAAGCACAACTTGCCTACAAAGGCACATCAACAACTACAAGTACACAAATAAGAATAACTTCAATGAGGAGGTCACCAAGTACATCCTCCGCTACAACATTCCCACTTCAATAATGGGATCCCCATCTTGTCACTAGTGTAACTTGAAGGACTTTATCACAATGGTCAACATATGGGGCATGTCTCATTCCTGATAGTACTCTAACAAACAAAACAACAATCTATCTACAACCACCTCATCGATGCAACATACGGCCTATACAATGTCAATGGCACACCAGGTAGTGAAAAGAGCTTTCACATACGTTACTACAATTATAATCTCATTGCCAAGAATAAGAGCACACTACTAACAACAAGCACAAGAGTAGCTGGAACTAGCCTATGTAGCTTATCCACCACAGTCCTCTATCAGTTCAAGATACTAGGACATGCATAATAATATCCTGTACAGTTGCAAGAGACAAACGAACACTACATTGCAATAAGAGAAACTGACATAATCATCATCAGTGAGATGCCCATGTTAACAAGGACAATGTTTGATATAATAGTGCGCTAGGTAGTGAGCATTTGCCAAGGCTCATTGCTTAATCCATTTAGTAATAAGCTCATGATACTATTTAGAGATCTTGCACATTTACTACCTATCTACAACCATCAAACCAAGTTTTGTGAACAATGTCACATTACCTCCTCATCGTACTGGGCACATGGAAAGCAACACACTCTCTCAGTTCGACACGCATGCGACCTGCCATTCCTACAATTTCAGTTTCTACAAGTGATTATGCATCGTTGTCCAACAAAGCGAGAGATCCATGAATATTTTCATCAGTGTATGATTTATAAGAAGGACATTCTATATTTCATTAACCAAAAAACAACAATCATATACAGACACAAGGAAGTTGTTCACAACTACAACAAGTAGATTCTACAAAAATACTATACAACCAAACAGGTCCACACCGTCAAAGTTTAGACAAATGGAAACAATGAGTCAACATTGCAGAACCTGGCTACATGACAAGAATTTCCACAAGATAGAGGAGATAGCAATTGGGGCAACTGCAATGATAATTGAGAATATTAACCTCACCATAGGTGCAACAAATGGTGCGATGTATAAGATCAACCGTATTGACACATCAAATGATAAAATGATATCAGGAATCCAGATCATGATCTAGTCAACAAACCAATAGCTCACCCTGTAGTGCAGTAAGCACCAACGCAAGGCATTGAATAGAAAGTGGTACCATAAATCCACATTCTCGTTGGCACTCGCATACATGATCACTGGTCACAAATCACAAGGAGCCATAGTCAACCAAAAAACACTTCTACACATAAGAAGCATGTTCGCATCTAGGCTAGTCTACGTAATGCTCTCCCGCATAACCAAAAGAAGAAATTTGCGTATCGTCAACCTTTTGGATATATTTGCCTTCACTCTGATACCTTTCATGACACCATGACTCAAGTAGAGAAACAATATAGCTCAACAAAAAACAAACAAAGATTAAATACAACACATTCTATCACACAACAATCTCATATGCTTCTTGTAACAAGTAATAAAGTAATCTTCTAAACCTTCTTTCAAACGTTATTTGTTAATATACTAATGTATTTTTCTACTTTTCTTCTCCTACTAATAGATTTATTAGCATACTAATGTGCTTTCCTCATTTTCTCATTTATAAATACACATCATTTGTCAAGGTAAAGATGACTCTAGATGAGGTACGCACAATTCAAACGATACTTAGTATGTATACAAATACAAATATATTGCTTGATCTAAGCACATTGACCTATGCATGCAGATGTTTCAACTATACATTCAAAACCACAGGAACACCCACCGCCCAATTGAGAACCATTTTGCAAATACACAAAATTGCAGGTATGTAAAGACAAATCAAATGAGAATGGCAAATGTTGCTGGGCAAAAGCCATCGACACATGTCAACGGATTTGCAACATACAACCATCTCCAAAAACTTATAGTCACATCCACTCAAATTCTCAACAATGAACAATGTATTGTATAAATGACAAGATCACAACTGGTACACAACCTCCTACAAACTTTGCAACCTTTATTTTTACTTGAAACAACAACACTAACTCGTATGCACTTAACATGCAGGACTTCTCAAAGACATACTCAATAGACTTGAACTTAAGTATGAAGACTCGGTTGACAATTCACTAGAAACAAGCATGGTCCAAGAGCTTTTGGACACAAGAACAAATATCATTGAAATATACCCAATTGAACTGTTGCATTATGGATTTAACATCTCGCTTAACTAGTTGGTAGAAGTACGAAAAAAGAACGCAATGACATACTAAAAGATTACATGAAAAAGAACCACTACAACCATGGTTAGGATAATCCTGCAATAACGATCAAGAAGGTCACATACCTATCAAGCAAATAGGTCTACACCCAGAAACACGGTTCCAACTTTGATCCATTCGGTAACATAATCTATGTAACATGCAAGTTCTCAAGCATTAAAAAAAATTAAAAATATCAACTTTTCTCGCAAAAATGTAGACAAAAGTAGACTTAAAAAAAACCAAACTTCTGCTAGTGTTAAACTTGTAGCCTCAACCACTGCAAGTTGTTCCACTAGCTCAAGTACTTCCATATTATCTGACATCATCTACAACTAAAACCCATGAGCTAGTTTAGAAGTGCCAACACAGAGACACAAAAGCAAGTACTTCATCTATAACATAAGATGTAAGAAAAATGGCAAGGAGTATGTAGGACAGACGACCAACATCGAGAAAAGATTCTAGCAACATTGAAGAAAGCCCGTCAAGAAAATGAAGAAAGACATAGAAACATTCCCATGGTTTGAGGATAACTTCGAGGCTAACATAGAAGTAATAGTTGATAGCATAGACAAGGCTAAGAATTTTGAGCAGGCCACCTTTTGTAAGAAACATGCAACCGTGAGACAGGGTACAATAACCTATAGATGGACACCTAACAAGATGTAAAAAGTATACATATTCTCCTTTTGAGATAGAACTATATAAATGTAAATGTTTAAACTCATGATCTTTGACTAGAACTATATAAGTATACATATTCTCCTTTTGAGATTCTCCATGTATTTAAACAACGCTAAATCTTATCTGCAAACGTACTTCACTTTAAAACACGTCACATGTCTAAACACCAACAGTTTTATGCTTCACTTTAAAACACGTTACATGTCTAAACACCATCAGTAAAACTGTTATATAACAAACATACAAGAATTGAACACGGAACTTCATACTCCTTTACTTAGTTGAACATGTTAACCTAGTTAGGCCTCTGGTAGATCACGTGAGAGGCCTATGAGGAGAGGACCTCATGTCCGAGGGCTGTGAAGATGTTTGAAAGATAGACTATATTACCTAAAAAGAAATTATTTAAAACGACTCTAGCGGGGTCCCAGACTCCTGGTGGTGGGAATTAGGGGAGTGTGGGGCACATGGAAGTCACGTACCCGTGATCTGACGGAGAGAGAGAGAGAGAGAGAGAGAGAGAGAGAGAGAGAGGTGAGCGGTTCTCGTCGCCATCGTCGGAACAGTGAGTGGGTTTTTCTCTGAGATCACCAGCAAACCTCTCCGTTTCTCTTGAAATGTCCATTTTCTGAGTTGTCAGGGTGGCCGTGGGGAGCTTTGCTTGAATAAAACATCGTCGAGCTTGTGAAAAGCCCGATCGCCAAAGGCAAGCTTCTCGTTTTCCCTGTCTTCTCGTTCGCAGTTTTGCATTTTTGATGCTTTTTCGCGATCCGAAGTCTTCGTTTTGGTAATGTTTTTCATTTTTCCTTCGGCTTCCCTGGCCCCTTTCTCTTCTCCCTGCAGCTGTTCTTCCAGACCCTTTTCATGCCATGGCTGGTCTCCGATGGCCCCTCGACGAAGGACATCAAGCTCCACAGGTGCGAGCTCAGGTAGCAGCGGAGCTCGGCAGGACTGCAGATGTGGATGTCGCATCTCACTATTCCGACGATGAACGGTCCTTAGCTGCGGATTCATGGTCTGTCAAGAGTGAGTACGGTAGTGTGCTTGATATTGAAGACCAGCGACAAACCGAAGCCGAATACCTGGCTGCAGCCAGTTTCCGCACTTTGGACTACAGGTCAGAGTCTTGCTTCAATCTTACTAACATTCCCTTTGAGTAGGTGTAGATAACCACATTGGGATATAGGCCTCTAATAGGCATAAACTATTCCTCTTGCCATAAGAAGAAAACTTTCATGCTATGGATCTATATGCCAAAATCAGTAATATTCATGCAAGGGATTTCTTGGGACTGCGAAATCGGTTTTGTATTGATTGTGTTACAAAATCGATAAAATCTTAAGTGTCTATATCTAATTTCCATGAGGAGCTGGTGTGCACTGACTGCCAATTTGAGTCCTCCATGAATGGTTCAAATGCAAGTTTGTTTGTGCTCATGGAGATTATGACACATTGAAATGTTATGCTAGAGTTAAAGATCCAACTAATTTTCATGTTGCATGTGATGGAAAAGAGAGAGTGGACTAACCATTTTTGAAAAGCCGCGTCCACAGAAAACATTATGTTTGGATGGGGATTCTAGTGGGTTGAAAGATTTGACAAGGAGTTTTGGAATCCCAATTGTAGAGACACTTGGTTTAAAGCTTTAAAAGAATGTAGACCATAAAGACGCCCAGAAATAATCCCAGTACGTTTGGGTCTAATTCAAGGATGGTCAATGTACGATATAGTCATTAATGCACGTTAAAATTTTATGGCTCTTTTGTGAAAAGGAATGCCATTGCTCACTTTTAGAGTCCTGCCACACATTTAGTCACTACTTGCATTTCAAAGTAAAGGTGACTATAATTTTAGTAAGTAAGAGAGAAAGAGGGTATGCCACATGATGGAAACTTGACATGTTATTCATCTTGAATGTTTAGTAGGTCTATGCGTCGCTGCACTTTTATACCTTGCATGACTTGAAAAGCATAACAATTGTAACTTTTTTGCTGAATGTTGTGGGATAACTTAGTGTTTCAACTTGAGGCGAACATTATTACATGGTCGATGCAAAGCTGTTATAAGGAAGACTCTAATGAGATATTTAGTTACAATCTTTTAACTTGAGTGGACATTGTCACATGGTTGGTGGAAAGTTATAACATAGAAGATTGTTATGAGATATTTAGTGCGCATACTAAGAAACGTTGTAAGTATATAGCAAGATTGAAGTACTTGATTCATCCAATGGATAATATGAAGGTAAAAAGTGAGAACTTTATTTTATGGGCTGAGGTATTCAACCAGACTCAAACTCAAATCCTAGACTTACATACACTAAGGTATGCTCACATGCTGTCAAGGGGGTTCGCGAATAGCCACAAAACACGGAGGTTCTTGATCAAGCAAAATGAGAGGAGATAAGTGACAAGAGCAATAGATACCTAAGAACTCTGCATTGCTCAGAATAGGGCATGATACAATGAGAAGAAACCCCCTAATATTTCCTATCAATACAAAGACCATAACACCTTGCAATACCTTCAGCTATTCAAGCAAAATGATATGCAAATTCTCTTCTCAAATACTTTTTTCAGGTAGCCTTTTAGGCTAAGGGTGTCATGAGGCTATAGGTTCAATGAAGGAAAAGCAAGGAAAAGACATCCATACAAGCATTTTGAGTATGTGCTTATGGGTACTTAAAAAGGATCTTAACGGGAATTTTAGGGGGTAGAACTAGTCCATCAAAATAGTTTGAATATCTGGTTTTAAGTTCAAATAACTTAATGAGAAGCTTGGGTGGATTTAAATACATGCAAGGACTTATATTAAGTGGTATAAGTCGTTCAAACCCCAAAAAAAAAAAAAGTCATGCATTTTATAAAAAGTGGCATTTTCAGCTATTTTGAGAAGAATTTTGAAATGTTTCTTGTGTAGTCTTGTAGATTAGGGTCATTCCAATAATTTTGAGTATTTGAGTACATGAATGACTATATTTGGAGTTTGTATGACAAAGTTATGGCCAAAACAAGTCCCAACCAGACTTGGGGCTTGTAGAAAAACAAAAATAGGGAAAGCAAAAAGTAAAGGCAAGGAAGACAAAAGCAAGCTTTTGTATTTGAAAAGTAGGATTTGAGTTTGTAAATAAGGAATAGAGTTATATAAATGGAAGTATGGATGAAGGAGAAGGCTTGTCTATTTGAATTCTGAGATACATTGTGTCTTGGTAAAAAGAACATGAGCTTGAGTTCTAAATGGGTCTCTTAGCACAAAAGGCTACTCGAATAAGGAGATTGAATAGAGATTCTACTCAACTTTGATCTAAAAGCTATGAAGGTATTGCAGAGAGAAATCGTTCTTGTATTATCAGAGTATGCTTGAGAGATTCTCATCATTGTATGGTGCTTGTATTTAGTAATACACAGTGTTGTCTATCTTTTTGTCTCTCGTGTTCCGTTTTGTTTGTTCAAGAATCCTTGTGGTTAGTGGCTATTTGCGAATCTCTGTGACATTTGGTGAACCCGACGTGAAAGCCACATTGTTAGCAAGATGGAATAATTACCCTTTTCAACAAGTACATCCGAATCTAATGAATAAGTGAAACAACTTCTTTGCACATTCAATGCATATATGCAATAACAACAACACCATTAGCAATAGATGCAACTTTAAGCCAATGCACAATATGAAGTTGGAGCTATGAAGGCTATGGAGGCGATAGAAAGGCAGAAAAAACTCTTTGATAGTCACAATGTTTCAAGCTATTTGAAGCTTTATGGGTCAAATATGGAGTTTCTTAGTATGATTGCTTATACGATGAGTCAATACTTTGTACGATTGGTTATGTCATCCCTAAAGCTGTGTATTAACGAGCTCTAGGTTGCGAGTCTTATTTGGCTTGGCTTCAAGAAAGCTTTGAAGGAAGAATACCACTTGGAAGACAAAGTGCAACTTTCGTGAGAGGATATACAAGTTAAGTGGTAATCGAGCTTCTACGAGAGTTTGAGTCTCTATTTAATGAGATGAATGCTGTAGGTCAAGTGACCTCAGAGCTTGAGAAGGTGGAGTTATTTCTATAGACTATGTCATGAGGGCATGTATTTTTAAAACCTTACTTAACATATGGATTAATTTTTAATCACATGGTTAAGTAAATGTTGCACACTTGAGATGTAATTGGGGTTAGAGTAAATTTACAAGTGCGGGACTCCAGAAAATCATGGAATGTCAAAGGCAAATGTTGCTATAAGTTATACTGCACAGGTACTTGGTGGTATCTGGCGCTAGTTATTGGCCTAGGTCATCCATTTGGCCATAAGTGTCAGTTGGTGGCATTCGAGAAGTGGCGTTTAATGGTACATAACGCCAATCTGATGGTCAAAGATGGCGCAGAGATACTCGGGAATGAAAGTTGTCTAACCAATTTAATTATTGGCCAGTTAGATTATTTTTCAAGGCACCGAAATAATTATTAGATTAATTTTCAGTATTTAAAGACTGAAAATCAATATTTAATTATAAAAAATGTTGAAAAAACCATTTAGAAAGGTTGCCACTTGTCAAAAATGTCCATGCAAGACTGAAAAACGTCTTTAGAGATTGGAGATATGCATTTTTATAAATTCAGTCTGCAAGAGAGAGAGAAGAGGTTGTTGGTCTGATTTGTAGCCATTGGAGGACCTTCTAAGGCTGTCAAGGGTAAGAGAAGACCAATCAACAGTTGGTGATAGCATTTACAGGCTGTTGAGACAGGGCAATAACAATAAATGATTGATTTTCTTTAGTTCTTTGTATCTACATGTTGTTGTGGCAGGGCAATAATTGCATTTGACTGATTTTCAATCATTCTTCGTGACAAAACTTTGAATTTTTTCTCTACAGCTTTTCCTCTCATCTCCTAGCCATTTCACAGCCTTGCTCTGATGATCTCGGCATTTGGACCCTTGGAGGTTGAGAAATTGCAATATTCTTTGTTGTAAACCCTAATTTACAGCAAAAATTAGGGTTTAGCAGCAGCCTTGAGAAGTGTACCAGAAATTGGAAGCTCTAAGTCTTAGATTCAACAAGGCTGAAGGTGAATTTCAGTTGAATTCAGGTGGAGGACTAGCTAGGCATTGAATTTGGGGCATTTTCATCATCTATGAAGTGGGTGAGGGTCAATTAAGTGCTCGAATCAAGGGGCAAAATAGATTGAAGACTTGCTGTTCACTTTGGACAATAAGGGGAGTCGAAATACCAAAAGGGATTGGAAGGATTCCATTGTAAGTCAACTTTTTTCTTCAATAAATAATGCCAAGAGGCATATTCCATGGTGGATTCCGTGAGGTTTTTATTCCACGGTGGATTCCGTGAGGTTTTTATTCCATGGTGGATTCTGTGAGGTTTTTCGGTCGATTCCGTAAAACTATATTTATTTGCCGGGACTCGTATACAAGGTGGATTTCTTGTGCGAGAAGTTGACGGGGACGCCTGTGCTTTCGGGCGTCATGTTAATTTAATGTGTACGTGGGTGATTCCACAAAATATATATTTCAATTAATGGATGTTTATGAGTTTAGAGTGCACTCGTATTTAATTAAGGTTAGGACAGAGTTCCAACCTATTTATTTATTTTGTAACAAAAGACTGCTAGGTATTTACTTTTGTGGGTTTTATCTTATTATTTTTTAACAATTGTGAATGCTTTAATTGATGTGTAGAGTAGGTAGCGGTGGCGTTGGGAAGCACCAGGCGACGACGTGTATTCAGATTACCTAAGAAGATATTATCATTTTTGATGGGCGTGCATCTTATTATTAAAGGCGTGGCGCTAATATCTATTTAGGCACGCTTATTTATTAAAGCGCTTGATAAACATTTATTATTTTGTATGTGCATAGGTGCTCGGTTTAAATATTTCATTATTTGACATTGTATTTGGGTATAACTCGACTTTTTGGATGTCCAAATGCTTTATTCTTTATTTAGGCAAAAGTAAACACAAAAGCTAAAGCATGCTAATTGTAAATTGGGTTATTTTTGAGCTTAGAGATTAATAAATTATAAATACATGCCTTGTGAAGCGCTTACATAAGGCATAGGGAGAGATTGTATCCAATTTGACGTTTTGTCTCATGTCGTGCAAACCTCTCTTCTTGCTTTATGAGCTTTTGTAGAGTTCTTTGTTCTTGGGGATCTTTCGGTGTTCACAACACGCGCATACAGCATCCGATTTGCGCACTAGTGGTATCAGAGTAAAGTTGAGATCAAGTGCTTTCAATCGCCTACCATCTCGAGAGAATACAAAGCTCTTGGAACGAGCGGGCTCTATAGGCAGTCTTGCGACGAAATGTCAATATCAACGTGTTCTTGGTGGTGAAGAACCCCTTGTTGTGCTGTCAGATCTTGAAGGACCACTCCTAGAAAGCAGAGGACCATCTCTGAAGATCCTTTGTAAGTCTCTTTGGTTAACAAAGAACAAAGAAGAAATATTATTTAGTTGGAGTTTAATAAGCTTAATAAACTTAAGAAAAAGCTTAAGCTTCCAATTTCAATATCAATGGCGGAATGATGTACTGAACGACGTCGAATCTGATGACGATATTCTCTTGTCCTGCGCGCTGCCAACGATTCATTAAAGTTATATTTCCTAAAGCTTAAAGCTTCTAAGCTTTACAGAAAGTCTTCAATTCAATCTTTAATCTCGTTCTTAGTGAGTGTTCACACCGAGCTCTTCTTGAACCACTCCCGAAAAACTTCATCAAGCCTCTGTTTACACCTGTACTTTGATAGAGTTGATTTCTAGCAAGCAAATTAACATACATGGACTATTTTTCGCTTAGAAGAAGACCGTCATCAATTACCGTACCCGCAAAAGAAGCAAGATCGTAAAAAGCCATATTAAAAAAAGAAGTCTTTTGATTTATTGAAACATGCTTTAACACATGTACTTGCTTTGCAATTATTTGATTTTTAATCGATCATTTTTTTCTAGTAGTCATTGATGCTAGCGGATCAAGAATATGAGCTGTTCTTATGCAAGATTTACATCTCATAGCCTATTCTAGTTGCAAACTTAAACCTTTTGAATTGAAGTATTCTATCTATATTAAATAATTGTTAGTTGTAGTTTAAGCCTTACATCAATGGAAACACTATCTAATGGGATCTAAATTTATGATTAAAATCGACAAACAAAGTATTAAAAATCTTCTTAGTCACCCACAAATCTTTGATCATCGTATCAAATGGGTTGTTTTCATTGAAAGTTTTTATCCACTTATCCAATATCAATTCGGAAGAGAGAATATTGTTATCGATGCATTAAGTAGAAGACCAAGTATCCATAATATTTTCGTTCTATCTTTTGATTTCCTTATTCCTATGAAGGATACCTATGTCTATGATCTCAGTTTTCAAGCTGATTGGAATAAATTAGTTCCTAAGAACTGGATTTCAATTGAGTCTCTGTCTTATTCATTCTGATGGATTTGTTTTATGGGAATAGATTGTATGTCATTTTTTCATTTAGATAATTTGTGTTGCACGAAATTCATTGTTCCCCATATCAAGGCCATAGAGGTGTTATTTTTACTTTAAGAACATTGGTTGAAGATTTTTATTGGCCACAAATGAAATTTGATGTTTCTTTGTTTCTCAGTGTTTAATTTGTCAAAGAGTCAAGCGACACCATGGTAAGTAATATGGTTTGTTAATGGCTTTACCAATTCTTGAATGTCGATAGGAATAAATTTCAATGGATTTCATAACTGATTTGCTTAATACATAAACTAATCATGATATTTGGACTATAGTAGATCGATTTAGCAACAAGCATATTTTCTACCATGCAAGAAAACTTTAACTGTATCTCAGGCTGCACAATTGTTTTTGAAGACTGTTTTCACTAACTATGGTTTGCCAAAAGTTATTATATACCATGGTAAGTAATATGGCTCGTTAATGCCTTTACCGATTCCTGAACGTCCATAGGAATAAATTTCAATGGATTTCATAACTGGTTTGCCTAATACATAAACTAATCATGATATTATTTGGACTATAGTAAATCGATTTAGCAACAAGCATATTTTCTACCATACAAGAAAACTTTAACTGTATCTCAAGCTGCACAATTGTTTTTTAAGACTGTTTTCACTAACCATGGTTTGCAAAAAATTATTATTTTTTATCGTGATTTTAGATTTTGCAATAATTTTTGGATTACTTTGTTTGCTAATTTAGGTACTAAGATTGATTTTTCATTTGTATTTTATTCTGAAATCAATGGACAAACAAAAGCTACTGATATTATAATTTTAGATCTTTTGCGTGTATATACAATTTTAAAACCACAAACATGGGATACACACTTGCATCTATTTCAATTTGCATACAATAATACATTCCACACAGCTACTCAAAAAACACATTTTGAAATCATTTATGAACATAGATTGTCTACATCTGTTACATTATTGCCAAACAAAGTTAAAGGTGCTGATGATATTGCCAATACACATGCTATTATTTTTGTTGAAGTTAAAGATATGATTGCGAAAGTCTAACAATTATACACTAAACAAGCTAATAAGAAAAGAAAAGCCATGAGTTTCAATGTTGATGATTATGTTTGGTTATGCATTGAAAAGAGAAGATTGCAAAGTGTTGAGAAACATTGTATTGTTAAATTAGCACCTAGATTTTATGAACCTTTCAAAATAATTCACAAGATCAATGACAATGTATTTAAATGAGAACTATCCCAGCATTGGAAGATCCATAATACTTTTCATATAAGTTTACTGCGACCTTTTAGAGGCCAATTACCTGCACATCTTGTCTATGAAAACCCTCCTTTGTTAGAGGAAGGAATTGAAATTTTTGAACCTGAAACTATTCTAGACGGTGACTTTATGACCACTAGAATTGATCGTAGATATTCTAGATACTTAGTTAAGTTTAAAAATCATCATGTTGAAAAAGCTGAATGGATGCATACTCGCGACCTAAGTACTTACCTCTCACTGCCTGCTCCACATTGACCTAATAGCAATTGAGGACAATTGCTATCCCACCTCGGGGGTATGATGCTAGGAGGTGTATTCCACGATGGATTCCGTAAAACTATATTTATTTGCCGGGGCTTGTACGTAAGGTGGATTCCTTGTGCGAGAAGTCGACGGAAACGTCTATCCTTTTCGGGCGTCATGCTAATTTAATGTGGATGTGAGTGATTCCACAAAATACATATTTAAATTAATGGACGTTTACGAGTTTAGAGTGCACTCATATTTAATTAAGGTTAGGACATAGTTCCAATCTATTTATTTATTTTGTAGCGGAAGACTGCTAGGTATTCACATTTGTGGATTTTATCTTATTATTTTCTAACCATTGTGAATGCTTCAGTTGATGTGTAAAGCAAGTAGCGGTGGCGTTAGGAAGTATCGGACGATGGCGTGTATTTAGATTATCTAAGAAAAAATGATCATTTTTGATAGGCGTGTGTTTTATTATTAAAGACTTAGCGCTAATATTTATTTAGGTATACTTATTTATTAAAGCACTTGACAAACTTTTATTATTTTGTATGTGCATAGGCACTCGGTTTAAATATTTTATTATTGGACATTGTATTTGGGCTCAATTTGACTTTTTGGACGCCCAAATGCTTTATTCTTTATTTAGACAAAAGCAAACACAAAAGCCAAAGCATGCTAATTATAAATTGGGCTATTTTTGAGCTTGGAGATTAATAAATTTATAAGTACGTGCCTTGTAAAGCGCTCACACAAGGCATGGGAGGAGATTGTATCCAATTTGTCTTTTTGTCTCATGTCGTGTAAACCTCTCTTTTTGCTTTATGAGCTTTTGTAGAGTTCTTTGTTTTTGGGGACCTTCCAGCGTTCACTATGCGTGCATACAACATCCAATTTGCGCACCAATAAAGCTAAAAAAATACCAAAAGAAGTGTCAATTTTGGGGCCAATCGGGTGTGCATTGTCCAAGATCAGTAAGTAAATTTGTATTTTCAGATTTGCATTAATTGTTTGTTGTTGTAATTAAGTTGTAATCAAGGATTTACCACCCATTCACGAAAGGAAGGTTGGTTACAAACAGTGGATCCAGTGTTTCAAGCGCAACTAGGAGAGCGTTTTGAGGATAGGTTGTAGCCTATGGATGTGAAGACCGACTAGCAAGACGTGAAGGACGTAGTTACTACTTGAATGAATCGGCATATGTGGAAATCTAGATTGCAAAATGGGACGGTCTCTTCTACGGTCCCTTCTATCTCAGTACCTTCTACTATCTTGACCATAACTCCCACAATAATGCCCACTCCTGTAATGTCGATCCGTGTTTCTATGCCTACACTTCTTTCTATGCTAGTATCAATACCTATGGTTCCGCCACTAGCCTCTACAACTTCGCCACTCAAGAATGACGGTATGGATGAGAGATACTTAAAGGTATAAGAGATCTAAGACTTGATGTTGCTAAGGTTGCAGCACCAACTACTGCATCTGAAAAGATAGGTTCTTTATAGGCATCGCCTAGGAGGGAATATGCCAAAAGATGTATTTGATGTGACAGTCATGAGCATCAGTGCAAGGATCGTGAATTCTTTAAAGATGTTAGAAGAAAGAACTTGGTCCTATGGGGACCAGAGGGTAAAATTTGCTTAATTGAGATGGGAATGCCAGTGATTTCAAACTTTGGCAAGGGAGGAATGAAGCAAACTCTTGAAGACATGGCTGCACAGACTTCTTATGTAATTGGAAATAATGCTTTCACTTATGGAGTACAAATTGAGAAGAAATCACAGAGTAAATTAGATTTTTGGACTTTTGCTTTGGATACAACACATAAATGAAAATTGCAGCAGTCAGAATTATCTCTAGCATAAGACAAAATATAAGAAAGAGATTGGGTAGGATGCTCCAGTAGACCCTTATTTTGTTTATGTATATCTAGCAAAGACTCAAGAAATTGAGATACTTGTTGGAGAGAAAAGAAGACGTGATAATGAAGCTCCTATCACTTCTAAAAAGACTAGAGGGGGTGAGCAAGTTGCTCCACCTCCTAAACCAAGACCTGAGTGTGTCATGGCAGATAAACAAAGAAAAGAAAAGAAACATGATATATGTCTTAAGAAGCAGCTCAGCTATAAGCTTCTTTCAGATATTGAGAATAGTATTGATCTAAAGAAGGTTCTTTATTTGGACAGTAAATTGGAACTTACTCTTGGTGAAATATTGTGAATCGCTAAGAGGGAATTTCACGATGTGATTATAGATATCATTAAAAAAAAGGCAAATAATCTAGATTGGAGAAGGACAAAGTAGCACAATTGAGGAGTTGCTTTGCAAAGAGTTAAATGAAGAAAAAGAAAATGAGAGCTATGTAGTAAATGTTGCAGTATGCCCAAATGTCATAAAGAATAGTCAGTTGGTGCGTTATGAAGAAGACGATGCTCCAATTATGGTTATGCGTAGTCATTTTTCTAGATCACATTGGGCATGAGCAACCATTGAGATAGTGGTTAAGATAGGTGAAACGGCTACTCCATGTATTGCTTAGATACATCATTGATTAGAGATCAATAATCAGTTGTTGCGATATGAAAAAGATGATGCTCCAAGTATAGTTCCTTAGAGTTATTTTTTTAGATCACGTTGGGCATGAGCAACCATTGAGACAGTGGTTAAGATAGGTGAAACAACTACTCCATGCATTGCTTATACATCATGGATCAGAGATCAATGTCATTGTATGCAGAGTCTATGAGAGCGAGAAATGGCTAGTGGATGTTGAGTATGAATGGCAGATGAGAGCCGCCAACAATAGTGCTGGAGAACTATACGCTACATGCCCGAATATCAAGGTATCTATAGGTGATCTACAAAAAGATTTCCATTTCTTTGTGTAGCACTCTTGTTCTTATGATATTATTTTGGGTCAACCATTTATTATGGAAGCATAGATGGAGACAAAGGTAATGGATGATGGGTTTGCATATGCATGAGTACGTAGTAGAGATGGAAAAAGAGCAATATAGTTTATGGCCGTATGTGTGAATCATCCTAGGAATAGAGATATTGTATGGGGTGTCCCTTTTCCTGCAAAAGATTCAGATTTTCTTTAGGTACTATTGCCTTGCGGAAGAACGGTGTTGAAGGAGGCAAAAGCTCTTGCCTCATGGTAGAAGTGCTTTTTCTTCAAGCTTTGTTGGTTTTTCAATAGATAGTTCTATTTCTTTTCAGAAAATTATAGAGTTGGCTAGAGTTGCGTAGTAGTATATATGCAAGAAGGAGAAAGATTTGAGGATTGCAAGTGTTTGTAGGATGATGAGCATATAGATGGGATGTATGATGGCTTGACTTGTATAGACACAGTATTAGAAATAAAAGATATGCTAAAAATTGGTATGTAGAGTAGTCCTAGTGTTGTACCAATGGATTCCTTGTATATATTTCATGAAATTGCAAATTTTGTGTAGAGATCAGAGACATGTTAGCGATTGTTAGTCGTCCCTTGGCGGAGCAGGCAGCCACGTGGCAGTCTGGTACAGTCAGACAGATCTGTACCAGTCGGCTGCATTTAATGCAGCCGACCTGCCATATTTTTCGCATTATTTCAGGCTATTTATAGCCGGCAGCCTGCACATTGTTCCCACTTGTGATTGCAGATTTCAGGCTGGAGATTCGTGTAGACTGCAGTGTACTTCGAGGTGGACAGCAGGTTGCATCGTCGAGGTGGAGAGACGCAGTCTCGCGCACTGCGCCCGTGTATATATCTGCATATCTTTGTATACAGCACACCTTATACAACAGATCTTCATCTTCCACTGTCTCTCTCTCCTCTGTGTTCACTCTCTCTTAGTCTTGGTCCCACGCATCCGCATCCATGCACTCTGACATGGTATCAGAGCAGTGAAGAAGGGCTGACTGAGTGAAGAACCTACTTGAAGAGGAGATTTCATCGCGACACAAGGCTGCGTTTCCAGCGTTCGAGGGTGAGCGGGAGGGCTGCGCATTGGAACAAGGTTGAAGCGAGCGTGGAGTGCTGTTTGAAGAGGAGGAAGGCTGTGTTTTCAGCTTTCAAGTGCAGGTTTTATTTTTTCATCGCCTCCGGCGTTTAAAGAAGGTTCGGGACGCGGAAGAAAGAACCCTAGCAGGCTGCGTTTTCACAGTCAGAGGGGGCTGCTTTTGCGTTTGCGCCGGCATTACAGGTGAAGATGTCTATAGAGATTGACTTGGAGTTCCAGACGATCATGGATCGGAAGGTACCTGTTTTACTGGCTCTTTCCTCAGATCAAAAGCTCAATGGTGACAATTACCGCATCTGGCGTGTGATGATGTTGGCCATCCTTGAGTCTTATGATTTGGCAGAGCTTGTACAGGAAGAGATCGACCGGTCCTTGGTAAGAGATGAGTCCAAACTCTCTTCCGATGCTCGTGCGGAGTTGGCTAAGGCCGAGTCTCATTGGGACAAACTGAATGCCCGGATTCATTCTTTTCTATTTTCTGTCTTGTACTATAGTCGTGATAGCCCACATCGAGCACTTGATGCTGGCTCGGGAGATATGGCTGGAGCTTGGCCAGATGTATAACCGGATGACCCTTATGAAGAGGGTTTCTTTGGAGGTGCAGATGCGGACCTTGTCCATGAACAAGTCTTCTTCGTTGCGGGAGCACATCAACAAGCTTAGACAGCTTCAGATGCAGGTTCAGAATGCGGGAAAGCTGATTTCCTCCGAAGACATGGCAATCATACTCTTGTTCCAGTTGCCGCCACGATTCGGTGCTTTCTACTCCGCCCTTATTGCTTTGGGGCGTGAGTCTACTCTTCAGTGGGAAGAGTTGGTTCCTATGGTCTTGGACCAAGAGGAACAACTGAAGGGACAACATGCTTCCAAGTCGGAAGCATTGACAAGTCAAGCCTCTCAGAAGAAGGGGAAGGACCAAAAGAAGAAGAAGAAGAAGGACGACAAGTCAAAGGACAAGAAAAAAGAATCCACATGCCATATTTGTGGTAAGACCGGCCATTGGAAGAAGGATTGCCCCGACAAAGACAAGAAGGACAACCACAAGAAGGACTCCAAGGATTTTGGAGCGGTGGCTGCATCCACATCAGCTGTGTTTCTTCATCTAGCAGTCATTGAGGACTCTACCCCGAAGGCTTCTGATGCTGCGATGATAGCCCCCCAGGCTCGAGAGTGGATCGTAGACAGTGGTGCCTCCCGGCACATGACTCCTTCATCAGTTGGTGTTGCCCAGTTTTGCAACCTTCGCGTGGGCAGATTTCTCATCGAAGATAGCTCTTCGGTGTCTATTGCAGGACGGGGTGAGATGCAGCTTATTCCAAATGGATGTGGTGGTATCCATACCTCAGAGGTGTTGCATGTGCCAGGTTTAGGGTATCATCTACTTTCGGTTCATAAGATTTGTTCCCTTGGACTTTTGGTGGAGTTTGATAGTGATTCGGTACGAGTCCTTGATCGTGGATCACGGAAGGTTCTCTCATCAGGATATGAGGAGAACGGCATCTACAAATTGACGTCTTCTACTGCTCTCCCTACTCTTCTTCTTACCTCTCAGACATAGACAGAGCTATGGCATGCTCGGTTTGGTCACCTAAACTATGATTATCTTCGGAGGGCGTCACGTGGACAGCTTGTCCAAGGGTTGCCGGACATAGTGGTGAGCCAGTAGCCATGCGTCTCCTGCATTCGTGGGAAGCAACATAGGGATGCGATTCCCAACAAAGCTTCGCGGCGGTTTACTTTCCCGATGGAGCTTGTATCTACGGATCTTTGTGGCTCTATGCGGAACGAGTCCTTGAAAGGGAGCTCGTACTTCATGTTGATCGTAGATGACTATAGCAGGATGACTTGGGCCTACTTCTTGGCGTTGAAGTCGGAGGCTTTCTCCCACTTCAAGGATTGACTTCGCTTTGAGGAGAACCGATTGGGCTGGCGATTGAAGACCTTGCGCTCCGACAAGGGTGGTGAATTTGTTTCTAATGAGTTTGCTCGTTTTTGTGCAGATAAAGGCATTCTTCAGGAGTTTGCTAACACCCACACTCCTGAAGACAATGGCATTCTTGAACGGAAGAACCGAAGTGTGATCGAGATGGCGCGCACCATGATGGAGCACCGACATACACCTTGGTTTTTGTGGGCCGAGGCTGTGGCTATTGCAGTTCACATCCTCAACCGATCCTCCACTTCGGCTGTTGATGGGATGACACCTTTTGAGGCTTACTTTGGGACTAAGCCCGATGTTTCTTATTTTAGGGTTTTTGGGTGTGATGCCTATGTCCACATTCCCAAGTCTCATCGTGATAAATTTGAAGCGGCTTCCCGAAGACAGGTGTTCGTTGGCTACAGCTCTCAGTCCCAAGGCTATCGCTTGTATGATCCCGTAAAGTGGGATGTGTACACCAGTCGAGATGTGCGGTTCGTGGAGGTTCCGGCCATAGCAGCGGGTGAGGAGCATCCCGTTCTTGGAGATCCAGGGGAGACTTGGGCTCCCGAGACAGTTTCTTTGGAGCCAACGCCTTTTGATTTCGATTCTGTTTCCGAGACAGAGTCTACTATTCCACCGGTCACCCTCGAGGAGTTACCATCGGTGGATATCCCAGAGTCTTCAGCTGATGGAGAGCGACGAGGAGAGGTCTGGTCTCCTCCTCGTTGGGCTCGTGACACACTCCGAGATTCAGGGATCGAGGGGGTCCCTGAGGAGTGGGGACCGCAGGATGGTCCGCGGCGGTCACGGAGGCACCAGGCACATTCTACGGAGCTTGTTTGCTCTAACTATTGTTTGCTGACCTATGTTATGTAGGATCGAGAGTCCACCTCCGTGAAGGAGGCTTTACAGTCCGCACCATGGAAGAAAGCTATGGAAGCCGAGTTGGAGGCTATTAAGAGGAATGGCACTTGCTACCTCGTGCCTCGCCTCTCTCATCAGAAGGTGATTGGTGTCAAATGGGTCTTCAAGACTAAGTATCTTAGCGATGGTTCTTTGGACAAACACAAGGCTCGCCTTGTTGCTAAAGGTTTTGCACAGCGTCCCGAGATTGACTGTCATGATACTTTTGCCCCCACTGCTCGTATGGCGACTATTCGAGCTGTTCTTGCCTTGGCTGGCCATAGGAGATGGCCTCTGTGTGTGTGTGTGTGTGTGTGTGTGTGTGTGTGTGTGTGTGTGTGTGTGTGTGTGTGTGTGTGTGTGTGTGTGTGTGTGTGTGTGTGTGTGTGTGTGTGTGTGTGTGTGTGTTATATATATATATATATATATATATATATATATGTGTGTGTGTGTGTGTGTGTGTGTGTGTGTGTGTGTGTGTGTGTGTGTGTGTGTGTGTGTGTGTGTGTGTGTGTGTGTGTGTGTGTGTGTGTGTGTGTGTGTAGTAACATCACTGTATGAATCGACGATTTGATTGTCATAGGTAATCATGCACAGAAGGTCAAAGAGACGAAGGCAGCTTTACATCAGACGTTCGAGATGACGGACTCGGGTCTACTCCACTTTTTCTTGGGCCATGAGATTTATCAATCTCAGAGAGGGATTTTCATCTCTCAGCAGAGATATGTATAGGAGCTCTTGGTTTCCTTTGCGATGGAGGATTGCCGGACCATTTCTACTCCTATGGATCCGAACTGGAAGGCCACTTCACATTCAGATTCTCCCTTGGCGGATGCTTCTTGCTACCGTCAGTTGATTGGATCATTGATTTGGCTCCTCAACACTTGTGTTGATCTTTGTTTTGCTGTAGGTCTCTTGGCGGGGTTCATGAGTGATCCTCAGACGGTGCATTGGCAGGCTGCTTAGAGGATACTTCGGTATTTGAGGGGGACCTCTGACTTAGGGATTCATTATCCAGCAGGCACAGGTGGTTCAGATCTTATACTTGCAGGTTGGAGCAACTCGGATTGGGCTGGTGATGTGGACCACAGGCGGTCTACTACAGGCTATTGTTTTACCTTGGGTGCAGGTGTTATCTCATGGAGTAGCAAGAAGCAGCCCACGGTAGCCCTTTCGTCTATTGAGGCGGAGTATCGGGCCTTGTCTTCCACCACATGTGAGGCTGTGTGGCTTCGAAGATTGTTGGAGGAGCTTGGATGCCCCCAGACTCGTCCTACTTTTCTGCGATGCGACAATGAGAGTTGCATTGCCTTGGCACGGAATCCTGTTTTCCATGCCCGGACGAAGCACATAGAGATCCAGTACCACTTCATAAGGGAGAAGCTTCTGGATGAGACCATAGCTGTGGAGTACTGCAAGATGGAGGACAATCCTGCAGATTTGTTTACGAAGGTGCTTCCCCAGGCTCTATTTCGGAGACATGCCAGATCCCTCAGGCTTTTACCCCGTCTAGGCTCTGAGAGGGGGTGTTAGCGATTGTCAGTCATCCCCTGGCGGAGCAGACAGCCACGTGGCAATCTGGTACAGTCAGACAGATTTGTACCAGTCGGCTGCATTTAATGCAGCCGACCTGCCATATTTTTCGCATTATTTCAGGCTATTTATAGCCGGCAGCCTGCACATTGTTCCCACTTGTGATTGCAGATTTCAGGCTGGAGATTCGTGCAGACTGCAGCGTACTTCGAGGTGGACAGTAGGTTGCATCGTCGAGGTGGAGACCCGCAATCCCGTGCACTGCACCTGTGTATATATTTGCATATCTTTGTATACAGCACACCTTATACAACAGATCTTCATCTTCCACTGTCTCTCTCTCTCTCTTCTCTTTGTGTTCACTCTCTCTCTTAGTCTTGGTCCCACGCTTCCACATCGCTGCACTCTGACAAGACAAAGATTGGGTTAACTCAGAAAACAGAGTTTATGGCTGATTGTTTTCAGCCTATAGATTTTATTGTTGAAGTATTTCAGCATCCAGTGTGTAGGGCTGCTCCTATGCAGTCCATAGTGCAGAGG
Source organism: Lygodium microphyllum (assembly GCF_053477565.2). Classification (NCBI taxonomy): domain Eukaryota; kingdom Viridiplantae; phylum Streptophyta; class Polypodiopsida; order Schizaeales; family Lygodiaceae; genus Lygodium; species Lygodium microphyllum. The sequence continues at coordinate 44,979,893 of NC_141141.1, read as the reverse complement.
GATGATCATTTTCGGTCGAAAGAATTGAGGACTGATCCTCTTTAGCCGACAGAGTTGTGCTTACTCAAATAGATGGTTTACAATTTCAAAGAAAAATAGATCACTCAAATTCATACAAGATATATAGCTAGTGAATAGAGTAACGATCTAGAATGTTGATACAGGTGCAATTGTGGATGTGTTTGTTGAGGCATTTGTAGGTTGTGCCATCTATTCTCTAGGTGATTTGTACTTTGCTTATGATTAGTTATAGCTAACCTTGAAAATTAGAGTCTTACTACTTTATAAACTTCGATAGGCCTTGTCAGAATGTGTACCTTGCCTCAAGGTGCTACTAATTCTATTGTGCATATGATGAATGCTTTGCACAAGGTCTTACATGAGTATATCCCTCCGCTTACCATGCCTTTTTGGATGATGTACCCATAAAAGGATGTGTAGAAGAAGAGGAGAATGAGAGTCAGAATGAGCAGGGATGTAGACACTTTATTGTAGAGTACATTGTAGATTGTGAGAAGATTTTGACTAGGCTTGAGGAGGTGAATTTGACGCTCTTAGGATAGAAATCTGCCTTTGGTGTGAATGAGGTTATCATTGTTGGGCACGTGTAACTATTATGGTAGGAGACCTTTGCTTGTGAAGGTGAATGCTATTGGAAAGATTGTAGAGTATTGCTCTACATCAAAGGTGAGGAGATTCTTTTATGCTTGTGTATTTTATGTGATTTGGATACTCAATTTTGCACATTGTAGATGCTCTGTGTCAGCCCCTTCGAAAGAGATAGAAAATCTTCTAGAACGAGAGACATACTAGAGCCGTGTAAAAGTTGAAGAGATTGCTAGAGTTTGCTCCTACTCTTAGGAAAGTGGATTGCACTAGTGAGATCTATTATATTGATTGTTGATACTAGTCCTATTGGTATAGGTTGGGTCATTGGTTAGGATGATGAGGAGGGTCACAGATATGCCATTCGGTTTGGGGCAAAGGTCTTAAATGAGAGACAAAGGAGCCCCAGTTGTGGTTGAGAAAAATTGCTTGCCTTTACTAGGCATGATGCCATGAGGATGTGAAATTTTATTTCTTGGCTTAACATTTGATTAGAAGTTAATCAAATGTTCTAATGTGACTTGTACATGTGAGGCGCAAATCAATTATTTCATAGTGTGGAATCTAGGACCCTGAGATATCAATTGGTACTAAAGGCAAAAGTTGTAATAAGTTACGGTTGACAGGTACTAGATGGTACTCAGTGTAAGATTTGAACCTAGATCAAAAGATTAATTTCACTAGCCAATAATTAAATTAGCTAGGCAAATTTGCCTTCCAAGTATCCTTAAATAGTTATTAGCTCTTAGATCGGCATTAATTAATTAATTAATGCCTAATCTCTAATGTCACCGAGTATCACCTAGTTCCTATGAAGCATAACTTATTACAACTTTTGCCTTTGGCACCAACTGATATCTTGGGGTCGTGGATCCCACACTCTGAAATAATTGATTTGCACCTCACATGTGCAAGTCACATTAGTATATTTGATTAACTTTTAATCAAATGCTAAGCAAAGCAATAAAATTTCATGTCCTTGTGACACATGATTACTAGATGCTCTACCCTAGATGTAGCTATGTTGAGATTGATTGCTTACATTGAGTCATTGAATCCGGAGTTCAAGCATATAGCTGGAAAGGAGAACCCAATTGAAGATATGCTTTTCAAAGCCAAGTATGAGGATGAGGAGTCATTTGGTTGCAGATGAGGATGATACAAAGATTTTAGCTACCATGACCTTCTCAGAGGAGCTTTACATTGGAGAGTAGTTGCAGATAGGTCAATATCTTTGTATGCTGACTAAGAGGGATAAATGGACAGATGTGGAATTTAGGAAGATAAAAAGAAATGGATATTTCTTGAGAGATGGAATGCTTTGGAAGCATCCTAAGAAGAGAGGACGTCCACCCTTGTGTATAGTTTGTGACAAGGCTACCCAGTTGCAGGTTATGCGAGAGTTTCACGAGAGCCTATGGGTTGGTCATAGGGGTGTATGGGCGACATATGAGAAGATCAAGGAGAGGTATTGAGGGAAGGGCATGTATAAAGTGGGTAGTTGACTTGGTCACTATGCCAGTGGGTCTTTGGCAAATGCAATATATAGTTTTAGCTAGAGAAGATCTTACAAATCAAGTAGAGGGCAAAGCATTAAGGACTAGAACTACCAATGCTATATTGAAATTTCTTGTTGAAGAGATTTTCTGTATGTACGGATATGTTGGAAAGATTACGGTGGATTGCGGTGAACTAGATGAGGATGAGGCTAGGAAATTCTTCCCTAAACATGATATCAAACCGGCTTTGACCATCGCTTATAATCCAGAAAGAAATGAGAAAAGTAAGAGAGGATATCCACCTATAGTGAAGGCATTGGCTAAAGCTTATAGTGGATGGATTGGGGATTGATCGAGGTTTCTACCTTTTGCATTGCCTCTAGCTTGAACTTGTTTAGAAGAGATGAATGTGAACTTGATTAAATACAAACTAGTCCAAGGGAAATAACCAGCTCCAATCTCAAAGCACCAAAAGAGGATAATTTCAATGATTAGTAATGATTGGCTAGAGAAGAGAAAAATCTAGGAAGCTTGAAGAAGCTTTTTGCTCTTAGGAAAATCATGGATCTAATGGAGTGCTACTGGCCAAATATTGCACGAAAGCTCAGAGGATGTTCTGAATGTCACTGTTTTAATCACAACACTTTCTGGACTGCACAAAATCAAGTCTTCCATTGCAATGTGTTTTGATTGATTGAATAGAAAGAGCATAAAGCCATTAAAAGCTTTTGAAAAGACGAGAGATAGAGAGCAAGTAAATGCTCAGGATAGAATTGGAACTCCACTTTCACGAAGAAAAGCGAGCAAAAGCTTGTGTTTACCTGATTGAAAAGTAGGGCAGACTTGTTACATGAATACAGTAAAGCCCAAACTCACTTTTTGGATTACACAAAATCAAGTTTTCCACTGCAATGCGTTTCAAATGATTGAATAGAAAGAGCATAAAGCCATTAAAAGCTTTGAAAAGCTCTCAATAGAGCTTGTAGTTCAGAGACAAAGAGGAGAGATAGAGAGCAAGAAAATGCTCAGGATAGAACTGGAACTCCACTTTTATGAAGAAAAGCGAGCAAAAGCTTGTGTTTACTTGATTGGAAAGTAGGGCATGTTGGGATATAAAGGCTCGGTGACCTCCATCTATAGTACACGCACATTATACATGTGAACGCACCCTTTACATGCGCTAAGTGTAAATACACTTTATTCTTTGTGTATCAACACATTGTTGGTACACTCTTATCGTCTCGTACTTTCACTCTGCTCACTCTCTCTTAAGCCGTCACACTCACTTGTTTACTTGTGCTCAAGCCGCGTCCCTATCGCTTTCAATAACTGGTATCAAAGCCCAAGGTGTTGCACGCTTCCCGAGACCAAGAAGCAACTCACAGGTTGTGGAGGCAGCTCGAGGCAGAAGGCCAGAGGGGTCTAGTTGACTAGGCGCTAGAGAAACCAAGCAATAGCGGCCAACGGGAAGTGGCAGGTCAACGGCCTGGAATCAAAAGGCAGTCGTGTGTAGGGTAGTCGGGCGTAGGCGAGCAGCGACCAGGCGGTAGGTGATTGGGCATTAGAGTGGACAAGTCGGTCACGACCAGCAGACGCGAACGAGGAGACGGGTGTTAGTCGTGGGTTGGCGACAGGCAAGCGACTACAGGCGCGTGTGGCGACGGGTCTAGTTGGGCCGCCATCGGTCAGGTCAGGTCATGTGATTGATGCAACGGTCAACGGACCCTCCCTCCCCACCGTCAGTTTTTTTTAAAAATCAAAATTTTTTCCTTCAATCCCTTCAATTACTGCTTGCCTTGGCGGGTGTTCACACACTAGAGGCACAGTTTCAGAATTTGTGCAATTCTGGCCAGAGAATTTGGGGCTTTTCCCAAATTTGATCCCATCTAGGCCTGACAGTAAATTCCGAGTCAGAAATTGCAGACATTGTGAGAGTTGACCCAAATTAATTTGGGGATTTTACCAAAATTGTCAGATTTTCGCTCTTCTAGGCAAAATTTCCTGACATTGGATCCCATAAATTTGGGGCTTTTCATGTATTGCCAAAGCTTTACTCAGCTAGATCAGATTGATTGATATTCATGCAAATTTGGACTTGAAATTTTGGGGATTTGCGCAGAATTTGGTAAATTTCTGCATCTTTTACCTGTTTGTTGGCTGGTTCATGTACAAACAGCAGAGATTTATTTCTGGTTGAGGAAAAACAATAGGGTATTTTGCTGGTTCAGCTTGTGCTTCCGCAAGTTAGTGCATTTACACTTGTTTGTGATAAAATGGCTGGAACTACTTCTAGTTCAGACATCAAGAGTTTGATGGAGATTAAACGGTTTGATGGTCATGGATTCGACCTTTGGAAAGACCCTATGCAGGGCATTTTGTTCCTGAAGGATTGTGAGGATGCTTTGCAGGAAGATAAACCCGCACTAATGTCTGATGCAGATTGGGCCAGAGTGAATATAAAGGCTGTGGCTTACATAAAGATGGGTGTCATTGATGACATTTTGACAGACATGAAGGGTTAGACATAGGTTATGCAATATGGGAGAACTTGAAAACTACTTATGAGATCACCTCACCTGTTAATCGGGTGCATTTAATGCGCAAGTTGGTGAATATGCAACTGGATGAGTCAAAGCCTGCAACTGAGCACTTGGGTGCATTTATAGGGATTCTAAATCAGCTCAAAGATGCAAACTTGGACTTTGATGATAAGTTGAGGGTGATCTTTTTGATCATGACACTGAAAACTACTTATGAGATCACCACACTTGTTAATCAGGTGCATTTAATGCGCAAGTTGGTGAATATGCGATTGGATGAGTCAAAGCCTGCAGCTGAGCACTTGGGTGCATTTATAGGGATTCTAAATCAGCTCAAAGATGCAAACTTGGACTTTGATGATAAGTTGAGGGCGGTCTTTTTGATCATGACACTGCTCGACTCTTGGGAAGTCTTGGTTTCACTCAGCAATAACCCCAATCTCTCATATGATGGAGTGAGGGGTTCTATCTTGAATGAAGAAATTAGACGTAAATCTAGTGGAGAAGGCAACAACTTAGCTTATAATGTAAGAGGCAGGGCTGAAAAGAAAAATGCAAATATAGGGCAGAGAAACAGGAGCAAGAGCAAAGGAAAGGATAAGAGCGACATTACTTGCTATCACTGTGGTCGGAAGGGCCACAAGAAACCTAATTGCAGGTACTATAAGAAGGAACAAGAGAGAAAGAAGAATGTAGGAGATAAAAAGAAGAAGGAAGAAAAGACAGATGCATCGGAGACAACCAAAGGCAAAGAGAAGGCCAATGTGGCCTCTAGCGTGGTCATATAAGAGCTTTCAGATATAGAGGTTGATGTATTATGTGCAATTGATTATGATGCCCTTGTATGTCACATGCAGGATATGCAGATTACCAAGGTTGATGTGATTGATGCACTCTTGTCAGTTGATGATGGTGTCACTCAGACTTGGATTGTAGACTCTGGTGTCTCTTTTCATGTAACTCCTTACTTGGAGTGTTTTGCTATGTTCAATTCAGGCAGTTATGGAAAAGTGTACCTTGGAAATAACCATGCTTGCAGTATTGATGGGATTGGCACAATACACTTGTCTTTAGACAATGGTCAAGAGCTTGTGTTGAAAGATGTCAGATATGTGCCTGGTATTAAAAAGAGTTTACTATCTGTTGGCCAGCTTGACTTTGCATGGCTACACCACACTGTTTGGTGGTGGTTTGTGGAAAGTGAAAAAGGGTTCCATGCTGATTGCAAAAGGAACCAAGAAGGGCACTTTGTATTGCTTGCATTGTAAAGCCTTGAATGGCAAGTTTCTTGCAGTTGTTGAAATTTGCAGCCACTTGGAGTTATGGCATAAGAGATTAGGCCATATGAGCCAAAAAGACTTGATGTCCTTACCTCTCTGAAGAGGGTTGATGGAAAAGGCTCTAGACTTGATTTTTGTAATGAGTGTCAGTTTGGAAAGCAAATAAAAAATTCCTTTTACTCTGGTGTCTCACGTAAGTCTAATGTCTTGGACTTAGTGCATTCTGATGTATATAGTATGCCTGTGAAATCGTTGGGTGGTGCTGCATATTTTGTCTTCTTTATTGACTATTCCAAGAAGATTTGTGTGTATTTGCTGAAAAAGAAAAGTGAAGTGTTTGTTGTTTTTAAAACTTTTCATGCACATGTGACCACTCAAACAGGTAGAAAGCTAAAATGCTTGAGAATTGATAACGAGTGTGAGTTCACATCAATTGAATTCAAGTCCTTTTGTGACTTGCATGGTATTAAGAGGGAGCTTACAGCCCCTTACAGCCCTTCTTTAAATGGGGTGGCTGAAAGATATAACTTGACTTTATGTGAAAGAGTGCGGTGCATGTTGTCCATTGCTAATCTCCTCTCCCTCATGCATTTTGGGGAGAGGCACTCAAAACCGCGGTTCACATTTGCAACGGCTCTTGAAATAGGTCCATAAATTATGGCATCCTTGAGGAGGTTTGGTCTGGCAAATCGGCCTCATATGACCATTTATGCATATTTGGCTGTGATGCTTTTGTGCGTGTTAGGGATGAGCTGAGGAATTAACTTGACCCAAAATCCACCAAAGGTATTTTCATGGGCTACGGTGATGAGGGTGAATTTGGCTACAGAGTGTGGTTACCTCAGTCCAAGAAAATTATTTGCAGTCGTAATGTTGTTTTTAATGAAGCAAAATTGCTGAAAGGCTCTTTAGCTTCTAATGAAGATCTGAAAAAGGTGAAATTTCAGAGTTTGCATCAGAAAATGAGCCTCAAGGTGTTGTACCACAGGCTGAAACTGATGATCAGTTGGTTATTTTTGAGCTAGATGATGTTGGACAGCAAATAGAAGCACAAGGAGGTCATGGACAGCAAGATAGGCTTGCTGATTATGAAAATGCAGGTGCTGGAAATGAAAATGAAGGTGTTGTATAGCATGAGCAGCATGCTGAAAATGGTTTACAGCAGCCAATAAATGCTGAAAATAATATACCTCCAGATGTAGATCCAACTCCTGAAAATGTTGATCATTGGGTATGTAGGTCTACACGCGTAAGAAGGCAACCACATAGGTTTGACCCCTCCTTGCATTATGTGATGCTTACAGATGAGGGTGAGCCTCTTACATACAAAGAGGCCAAGTCATGCGAATTTAGCAGTAAGTGGAAGCTAGCTATGCAGGAAGAGATTAAATCTCTATATGTGAATGATACTTGGAATCTTGTATCATTGCCAAAGGGAAGGAAATCACTTCCAAACAAATGGGTGTACAAAGTCAAGACAGTTGATGGGAAACCCAAGTACAAGGCAAGGCTAGTTGCCAAAAGTTATGCACAAAAGGAAGGGATTGACTTCCAAGAGGTCTTCTCACCTGTTCTGAAGATGACCACTTTATGTGTGCTTTTTGCTCTTACTGTTGTTTTGGATTTAGAGATGTATCAAATGGATGTAAAAGCAGCTTTCTTGCATGGTGACATTGATGAGGAAATCTACATGAAATAGCCCGAGGGCTTTGTAGTTCTTGGAAAAAAGCAAATGGTGTGTAAGCTAAAACGCAGCCTGTATGGGCTGAAACAAGCACCACAGCTGTGGTACAAAAAGTTTGACACTTTTATTCTATCTCATGAGTTTACACGCAGCCATGCAGATCATTGCTTGTACATGAAAATAGTCACAACACCCCATAGCTCTCTCTTGATCTATGGGTATCTCCTTTGTCTTTTATTTAAAACTTTTGCACCAAAACTCATTGCATATCTATTTTCTTTACCATAATCTTGACCTATAGCTCAACCAATTCCAATTGGACTAGTGTCCACTCTAATAATGATGGGCTTCCCATTTGCATACTCCAATTTTTTGAATGTTGGTGTAGTCCAAAAAAGCTTCTTTAATTTCCTTATAACTTTGTTATGTCTCTTGTCTCAAAAGAATTTCTATCCTTTTCTTAACAACCGGTATAAGTCATTTGCAATGTGAGCAAAATGGGAAATCTAGACTAAGTACAACACACAGGCTCTAAGAAACCTTATGACTTTAGAGACTGATGAACATATTTCTTTTATATTCTCTATTGCATCCACTTTCATAGGAGAAGGCCTTTTGTCATAAGGCCTACACATATGACCTACTATTAATTCTTCATTGATCCCAAACACCGGATTTTGATAGGAGAGGGTAAGATTCACTTTCTCTAACTTGGTAAGAATTTTCTTACAATTTGAAATATGATCTCTCACAAATATTCTATAACCATGATCATCCAGCTCTTGATCCATCTTTTTCTCTACATATCCCTTAATGGCCACACCATCCAAGAATAGCATAGTTGGACTTGGAATATAATCTATGAGTACCTTGTTCATCGTCTTCATCATATGAGCCATAGAGTTTGTAGCTCCCTGCGGCAATGTACACATATGAACCAAGCCAAGCGGAGTTTTCATTGTAGTTAAGTCTTTGCTCTCCAATGCAAGCTAGAACTGGTTATATCTTGAGTATAGATCTTCCAAAGAATAAATAGCTCTTCTTGCGAATGCTTTTGTAAATTTATCCACCATTGGTCTTGCACTCACATTCCGTATGGTCACTTTGTTCACTGGATGAAAATCTTGTATGAACCTGAGTGTATTATTTTTCTTAGACATTGTGAACCACTTGTTAGAATGTGGTGCAAATGAAGACTCTAGAATACCCATTCTTATTCTTTCATTTAACAGATGAAGTGTCATGAGAATATGCATTTTTGAAAGCTCACTTAACCTGTGGATTAATTTTTAACTACATGGTTAAGTAAATGTTGCATATGTGAGGTGTAACTGGGGTTAGAGTAAATTTATGAGCCGAGACTCGAGAAAATCATAGGATATCAAAGGCAAAAGTTGCTATAGGTCATGCCACACGGGTGCTTGGTAGTATCTGGTGCCAGTTGTTGGCCTAGGTCATTCATTTGGCCATAAGTGTCAGTTGGTGATACTAGAGAAGTGGCGTTTAATGGTACCTAACGCCAATCTGATGGTCAAAGAAAGCATAGAGACACTCAAGAATGGAAGTTGTCTAGCCAATTTAATTATTGGCCAGTCAGATTATTTTTCAAGGCATCAAAATAATTATTGGATTAAATTTCAGTATTTAAAGATTAAAAATTAATATTTAATTATGGATAATGTTGGAAAAACCATTTGGAAAGACTGCCACTTGTAAAAAATGCCCATATAAGACTGAAAAACGTCTTTAGAGGCTGGAGAGAGGTATTTTTAATGTATTCAGTCTGCAAGAGAGAGGGAGGAGATATTGCTAGCTCGATTTGCAACCATTGGAGGACCTTCTGAGGCAGCTAGAGATATTGCTGGTTCGATTTGCAGCCATTGGAGGACCTTCTGAGGCAGCTAGGGGCAGGGGAATACCAATCAACAGTAGGTGACAACATCTGTAGGTTGTTGAGACAGGGCAGCAGCAGTAAATGACTAATTTTCTTCAATTCTTTGCATCTACAAGTTGTTGAGACAAGGCAGCAGCAGTAAATGATGGATTTTCTTCAGTTCTTCGCGAAGAAAGCTTGAATTTTCTCTCTCCTTAGCATTCTCTCTCATCTCCAGTCTTTCTACAGCCTTGCTTCAAAGATTGTAGCATTGAGATCACCAAAGGCTAAGAAATTTCAGATTTCTCTTCTGTAAAATCTAATCTGCAATAGAAATTAGGGTTTAGCAGCAGCCTCGGGAAGTGTGCTAGAAATTGGAAGCTCCAAGACTTGGATTCAACAAGGTTGAAGTTGTTTTTAGCCTACTCAAGTAGAGGGACCAGCAAATAATTGAATTTGGGGCATTTTTCCATCTCCATCAAAGCAGATGAAGTCCAATTGATTGCCCGAATCAAGGGGCAAAACAGATTAAAGACTTGTTGGTCATTTTGCATAGTAAGGGGAGTTGAAATACCGAAAGGGTTTGGGAGAACCCTTGTGTACATAAACTTTTTCTTCAATTAAGTTAAATAAATAGTGAAAGAGGCCCCAATTTTGGGGCCCAATAGGGTGTCCAATGTCCAAGATTATATGGTAAAGTGTACTTTTTAATTTTGTGAATTTGTTAATTGTTGTAAATAGTGCTTAATTAGGTTATTTACCACCCTATTTGAGGAGGAAGGTTGGTTGTCGAAGGCTCTAGAATACCCTTTCTTATTCTTTCATTTAGCAGATCTTTGAGTTTAGGTAAATGAGCCTCGGGCATTGGTATAGGTCGCAAATTCTAGGATGTGTGGTATGGTAAAAATCACCATGTTTGCTATAGCTCTTGGATCCAGACAATGTGCTTCATGTGGCTGAAACGCAAATGCCTTGCCATTCGTGGATAACATCTCTATGAAACTTTCTCTCTCTCTCTCTCTCTCTCTCTCTCTATTGGTAAGATAAACTTTTTATTGCCAATCTTCAGTTTTTTAAGAGATTCCTTTGTAAATTTATGGCGAATTTTTCTTGGGTCTCTTAGATTTGGCTGTTTGGAAACCAACTGAATTAACTCTTTAATATTTGAAGACAGTGGTACTGCAACCGGCTTCACTTTTTTATCCACTATTTTGTACTTTGTCTCAACTCTAGCTTTAGCTCCATTTTCCCTTGTTTCTCCTCCTCCTCCTTCTCCTCCTCCTCCATAGCCTTGTGCTTGCGACACTTAGAGATCTCATGCCTTGGCTTGTGGCAATAGTTGCGTCTTTTCTTTTTTTGCTTGTTCTCTTCTTTGTGCGAAGAAGAAGAGGACGAGTTACCCTTGTCCTTCTAATGGTTGGATGAAGAACCTGACGATCTTCCCTTTGCCTCGATGATGAGAGGAGGCAAAAAGCTTTGATCATTTGAGGTAGTAGCAGAGTGGTTGAGATGAGTCTACTCCTCTTGCAATAGGAGTGGGGTTAACTCATCAAGAGAATATTGATGCCCATTGCCTTGAGAAACTAGTCATAATGTAGTATCAAATGTTTGATAGGAGTGTGAAAGTCCACCAATCACAAAAGTGACAAGATAGGGTCTCATATATCTCGTCATCAATGTTCACGAACTACTTATGCTAATCTATTATCTATGTAAGATAGGCATCCACACTATCCACTTCATACATCTTCTCGAAATCGAACTGCTTCCTCAAATAGGCAATGTGTGTCTCATTTATGATTTGACAAAGAGATGCGAGCTTATCCCATGCACTCTTTGTAGTCCGACAAGAGTATATGTGTGGTATAATGAGTCTTTTGATCGAAAGAGTGATCAAAGAGTGTGCTTGAGCATCACATGTATATCCCAATGTGCTTGATCGACAGTAAGAAGAGCAACAATAGTAACTTGTGAAGAGCCAGAGGTGGCAGTGGAACAACCTAAGTAGGAGCTGAAACCAGCCTTCCTTCTTGGAATGGGTGGTGATAACCTGACTTAAGAGTTAATTACAGCAATAAATAAATGCACATAAAATGAAATGCACACTTTCCCATAACATTCTTGGACAGTAGACACCCTATTGGCCCCAAAATTGGCGCCCCTTGTGGTATTTCTTTAGCTTTCATTCAATTGGAAGGAGTACAACTCGAGATTCTTCAATCTCCTCTTGCTAACCAATTGCTCTTGCTATCATAAATGACCAGCAAGCCTTTTGGGTCATTTGCCCCTTGATTCACCCAGGACTTCTTCTCCAATTTGACCCTTGGCTGGCCAAATGCTGCCCCAAATCAATTCGGGATGGGTTGGCTCCTAAAATCCCTTGATAATCTTTAACTATCAACTACTGATTTCAGTCCCTTGAGCCTTCAATCTCTGGCACGGATCCCAAGGTGGTTGCTAAACCCTAATTTCTGCTGTAAATTAGGGTTTACTGCAGAAATTACAGATCAGCCTACCAAAAATGGCTAAGATCTCCTCCGAATGGCTAAGAATTGCTGAGAATGGCTGAGCATAGGCTGAAGGAGATGAGAGAATGCTATAGAGAGAGAAAATTCTGAGATTTGTTGCTGCTGCCCTGCTGTACTAGCCCCAAATAGATGCACCAACAACAATAGGAGCATTAGAGACTCTGATCTTTAGGAGAAAGTGCATCAGCTGCAATTGTCAGCTTCCCAAGGTCAAGAGTATGCAATCTCCATCACCAAAATGGTCTCCAATGGCTGGGAAATGGCCCCAAAAGCTGGCAGCAACAGCTCAACACCTCTTCCCAACAGCTCCAAAATGAAAAAACGAGATTTCCCTCTTCCTTCAGCCCTATTCTTGCATGGGAAAGTTTTGCCAAGTGGCAGCTTTCTTAATCCATTTTCAGCAATTTTCAGCCATTTAATTAATTTTCAGAATTAATTAATTCTGAAAATTAATTCAACCCTTAATCCATGCCTAGAAAATTGACCTTGCCCATCCAAAAATTAATTGGCTAGGCCATTTGCAACCCAAAGTGGTCCCATGTATTAATTGACCCTTGGACAAGCATTAATCCATTAATTAATGCCTAGTCCCTAGTATCACCATTCACACTTAATGGGCAATTAATAGTTCTAGGGGCAAACTAACACCAAAATTCACCTAGAATCTAACAAGTGTAACTTGTTACAACTTTTGCCTTTGACACCCATATTTTTCACAGGGTCCTTGGGTCTTCAAATGTAAAAAAAAAGTAGCTTGCACCTCACATGTGCAACACATGTGCATCTTTTAATTGCACATTTGATTAATCCTTTAATCAAATGTCAATTAAACATAAGCAAAGCATCAAATTTTCACGTCCTCGTGACAGGAGCACTAGCATCTGCCGGTGCATTAAGGCTTGTTGACCATACCTTTGAGCCCATCACAATTACCAAAAAGCCTTTCACAACCAATACATGTTTCATCATGTATGACCAAGTGGAATAGTTGTTAACATCCAACTTGTCATCAACAGAAAGCATCTCAAATAACTCATTTTGATTATGTGCCATCTTGGCACACACTGAATACACAAAGGGAGCTGAGACAATTGCTTAAATTTGTTCAAAAATGGATAAGAGAGTTGTTGTAGCAACATGTGTGTGAATAAAAAGGCTAGATGAGATGAGAAAGAGTTTACAATCAATGCAAATGTTGATGTAGATGTTATTCGGGGATTTGCACACAAAAATATTTGGGGTAATAAGTTGAAATGTATCACAATCTCCAAATTTTGCATGTGAATGTTGGAGAAATTGCTTAATTTGCGCAAATTCAATGAAGATCCATGCAATGGAAGGTGAATCCAACTAAAGCTTGAAAAATTTTTGGTGGAAATTTCAAGAAATTGCAAAAATTGGGTCGTTTTATTAAAAACCCCAAAAATTTCTAGCACGGAGTATGTGAAATTAAAAATTTCTTGGAAATTGAGGATGAGAGGGGCGATGTGAATTGAATGGCAGGTAGGGCTGTGAGAGATTGTGTGCAAGACTGAGAGAGTTTGTGTGTAGGGGCTATGTGCAGGATTGTACGTAAAATTGCACGTGAAACTGTGTGCACGCTGCGTAGAGAGAGCATAGTAGAAAATTTCATGGTTGAGGTGACAGCGGTTGCGAGCAACAATGCTGTGAGGAACTTCATGTATCAAAGTTGGTGATGGAACCAATGTAGCAATGGCGTTAAGGCCTGTGGCACAATGACTTTGGTATCATTGTTGGATTGAATGGAGAGCTCGATAGACAAGAAGTGGAGTAGAGAGTGAGCGTGAGAAGAGACAAAAAAGTGTGCAAGAGTGCCATCACTAAAATGAATTAAAGAATGAGAATACAAGGTATAACCCTAGGGTTATATAGACCTACACATTGAAGTGTGTTCACATAAGGAAAAAACCCCTCCCATGTAAGAGGATAAAACATACGTGTTGTAACAAACCTTTTGTATATTAATTTTTACTAAGATATATTGGTTGAATGATTCCAAATTAATCAAATGCTTATGTACTTTGAAAGGCGATTTGTATTATTTAAGTATTACAAAATATGATTAAATATTGATCTTTCTATTTAAGGGTGGCCAATGGTCAAATGCCCTATAATTATACCTGGGTCATCATTGATGAGATGCCTAAGAGAAATTAGAAGTTTAGTCGGGCGGTTAGATTGACTAGAAAGCCCAGATGACTAAGACTTTTACACTTAGAGGGATCCTGAAAAAGTCAACGCTATTGTGGAATGGCCAAAATTGAGTAGTGTTTATGAAATTTAAAGTTCTTGGGATTATGGTATTATTACAGAAGATTCATTAAATGGTTTTGTAGTGGTTGTTGGACCATTTTATGATTTAACCAAGAAAGCAATGGCATTTCGATGGACCGAAGTAGAGAAGGAAGCTTTTGAAGCTCTAAAGCTCTATATCGGCAAATGATCTTTCTTAATTTGTCGAAACCTTTCTTTGTGGAATGTGATGCTTTAGGAGATTGCATTGGTGTAGTCTTAAACTAGGAAGGACATACAGTTGCTCATGCAAGCACAAGGTTGCAAAATGTAGAAAAGAATGCTACTACCTATAAAAAGGAGTTAATGGCTATCATTCAAGCTTTAAAAGATTGGAGACACTAGCATACAATTGCTCATGCAAGCACAAGGTTGCAAAATGTAGAAAAAAATGCTACTATCTATGAAAATGAGTTAATGGCTATCATTCAAGCTTTAAAAGATTGGAGATATTATCTTTTAAGTGGAGAATTTATCATCAAGATGGACCATTATAGTTTGAGACATTTTCTTAACCAACCAAATGTTTTTGAAAAGCATATTCGATGAGTCAATTATTTAGCTCAATTTAGCTTTTAAATATTGCATATTCTTGGAAAGCAAAACAAGGTAGTTGATACCTTGTCAAGAAGACCCTAGATGCATGTAGTGTCCATGATTCATAATCTAGATTTCATGTTATCAAAGATGGATTTCTTTTGATGAATAATAAATTATGCGTTACTAAAGAGTTTAGGTCTAAATTAATGAAAGAATGTCATGCGGCTCCTTACATAGCTCATTGTGGTATTTTGGTCACAACCAAGGCATTTAAAATGTATTTCTTTTGGCTAAGCCTTTGATGAGATATTGAAGAATTTATCAAAAAATGTTTTGTGTGCCAAAAGATTAAGTTTGATCGCCAAAAGCCTTTAGGGCTTATTCAACAAATCTTTAAGTATCATGAGTTACCACAATCCACCATTGGTGATAGAGATCCTTGAACCACTAGTCTCTTTTGGCGAGTTTTTTTTTGAAAATTTGGATACAAATCTTACATTTTCTTTTTCTTATCATTCTCAAATAGATGGTTAAAGTGAGATAGCTAATCTTACAATGCTGGATATGCTGAAGTGCTATTGCCATGAAGCCAATCAACAACGGGAAAAGTATTTGCCTATGATAACACAATTTATACTTCTACAGATGAGGCACCATTTGACATTATATATGGAAAACCACTCTTATTACCTATTCTCAAAACCGAGGAGGAGATATTTCATATTGATGAGTTTGTATGTGATATGAATATATCTTTTGCCCAAGTTAGATAAGCTATCGAAAGATCTTAAGAAAAACAAAAGAAAGTAGGAGATAAGCATCGAAGGCAATTGATTTTATAAGGAGGAGATTGGGTGTGGTTGAAATTCGACAAAGCTCATCTAAGAAGCTCTATCAAGCTTTCATTTCAAGTCACTAAGCTCGCACAAGAAATATGGGTTGTTTCAAGTCATTGAAAAGATTAATGATGTTTGTTACGGGTTACAACTTCGAGAGTATTGGAGAATTCACAATGCTTTTCGTATCCATTTTTGAAGCCTTATGAAGGGCCTCTACTATTGGAACTTGTAATAGAGGATTCACTTGAAATAGATGAATAGAAGGAGATACTTCAACCCTTTTATATGGATCTAGTACTTTTGACGGATTTTACTCAAGCATACAGGGCATAGTTACGAGTAATGGAAAAATGGAAAGAGAAACAGAATGAGAGTAGAAATGGAAACGATAAAAATTTGGAGTTTGGAGGAGTTTACTAGGGCTGAGAAAGGAAGAAACGGAAATGAGAATGGAAACAAAGTCAAAAACGTTGAAATGGAAAAAAAAAAGAGTCTCGGGGTGTTTCTAGTGACTATGATACAAGGGTCTAAGTTGTTCAAACACACATTGTGGTCTAACTTAGTGAAGGTGGTGTTGTCAAGGAGAGGAGGCAATATATAATTCATTCAAAGTGAATTGGATCACCTTCCAAATTAGTCAAGGTGGTCGAGACCACCTTTTGAGTTAGACATGGTGGGTGAGACCACCTTCTGAGTTAGTCATGGTGGTGCAGTTTGGTGACTATCAATGTGTCTAGAGGCCAAAGCTTGTAGTATACGGTTAGGGTTGGGCCTTTGGATGTCCCTGAGGCTAGTGTGCATTGTAGATGAGGTTGTGGACAACCAAGCAAGCCCCAAATTGTCAGGTGTGGTGGTGGGAGACAAAGACTTCGGAAACCATTCTTTTTACTGCTGTAAGAAATCAGTCCAGCTTAGACAAATTTGCTTCAGCTTCATGATCACTCTTGTCCTCAACAAAAACTAAGTATGCAGAGAGATGGTTTTTCATTACATTGAAATAACCAAATTTGATATGAGGGGACTGAATCTCGCCTAAGCTTTACATCCAAGATATGAGTCTTTCCACTATGCTGCAAGGTAATCTTCTCATTAAAGATGTCCACCACTCTGTGAACCCTATGGCACCATGGTTACACTCAACAAAACATCATAGCCCTCAAGTGGTGTGATGTAAAACTCAATATCTGCATAACTTTGAATATGGAATCTGCAATTTTCCAAGAGCAGTTGTAACAGGCTCAGTATGACCAGGGGAAGCCAAGCCTGCGTCACTGATAGGGCCCATGATCCATCTTCTGTGGATGCATCTCTCTGCTAAAAGAGAGTGCTTGGATGCCTTCAGCCTAACCTTTTGTTAGTCACGAAATGGAGATGCTGCAAGTGGGGAAAGACTTTTGGTTTCTAGATGGTACTATAACCTATTGTAATCTTGTTTTGCAGCTTGAACTGTTAGATGGTATTACAACCTACTGTAATCTTCTTTTACAATACTAATGGCAATACAAAGTGATAGGTGCATACATGTGAGAAAAGTGCATTTGAAGTATGAGAAGAGCTACTAGACTACCCTGCCCTTAGTAGGTGGAGTAAAGAGCCATCATGGTGGTCCTTAGTGCCATGTAATGGATCTCTCTGCCTAGGAGAAAGGGTCATTTATTTGTGTTTGTACATACTTGATGAAGTAGGGTGAACTCATAAATTAGATTTTGTTTCTATTGGTAGCCTGGATCTTTTGTCAGTTGTCCAACAGAAGTCTTATTTACTGCAGTTTTGACAAAGAGGATCAAGATGTTGATTTGGAACACTCAACATTGGGACTGCAAAGTCATTGGGATGCTGCTTATGCAGAGGAGCTGACAAACTTCCATGAGCATGGAGATGAAGGAGAGATCTGGTGGGTTAAAAGAAGGCTTCCATATACTCAGAAAAGTTTATCACACCAATAGCATGGGTCTTCTGGCATTTGATACACATTGTTCACTTCTGATAGGTTCGGGGAGGTAGTCATGGAGACATTGGCTATTTGGACATCGAGGATTTGTGCCAGTGTTGCAGCAGGTCTTCCAGTAGATACTATGGATGGTGTATCTATACTCTCTATTGCTGATCCTGATATTTTTTCTGAAGCTCGAATGAGTATGGAGCTCGCCAAGTGGAATGTGCTAGATATTGGTACTGGCAATGGTGTTTTGCTTCAAGCGTTAGAAAAATATGGGTAATTGTTGTCTAACCAAGTTCAGTTTAACACAGTACCGATGCATTTGTAATTCTTTTTAATTTTATTGAAACGCTGTGAGCTTATGTGATTTGTGTGTTTGTTTAATTTCTGTTGGGGATGAATTGCAAGGATTTTGTCAAAGTAGTTAGAGTAGCTTGCATAGTTTGAATCATGCTGGTATGATTGGTTCAATCATTCTTATCATATTTGCATATTGGAGATGTAAGGGGCTGGGGCAATCATACGTGGCAATGTTGGGTCTTAAGCATGTAGTTGTTTGAAGTAAAAGAGGTTAGATTAAATAAGACATCATGATCTCTTGTCATATAGCTCCATATTAGTGAAGTCTCTGGTAGGTTACAGTACCATCCCTCGTGCAACACATTTTCCTTAGTTTCACTTACGAAATTATTGAAGTATTAGGGCTCAGTCTTGGGATTTGAATTCGACCATAATTTCATACTCAAACATATAGGACTTATTGGAAACATTTAAAGACAGTCTGAACTTTATACCTTGGTTATGTGATTGAGGGCTCTGGAGGGAGAGGTGGGCCGGAATCAGGGAGGGTTTGCTAGGATTTAGTCAAAGTAGTCTCAGTGGCTTGGTTATGTGATTGCGGGCTCCAGGGGAGAGTGACTGGAAGCATGCATATCAGTTTTATAGAGATAGGGGACAATGTCTTTTGAGATTCTTGAGCTGAGAAGTGTTGGGTCAGCTTATAGGGCATCATGACCTTTTCTGTTAAGATGTACTTTAACTGAAGAGTTCTTCTAGTTCAAGTGGAAGCCAAGCCTGTATTTAATAACAAGTCATCTGTGTGTGTGTGCGCAATAAATGTGGAGACTATCAGAAACTAGTTCACATATCTGTTGATGCTAATCACTGATTAATTAGGCGATCCAGTAGATTAAAGAAGGTTTTGATGATCCTACACTGCCTTTTTGTTAGAGTTAGACTTGACAAAAGCTTTCTGCAAATCCTAGTTGGTTCTTGAGCTCTATACATGCTGAAGATTTGTGTAATATCTAGTTGGATATTTTTTGATGCTTATCCAATTTCCTTAAGAGTTTCTTTCTGCCATTTTGTGGCTAAGTTAGATGCCATAGAAGATTGACGTTATCCACAATCCATGTCGAGGAATAATATACTGAAAACTGATTTGGCAGACATGTCTTGCAAAGTTAGTGACCTGGTGGCTGCTATATCATGCTGTAAACTTTAGTGATTTTGTCAAAAGACTTGATA
This sequence comes from Lygodium microphyllum, assembly GCF_053477565.2. Taxonomy (NCBI): domain Eukaryota; kingdom Viridiplantae; phylum Streptophyta; class Polypodiopsida; order Schizaeales; family Lygodiaceae; genus Lygodium; species Lygodium microphyllum. Next base: position 44,960,725 of record NC_141141.1, on the reverse strand, counting down.
GTGCTTTGAAGTTTGACCTTCTGTAATGTACACCCATGCTGTAACATGCATAGACTGCTGGGTAAGAAATTACATAAGCACAACTTGGGCAAAATACATTTAATAGTGGAGAGGAAATAAGTCTCATAAGCTTCTTGAAGAGCATGGGGAGATGAAACCGTCTACTTCAATGAGCACGCCTTTAGATGTAGAATTCCTGTTTGTGTCTGTTCTCCTATCCATTTCGAGTTTAAGACTGCTTTGGAGTCTATAATCGACCATGCAGAGAAGGGAGAATCATGAATTTCACCTTTGAACTGCTCAAGTATTACCTCACAATAAATAGCAGTCAGTTTTTGAAATGCCCAACATAGACAAGTTGGGAAACATCATAGCCAGCATTTGTGGCAGAGACTGATTTTAGTTTGAAAAATGTACTAGCATTGAAGCTTTTCTTGGATAATAGTTAGCTAAAATATCATGTCCAATGCATTTTTGGTGATACAATAGTTCAACAATCAATTGGCAAATCCCTTTTTGGTGTTCATTTTTCCAGAAAATCAACATCAATGCCCACGTTTTCCCATATAGTAGGCGATAAAAGACAAAACGAGATTCTGTCCCACACAATAATCCCAAATTTAGTGATGGGAGTCCTAGGTGGGAAAATTCTATAGCCATCACAAAGTCTACGCTTAACATTTTGGCATTCTGGATTTTCAAAAGCTAATTTACAGCCCTGCAGCCAATCCAAACTTTTCCAAGCCTTGCAATACATATTTGGCATCTTATTCATTTTTTTTAGGCAGTGAGGAGCAATCATCACATGCTTGTACAAAGTGTGGACCATTTGCTGGCTCCGGCCTGTTACCCATGGTTGTTAGGTGGTCCATGTGTTTGAGCTATGGATGTTTGGCCAAAGGCAGAGACATGGATGTGCCTAGTATCCATGTATCCAATGAGTCTTGATCCAATGTACGAGAAGGTTTACTGAACGTAGAACCAAAAAGATGGCATGATGCACTGAAGTCCAAAGCCAAACTTTGCCATGACTTGACCATGGAATTCCCTGCATCCTAAATCAAATGTGTTCTCTTTGTCAATGCAGATTATTACTTGTTTGTTTACTTTGATTGCACAATTCATTGTATGCAAGTGCATTGCTTTTGTTGGTTGGTTTCCTTGGCATAAACCATACCGGGTTGAATGTAAGCCACTATGAAAAAATCCTTTATTTATATTTACTAACATCTCATTCAATTGGTTGTGAATAACAAACCTGGAGTTACAATCCTTGAATCAGAGTGTTTCATACTTTTGCTTCTCTTCTTCAGTCATTTTTTGTGTTTGAAAAGGGAGGGGGGTGTTGAGTAGGTAAAATTAAAGCTCTCAATTAAGAGAAAATTATCATGCATTTCGGCCTACTTTTAACTTCACAAAGAAGCATTTTATTTGTGAGAGTAGGATTAAAGATCCAAAATCTCATATAAAAGGACATGTAGGCATCCATCTCTCATCATACCAGCTCTCCATCCTCCTCATCTTCTCTCTTCATTGACTATTGCCTTGCCTTGAAGGATTGCCGCTCAACTAGTTGGCAGCTCTACCTTGCCCATTAATGTGACGGTGTGATCTTAGGACTTGGTAGCTTTATGGGTTCGGTTGAATGCTAAAGCTTGCTCTTTTCTCTTTTTGAGTTGTGCGAATTTTGTGCTCGTGCATGCAAGTCATATTTGCATTGTTGTAGAGGTTTGGAAGAGATTGGCATCTCTCTATCGGATCCAAATATTTGGGCATTAACTTTCTTTGGAGTTGAATCTACGAAAGCTTTTTGTCGCATATTCCCCTAGGATGAGAGATCACTTCTACAAGGTTGAGGGGATTCGAGATGAGCTTGCATCCCTTGGCATTTCTTTAGAAGACCTAGCTATCACCTGTGATAGTTCTCTTGCATCTTCTATCATTGACATATGATGTGTTCAATACTAGTTTTCTCACTTCTCGCAGTTGGGAGACTCTCACTTGGGAGAAACTAGTCACATTGGTGCTTGAGCAAGATGTGCATCACAATTAGATAAATTCTTGCCGAGCCCGTATACATGGCCGTGCTTTTCCAGCCTTATCTATAGGAACACGACAAGCCAAGTAGAAGAAAGGGAAGAGGAAGAAGACGGAGTCATCTTCAGACTTTGATATAGATTTTGTGGGGAAGTGTAGAAGATATCACGTGTTCTCATTATGGGGAAAGACCTTGCACCCCAAGGAGAAGTGTTGGAGGGAATATCCTCACCTTTGTTCAAGAGCAAATGGTGGATCCACCTCAGAGCCTCCATCTACCTCTACTTCGACAATGGCTATTACCATGAAGTCAGTGTTTCTACACATTCATTAGGTGGAGAAGACTTTTTCGGTTGTCTCAACTTTTGAGCAGCCTTGGCTCATTGATAGTGTTGCATCGAGTCATATGACTCCACGAGGTGATTTGTTGTAGGATTTCTATTCACTAGAGGGTATCACTACTGTTGGTGACATCTATTCGATGCCTACTAGTGGTGTTAGCATCTTGCCTCTATTGTCTGATCATCCATCGATCTTCGTTTTAGAGGCCCTACATGTTTTAGACTTGGGCTTCCATCTTCTCTTAGTTTATGGCCTTTCTAGACTCAAGACCATGTTGTCTTCATTGAGCAGGCCGTCTTTGTTAAGGAAACGTCTATGCTCCATCCCCTTCCATTGTGCAAGGGCCTTTGAGGTAGATTTCTATAGTTGCACCCTTTCCTAGTTGTGCACCATCTATCTTAGAGGTTTCATCCCATCCCCTACCATCTCTTTTATTGGTTCCTTCATAGCTCCTATTCCTTTTAGAGAGGGACAATATCCATGATGCGATTGCGGATTCCTTGGCCCTTTGTTTTGTAGAGGGGCATTCCCAGGTTCTTGAGGAACTTCTTTAAGAATTCCAGTCTACTTTGGGCTTTTCTTTTATGTGGTGATTTCTTTTCTTCATCATCAAGCCACCATCTCTTGTTGCTTGGTCCTTGGTCCTTGTTTCTATGTAACTTATGGTGCCTTTGATAGTTTCTTGCTATTGTCTCACAATTGGATTAGAGACTTGGCTAATCCATCTCGCACTAGAGTTTTCCAGAGTGATCCGTTTGAGGCCTTTCCATTTCCATTGGCCTCTCATGGCCTTTCGTTTGGGCAGATTTTTATCTGGATAGGGGGTCTTGCTCCTTGGTTAACATTCTTCGTCGACGGACTTCATTGGCATTGTCACTCTTCTTGCCACCCTTGGGTCTGCATCTCCTTTGGCCTTTAGTCTCATCAAAGATTTTAGAGGGGGTTTTTAGTAGATGTATGTCTTGTATGGTCATCTCTTGGTTATGAGCCTCAGTTTGAGTTAGACGAGAATATTAGGAGCTCTAACATTGTCTTTGTTTGTGATTTTATGTGCTTTAGGCACTTCAGATGGAAGGCACATGAAACCGTTCTATGACTCACATAAAGCGGTAGTTCCTTCAATTAACACCTGGACTTTACATACACATACATAAACATAGACTTCTCTCCCTCGCTCAACACCAGATTGGCCCCGAAGACCGGCGCCCCTCTCGGTATTTCTTTATCAATTAAAAGATAGAAAATTACAAAGATGGTAATGTTCCAAAATACATAACCTGTGAACGGTTGGTTTTCATCTCTTCTGAGTAAATCCCAGCTGCATAGGAACAATACAGCATGTCCAAATCAACATGCCTTATTGTCCAACATGTGCAGAATTCATTGTTCTTACTGTCTAGCACACTGTTCTTACTGTTCAGTATGTGCAGAGTTCACTGTTCTTCTTTAGCACGAGCAAAGTTCACTGTTCTTCAGCATGAGCGGAGTTCACTGTTCTTACGATTCAGCATGTGCAGAGTTCACTGTTCTCATTCAGCATGAGTAGAGTTCACTGTTCTTATTCAACATGTGCAGAGTTCACTGTCCTCATTCAGCATGAGCAAAGTTCACTGCTCTTATTCAACATGAGCAGAGTTCACTGTTCTTACGATTCAGCCTGTGCAGAGTTCACTGTTCTCATTCAGCATGTGCAGAGTTCACTGTTCTTATTCAGCATGGACAGAGTTCATTGTTCTTATTTAGTATGAGCAGAGAAAACACAAAATTGTACCTTCGATGGAATCAATCCATCATGCAAAGCATTTCTTCTGAGAATAGAGAGAGAGGTGATCAAAGGGAGTAAGCTCCACCTTTGTGCTTGAGTTAGAGACGTAGAAGTACTCTCCATGGCTGGTTTTCTTGCAGCAATCTGCCCTCAACTCCTCCAAATTTCATTCTGCCATCTACCCCTTATGCCTATTACGTTTTTTTTTAATGCTCTCTCTCTCTCTCTCTCTCTCTCTCTCTCTCTCTCTCTCGGGAATTTGTGTCACATGGCATACATGTAACAATTTTCCCGTTTAAACCTTCCGGTCTAAAATTCTTCATGATTGGTGCAAAATTTGACCTCAGCACAGACCAGAGAATTAATCCTTGTGTAAAAATGAAGACAATGACGCGAACATATTCTGGGGTCCAAAAATAGCAACTCGCTAAATTTTAGGGATGGTGACTCCTGCATTCCTCAAGTTGTTATATGCAACTTTTATCATTGCGACGACATCACAACAAAAGAAAAGAAAAATAAAACATTTATATAAGTAAATAAGAAAAGCAACTGTAAAAAGTATCACCACCTGGTGACATACTCCCCTCTTGAAAGAAGCAAGCGACCTCGATTGCATGCCACACATGCTAACGGATGATACAAGCAATAACATGATTCTCCATGTTATTAGTGCTATCGCATATATCACTTGGTAACAGATGACACAGGGCGATGGTAGGAGTTTTCCGACTACCATTTGTGTCATCGCAAGTTAAGTCTCACATAGATGGAGGATTGCATCTTGTATCAACTATGATTATTAGGAGCCTTTCTAATATACATGTTTCTGGATGCAATACAGGGCGATAGGATGTATGCGCGAACTATTAGTGTGAGAACATGCATATTCATTGAACTGAAGTGTAACAAATACAACTTCAAAGCACTGAGATTTCATTTAATGATACACATGTTAATGCTAAATGTAAGCCATACATTATGCATTATTCAATGAGATACAATATTCAATTGTACATTAGAGGATGTACATTGCTTCAAAAAGCATTCTAAGTCACTGTGGATTTCAGTAAGAAAGCTTCTCGGTAAAGTTGCAATAACTAAGGTGAATCTGTCAATTCAGCCGCTTCCATCCATTTGGCATCCATTGGTGAATAGTTCTTGTACTTTACCAAAAATCTTCTTATAACTCTACCTTTCACTTTCCTATCCTTATGTGCCAGGATCTGCTCAGAAACTAGAATCTCATCTAATTCCTCTACTTCAGGCTGTTCCTCTTAAACCAAATCTTTTGGCAGTTTACCAATAAAAGGCCTCAATAGGCTCACATAGAATGCATTATGAATTTTCCAATTCTTTGGCAATTGCACCCTATACGCCACGTCATTGATTTTCTCTGAGACTTGAAAAGGGCCATAATAACGCATACTCAACTTTGGAAACAAACGTTCCTTGTCCTTTTGTTTTCTCAAATGTGGCTTTTCAAAACGCAATAAGACCCAATCATCCTTTTTGAACAAGAGATCCCAACGATGACTACCAACAACTCTTTTTTGTTTAGCTTGTGACTTTTCTAGGGCATACTTGATCTTTTTATATGCTTCTTCCCAATCTTTTACAATGATCTGCTTCAAAGATGTTATCTTTTGTCTGCAAAATGGGAGGCAATTTCTTTCCACCTTCCACAATCTCAAAAGGTGCTTTGCCAGTAGGTGAGTGCACTGTATTATTGTATGCATACTCAACCAATGGCAAGTAGTGTTCCCAAGAAGTCTTATGATCTGAAACATAACACTTCAGTAAATCTAAACCAGTCGAATTTGCTTCATCAGACTGTCCATTAGTGTGGATGGAAAGAAGATGAAAATTTCAGCGTAGTGCCCAGTTTTCAAACAATGCTTTCCAAAACAAGCTAGTCATTTTTGGGTCTCTATCATTGACAATTGACCGTGGCATTCTATGGTACTTGAAGATATTTTGCATAAATATCTTTACCATGTGTTCTGACTTAACCTTTTTCCTTACAGGAATGAAATGTTCCTGTTTGTTGAATGTGCAAATGATAGTCCAGATTCCATCATTCCCTAAAGAAGTTCTTGGAAGATTAAAAATGAAATCCATGGCAATACTTTCCCATGGCCTTTTTGGAATAGGCAGTGGTTGCAATAACCATGGTGCCTTTTGTCTATCAAATTTGACCTTTTGACATACAAGGCAAGATTTGACATATGCATCAATATTAGATCTCAAGGCTGGCCAATAGAAGAAAGTCTCTACCGCTTTGATTGTAGCATCGATACCATGATATCGTGCATACGGTGGAGCATGACTTTCTTATGAAACTTTTGGCCTTAGCTGTTTTGTGACGCATAATCTTCCATGCATCATGATAAAGCCTTCTTTGAACACATAATGGTCACGATGTTGGCCATTGATCAACTGTTCATAGATTTCAGAGAAATCTTCATCATTAACATACTGTTCTTTCATATCATCCAATTCATGGTGATAAGGAATTGAAACAGTTGACACTTGTGGTTTGCGAGATAAAGCATCTGCAACTACATTCTTCTTGCCTTCCACATGCACTATCTGAAAATGAAACATAGATAGGAAATTTGCCCAACGCATGTGCTTCTCTGACAATTTAGCCTATGTGAGAAAGTATCTAAGTGTTTGATGATTCATTTGCACTACAAAATCAGCACCAAGCAAATAGTGCTTTCAACTAGAGAGTGCATGGAACACAGCCAATAATTCTTTCTCATAAATTTGGTAAGTCCTTTCAACAACAGAAAATACTCTACTCTCGTATGCCACAACTCGGCCATTCTGCATTAATACAACACCAATGCTGTTTCCACATGCATCACATTGCACTACAAATGGCTTAGACAGATCTAGCAAAATAAGTACTGGATCTGTAGTCATTTTCCCCTTCAAACATCTAAATGCTGATTTCTCTTTGTCAGTCCATTGCCATTTGACATCCTTTTTTTCAAGTGTATGTAAAGGAGAAGCAATCTACGCAAAGTGTCTTACAAATCTTATGTAGTAAGAGCATAGGCCAAGAAAACTGCGGACATTATGAACAGTTTTCAAGTTTGGCCAAGAAACAATTGCTTTTATCTTTGCAGGATCCATCTTTACACAATCCTTAGAAACTATGTGCCCAAGGAAGTGAATCTTTTCCAAAAAGAATTCACTCTTCTTACCATTAATGAGCAATCTGTTACGCTTAAGTCATTAAAGAATGCAACTAGGTGTTTTCTATGCTCCTCTTAATTCTTTGAAAAGATAATCATATCATCAAAGAATGTGCTAACAAAACTTCGATAAGGGGAGAAAATTCTATCCATCATCTTGTTAAACGTAGCAAGAGAATTGGTCAATCCAAATGGCATGACTAAAAATTCATAGAGACCAAATGCCGTTCTAAAAGCAGCCTTATGGATATCCTCTGGCCTGATTCTGATATGATGGTATCCACTTTTTAAATCTATCCTGCTAAACATTCCTGCTTTCTGTAATTGATCAAGAATGTTATCTATCCTCGGAATCAGAAACCTATTCTTGATCGTGTTCTTATTCAAGGCTGTGTAGTCAATACACATTCGCCAAGAGCCGTCCTTTTTCTGAACTAGCTACACAGGTGAACAAAACGGAGAACTACTGGGCTGAATTAGTCATTTCTCTAAAAGCTCATTAACCTGTGCCATAATCTCTTTTTGTTGCGCTGCATTGACCCTGTACGGTGGCCTATTGGGCGGACTAGTCCCTGGAATAAGATCTATGATATGATCTTCATGCCTCTCCTGGTAACGAATATGAGAAATAGTCATTGAATTTATCCAAGAAAGCCCTTCTACTTTCATCTAGTACAGACACATTACTATCAACTTCATTAACTTGCTTTGCAAAAACCAAGTACGCAGAAATATGATTTTTCATTACAGAAGTAATTGCAAAAGTAGAAACAATTGGGATAGACTCTCCTTTAAGCTTCACATCTAACACATGAGTCTTGCTCCTATGTACAAGAGTAATCATTCTATTGTAAGTATCCAAGATAGCATGCTTCCTGTGGCACCATGGGATACCCAACAGAACATCACATTCCTCTAGAGGCATAATATGGAACTCCTCTATGTCCATATAGCTCTAAATATGCATACAAAGTTTGCCAAGAATAGGGGTGACAGGTTCAGTATGTCTTGGGCATGCCAAATCAACCTGTTCAACTGGTCCCATTTCCTCGGGACGTATACCCAATTTAGCTGCCAATGCTGGTGAGATAAAGCTTGCACGAGCTCCAGGATCAAAGAAAATAAGCACTGTGGAATCTTTGATATTTCTCCTAGCTCTACACAATTCTGTAACATCATCAACTGATTGATCTCCCACCATATCAGGCACTAAGCCCATGCTGGGTTTCTTTTTACTTGGCGCATCTTTATCCTCCGCATCTTTAGAAAATTGCTGTGGGCACTTAGAAGCAATATGGCCTTTCTGTTCACAAATAAAGCATTTTTCAGCCATCATTAAAGCCTTTCTTTCTTCAAATGTTTTACCAAAAAGTGCCCTCTTTTGTCCTTTACCCTGTTTAAAAGAAGTCTGAGGTTGTTGCTGAAATCTTTTCTTTCAAAAAGACTTCTTTGAAAAACTGGTTCTTTTTGGAAATTGCTTATTCTTCTTGCCAGGATCTTGCTTAAACTGAGAATCCTTCTTTTCAGTGCCTTTAAAGCTGTCAGCTTTTCCTTTCAACAATGCATTTGCCACACCATCATTTTCAATTAATTGTACCATATTTGTAACCCTAGTCTTGGTACAATAATCCTTGATGGCTTCGAGCAAACCGCAACAGTACTTTTCAATTTGTTCTGACGGGGGCATTGTCCTGTTAGAACTCACGGGCAAAAGTGCTTCCCAAAATTTCTTATTGTACTCTTCTAAATCCATACAATTTTCCACATCCAATTTATGCCATGCAATCATGACATCTACTTCAAACGTGTTAGTTAACCATGAGACTGCAAACAACTATTTGAAATGAGCCCAAGTGGCAAGTGCATATCCTTGCATCAACAATATGTTCCACCACTGCACAGCATTATCTTTCAAAAAAGTTGTAGCCTTCCGCACCTTAGATTCCCTCCTGTGTAAGCTGTATCAAACTGCTGTATAAATGTCAAAGCTTTCAGCTTATCTTGCATACCATTGAAGGTTTCAAACTTTATTGCTTGACCACCCTCTTTATAGTCTTTAGGCTTTGCACTTTTTGGTGTTAGATTGTCATAGACAGGTGGCTGTAAAAAGGGGAGTCCCTTAGGTGCATTATCAGCATTCATTTCACCTGTCTTAGCTGCCATATGCCCACTAGGCTGAGAAAAACCAGCGGCTGCATTTTGTACTCCAGGCATCAAATAAGGACTTTGCAGAGTTTGATAACCGGGCTGTAGACCAATATTAGCATAAAGTGGGTTCATTGCCTCAATAGTCATCATTCTTGGTGGCCCTCTAGGCAAGTATCTCTGATAACCCGTGGGTAATCCAGCCACTGCTTGAAAAACTGACCCACTACCAAAGTAACTGTTGGAGCGCGTGGGTAGCGGAAGCGTGAAGATTTGCAGCAGAGGAAGTGAGCTGGTGAGTGAGAGTGAGAGTAAGAGTGACGAATCGATTTGGGTGTACCAACAATGTGTTGGTACACAAAGAATAAAATGTATTTATACTTAGGGCCGTAAGGGTGCATTCACATGTACAACATAATACACGTGTAAAATACACGGAGGTGAATAAAGGACCTTTACATCCCAACAGTAACCAGGATAAGTAGCAAACTGAGGAGGAATAGTTTGCTGTGCCACTTGTGCATAACTGCCTTGACTATTCACTCCCTGATCCTGTGCTTGTGCTTCTTGTTGCACTGGACGTGTCTCCATGTTTGGTGTCTTTTCCACATGCTTACGCACATTAGAGGTTTGCCTTTTTGAGCGCTCCATGGTATGATGTGATGACTCAGCCTGAGAATCCTCATTATGTGACTTCAAAAATTTTTGCATTCGAGGATTCTTTACCAGCTGTTGGAAAGAGCCAACCATACTGAGGAGTTGTGCCATAAACAAGTCCTCTTGTTCTTGCTCCTCATCATGTGGTTCAATCTCGGTTCTAGAAGGTGTTGATACTTGTGCACCAATACTCTCTCTTTGGTGTCTATGAGCAGAAGAAGAACTCTCTTCTTCATGGGAGAGTTTTCCTCTGCCTTTATCTATGTCTGCAATCTCTCTAGTCCTGTAGTCTCTGTAAATCCTGTGTGTATGGCCTTTTCATCCACAACTGTCCAAGCTTAAATTCTTACAGAAAAGAATTCAAATCCCGGGGATGGAACTATGAAACCGATCTATGACTCACATAAAGCGGTAGTTCCTTCAATTAACACTTGAACTTTACATACACACACATAAACAAAGACCTCTCTCCCTTGCTCAACACTAGATTGGCCCTGAAGACCTGCACCCCTCTCGGGATTTCTTTATCAATTAAAAGATAGAAAATTACAAAAATGGTAATGTTCCAAAATACATAACTTGTGAACAGTTGGTTTTTATCTCTTCTAAGTAAATCCCAGCTGCATAGGAATAGTACAACATGTCCAGATCAACATCCCTTACTGTCCAACATGTGCAGAATTCACTGTTCTTACTGTCCAGCACACTGTTCTTACTGTTTAGCATGTGCAAAGTTCATTGTTTTTCTTCAGCATGAGGAGAGTTCACTGTTCTTACGATGCAGCATGTGCAGAGTTCATTGTCCTCATTCAGTCTGAGTAGAGCTCACTGTCCTCATTCAGGATGAGTAGAGTTCACTGTTCTTATTCAACATGAGCAGAGTTCACTGTTCTTACGATTCAGCATGTGCAAAGTTCACTGTTCTCATTCAACATGTGTAGAGTTCACTGTTCTTATTCAGTATGAGCAGAGAAAACACAGAATTGGACCTTCGATGGAATCAATTCATCATGCAAAGCATTTCTTTTGAGAATAGAGAGAGAGGTGATCAGAGGGAGCAAGCTCTACCTCTGTGCTTGAGTCAGAGACGTAGAAGTACTCTCCATGGCTGGTTTTCTTGCAGCAATTTGCCCTCAGCTCCTCCAAACTTCATTCTCCCATCTGCCTCTTATGTCTATTACGTTGTTTTTTTAATGCTCTCTCTCTCTCTTTTGGGAATTTGTCCCACATGGCATACATGTAACAATTTTCCGGTTTAAACCTTCCGGTCTAAAATTGCAACAACGAATGATGAAGGAGGAAGCTTTAAGACAAGACGGACGAGGAGATGGAAGACATGAACAACGATCAAGGATTGAACTGCAGTGAAGTTGAAGATCGAGAGTTGGAGGGAACGACACGGAGGAGACAAAGAGAGTTCTTCGATGACTATTGATGTGACAGGAGACGACGTGGCCATGATGTAGATGATGAAGTGCTGGCTCTTCAGAAGACGGAACGAAAGTCGTAGCTAAAGAAGACCTTGAAGGCCGTGTTGCAGAAAAGATGTTGCTGTGAGGGAAGCTATTGGGAGGCATACTTGTGAGGTCCTTCTTCTCCTCCTTCGCATCATGTCTCTATTTGGCAAGTTGCAAAATGCACCCTAGCGTATCTGTATTTTGGAATAAGAAAGGTTACAACAAAAAGGAATATCTATCATAGGGAAAAAGAATGCCAAGAAGAGGGAACCTCTATGGCATATGCTGCATGCACAACATGCGCTACAACTTATAAGTACATACATAGGAGTGGATACATCATACATGAATGATCATACAAATAAGAGGCACGTATGCTTGAGAGAGAGAGAGAGAGAGATGAAATGACATGAGATGCTTTATTAATGTCTACAAGAGGCCAAAATGACCTGTGAGACGAATACTTACCAAACAAACCACCAAAGGTTTTGGTAAAAGATTGATGAATTTTGTTATGGTTTTATTTGGCATTGCTAAGGCTAAAGTAGCTACTGATGGTACATTCACTAATTCGTGTATTGTTAGAAGGTACATTAGGCCAAGATATCCTCTGGCCTAGTTTTATTAGCAATGTGTACTAATGCTTTGGGTCGGGTGGTGCAAAATGAGTTGTGAACAAAGATAAAATCAATAGGATTAAGCTACTTGATGATTCTCAAATGATGCTCAATTTATTTATTGATGACACTAACATATTGTGAAAAATGATGGGACATCAATTAGAAATGTTTGGAACTGCTTGAATACCTTATGTATGTCCTTTGGCTCTAGGATAAATCATAACAAAACATGCATGAGGAGTCTAATCAAGCTTCCATCCCTTTCTTGGTTGATCGATCAAGGCTACAAAATCACCACCACCATCATCACAACAACAACAGTCAACAACCCAAACCACCACCAACAACAACAACCACAAAAAAAAATGAAAAAAAGAAAAAAAGAAAAAAAATGCTTGTTTTTTGGTGCGAATTTGTACGGTACGGTACGGTACGAACCGTATAGTATGAACCAGTTCATACTATGTACGAGTGCAACTATGCTTGTATCTAACCATATAGATCCATTGTGATTCCATTAGCGTCATCTTCATGTCCCATAGGTGGAGTATGATCTCGTGGACCAGCACCTGGTGTTGATCACCTTTCCATTCTTGTATACCACCCAATTCCCTCTTTCTATGCCTCAAGCACTTAGGGGCATTTTCTCCTTCTGCTGGCTTGCCACTTCTGTGGGCGTCAAATATCTCTCTAGGTACATTTTTTCCCTTCAAGGCAGTCCGTTAGAGAGGTTGATTCCCTTGTAGGAGGTGATTGACTACCTTGTTTGGAATGCTGGTATCTCCAAGAACTTGGCTTCCCATGATCCATTGTTACAAGTTTGATGAGAAGTTACTCGTTGGTGGAGTATTTGTACAGCATGGTCTTCAGCAAGATCCATTTTAGATCACCCTCCTTGTTTTCCACTTTGGAGGGATCCCTTAACTGTGTATTGCCGATTGGTGCTGGTTATCATCTGGAGGTCCCATGTTGGGAAGTCAAGATACTCAGGATTTCTTCTCGACTACTTGGAATAAAGATGTGTCTTGAATGTCCTTGAGATGGAGACACAGACTACCATAAAGGCGGGCTGTGGTACTTCTTCGTGGGGCATGAAGGACCTTTATTGGAGATTTCTAGCTTCTGCTTAAGATCTGGAAATGTTCAGTGTGCCATCCTGGATCTGAGCGGGTGTTAGTAGTACATTCTTTATGTCATTTGTTGGTTTTGAGCCTCGTCCTTGAGTGAATGGGGGACATTATAGAGCTTTGACATTTTGAGTACCTTACTGTTTTTTTAGTCATTTCATTAGGTGTCGTTAGTTGTGTTATGGGTTCATACTTTTAGGCTGTCTGGACATCTTTTAGGTCACACTCAAGATTTTGTCTATCAATACAACCTATTACTATTGTCTTTTTTCCTTTTTCGCTACTACCATCCTGTGACACTCTCTCAGCAATGGCATCTTCAGAGAAGCTTTCTAAGCTTACAGTCGAGAGAGCGAAGGGTGTCATCTGTATTGGGCCACAACTGGCTGTGTGCTTGTTAGTTGGGCTGCTGTGTTTGCTGAAAATAAAGCCTTAAGATCACAAGCACGAAAGAAAGAGCTCTCTTGGCCTTGAAATTAATTTCTATGCATTGTTGCCCTTGTTTAGAACAGCACCTGAGGTTTTCCAGCCTACTTTGCTCAATCTCATACTGGAATGCAGCAAAACTAGCAACCAGGAGCAGGTAATTTGTAGCCTGATTTTTTCTCTCTGATCAGCATGAACCTCAGTATGCAAAGACTCAAGAATTGACTGCTAGTAAGCAAGCAAAGATGGTCCCTAGATGGCTATTAGACACATTGCAAATAAACAGTTCCTCCTCACAGAACATGGGCAGCCACTTTCAATGAACTGGACTCAGGAATACTGGAAAGCTATCTGCTGTGATATATTCAAGTTCCCTTACTTCTTTATTGTTTACAAATCATCATGTGCAATATTGCATGTCTGGTCTGATTGTTTTATTCTTTTTTTGAAGTCCCTTGAAGGCTTGTGGTAAGAGAACAGGAAAACTTATTTACAAGAAAAATAAAATGTTGGTGTTATTGTGAAAAGGTAGCTAAGCAGTACATGCGATCCAACATCTTGTGTATGCTAATGTTTTTACACAAGTTATGAGTGGTGTAGTAGCAGTCAGACATTAAAAATGCATAACTAGCCTGGATGTGCATGTGCTGTAGTTTTGTAGATCTGACTGGTATCGACTATAGTGATGGTGCAATAGAGTTGGCAACAGCCATTGCTAATCGCAATGGTCATATGAACGTCAAGTTTATGGTACTTTTTCCTTTTCATGTTTGTTGTTATGAATGTTGATGTCATTGTTAAGTTGAGTGTACTGCTTTTCTTGTGATGATCTCCATCCTTCTAAGTGATATTTGCAGTGATGCATCAGATTTTCTTTACTGTTTAGGTGGATGATATTTTAGAAACAAAGCTCTCATCACAATTCAAGCTTGTCACTGACAAAGGCACACTTGATGCAATTGGCCTTCATCCGGAAGGTCCCCAGAGAAGGTAATATTTACTGGTGCAGTTGTATTTGTGGTATGCATTTTGTCCATTTTGAAAAGAGAGGGGATAAAAAATGAGGGAAGACCAAGAGATGATCAATGGAATGGGTTCTGTTTTCAACCCCTTTTTTGCAACAATCTCACAATATAATTGTATGATTTGGTTTTCTAGCTCACCAGTTTAAGGGATTCAGGCATACCACAGTCAATGGATTATGCATTGATTGTCTACTCATTTCCCTTTTTATCTAAACTTTCTATTATAGTAGTTGTTCAGGTTATATCATAGTTCTATGGAATTGTGTTGAAGTCTGGTCAGAAAAGCACTTGCCTATCTTGACTCGTAGGCTGCATAGCTGAACCACACTTGGTTGTGAAAATGATATTTTTGATGATGATTCACAGTAAGTTATATTAGAGTGAAATGGTTGATCAAGATGAAGGCCAAAGTCAGACAAGTTTATGTAGCCACCAGCAGTCGAAGAGCTAATCATTGTTATTCAGAAAGTCTCAACTGCTCCTTTCATGGCCTTTCTTGCTAGACTTGAACATCGGTAGAAGATCTGAGGATCATACCAGGATACAGGTGCATTTTTAATTTACCGGCAGTTTTGGCAGTGTCGCACTGATCCAATCTCAATATCCATCTAATGGGTTATATATATTAACATCTCATTAATCCAATGAAATTAAGTAGTAATTGTAACAATGTCTAAGTTGACAGGCCTGGGACTACTATGTAGTGTTTTGGCATTGAGATATGGCAGCAATTAGATGTCATAATCCTGGTTGTACTAAAGTGGTAGATGTAAAGTCTGGAGAGTGAGGACAGAAGGCTTTCATAGTGGCTTCAAATCACCAATGGGAGAGCTGATTGCAGCTATGCATGGTTTTAGAGCATCAGAGGATTTATCCAGTTACAACTGGCATGCAGACAAGTAGTGTATGTGAGAGAGATGCCTCAAGGCGGCATCTATTATCTTTGTTGCGGTATGCTGTACGAATGCTCAGATACTTGTTGCATGGGCTTCAATTATAGGTGGTTGCTTTTAGAGCTGCATTTATTACCAGTTTTTAGATATAGCACCAAGGTTTTAGCCCATCATATTATTTGTTTGTTGAGATTCTCCTGTGCAAGCAGTACAGGCAGCTTTACATATAAACTCACTCATGATTGGCAATCAAGCCTTTAGGCCTCACTATCTTCAGTTTGTTCAGTGAACATGACATGCTTGCACATTACCAGGTTTAAGCTACAAGCACTACAGGCGGCTTTACATATAATTTCACTAATGATTGGCAATCAAGCCTTTAGGCCTCACTATCTTAAGATTATTCAGTGAACATGACTTGTTTGCCCAGTATAAATCTTGCTCCAGGAAATTTTGGCTAGTATACTTTGGCTCATGAGCAATCAAGGGAATGGCTCAGTTGAGCATAACTGCATTGTGTTCTTGTTGGTGATGTTCTAAGAACAGAGAAGGCAGGGTGAATTGCATGTGTGTTCTTGAGACACGATTGATCTTGTGAAATAAAATTGTTCATCTTATGATGGATACTGATAAGCATGTATTTGTGGAATGACATAACATGTAGGGTTTTGTGGATGTATTATTTGAAAGGGTTAATATATAATTCCTATGTATTGCAGGGTCTTGTATTGGAAAGCTGTGTCAAAATTGGTTGCTCCGGGTGGTATTTTGGTAATTTAATTCCTCACTTGTCAATTTCTAATTCACTTAACTGCTGCTTAAAACTCCTGTGCGGGGAGGCTCAATGACAATCTCATGGTGTTTGATAGGTTATCACATCTTGCAACAGCACCAAGGATGAACTAATTGATGAGGCATGCTCTTACATGCAAAGTCCAACAATAGGTACATTTTACGTAAGAGGTGAGGATGCAGTCTCGACATCGTCAACATCATCGTCATCTTCGGATGTGCAGCCTGTTTTTCACTATATTGATCATATAAGAACCTATCCAACATTTCGATATGGAGGTGTGGAGGGGAGTAAGGTCTCTACTGTGGCATTTCTTAGAACATCAGCATAACAGATTACTAGCTTGTGATGCGTTTCAGAAGCAAGTGTGAACTTGTAACAGCTTAGAACTGCTAATTCAACTGTATCCCCTTGTTTCATATGATAGAAGTGATGTTTTCTTGGTTTTGATATCAAAGGGGTTTAGACTGCTCTGCAAAGTAATGTGATCAAACCAGTTTACTTTCTATATCATCTTGCAAGTACATCTTTGCAATGATGTCAAGTTGATTGTACATTGAAACTCACAGTCACATACTATCTGAAGCATTTCGGGACAGTATGATTGGACATTGAAACTCACAATCATGTACCATCTGAAGCGTTTCTGGGCAGTATGGATGATGAATGCTGTGCCGAATTTGTGGTATCAGTCGCTGGTTTTGTTTCCGTTTGCCAAAAGACACATCTCCATGGTTTGGCCAAGGATTCTTTACGGATCTGAGTCTAATGAGGTCCTGGGAGGCTTCACATTTTTGGATGTTTCTTGAGAAGTCAAAAAAGGGTCAAATCACAACTGAAATGCCTCTGGTGAATTAAACCACGAGAGTAATGGGGTGAGTATGAAATATTTTCATACCTGACATGAGCGAACTTGAATCAGTTTCAAAACAATATACTTGGAAGCTATTGCTATTGAAGGTTTGGCTCATCATAAAAGAACTTTTTAGTTGTTAGGATCTACAACATTGTGGAGCACTAATAGGGCTCAATTAGTTTTATTGTCTATGATTATACCTGAGTTGTTTAAAGAGGCAACATCTCGAGTCTAATCCTTGGAACCCATTGCTATTGGTCAACTAGGATGTTCATATTGGATGGTGTGTGCCACATGAAGTCATGTGCATAGTGGTCAAGTAGGGTTTTGAATGTTTCAAACGCCTTTAGTATCTTGACCATGGTTTAGTTGTTTGATTGGTTTTCATTCTAAAGTATGCTATTTAATAGCATGATATGAGGGCCATTGTTTGGCCCTACTTTGACGCACACATACCGTGCACCCACCCACCCCATTGCAAAGAAGTATAATAGTAGCTCCATGTCAATGTTTACTTCTCACAAAAGGGGTGACTTACATCAATAATGATAGCTTTTCTTTAGAGGGAAATTTGAGGCTGTAATGTAATTGTAGTAGAAAATAGTTAGTGCAATGAGAAACGTGACAATATTTGAGGATGAGTGCAGAAGTGATAGCTCACATATTTCAAGTCTTGTTGTCTCTTTGGACAGATCGTTAGGTGCCTACTATACCAATATTGAGGAGTTCTACCAACTTTTATGGGCCAAAATTGCAAGGAGGCCAGAGGCGATGCGAAGAGCATACTAATGCCAATAGATTGGTCAAAGATAGCAATGAAATACCAGCAGGTCATCCAAAAAGGCTCTCCTGTTGCTAAATAAGACACTAGGTCGCTTAGGTGTTTGCCTAGGTTGTCCAACAATGGAGTTGTCCTAGAATTTGTAATCAAAGGGCTCTCTTATTGTTTAATACGAGACTAGGTTACTATATATTTGTCTAGGTTCCCCACAATATAGCTATTCTAAAAATTTTGGTTGACTGCAATGATCTTAGCATGAACAAATATCAATTAGTTCTATGTTAACTTGTTGGTTGTAATTCAATGCAAGAACTTTAGTAGATATTGATTTGATCTACCTTATTTGTCAATATTTTAACTTATTGGTTTGTACTCCAATGCCAAGCGACTATAACTTGTTATTATATCCAATTGAAACAAGGCAAGGTAGCAACATGCTACTTTTATGATGTTTTGCATGGTTAATTTATGACGACTATATCAACATATGCGAGCAAGTTTAGAGCAAGCTTTCAATTCATAGCTTTGATCATATGTCGACTTTAAAGTATATGATCAACCCAAAGAAAGATCTAGTTTAGTAAGGTTTGTCTAGGTTTTCGATCACAATTCACACACTTAAAAAGCACATGATTAGGTTGACATGAAGAAAATTTAAAAGATATCAAAGTGTGTACATTGATATGTGAAGAATAAAAACATTTTGTTGATACAATGTCTTGATGAATTAGTAGAAGAATTTGCTATTGAATCAAAATTGTGTTAAAAACACATATAACATGTATTTTGATCATCATAGGCAAGTGCTCAAAAGTTAAAAGTTCTAGTCTATATATGTTGGGATTACTTATTCTTTTTTCTTGTCAAAAAGATGCAAAATAGTTTGAGAGCCTACTAAGAATGGAATAGTGGTGATCCTTATGAAAAGTTTTTATATTTTGGATGTTTTTTGTCCACTTTGAATTGTAAAAGATCTATCTTAGTGCAGAATGTTTGGGACTTGCTCTTAGGTTGATCTACAGTAATGTGCTAGATGTGATTGCTCATAAATAGCTACATATTATGTATTATATATGTTTTTGAATTCTAGAGCAATATGTGATCTCCATAGATCATATAGATGTCTTAAATAATGCCCAAACACATTTAATCTTGTGTGTGTTGTGATGAGTCTCACAAATTGGGTAGACTTGATCCAAAATTGATAGAATAGCACATTATTTTAGAAGCATAATTTTAACCATTAGCCATCTACCATAGTAGTATGTTGAAAAAAAAAAGAACCACTCTATATGTTGAAGGAGAATGGATGCTTGGTGATCACCTTTTTCATATTGAATTAGACAATAGCTTATTAGTTACAAGAAAATGAACATGTTATAACTAAGTGTTGTATTAAAAAAAAAAGGAATGTATGGTACAAAGCTTATATTGCCATCAAAAAGTGGTTCACACCACTAGAAAAAGTAGAGTGAAAGGAAGCCTTAACCCTTGTGAGTCATCTATTCAAAAGTCTTTGCCTTAGGGCACATGCACTTGCAACAAGAGTGTGTTGCCTCTCTAGGCTTTGGTTAATATATAGTCAAAGGTAATCTACAAAAGGCTACAAGATGTGTGACAAAGTTGGACCACTCAAATCTACATCCGAGGATATCATGATCCTTCTTATTAGTAGTTTACTTAGAAATGAGGGTTGTCATATTACTTAAAACGATTTTAATTACAATCATGTCTAAAATCTCAATTTTATTTCTACATAGACTAGATATCTTAGTCATGCATTTTAAGAGCACATTCTGCATCTAAACTCACAACAATCTTACGTTTAGACATTTGAAGTCTCATTCTAAAATCCTTGATGACATTTATTATTAAATTAAAATAAATTATGAAGGGACAAATGCAATTGTTCCAAGTTTTGAATTTCATCATAAATTTAATCTTTTTTATTTTGAAAGATTATGTATTAGGTTGTTCCAAAATTTAAAGGCTAATATGACCTTTTGAACCTTATCTTTCTCACTCTATGAAAGGTCAAAATGGCTATGCTGAAAATCTTCAAAATCCATGTCTTTAGAAACGTAGATTTGCAAAGCCACAAAAGCATTATACTCATATCTTTGAATCTCACCTCTCATTTGCGAGGGGAAGTTGGATGGCTTTATAATGATGCAATTGAATTTTTCTTTTAGTATTATTTCTTCACTTAGGGTGCTTGTCAAAGCACCTCGATGTTTACATAACCTTCCTTGGTGCATTAGCAAGATAATGTTGGTCTAGTATGTGGACTTTCAACAAATAAATCATCCATGTGAAGCTTGTTGTAAAGGCTTGGATAATAGTTAAGAATTGTGAACCTATTGTTGTTCAAGAGGGAGGAGTGTGCTTTGTTAACCCTTTCCTTGTCAAATACATTAACCAAACAATGATGACCAAGAGGGAGGGGTGTGCTTGCTAACCCTTGCCTTTTCAAATGCCAAACATTGTTGCCTTTCAAGCCCCTTCACATCCTTTGCTACTCTTGGGTGGTGATGTAATTCCTTATTACTACGATATTTGTAAAAACAATGGTGCAAATGTGGAGATAGAGAGAGAGAAAGAAGCATTATTTTCCTTTTGGATGCATCAAAGTTGTATGAGACAAAGAGACATGCATCAAGGTTTTAATTACAACTTAGAGCCCACTTTAGGGTGCCATTGGGACAAACTCACAATGTTAGTGGTACAAAAAAGGAAACCAACTACTAGAGCTATAGAAGTTACTAAATGCATCGTAACCCAAAAGCAACTTAGTGGTTAAGACTTCCAAACTCCTATATGATGGTTTTCCCATGTTGATAATGTGCCCATTCACCCTCCTTTCTAGTTGCCTTCTCTTGGTGGCAATTTCACTTAGTCGTGGTTTAGGTGTACTAGTGCAAGTTCATTTGTGGTTTATACTTTGGTTCCTTTGAAACATTTTGATTGCTTTAATACTTCAACTTTATCCTGCGTATTTCCAAACTCTAAAGTTGCTCGATTCTTTCCTTTCTTGACGATTTTCCATGGTATCATCCAATTGAAGCCTTCTTGTAAAGTAAGCCTTAATTTAGTCTCTAGCATGTATGTTTTTGAACATCCTTGGCATTCTTCATCATTTAGCTCATCGTGTTTTCTCATGCCACCCCATCAATGAGACCTCCTAAATGTGCATGGATGCAATCTTGTTTCGCAATGTAGCTTTATTAATTGTTGCTGAAATGATAGTTTTTTCCATACCTTGTTTATCTACTTCTTTCCATAATTCAACTTCTTCATGTGCTTCCTCTTGCACTTTAGTCATTATTTCCTCAACTTTATCTTCAATATTCATATTAGTTGTAGCCGCTTCTATTACCAACTTTCCTTCTACCTCCACCAAGCGTGTAATCACTTTGGCAAGTAATTCTTTCAAAGCCACATTCTATGCTTCCAAGTTTCAGATTCATTCACATAAATAATCCTCCCATGGGATTGGTTCTTGATTTAGTTTGAGCAACGATGGTAAGCCTAGTGAGAAAGTCTTTGGGTACATCATGTTTTTAGGCAAGAGCTCACAACTAACCCTTACCCTTAGGTGTTGCCCTTGCACCATAGGAGGATGTGATTAGGAAGACTATAAATTACCTTAGCCTACTTGCATAAGTAGAGCCTAGTATAAAAAGGAGGGGAGGTAGAAAAAGAAGGTGAAAATGACCCTTAAAGAAAATATAGCAACATAAAGCTCAAAAAATGCAACAGAGCGGGGCAAAGAAAGAAGCAGACTAGAAAATTAACTTTGAGTGCCACCTATCTTAGAGATGAGGTTGTATCTGTGATTTTGTTGCCAACTTGCTAGTGGACTGACGACTTGTTCAAGGGAGATGATGTTGAGAGACAGATGTTTGAGAGAGAGAGAGAGAGAGAGAGAGAGAGAGAGAGAGAGAGAGAGAGAGAGAGAGAGAGAGAGAGAGAGAGAGAGAGAGAGAGAGAGAGAGAGAGAGAGAGAGAGAGAGAGAGAGAGAGAGAGTGTGTGTGTGTGTGTGTGTGTGTGTGGGGGGGGGGGCGCGCGCGCACATGCATGTATGCATGCATACATGTGTGCATCTTGTTGCATGATTTGTATATTTCAAGAGTAGGTGTTTACTTTGTGTCTATGGGTTTGCCTCAAGACTATTTCACATGGGCACTTAGGAGAGGGGAGATTTATGATTCATATTTAAGAATTAGGCATGCTTTTTGGATGAATGGTGGATATTCATCAAAATGTCCCATCTTGCAAGTACACTAGTGCACAAGGTACATGTAGATAAACTAGGATCACTTAAAAATAGGCATGACCAAAAGAAAAATAGAGACATAATAGCTTCATGACAAATATGTAGTTTGTGATTTCGTGGTTAAAAACCATTCTAGATAGTTGAGATCATGGGTTTAAACCCCCTTCAATTTCTCGTCTTCCTTTTCCTAAAAACTTTTTAATTTCTTCCAAAACTATCCATTTTGAAATAGGTCCAGATCTCCATTTTTCAATGGGAAACAAGAAAAGCTATCTAGGTTGGGCTAGATTAAATAAATTATGCACATGAAAAGCTCTTGGGACAAATTTTAAAACTTTGTGAACAAGAAAGATAAAATTAAGTGTAGAGAAGAGGGTTTTGAACTTGTTATATCATGTTCAAAGCTTAGAGCCTTAGCCACTAAGCCAAATACTATACTATGGGGGTTACTTTTAACCTCTTTATTATTGCATCTCCATTTTCTTGTGAATCGTGCATATTTTCTTGGCAGTTTTTCCTTGTTGGTTAGCATAGTTTACTTGTGTGTCCTAACTTTGCCCTTGTTGTCCTTTATTTTGAATGCATGGAAGGCCAATATCTTTGCAAAAATCATGCTAAAATTGATCTCAACTCTCACCTATATTCAATGCACTCATGATATAGTTACGAGGGTGTGCATGTGTGTACTTATTACTAGAAGAGGAAACACTGAGGGTTAGAATCTGTTAATTTTGTTATGAGTACATTTATTTTCATAACCATTTTGAGACCACGATTTTCCCAAACCAATTGAAAATTTAAGTCCACTAACTTGTTGACAAATCATCATGTTCCAATTAGAGAAGATCAATAGGTATATATGGTTTCTTATAATGAAAGTTTCACATTTAAGTAGTAGTTGAATATCAATGAATGTTAAAATGAGTTTAAACAAAGGGGCTTAGATTTCAACTTTGTGTTTTGAAGTTGAGTTTTGTATTGAGCATAGCCAACTAGTAATAAGATACAAGCTAGTCTTCTCATGTAATATGTCACATGGGACCTAGCTAGTGAGCTTGTGAGGAGGATTAACCAAGAGCTATCTAGGGATGAGGAGATATATATGAGTAGGAGGAATCAGGAAGTATAGTTAGTCTGCATTGGTGAAGACATCAGGACTACACACAAGAGGAAGAGAAGAAGAGGATGCGAGCACAACATGAAGTCTAGTGGATTGCTTCATCGAAAATAAGTACTTGGTAGCAACTCAATTGACACAGAAGAAGACAACAACTCAAGCTTGAATCCAATCCATAGCTAGTATCAAAAATCTTTGTGAGCATCATTAACAAATGCATGGAATAGAAAGCTAATGGGGTGGCGATGAATATCACTCTTGATGTAGACAAGGTATGTGCCAATGTGGTTTACTTTAACTCTAAAGCAGTCTTGGTATCCTTTACAAGTAAACCACTTTAGCCCTTGGAAACAACAACATATTTTAATATGATACTTGAAGGGGGAGGTACTGTGGGCCAAATATAATGGGGGTAGGGGTTTTTTCAAGGTTGTGTTAGATTGGAAGGAGGAAATCCTATTAGCATATCTTTGGAATCTCTTGCCCAATGTTACCAAAGGGCTACGTAAATCACTCTACATACCTCCTTTGGTAAAGTTGTTTTCGAATCGGTTCTATATACAATGGGATAATGGTGAATAAAAGTATTAGGTTTATTTTGGACTCGAGCATGGACCTTTTTTTGAGAGAGATACTGTCTAGATGAATTAGGAGAGATCTACCATAAAGAACTATGTCATTTCTTTAGCTTTTTAAATATATATTCTAAAAACAAGAAATTGAAATGAAAATACTTTTATAATTCATATTTATCAAATAAGAAATTATGAGATATTGTCCTTCTAAAGATGTCTAAATATAGTGTTGTGACGATCTCATTTGATGGATACATTTGACTATCAAAGTGCATCTCTCATTTAATGAAGAAAGAAATTTCCCTCAAGAAAAGTGGCATCTCTTTACTATTATTGCTTATGCTATGTGAGCTTTTTTTGTAAGTCCTTTTCTTTGTATCTTTAGGATTTAAGCTTTGTCTCCTCACATTTTTGTTTTCTCTTCTACTACTTGTAGAGCAAATGACAATATCACAGCCTACATGTTGTCAAGGGGTAGCGTGTTTAGCCACAATTTGCTGGGGATCAGCTTCAACAAGACAGGTAGGATACGAGATGAGAAGTGAAAAAAAACTAATTCAAAGAAGCACTTTGTATTATGAAGACATAGTATTCAAGGAAGGAATTCAAGATATCTTACAATCTGTCTTTCATTGTCACCTCTCTAGGCAAGAGGCAACTCAGCCCTAGTTAAGACCCTTCACACGATCAATTTCTCTAACTTAAGCTCCGATTTGTTCTATCTAGACCTTCTCATTAATCCATGCTTCTATTTATACAAATCTATCCCTTGTTTACAAACTCAAACTCTTACTTTTTAAACACAAAATCTTGATTTTTCCTTCTTTTCCTTTGTTTTTTTCTTTTCTTGTTTTTGTTTTTCTATAAGCCCTTAGTTTGGTTGTTTCGGCCATACCTTTGTCTTACAAACTTCAAATCTGGTCATCTAGGTACTCAAAACAATTGAAAGAACCTTGATCTATAGGATATTGTGGGCAAAATTGAGAAAATCTTCTTAGAATATCCAAAAATAGTGCTTTTTGTAAAACACATTGCTTTTTGATAGTTTTGGTATTGGACAACTTTTACTATTCAAAATAGGTAATTGTATATATTTGGATCCATCCAAAGTTCTCAATAAGTCACTATAATTTAATATGGGAAATTTAGACTATTTTGGTGGATGCGTTCTGCTATCTAAAAGTCTTGTAAAGATCTTGTTCAAGTACACCACCATAAGCATATATTCAAAATACTTATATAGATGTCTATTCCTTGCTCTTCCTTCACTAAGCTTGTAGTCTTACGACATCCACCCCCTTCAAACCTATGTATCCTTCGAATTGGCCAACAATGTAATCCACTTGGATCGAAAACCCATATATGCATTTCCCAAGGTATCATAATCTGGATCATTCTATCTCAAAGATCATAAATCTGAACACCTATATTTATCACATCATGAGTCCAATCACTCCCACATGGATTGTAAGGTATCAAAAGCTTGATCTTCTTATCCTATATGTATCCCTCTACATCTAATGATAGCTTATCCAACCTCTGTTGTAACCCAAGCTCCATAAATCCACTAGCATCATATAGTATCTCAGGCTCAATCATTGCATATTCCTTATTCTTATCTTCACTGCCAAACTGCTTATCTTTTACTAGATTCTCCTTAACATCTGCATCTTCTACATCTCTTAGCATGAATCCCTCTACATTTGGCCTTGGCTTATCGATCCTTTGTAGCATCCCAACATTTGTAAATTCTCTTGGATCATATGGCAAAAAATGAATGACATCATACTTTGTAGACACTCCTAAATCATACTCTTATATGCATACCTTTCCTTGGTCTTCCTACATCTCATGCAAAAACATGGGCAAAATCATTGACAGAGTATCTTCACCCCCTCTAAACTTGCAATCTATATTGAAATCCAAAATATCTTCTTTGTGCTCCTCTTTACCTTCTAAATCACTAGACAAATCTTCTCATTGGGAAGAATTAGTATCCAATATATCCAATGTATGTTTATGCACAAGTATCAATCTACTTTTAAATTCTATTTTCAACATATCTAAAATATCTACAGTAGATTCTGTACATGACAGCCCATCTACTTCATCAATACTCTCTTTATCCTACAAATAACTTTATCTTCTCAACTCTTTCTCTTTTTTGCCAACATATTGCCATAGCTATGTTTTCTACTCAGACTTATTTTCAACCCATATACCATAAGCTAAAGTATCTTCTCTGGTCACATAAGATGTCCGCATGGCCATGCCCTCAAGAATCTTCTTCATACCACCCTTGCCAAAGTTTGAAGTAATCACCATACCTATCTCAGTCAATGATATTTTTCCATTTAGTCCCTAGAAAACCAAGTTCTTTCTTCTAGCATCGCTAAATGACTCACAGTCCTTGCACTGATGCTCATGACTATTAGACTAGATGCATCTCCTGACATAATTCATTCTAGGTGTGGCGTATCTGAGAAGAGCTAGATCACTCTGAATCTTCTTTTAAAGACATTTAAAATTTCAAATCTCTCATTTCTTTAATCAATTCTTCATAAATATATTCTTTACTTGAAGTAGTAGCATGTACTATGAGATGTGATCTTGGTGGAGGATTTGATCGTGATGAAGGAGGAACCATACGCTATGAATTCATCAATTGCTCATGTCTATATTACCTCTTTATAAGCTTCAAAACAACTTCTTGAAGATCAACCCAATCAGCCTTGAATCCATTTTCCATTGAATGATCTTCTAGGAATTTCTCAAGTTTTGCTTGAAGTGGAGGATCTGTTGGTTTGTAGGAAGAGTAGCACTTTCTTAGGAAGTACAAGCATATGTTCAGTTGTGCTAAGTTGATCATATTTTTGCTCAAATTCTCTTTGTAGTTTGGTAACAGATATAACTTTTCTGTTCTTCATAACCCATTCCAGGAATGAGCACTTTGTTAGTGATTCGAATCTTCTAAGAAAAATTCATCTTTTAAGGCTTTTTTGAAACTTGCACATGTCTTGCCATGGGTTCCATATAAAGTTTGAATTAGATTCCATAGTTCATAAGTAACTACATCGTTGAAGTGTTATGACATCTCATTTACTGCTACATTTGCAAATTCTAACTTCTCCTGATAGACTTAAATAAAATTTGGGATGTCTTTTCCATCAAACCTCTTCATTTCAGTAATAATCGCTTGAAGTGTCCTTCAAATGGCTTCATCATGTTTTATGCTTTCATAGGTTTGCATAAAGTCGTGGATTTCATGTGTTATATGAATGTTTGTGGTGTTGAAGATGCTTTCTCTACTCATGGTAGGTTTCACTTCATACTCACTATTGCCCATCTTGCTGATTTTTTGTGGCCTTTCACAGTGGGTTCACCAACAATGTTGAGGGGTAGTGTGTTTAGACACGATCCATTGGGGATCAACTTCAACAAGATAGGTAGGATATAAGACGAGAAGCAAAAAAAAAAAAAAAAAGATTTCAAGAATCTCTTTGTATTATGTAGACACATGATAAAATGAAGGAATTCAAGGTACCTTGCAATGTGTCTTTCAATGGGTTGACTCTCTAGGCAAGAGGCAACTCAATCCTAGTCAAGACCCTTCACACAATCAGTTTCTTTGACTCGAGCTCTGACTTGATTTTCCATGATCTTCTCATTCATCCATCTTCTATTTATACATCTCTATATCTTATTTACAAACTCAAACTCTTGCTCTTCAAATGTAATAGCTTGCTTTTACCTTCCTTGCATTTGATTTTTGCTTTTTCTATTTTCATTTTTTTGCAACTGACTACGACTTATTTTTGCCATACCTTTGTCATACGAACTCCGAATATGGTCATCTAACTACTCAAAATGATTGAAAGAACCTTGATCTATATGGTAACGTGGGAAGAATTGCAAAAATCTTCTCAAAATATCCAAAAATTTTACTTTTCATAAAACACATTACTTTTTGATAGTTTTAGTCTTGGACAACTTGTACTATTCAAAATAAATAGGTCATTGTATATATTTGGATCCATCCAAAGTTCTCAACAAGTCGTTGGAATTTAATATAAAAAATGTAGACTATTTTGTTGGACCGGTTTTGCTACCTAAAAATCTTGTAAAGATTTTGTTCAAATACACCATAAACATGTATTCAAAATGTTGGAAAATAGGTCAAATGATGTATGCTGCATGATGAGGAGACTTGTATCCCATAAGGATAGTGAGGAGAGTAGAGAAGCTGGAAAGCTATAAAGGCATGTACTTGGCTCACTTTTTCAATATATGCTATTGTACTTTGTACTTCACTGTGAGTCCCTATCATGTCCTACTCGGGATTGTGTTTATGAGTCCAAGCATTCTATCTTGGAACCTAATTCAACCGACTAAAAGTTAGTGTCATTTGCCTATGTTGTCATGGTTCTAGTTACTACATTCCAACCTCCATAGCTACAGCCATGCTCTAGATCCACGTGTTTCTCAACACAAAATACTTGTATGGATGTCTTTTCCTTTCTCTTCGGAGGCTTCACTGAACTTGTAGTCTTACAACAACGTTTCAATAGTATAAGGGGAGTTGCCCTCATGGATAAGAAACAATCTCCCCTTGCACCTTTTGGACTTGTACACACTAGAAACAACTCTCCTTGCACTATTTAACCTTATACATAGTAAAAAAGAAAATTTCCTAACATCATGAAGGGCCCCTATTTTGAATGCAAAGTATGGCCCACTTGTGTAATTAGGGCATCCTATGTGGTATTGATTGTATCCAAATAGTGAAAGGGGAGGCCAATGTGCATGAGAAACGATCTCCCCTTCCACTACTCGGGCTTACATATACTAGAATCAAATTCCTTTGCATTATTTAGACATATACACTAAGAACAACACTATCCCAAGAGTGACAAGAGATCCCATTCTATCCCATCACATATTGGGGATGCCCCTATGTAGCGGCATAATATGGTTGTTTTGACCTCATGGATGGGCCATGGCCAAAAATGGTAAAAAAATGCTATTAAAACATTGAAAATGGAGTCTAGATAAAGGAGAAATAGTAAGAAAAACGGGTGTCCAAGGGATAATGTGCAACTTTCAAACTGAAGCATGGTCTGTTGTTTTGATCTCAAGATGAGTTTCCCATGGCCAAAAACCTCAAAAATTGACTATTGGAATAGAATTATGTGCATGAGAAAATTGCCTTTTCGACCTCACAAATGCCAATGTGCATGAGAAAATTGCCATTTCAACTAAGACAAGCTTTGAATGATGAAAAAATTGACTATTGGAATAGAATTATGTCTACTACATGTAGCTTTCAATCAAGGCATGGCATGGCCATTTTGACCTCATGGATGGATTCTTGTGGCTAGAAACCTCAAAATGACTATTACAACATTGAAATAGAGTTTGAATGATGGAAAAATAGAGCTTGAATGAAAGAAAAATGACTATTGGAATAGAAATATGTCTACTACATGTAGCTTTCAATCAAGGCATGGCATGGCCGTTTTGACCTCATGGATGGATTTTTGTGGCTAGAAACCTCAAAAATGACTATTGAAACATTGAAAATAGAGTTCGAATGAGAGAAAAACAACCAAAGAAGGGTGTCAAAAGGGGGGGGGGGGCGGCTTCCCTAAACAATGCAAGAGAGAGAGACATCTCAAAAAAGGGCGTCTAGGTGGGATTGCCCTGAACACCGTGAGAGAGGGGCATCTCAAAAATGTTTTTGGTCATTTTTCCCACATCCAAACTCTTTTCTCTCAGCATTTTAATAGCCCTTTTTGAGGTCTTTGGCCACGAAAAGCCCATTTGTGAGGTCAAAACGGCCATGCCATGTCTTGGTTGAAAGTTGCATATAGCAGAAATAACTCTATCCAAATAGCATGAAGGGACCCATTGTAAATGCAAAGAGAGGTCCTTTGCGCTATAAGGGCATCCTATGCAAAATGAGTGCTGTGTTGAGTACGTTTCCAAATAGTGCAAGGGGAGACCATTGTGGATAAGAAACAATCTCCCCTTACATTACTTGCCTTTAATCCAATACTGTGAAGGGATCCCATTCTAAGTGCAAGATGAGATGCCTTTGCACTATTGAGTTATCCTATTGGATGTTAAGTGTGTGTCCCAATAGCATAAGCACTCATGCTATTATGCATGAGAAACAATCTTCTTCCCATGTACTGTCTGAGCTTATATACACTAGAAACAACTTCCATCACATTATTCCTTTGCACTATTTAGTTATCTTATGTGATGTTAAGTGTGTCTCCCAATAATGTAAGTAGGCATGCTATTAACAGATCCCTTTGAGCTATCTAGTTATCCAATGTGATGTTAAGTGTGTGGCCCAATCGCAATATTTCCGCATGAAATATTAACGATTTTAGATCCTGTATCCCACGCAAAAAAATGCAACCCAAAGTAATCTCCCACATGTAAAATGTTGGTGGTTAAGTGCTTACCCCGCGCATGTGTTAATAAACCCCAATCGCATTGTGCAAATGAGGCCGAGGCTAAAAACCCGTAGGCCGCACGAGAACACCCTTCTCGAGGAAAAGGTAAATGGATAATGGTCAAAATTAAGGAAAATTTCTCAATTATTAACCTCCCCCCTCAGCCGATGCATGGTAGGGGAGAGGAGTGTGAGAGGAAGTGAAGCTAGATGTCGTGGAGTGTATGAGGGAGGGAGGAGGTATGTGATGCCATGTGGCAGGTTATCTCCCCCCCCCCCCCCCCCCCCCCCCCCCCCCCCCCTCTTAACTATATGAACCCCCCCTTGGAGCTTGGGGAGGGGGGAGAGGAAGGAATCGATGACTGTTGCTGCCGCCAAGAAGACCTGCTGCCCTGCGCCGTGCTGCCGCCCTCCATCTCCACGCCACTTTGCTACGGCCACTCTGCCCCTACCTCCACCAACATCATTGCCATCGTCATAATCATTAGCCTCATCATCATCAAATTCTTCTCTCTCCATGATCGTTCTGACAGAGAAGCTTTAGAAGCTTCTTTGGAAGCTTCCAAATTAAAGCCTCCATAGCCCCTTGTCACCCATGCCTCCCCCGGGGTTGAAAAACCAAGTCTCCAAGGCCCTAGTCCTGCACGGGAGGGGGAGAAAACAGACAAACGTCGAGTCAATATGCGAAAGGAACCTAAGAGAGAGTTGCTCAATCAAATTATTTATGTCGTCAATGGCTCCCAAGAAAATGGCGACAGGCGCACATGCGGGAGTTTCTACCCCAAGCACATGTGTGGACACTACCTCGAACTCCAATGCCCAGGTTCTTACAAGATTAATTCCGCAAAAAAGGGATGCATTAGGCACGTTTAATTTTCATGGGGAAGTTATGAATGCAATTATTCATTCGTCTTACGAGTTTTAGTTGCATGTTGCACTTTGCTTGCATTTCCAAGTTACAATCCTAAATGCATATTGCATAGGTTAAAAAAAGATGAAATTGTTTAAATGCATCATTGTCTTCCTCGCAAGAAAGAACAAGTGCATAATGCATTTAGGCAATGATTTCCTAGATGTGACTCGTAGGAAATAATTGTTGACGTCCATAAAAATATTGTCCAAGTAGTTGCATTGCATGGAAAGGATTTATGTACCATGCATATTGCATGCGATGTTAATTGTATCCTAGGTTCGCTAAGTGCTGAAGAACAAATTAAATCAATAATGGTTCCATATCATTCATGTATGGACTTTGTTTATCGAAGTTGGATTTAAGAATGGATGAAGTTTCATATTAAAGCTAGAATTCAAAGCATTAAGTGAAGGGTTATGAGCATACTTCTTGTTGAAAATTCAATGTAGGTTTTTATATGAGTTAGACGTGAATTGTCTATCATTAAAGATTAGGCAAGGAAAAGAAATGGTCATTTTACATTTTGTAGTTGCGTAGAAGGGAAAAGTCTATGAATCACAATAGTTGCATGGAATGTTATGTTTTGCAATTATTTACATCTCTTAGGAAAAGGATTTGCATCTCTTCTAAGGAAAGATCACCTCTTGTTGCAAGACAATTGGATCAGTTAGGTAATTCGTGTAAGGGTGTAACTCAAATGATGACCACTTCAAAGTGCTAGGTAGGGTTCAGTACATTAAAAATTTTGCCTAGTATCGCACTTGGGATGCCAAGTCAAGACTTTCAATCCCAAATGTCCTACCCACATTCACGAAATGTTAGGGTTAGTTTGATGCCCATGCAAGAACGATCTAGGGTTTTTGCCCTAGGGATCAATGGCCAAATACTAGACTTCCATTTGAAATTAGAAACCCTAGGTCCAAACGTTATCGGCCTAGTAAGGTTAGGGTATGGTTGGGTCAAGAGGACATCCCAAACCCTACATCTTGACCAAACATATTTCTTGAACAAGGAACGTCGTTTGATGGGAGAGATGATCCTGCAAGTTAGATGCAACTCCTATGCAACAAGTTGCAACGTCGCATGGCTTTGTGTTTAAATCACGAGATAGATTTGCCACTCCTTGGAATAAGGTTAGCAAGTTTTAGTGCAAGTCTAATTTGCAAGAGGATGAGTAGACATCCTGCTACATCACCCTTCCCTGAGGCTGATTTGCCAAGTTTAGGAAATTATGTATTGCCTAGCAAGCAATTGACCAATCAAGTTGGGGCGATGAGGTTGCCTAGGATTTACTGTCTTAATTTAAAGGACTTAAGTTGTTTGTTAATTGGGTTAACATGGTATAAACCCTAACCCAAGGATAAAAGGGTACAAACAAACCCTTGGGGATCTTTCCAAGTCGCAATTGATCCCGGATCGAATGATGGATGCATTCGGAGAGAAGGATTCATACCTTAGTAGTTGGCCAAACAAACGATCACTGGATTGATTGTGTTTGTACAGTTAGGAGCACTGTTTGTACTTCTTTGCTCAAGGAACTAAAGTTGGAAAAATAATTAATGCTTTAGGTTGAAGGCTTGGAGGGAGAGGCAGCAGTAGTTACCCTCGATTGTCTGCCTGACCCTAACCAAGGGGGTTGTTAGCCACTCCCAGTACGAGGACCGAACCCGCCGCGAGAGGTCTCTCCGTGGGTGCTACTTTGAGCAGGAGGACTCTTGGGTGCCACGAGGGGCTGTGGCCGTAAATCCCTTGCCTTTAGGTCCTGCACAAGAGGCCGACGTGACTTGAGATTGAATCTCGAGGCCCGCATATTAGTCTACGGGCGGAAACTTAGATTAGTAATCCTTGAGGATTGCTGGATTGCCTTTGGACGGATTATGGATTGCCTTCGGGCGGATTATGTAGTAGCTTTTAGGCTGGATTATATGATGTATTCCAAAGAAGGATAAATAGGTTCAATTGTTGAAAAGGAACTTGCTTAATATTGTTTTTCTATGTCAGTGCTAAGATTACGTGAAGGAATCAGTGATTAATTGGCTAATTAAGGAAGCTGTTTTTGCGTGTCAAACTAAATGTCGTAGGTAATTAGACAACTAAAGCAACCCCGAGGAAAGTGTGGTGGATGTGACCATGGGTCCGTCCTACGGAAGGGTGGTCCCGGTTGGCCGGAAACTTTTCTCGAAGGAATTTGACAGCAAGGAACGATGACCTAGAATCTAGGATACTAGAGTCCCGATTTATGTTATTTTAGGGGAACGGAATGGGACTAGGCCTTATAGGCAGAGAGGTTGAGCTTGTATCCCTCTCGTTTTTCATTCTCCTTGAACCAAGTGCAGCATGAATCCGCTTCGACCTTGATGTTTTTGCGTAAAGTAGTTCACGCTAGTTATCGTTCTAGGAATTTGACCACTAGGAAAACCCTGATTTAGGTCGGTCCTAAGTGGGAACGGCCGGAATGCTTCCGCTTCGTGGCAGACTCGGGAAGACCTAAATCGCAAACCCCGTGACATTCCGTGGGAGTGCCGAGCGGTGCTTTTTGAACTCTCCTCGCGATGTGCTGCTAAGACGTGTCCTACAAGTGAACAAGTGGACACGTTATAGTTGGTATCAAAGCGAACCAATGAGGAACTAATATTTACAAGAAAACTTAATGAGGGAAAGTAGAGAAAATGTTGCTGTTAAAAAAACATTTCCTTACTTACGTATCAATGCTGGCCTGCAGAGTTGTGAAGCATGGAACAAATTCTTGGTGTCCCAGGTTATGTTTATGACTGTGATGTGTGCTTCGGATTATCGACGGAGGATCGATATGATGAATATCCTAGACTGCATCTACAATCCTTCACCCTTGTACGTGGAACGAAGATGGACGGGTGATTTAGAAATTTATTACATAGTTGCCCACTGACTTGTATACCTTCAAATCAACTTGAAGAGAATCAAGTGGATGGAGGACCTAAAGATCGTGAAGCTGTTCATCTTTGTTGAGGCTCACGCAAATGCAACCCTACATGTCGGCGGTCGAAAGGTCAAGCACAACACGTATGTGTACGAGGAAGTGACTCGAATAATCCCTATCGACAGAATCAAGGTCTTGGGATGTTACGAGAAGAACGGATATCAAAGGAAAGGATACCCTAATCTTCCTATGACCTATCAATTCTTGAAAATCTGTGACCCCAATCCACACTATTACTCAGTTCCTGTAGCTGAATGTATTCAGCAACACAATCTTATTCCCCCCGAATTAATGTATCATCTTGTTCCATCTTTCCAAAAATAATTGTACTCGAAAGGGCTATGCCTCATATGAATGAAATAAGACTTGTTTTTATCAATGATTGTCTCGACTGTGAGTATTGATAAAGAAGTTAAGTGATTAGGTCACTTGGCTGAAAGCTGAACTGGGCATGTAACGTAATGTGGGAAACATTTAGCAAAGTTTTAACATAAAGATTTTTCAATGCCCAGGCACAACCTCAAGTGCAGATTCCTAGTCCGACCCCTACACCAAGTACGACCGTGATTCAGGAGAAGAAGTTTGTTCTCAAGCAAATCAAGGCACCAGAATTCGACGGTAAGGGGAGGACCGTCCAAACTGATGCCGAGATCTGGATCGAATCGATGGAGGATTATTTCGAAGTAGCAGGTACTGCACCCGCTAACCAAGCAATGCTCGCCAAGCTGAAGCTTACCGGCGAAGCAAGACTTTGGTGAAAGCAATGGTGCAGAGACCAAGGGATCTCAGAAGGGTCAGTTACTTGAGAAAAGCTAAAAAGAGCTGTGCGAGGAAGATATCTATCACTTGCCTACCGCACACAAAAGATGAATGAGTTCTATGAGCTGAAACAACTTGGTCTATCTCTTGATGCATACTACTCAAAGTTCATCTCTCTTTTGAAGTATGCGCCACAAATGGACATTACACAACAGGTGTCAAAGTTTTATGCCAGATTAAACCCACCTATAAACACCCGCCTCAAATCAATGTGCTCGACAGATCTTCAGGACACACTCATTCGAGCTGCATCCATAATATAGGAGGTGTAGAATAGGCCAAGAAATAACAAGACTTGGTCATACAAGGATCAGAACAAAGGAGTGTATAGGTCCCAGGCTAAGAGAACGCATGGACAAAGTTAGGGACAAAGGAAGAGAGCTAGGACTAACACTGTCAATAATTTTGTTCCTACCCAAGGTAATGGCCGTAATCTCCATTGCTTCCATTGCAATGAGCCTGGTCATTTTAAAAGGCAATGTCCCAAGCTTGATGGAGGACAATGTCAAGGACCATTCCAGGGAACCGCCCGTGGCCAAGGAGCTGTCGTCAAGAGCAGAGGAAGAACCGCCAGTGTTGCCAACAGGGAGATGTGCCATGAAGAAGACCCGACCATGGAAGTAGACTTTGAGAGGGCAACAGTCCATGCCGCTCTTCACAAGAAAGGCCCAAATCGCCAATTTTCAATGATTCAGACTCCATCGGATTATCAAGATAAAGACTTCAAAACCTTGATTGATTGTGGCAGTACCCATTCCTTTATTTCAGTAGTTTGTGCAAGAAGATTAGGAATAGCCACAATAGATGCACCTACCTTACTTGTAGAATTAGCAAATGGTCATGAGGTCACTTGTACTAGGCAAACTGCTAAGGTGGAATTCCTACTGGGAGAAAAGTCGACTTCGATCAGATTCAGGGTTATGAATCTAGGTATCCATGAGTGTTTGCTCGGAATGGATTGGCTTAAACCTAATGATGCCCACATTCAATGTGGAAAGGGCTAGTTTTCATTTTGAAATTCTAAAGGGGAATTGGTTACAACTCAAGGAGAGGCTGGGAAGATCCAACTGGCCAAAACATCTCAAATAATAAAAGGAGTTAGAAAGGGGCTACTTGTCTATTTGATTAAGCTACATAAGCTAGATCAGAATTAGGAGTCTAGTGAAGAACCTTCATGGCTAAAGGAGTACGCAGACGTATTTCCTGAAGAGTTGATAGAACTTCCTCCTCAAAGGGAAGTTGATCACGAAATCAAGCTAGTGACAGGAGCTGCACCAATTGCAAAGAGGCCATATAGAATGTCCATCCCGGAAGCGATTGAGTTGAAGGAGCAACTCAAGCAACTATTAGACCAAGGCTACATCCATCCTAGCAGTTCACCATGGGGAGATCCAGTGCTGTTCTAGAAGAAGAAGGATGGAACGCTTCGGCTATGCATTGACTACAGAGGGTTGAATCAATCAACCATTAAGAACAAATACCCCATTCCAAGAATAGATGAACTTCTTGATCGTCTTCAAGGTGCGAAGATCTTCTCCAAGATTGATCTCAGGTCTGGATATTATCAGATAAGGATCAAGGAAGAAGATATCCCAAATACGGCATTCAGCACAAGATATGGGCATTCTGAGTTCCTGGTCATGTCATTCGGGATGACAAATGCACCTGCCACCTTCAATAGGTTAATTTACGATATCTTTAGGCCATATCTTGATGACTTCGTACTTGTCTTCTTTGACGATACCCTAGTCTACTCCGAACAAGAAGAAGATCATGAACCCCAGCTTCGCATTGTTCTTGAAACAATGAGGGCACACAAGCTTTATGCCAAAAAGAAGAAGTGTGCATTTTTCAAGCGATAGATTGAATATATGGGATTCATTCTATCAGCAGAAGAAATTTCAGTAGATCCGGCCAAGGTCAGAGACGTTCTGGAATGACAACACCAACAACTGTTAAAGAAATACGTAGTTTTCTTGGATTGACAGGATGGTACAGGGTCTTTATCAAAAACTATACTTTGATTGCAGTGCCTCTGACAGATCTACTGAAGAAGCAAACATCAATTGTATGGTCACCTACTGAACAGTCCAGCTTTGATAAACTAAAGCAAAGCTTGGTATCAGCACCCATCCCGAAACTTCCGAACCTTAGTAAGGAGTTTAAAGTGATAACTGATAATAGCACACTTGCCTTAGGATGTGTGCTTATGCAAGAAGGTCATCTCGTAGCATACTCTTCAAGGAAACTGAAGAACCATGAGAGGAATTATGCTACCCACGATTTGGAGCTGTTAGCTGTCATCCATGCTCTCAAGCTTTGGAGACACTACTTGCTGGGTAACAAGTTTACCCTAGTGACGGATCATAAAAGTCTTAAATGGATTTTTACCGAGAATGAGCTCAACATGAGGCAACGTCGATGGATTGAAGTGCTGGAGGAATATGATTTTGAAATCAAATACCGGCCTGAAAAGGAGAATGTAGTTGCTAATGCACTCAGTCGCAAGGCATTTCTGAATTCTCTGATTTTAGAAGATCCATCAACGGCTAGATCTCTAGCTACAAAGGTGTTCATGCCAAACAACCCAATTCTTGAGATAGCTAGAGAAGAGGCATGCGATGATCCAACCTATCAGAAATTGCTAAGGGAGATCCCTATCAAGGATCAAGACCCGAAGCTACATGCAAAGTATCTAGAGTTCTTTATCAATAGCGGACTTGTCTACTATAGAACGAGATTATGTATACCGGTAAGCCAGTCACTCAAACATAAGATGCTTTGGGAAGCCCATGACTCTCCTTTTTTAGGACATCTTGGCTATGCCAAGACCCTCAATGGAGTCACAAAGAGGTATTATTGGGAAAGGCTTAAAGGTGACGTTCTCAAATATGTCACTCAATGTTTGCCTTGTCAACACATTAAGGCTGAACATGTCAAAATGCTAGGGAAATTGCAACCACTTGACATTCCCCAAATGAAATGGGAATTCATTAGTATGGATTTTGTTATTGGCCTGCCCCAAGTTTAGGGAGGATACAACTCCATTATGGTTGTAGTTGATATGCTTACCAAAGTTGCACATCCTATTCCTGTTAAGACAAACTATAAAGCCTCAGACATTGCAAGGTTGTTCATCAAGGAGATATTCAAACTGCATGGGTTACCTAGAAGAATCATTAGTGATTGTGACTCTCTCTTCACATCACACTTCTGGAGGGCTATCTTTGAAGCCATTGGCCCCAAACCGATGGTCAAACAGAGCAAGTCAACCAAGTTATTGAGGATATGCTAAGGGCACACTGCTGTCGCGAACCCAAAAAGTGGATTTAATATTTGGCATTGGTTGAGTTTGCCTACAATGCTTCTTACCAACAAAGCATTCAGATGATCCTTTTCAAGCATTATATGGGCACGATTGTCGAAGTCCTTTAAACTTTTCAGATTCAACCTTGACAGTTGAAGCCTCAAAGCAGATGCTGGAAGATATGAATGACCAAATCAAGTCAATAAGACAGGACATCCAAGCCACCAAGGATAGACAGAAGGCATATGCGGATTTGAAATGTCAAGATAGATCCTTTGTTGAAGGAGATATGGTCTTCATTCATGTACATCCAAAGAAGAGTTCCCTATCCTTGGGAGAATGCAAAAAGCTAAGTCCAAGGTATTGTGGACCTTACAAGATCCTCAAGTGCCTAGGGCCTAATGCATACAGATTACAACTCCCTGAGAACCTAAAAGTTCATAATGTATTCCATATCAGTCTAGTGAAAAAGTATGTACCTAACCCTAGTCATGTACTTGATGATCAACAAGTTGTAATGCCTAGCCAAGGAGTCCTTGAGCTACGGCCTAACATGATCTTAGATGTTAGGGAGAGGCATTTGAAATTCAAAACCTTGAGAGAATACCTCGTCCACCAGTGGAAAGATTATCCCAAAGAAGATGCCACTTGGATGGATGAAAGTACTCTCAACCAACAATACCCCCAGCTCTTCTCGAGATGAGGACATCTTGATTCCTCTAAGGGAGAGAGAATGTAATATTTCTGCATGAAATATTAACGATTTTAGATTCTGTATCCCGCGAAAAAAAATGCAACCCAAAGTAATCTCCCACATGTAAAATATTGGTGGTTAAGTTCTTACCCCATGCATGCGTTAATAAACCCCAACCGCATTATGAAAATGAGGCTGAGGCTAAAAACCCGTAGGCCGCACGAGAACACCCTTCTCGGGGAAAAGGTAAATGGATAATGGTCAAAATTAAGGCAATTTTTTTAATTATTAACCTCCCCCTCTCAATCGATGCATAGCAGGGGAGAGGAATGTGAGAGGAAGTGAAGCTAGATGTCGTGGAGTGCATGAGGGAGGGAGGAGGCATGTGATGCCATGTGGGTGGCTATCTCCCCCCCCCCCCCCCCCCCCCCCCCCCCAACTATATGAATCCCCCCTTGGAGCTTGGGGAGGGGGGAGAGGAAGGAATCGACGACTGTTGCTGCTGCCAAGAAGACGAGTTGCCACCCTGCACCGAGCCGCTGCCCTCCATCTCCACGCTGCCTATTGTCGCCATTCTGCCCCTACCTCCACCAACATCATTGCCATCGTCATAATCATTAGCCTCATCATCATCAAATTCTTCTCTCTCCATGATCGTTCTGACAGAGAAGCTTTAGAAGCTTCTTTGGAAGCTTCCAAATTAAAGCCTCCATAGCCCCTTGTCACTTGTGCCTCCTTGGGGTTGAAAAACTAAGTCTCCAAGGCCCCGGTCCTGTGCGGGAGGGGGAGAAAATGGACAGACATTGAGTCAATACACGAAAGGAACCTAAGAGAGAGTTACTAAATCAAATTATTTACGTCGTCAATGGCTCCCAAGAAAATGGCGAGAGGTGCACATGCGGGAGTTTCTACCCCAAGCACACGTGTGGACACTACCTCGAACCCCAATGCCCAGGTTCTTACAAGATTAATTCCACAAAAAAAGGGATGCATTAGGCACGTTTAATTTTCATGGGGAAGTTATGAATGCAATTATTTATTCATCTTATGAGTTTTAGTTGCATGTTACCCTTTGCTTGCATTTCCAAGTCACAATCCTAAACACATATTGCATAGGTTAAAAAAAGATGAAATTGTTTAAATGCATCCTTGTCTTCCTCCTCGCAAGAAAAAACAAGCGCATAATGCATTTAGGCAATGATTTCCTAGATGTGACTCGTAGGAAATAATTGTTGACGTCCATAAAAATATTGTCCAAGTAGTTGCATTGCATGGAAGGGATTTATGTACCATGCATATTGCATGCGATGTTAATTGTATCCTAGGTTCGCTAAGTGCTGAAGAACAAATTAATCAATAATGGTTCCATATCATTCATGCATGGACTTCGTTTATCGAAGTTGGATTTAAGAATGGATGAAATTTCATATTAAAGCTAGAATTCAATGCATTAAGCAAAGGGTTATGAGCATAGTTCTTGTTGGAAATTCAACGTAGGTTTTTATATGAGTTAGACGTGAATTGTCTATCATTATAGATTAGGCAAGGAAAAGAAATGGTCATTTTACATTTTGTGGTTGCGTAGAAGGGAAAAGTCTATGAATCGCAATATTTGCATGGAATGTTATGTTTTGCAATTATTTACATCTCTTAGGAAAAGGATTTGCATCTGTTCTAAGGAAAGATCACCTCTTGTCACAAGACAATTGGATCAGTTAGGTAATTCATGTAAGAGTGTAACTCAAATGATGACCACTTCAAAGTGCTAGGTAGGGTTTAGTACGTTAAAAATTTTGCCTAGTATCGCACTTGGGATGCCAAGTCAAGACTTTCAATCCCAAAGGTCCTACCCACATTCACGGAATGTTAGGGTTAGTTTGACGCCCATGCAAGAACGATCTAGGGTTTTTGCCCTACGGATCAACGGCCAAATACTAGACTTCCATTTGAAATTAGAAACCCTAGGGCCAAACATTATCGGCCTAGTAAGGTTAGGGTTGGGTCAAGAGGACACATCTTGACCAAACGTATTTCTTGAACAAGGAATGCCGTTTGATGGGAGAGATGATCCTGCAAGTCAGATGCAACTCCTATGCAACAAGTTGCAATGTCGCATGGCTTTGTGTTTAAATCACGAGATAGATTTTTCACTCCTTGGAATAAGGTTAGCAGGTTTTAGTGCAAGTCTAATTTGCAAGAGGATGAGTAGACATCCTGCTACATCACCCTTCCCTGAGGCTGATTTGCCAAGTTTGGAAAATTATGTATTGCCTAGCAAGCAATTGACCAATCAAGTTGGGGCGAGAAGGTTGCCCAGGATTTACTATCTTAATTTAAGGAACTTAATATGTTTGTTAATTGGGTTAACATGGTATAAATCCTAACCCAAGTATAAAAGGGTAAACAAACAAACCCTTGGGGATCTTTCCAAGTCGCAATTGATCTCGGATCGAATGATGGATGCATTCGGAGAGAAGGATTCACACCTTAGCAGTTGGCCAAACAAACAACCACTGGATTGATTGTGTTTGTACAGTTAGGAGCACTGTTTGTACTTCTTTGCTCAAGGAACTAAATACGGAAAAATACTTAATGCTGTAGGTTGAAGGCCTGGAGGGAGAGGCAGCATCAGTTACCCTCAACTATTTGCATGACCCTAACCAAGGGGTTTGTTAGCCGCATCGGGTACGTGGACCGAACCCGCCGCGAGAGGTCTCTCCGTGGGTGCTACTTGGAGCAAGAGGACGCTTGGGTGCCAAGGGGGGCTCTGGCTGTAAATCCCTTGCCTCCGGGTCTTGCACAAGAGGCCGACGTGACTCAAGATTGGATCTCGAGGCCCGCATACTAGTCTACGAGTGGAAACTTGGATTAGTAATGCTTGAGGATTGCTGGATTGCCTTCAGGCAGATTATGGATTGCCTTCGGGCGAATTATGCATTAGCCTTCAGGCTGGATTATATGATGTATTCCAAAGAAG
The DNA here is from genome assembly GCF_053477565.2 of Lygodium microphyllum. NCBI lineage: Eukaryota > Viridiplantae > Streptophyta > Polypodiopsida > Schizaeales > Lygodiaceae > Lygodium > Lygodium microphyllum. Next base: position 44,918,494 of record NC_141141.1, on the reverse strand, counting down.
GATAAATAAGATCAATTGTTGAAAAGGAACTTGCTTAACATTGTTTTTCTATGTCAGTGCTAAGATTACGTGAAGGAATCGGTGATTAATTGGCTAATTAAGGAAGTTGTTTTTGCGTGTCAAACTAAATGTGGTAGGTAATTAGACAACTAAAGCAACCCTGAGGAAAGTGCAGTGGATGTGACCATGGGTCCGTCCTACGGAAGGGTGGTGTCAGTTGGCCGGGAACTTTTGTCGAAGGAATTTGATAGCAAGGAACGATGACCTAGAATCTAGGATACTAGAGTCCCGATTTATGCTGTTTTAGGGGAACAGAATGGTACTATGCCTTACGGGCAGAGAGGTGAAGCTTGTATCCGTCTCGTTTCCCATTCTTCTTGAACCAAGTACAGCATGAATACGCTTCGATCTTGACGTTTCTGCGTAAAGTAGTTTGCCTGGGGTTCAACGCTAGTTACCGTTCTAAGAATTTGATCACTAGGGAAACCCCGATTCAGGTCGGTCCTAAGTGGGAATGGCCGAAATGCTTCCACTTCGTGGCAGACTCAGGAAGACCTAGATCGCAAATCCCATGACATTCCGTGGAAATGCCGGGTGGCGCTTTCTGGACTCTCTTCCCGATGGGCTGCTAAGACGTGTCCTACAAGTGAACAAGTGGACACATTACACCAATAGTGTAAGTAGGCCCTTTGTGCTACTAAGTTATCCTATGCGATGTTAAGTGTGTGTGTTCCAATAGTGTAAGTAGGCATGCTATTATGCATGAGAAACAATCTTCTTCCCTTGTACTATTTGAGCTTGTATACGCTAGAAAAAACTCCCTTTGCATTATTTGGATTATACACACTAGGAACAACTTTGCCCCAATAGTGGAAAGAGACCCCATTCTAAATGCAAAATAAGATCCCTTTGCATAAGTAATATATCCTAGATGGTGCTGTGTGTGTCCTAATAGTGCAAGTGATGATGCCATTGTGCACGGGAAACAATCTGTCCTTAGATTATTCTAGCATCGTATACACACTAGAAACAACTCCCCTTGTACTGTTTCGACTTATACATACTAGAAACAATTCTATCCCTATAGTGCAAAGGGCCTCATTCTAATGAAAAATGAGATCTCCTTGGCCTATTAGGGGTATTTCTATATGGTGGCATGATAGGTCCATTTTGACCTTGTGGATGGGTTTTCCATTGCAAAAAACTTCAAAAACAACTTTAAAACATTGAAGATGGAGTTGGATGAGGGATAAATAGCCGAAAAAGAGTGTCCAAGAGAGGTTGTCCTAAACAACGTGAGAGAGAAATCTTACATTATTCAGGATAGCCCCCTTGGACACCCTTTTTCATCCATTTCTTAAGATGTCCCTCTCTTGCATCATTTGAGAAAACCGTCTCTTGGACACCTTTTTTTGTCCATTTCTCCCTCATTTGGATCCCATTTTTAGTGTTTCAAAAAGTTGTTTTTGGGGTTTTGAGCCATGAGAAACCCATCCATATGTCAAAATGGCCATATCATGCCTTGGAAAAAAACTAGATATATTAGAAACAACTCTATCTGAATAGTGTGAAGCGACTACATTCTAAATACAAAATGAGTTCCTTTCAAGCTACTAGCATATCTTATGTGTTGTTGAGTGTATATAAAAATAGTGCAGGGGAGCCCATTATATATGAGAAATAATCTCCCCTTATACTAAAGTACATTTATTGTGCTTATATACACATTAGAAACAACTCTATCCCAATAACGCACAAATAGACCCCATTCTAATGAAAAATGAGGTCTCATCACACTATTGGAATACTTCTATATGATGGCATAATGGAGGTGTTTTGGGAGAATGTTTGAATAATGCAAGAGAGGGTTGTTTGGATATACACATTGGAAACAACTCTACCCCAATTGTGTGAAGGGACCTCATTCTGAATGAAAAACGAGGTCTAGTTGCACTATTGGGCACTTCTATGTGATAACAATACCAAGAAGGGATCCCATTGTAAATTCAAAATGAAGTCACTTTATACTATTAGGGCATCCTATGTGGTGCTGAGTATATATCAAAATAGTGCAATAAAAAGCAATTATACATGATAAACAATCTCCCCTTATACTACTCAAGCTTATATACACTCATCTTGTACTTTCACACTTATACACATTAGAGATAACTCTACCCTAATAGCGCAAAGTGACCTATCCTAAATGAAAAATGAGGTCCTCTCATGCTATTGGGGTACTTCTATGTGATGGCATATTGGAGGTGTTTTAGGGGTGTGATTGAACAATACAAGAGAGGGTTGTTTGGGATCTAGGATACTCCCCTCTTGTATTGTTCAAATATAATTGGAAAGCATAGTTTTGGGACCATTTTAGTGAGGAGAGACTATCAAAACACTTGTTTTGGTGAAAAACTCAAGTTGTGGCATGTTTAACCTCATACATAAATGCCGTCAATAGATGGAGAGACTATCAAAACACTTGTTTTGGTGAAAAACTCAAGTTGTGGCATGTTTAACCTCATACATAAATGCCCACAATAGATGGAGTCTAATTGAAGAAAAATGACGTACATGTTTAAACAATAGGCAAGAGGGAACTATTTGGGCATACTAAATACCACTCAAGATTACCCAATAGTGGAAGAGGACCTCAATGTGAGTTTAGAATGGGATTTGTTTGTACTACTAGGGTATATCTATTTTTATTGTGTGTATGCCAAAATAGAAAGAGGCATATTTGTTTCTCATGCATAATGGCTTCCTCTCAAGATGTTTGGGCATCACATGCTCAATATCCCTCAAGGATGACCTAATAACATGAAGGGGCCTTATTTTGAATTGAAAGTGAGTTGGTCGCCCATTCTTTGGGATACTATGTGTTTCTGGTTTGTGTGCCCAAAAAAGAAGGAGGGGTTGTTTCTAATGCACAATGGGTGATCCTTGTGTTGTTTGGGCATACACTCAATACCACTCAAGAGAACCCCAATACCATAAGGGATACCTCATTTTCCATTTAAGTTTGTTCATTTTTTTTCTTTTTTATCTAGCCACATCTTAGAAGAAATCACCAAGCCATTAAAAAAGACAAAGTAAATTAAAGCTAGATTGACTTTGTTGCTTATAAGAGTTGCATCTAATCCCATTGTATAACTATGCTAAGCAATCAATGTTCAATACCCCTCTATTAATAGTTTGTTCATGCAACAATGCTAAGTACTACTCAATGATCCAAGATTCCAAATATTAATCCAAAGAAGCATTTAGTAAATGAACACTTTAAAGCTATATGCAATGTGAAAACACAAGTAATTTTGTTACTTTGAAAGCTTTAATGCCTTGTTGGGGCAAATCATCAAATTTACAAGTGTTTTCTTCCCTTCACATTTGCCTACTTCACGTTTGTTGGTAACATGTTATACATTATAGAGTAGCCTTTGTGTGTGCGATATCCAAGTGATTAAGAATCTTTTGTAGGTCTTTTGGATGCAACGCATTATCTTTGATTAAGATTTGTAGATCCTTTTGGGCAATCTTCTTAAACTCTTGAGTATTGCTTCCTTCTCCTATTGATTTACAAGAAAACCAACATCAAATGATCCAATTGATTCAAGTATGACACCAATGCAATAAAGATATGTTCCACATATAAATAATTAATATAATTGAGTATAAATACTTGCTTAATCACGTATTATATAGAAAATGAAGTAAGAAGTAAGAAAAGTTGCTCACTTGATTGCATGGAGTGTTTTTTGATATTGTTGCTTCTTGCTTCCAATCGAGCAATATCTTAAAGCATCTTTTCTCTTTTATGAAGACCTAATGCTATTTTTCTTGTGTTGCAATACTTCTTTTTATTTTTTTAAAGATGCAAGATGGCCTCTTTATTGCTTTCTAACTTCTTCAAACATTCATTCTTGGTATGCTTCAAGCAAGTGTTTTCCATTTCAAGCAATTCCTTCTCTAGGATTTGTCCATTTGTGAGATATGTGTATCTTGAAAAACTTTCTTGTTGGGGGTGTAGATTTTTGTTGAAATAAAGGCAGTGTCCAGATTTTTTTCCTACCCGATTTTTTTAAAAGGGTCCATGAAATAGAGCTTTCCATCAATCCATAGATATGTATCTTTTGCTTCTTACATCCTGCACAATTGTTTTTTATTGTTAGATAAAGATTGCAGACATTAACTTTTACAAGGTGGAATTGAGTGGCTTATGTTTCAAAATTTGGTCATTAGGTAGGTATTCATAATTTTAACAAAATAAAACTTTTACATACTATCTTTTTCCACCATATTGTCATTTTGCATTATTTCCCTTGCATTTTGTGTTCTTCCACTTGCCTTCTATTGTAAAAGACAATGATATTCTATTGGTAGTGGTTATTTGCTATTTTGTTTCTTCTTTCATAAGATAAAAGTAACTTATTTTTTCTGTTATTTTAGAAAATGGAAGAAGTGGATGCTTGGAGATGGATAGAAATCTACAATCTTAACATTAAGTTTGATGGTGAATACTAGCATCCCTGTATTAAGTGAAATAAGACTTTCGTTGCTTATGTACCTTTACATTCATGACCTTCAAATTGTAAGTCTCTCTTACGATATCCCTATTCTTTCTCATGTTCATCACATTCATGACTTCAACCATTTACTATATGTTTTTTCCTAATGGATGTTTTTCCATCAAATTTGATTGAGGAATAACCCTTGAAAAGTCTTATATAGATACATGAAGCTTTACATGTTAGTATACATGACATTGTGATTGAAAGTGAGGAGATTTGTTGTCTAAATTTAAAAAACCTTATAATTAATATGGATAATACTTTCTATGAGACTCATAAATAAATAGAACTTTAAAAGTGTTTTTTTACACTAATAATAGTAAAGTTTTCTCATAATAAGGTAGAAAAAGCATAGAATAAAAGATACTTCACCCAATTGAGAGAAGAACTCTTGATCTTCATCAACATCCAACTCTCCTCTATCATTTGTGATTTTTCCCATAGCCATATTGATAAAATATCTCGTTGAAGCAAAATGTACACAATGCCTATGTAGTCTTCATCCATGAAGCTCTTCCTTATACTTGATTTGTCAAATCTTCTTGTGCTAACACAAGGTATCACATTTTTGAGAGACCTGTGGGTATAATAACGAAGTCTAGTACCCATTTAAAGTGAAGAGAAAGTGGGTAAGTTGATAGCAATCCATCTCGATGCCTCACAACTAAATACATTTGATATAGGTGATAGATATAGGTGGCACAAGATTCCACAAAGTGAGCAATGTATTTATGCATTCCTTGCCACCAATATCTCTCTTTGATATTTTCAAATGTACCCCACACACCCTTGTGACTAGCCCTTAAGCTTTTTTGAAACTCTCGAATAACATGTGCTTGTGTAGCTTTGTCACCAAGAACCCACAGTGGAGACCCTTACTTCTTCTTAGCATGTTTCCATAAATAACCATCTTTCAAGAAAAAAACATGTGCCTAACATAAAGCTAAAAGTACAAGCTATAAATAACTAAATATGACTGCACTAAATATGGTGTTCCTTTAGTACCAAGCCATGAGGATGCAGGACCGATACATTATGCTTAGTGTAGGTGTAAGAAAATCCTTGTGTCTCTTTGCACTACGCGAGGCATGGGACATCAACACAAAGCAAGTATAAGCTATAAACTAGTTAAGTTAGATGCTCACAACTACAATAATTATGGTGTTCCTTTAATGTCAAGCCATGAGGACATGGAATCTAGACATTATGCATAGTATAGGTGTAAGGAAAGCCTTATATCTCTTTTCATCAGGAGAGGCCTTGGACGTCGATACAAAGTGGAAAGTACAAGCTATAAATCATATAAGTCAGATGCATGACTACACTAATTATAGTGTCCCTTTAGTGCCTAGCCATGAGGACGTGGGACCTAGACATCTATTGATATATATGCTTGGTTATATCCACCAGCTTGTACATGATAATGTAGAGTAACATATATGATAAATCAGAGGGATTATGCTACTTTGTACCATTAGTTTTTTGTTGTTGTTGTGTGTGTGGTGCCTGCATATAAGGCACACTTAATCATTTTCAATTGATAGAGTGAGAACACACTAAGAAACAATGCAAGAGAGTAGAGCCTAAGAAGTTTCCTTCCACCATATCTTATCTATAGTGTATGAGTGCATGATACTTGTGTTACATTCTTGAGATGATATTATAGTAGCCATTAAGAGTTGAGTGGGTTTGTGACCCTTTTTTAATTGCAAAAAATCTATGCTCAAAGTGATTGAGCATTTGAACTCAACCATTGGAGAGCAAGTAGTAGCCATAGCCAAGAAGAATCCTTAGAGAGTAGGAAGAGGCACTTGCTTTCGTAAAGAAGGATAAAACTAGGATAAACAACTCACTTGGAGTGATGAAACTACAAAATGAGCAATGCACCCATATTTCCATTATTGGAGCTCAAGAGAGGTAAGACAAGATTTTGAGATTTGTTTATTAGATTCTTACTTCAATTATAGGGCTTTCAAGGCATTGCACTAGAGTTGTGATGAAGATTGGGCCAAAGAAACAAAGTTGTGGTTATGCTTTGCTAGATAGGCATGCAATATTTTTGCCACAACTTTTGATAGAAACGTCAAGATGAGGAAATGAAATTTGATCTGGAAAGCTAACTTCAAGCTCTACAATATTGCAAGAGAAGTCTTGACTAAAATATGAGTGAAGGAGTGCATAGAAACTTCCAAATTACAGAGAGTGTTTTAAAATGATAGCATGCTCAAATATACAGTGTCCATGGTTTGGAACGGCAAGAGTAGCAAGCTTAGTCACATGACCTTTGTTGATGCTAAAAGTCACTTACAGTAAGAACATTTGCAAATTTAGATACTTGACCTTGATTTTTTTGAAATTTTTTTTATGATGGCATTTGTAGAGATTGCATGCATGTCCAAAGGGATTCACTCTTTATAAAGAACATATGTCACTTGTGAGCATAGAGTTTTGAAAAATCTCCTATTTACAACTCATATAAGGGTAACATTACCACTTCTCTACACTTATACGGTGGATATTGAAAATTTATCTTATAACCCTTTCTTCCATGTGGGATTTTGTATGGTTATTGAATTATCACTATTGTTAAACATAAGTGATATTTCATATGTGTTGGCATATATATTGATGGTAACATATTGTGATTGGCTTACTAGATCACTCCATTATATTATGCTATATCTTGATTATATGATAAACTTCTTAGTCTTTGTTAGTCTCATATATCTCAAACTTTGATGTAAGCACTAAGCTTAATATGAGCATTAATTATACATATGAAACTCTCATAAATAAAGTTAAGCCACTCTACTTACAAACCTAAAAGTAGTAGATTCTAATAATTCTAATGTGCCAACCTAGAGTGGAATTTATACAATAAGTAAAGTGAGACATTTGTGAATTCTTCAAGTGGATTATGAGTCGCACATTATGTTATAACCAACTTAAGACATGTATGTAGTGCACACAACATATACCATGTGCATATTAGCAAATACTTTTTTTGAGCCAAGCTATACTAGTGCACTATAAATGCATAGAGAACCCTTAACCTAGGACCCTTTGTTAATGGAACATCCTCTTAATGAAACATCCTTAGATCTATTTGGATTGAGCACCATGTATGGATGCTACATAATGGTTTCCAAAGTTTTGACTATATTTGTTTTAACTGGCACCTACATACGAGGAGATGACCGCCTTCAATGGTTTTTCCTTGTGTGCACATTAACAGGATGAGTGCCTCATTGGTTCTCCATTATAGTATAGGGCATGTTCCTAAGAGTGAATGATTTTTCTTCTTGGGCGGCAGAAGGTTGATGGGGATGCCTATCCTTTCTGGGCATGAGACTTGTAGGTGTGAACGTGGGTGAAGCCGTACCTGGGTGATGCCACAATATTCATATCTCAAGTGCTAAAATCTACATGATTTGAATATTTAATGAAATTCTAATAATTATTTGATTATTATTGCTAGTTTCATTTACTCAGTTAATTTTTTTAAAACATGATTTTTTGAATATTTGATTGATGTGTAGAGTAAGATGAATTGGATACACACCGTTAAGCACAATTTATTCCAATGACTTCTTTATTGAAATACCTTTGTTTATTCTAAGGCGTGCATATATCCTCTTTGTAAATATTTATTGATACTTGAGATTTTAGGAGATATATTGAAGCTATTTTAGAAATATTTTATGGCTCTTAGCAGTTGTGAGTTGTGCAACTGATTCCAACCATTTATTCAATTAGCTCAAACTCTTCTATCAAAATAGTGATTGTAAAGGGTCTATCTTTGGGCAAAGAAAGATTCATTTTAATATTATAAATACGGCATGGAGGAGGTGTCCACTCCATGTACAGGGAAAATGGCACCCAATAGTGTGTCACTCAATTATTCTTTACTCTTCTCTAATTCTATTTTGAGTTTTATGAGTTGTGCTTTTGATTTTATAAGAAAAGAGAGTAAGGGAGAGCTTCTTTTGCTCACTATGTGCAAGTCTCACACCCAATCTATGGAATAGTGGTACCAAAGCTCAACTTACATTTGGGGTTTCCAACGCTTACCCTCTTGCACGAAGTAGACCTCTCTAGAGCAATTGAGCTCTATAGTCCCAAATCAACTTCACAACTAGATTCCCAAGGCTTCGAAACCCCAAACCCCTCTATCTCTACTAAGAAATTTTGCACTTCAGTCGAACATTGAAAAATTCAATCCCCCCTACCATGGCGCCATCATTTTGTGAGTTCCAAGCCAAAAGAAGATTTGTAGGAGCTTAATTAAGATTTGTAATTAATCTTTGCTTAAGCTTCTTTTTGTAATTTGTGGGGGGGCAGTTTTTTTGGCCATTGGGTGATCAAGTCGACATTATCCTCAAGTCATTTAAAGTCAAGTTTTTTAAATAAGGCTTAAAGCCTTGCTTAATCCTTGCCTACTCAATCAACGTCAACCTTTCCTACACCAACTCACTTGTAGACTAGTCTGATCAACCTAAATCACCATCCCATCACCATTGACTTCTAGTTTTCAAGAGGGGATTCCTGTGCTATCACTCCAAGGCTGTGAAACTTCATCAAAATACCATAAAAATTTTCAATCTTTCTTTCCTAGTTCATCTCATGATTTTGTCGAGAAGTCACTCTCTATTTTGGTGCCTACACACCAAAATTTTATCACCATAGGTGAAGTGTCTTTGAATTACAAGGCGTCTTTATTATTTAGATAACTTCATGAAGTTGTTTGCAATCATCATGTCTCATGAAAGACCATCCAGCACTGCAAATTTTGATTCTACATTGTCGGTTCTTCCTGAACCAACATGGAGCAACACATGGATTTATTGGCCATGCAATTAGAAGAATAACGCCAACATCGAGCCCAACTAGAGCAAGAGTTGTGATCTCTCAAGCGTCCTTAATCCCAAATTTTCTCTACTGACGACGATGCTATGGTCCGCACCATTAATGCTACCCTTGAAGCATAATCCATCTGCAAAGAGACAAAGATAACCAAACATACCTTTAAATTTAATACCGATGGTATTATAGATGGTCTTAAGGTTCTTTCTTGGCGAAGTCAATTCGACTCATATTTTGATAATGAAAGTTATGTTGAAAATGATAAAATCAAGTGTGCTTTACATCATTTTATCGACAAAGCTTCTTTATGGTGGGATGTCACACACAAGAGCACTTATCGTCCTCTTACATGGAAAGCATTCCGTAAGAAGGTTCTCACTAATTTTCTTCTTGCCCAATTCAAGCTTCACATGTTACAAAAATTGGATGACCATTCCTCAAAAAATCGAAAGATTTTGGAATACTTTGTTGCAACTTCAAATGGTCTAGCCTATAGCTGAATCTACTTTTAAAAGGAATTATATGTCCGGCCTTCTTTCATTTTTCCAAGCTGAAGTCAACATGTTGAAACCGAATACATTGGATGAGGCTATCTGTTTGGCATATGCTGAAAAGAAACAAACTAAATATCGACGAGAACTTTCAACTTCCATAGGAAATAATATGGGTAATAACAACTCTTGTTTTTATTCTTTTTGTGCTTCCAACTTTCAATTTGGAAAGAACCATCCTAATCATCGACCTTGGATGTGAAAATTTTATAATAATGTAAGCCAACCTACAAATTCTAATCCCAAGATTTCTCATCCACCTTTTAATTTGCTTAAGTTATCTAAACGTAAAAATGTTAATCCAAGTGTCTCAAATACCAATTTCAAGAATGTAATTTTTTATAAATGTAATTGCTCTAGCCATATTGCAAGTCGTTGTCTTATATGGGTAACACTCCTGATTGAAAAAGCTTATTGCACATTTAAATTATCTTGGAGCTAACAAAGAAATTGAAGACATTGAAGTTTCTATCCATGCTTGATTGAAAATGAGATGTAAAATCCATAATAATGAAATGACTATTTTGCATGATGATGGCAGTATGCATGAATTTCATTAGGAAAAAAATGAACTCACAAATGGGCCCTTGAAAATAATATAGTTTAAGATGTGGGCCTTTTGGATTGTTCAATAGGAAGGCTAGATATTGACATCCATGGAGGGTGAATATTCTCTCTCCAAATCTTGGGTTTTCTATTAAAAAAAGGGGTAGTGGAGGATAAGAAAGGGAGAATGAATAGTACACAAAATTTGAGTTTCTCTCACATCGTATTTTTCCCCTTTTTTTTGGAAAATTTTCAATTTCGATTTTTTTCCCTCTTACGAAATCAGTTTGACCCAAAAGTTGAGCAACAAACCACTTTTCCTCTATTCTCTATACTCGTGAATTTTCGTCTCCATTGAAGCTCCCTGCTGAGAGTAATTAGGGTTTTGAGCGTTCTGCTTACCTCTGTACTTTCTTCTCCATGCAGCTCCAGATTTTGGGCAAAACACAGGTGCCCGTCTCTCTTTGCATTTTCTCTTGTTTGCTATTTTTTCAATAGGGTTTGATGTCGTTTCTTACTGTTGTTGTTGTTGTTTTATTACAGAGGTTGTTTGGGGCAGGAGACAAAGGTGCTCATCTCTCTCTCCTTTCTTTCCCCCCTCTCTCTATGTGTTGTTCCTCTTTTATGTTGTGTTTTCAATAGAATTTGATGTTGGTTCTAATTGTTGTTTTCTTGTAGAGTTTATTTAGAGCAAGAGGCAAAGGTGTTAATCTCTCTCTTTGTTTGGTTTTTTTTTTTTGCTGATATCTTTTCAATACAACACAATGTTAGTTCTAACCCTTGTTGTTGTTTTATTGCAGAGATCATTTTGGGTGACATTGCATAAGTGCTTATCTCTCTCTCCCTCTCTCTTTCTCTCTCTATGTTTCCTCTTTTCTACTTTTTTTTAGTATACCTTCATGTAAATACTAACTCTTGCAAAATTGTCTTTTGCAGAGATCAATTTGGGGAAGATTGGATAGGTGCTCATTTCTTTCTCTCTCCCGTGTACTCACACACACACTCTCTTTCTTCCTCTCTGTATTATCCCTTTTTATACTATCTTTACAATAGGGTTTGATGCTAGTTCTAACTTAAGGATCAATTGTTGTTGCAGCACTAAACACAAGGTAGAGCAGAGATTCTATAGCTCAATTTACAGGTAAATCTGCCACATTTTGTGGTGCCAAAATTTATTCATTTAATTAGTGACTTTTATGTTTGATGGGATTGATGTTTTCTTATGTCCATCATTTGCAATGGGTTTTGATTAGCAATGATTCAATCTTATCTTCAGCAGACCAGCTTATAGGTAAATTGGCCATGTTTTGTATTGCTTCTATTCATGTAGTTATCTAGATATTTTTTGCCAAAAGAGATTCATGCAAGTATTTTTGTTAAAAGGGATTCATGCAGGTGTTTTTTTGTACATGCAGGTATTGTACAAGGTTTAGGTGAAGCATATAATTCTCAATCGACTATTTTGATGTGGTGAGTGATTCCTTTGTGTTGGATGATATGGATCTGTTGGAAGTCGATGGTTCAAAAATCCTCTGCTTTATTGGTCCTATGTGTCCATTTGGATCTCCATGCCAATTGGCAATGATCCATGAAACTCTTGTATCATATCATCCATATAACACACAATCTATTGAGTCTTAGAATATCTCAGGTGTCAATCCAATGTGCTTATTAAGATTTGCATGCCATGTGGATGCTATCCTTGTAACAACTACTCTATAATACCCACATTTCATACAATGTATTGAGTCAAATTAGACTCCTCTTCATTATAATAAAATTTATTTTGGCAAAATTCTCTGAGTATTCTTGTGCTATTTTTTTCATTATATTTCATGTAAATGGTATGATTAAAGTGATGTTTGAAATTAAATCTATACTCTATGTTGATGTATATATCCACATGCATTTCAATATCGATGTTTATGTCTGTTTACAAAAGTGTAAACATCTCTTAATGCCATGTTGATTTGTATGGCATATTGGTGATTACTGGACAGACTTAAAATGCTTATTATTTAGGGGTTAATACATACTTCTTTACATCTAATTCATAGGTTATAATGCCTGAGAGAAGAGCAAGCATTCTATTGATAGAAGTACGTAACAGAAAAGATGAAGAAGGGAATTGGATCATTGATACGTATCATTGCTCATCTTGGTTACATATGCATCCAAGTATGAAGGGAGCTTTCAGGGTGAAAGCATCTGCAATTGTAGATGTATCAAAGCATTGGAAGGATAAAATTTTAGCTCTTAGACAAAGGAATGTTGATTCTCACCTTGTAACACAGGCGTTTGTACAATGTGTATTCATGCAAAAACAAATACATATTGCGCCCACTGTGCCCTTTCAACGAAACATTGCAAATAGTAAGTATTTGCAACTCATTGAGAATGAGAAATTTCATGATACCTATGTAACAACTTGTCTTGTATTTATAGAAGTATACCCTTCTTCGGATTGCTGTGAGTGGCAAAATGTTGAGAGTTTCATTGGTTCTTTTAAGTGTTACCACCTCAAAATTGGTAGATTGCTCTTTGAGGGGGGGCGCACAACTAAGCAACTCGCAGAGCACCTTGTTTTTTTCTATGACTCCAAGTACATATTACCCAAGGGGAGTCGAGAATATGGAACCCTTGAGTCTATGCACATATCGAATCTCAATAGCATAGAATGGCCAGTGTGTAGTAGCAACATTTTGCACATGTACCATATTGATTGCAATTTTTGCACACATGTTCAAGGAATGTTAGGGTTTGAGACGTACCAAAAGCACATACGTCATAAAAAATGCATTAGAGGATTATGTAACAAGGATTCTCGGCAAAACTTGGACATAAAAAATAACTCAGTCCTGACACAGTGGAGTGTCGAGTCACAACAAGGGACATGGCTTTTAGGTAAAAATTTTCTCTCTTAGTTGACTATTATCTTACTTTGGGATGAATCAACTAACTTTCCTTTCCAATTACAGGTACTTTGTCGCACAACGAACTTTATGCCTAGTGTTCAAGTATCGTAGATGGAGGATGCTCAAGGGTAAATGGTTGTGCCTTGATCAAGACATGCGTGAAAGTGCAACTGTGGATGTTATTGTCATTTGTGAGGGCCGCGAGCCCCAAGTGTTGCAAATGGAGGATGATTAGCCCTTGAGTATAATGCACTAGGAAATTACAATGTTAATGCAGAATCCACCTGTAAGCTTCTATTTTAAACTAGATGGTAGGAAAATTCGAATCCGAGTTGAGGATACTATTACCAGCGGAAAGTGTGTGGCTCCACATATTTTAGAAATTATAGAGTCTCCCTAAATATCCCAACACCACAAGTTGTAATATCCAACACCTGTAATTTTCTGGATTTTTTTGGCCAATAGAATATTGTCGCTTACAAACTTGCAATATTTAAAAATTATGGTATTTATGCAAAATCATACACTTGTTATACACTTTTCACATCAACACATTTACATATGCATGTAAACTTTATAAAGATGTAAGTAAAGCCATAACTAAATATCGTATGCTAACAACCCTTAATGGTTTAAAACTTAAGGTTTTTAAGGTAGAACTAGTTTAGTTCTTGTTTCATTGTTTCATTTCACACTTTCTCTCTTCATCTGTTTATATCCACCACATCGCTCCTACCTGCTACGATGGATGCTCGCACACACTTTGATGAGTGGATCCACGAGACTATCTTTGCCAGCTAGGGTGATGAGATATTCCATGTTTTCTCTAAGAACTTCAACCTTGAAAGCGTACTCTCATCACTAGATCCCCCCCTTCAGGTTTTGGAAGACTTTGTGAGCACCATTGCTACATGCACATACTCCATCAAGGGATCCGACATGACTTGGGTGCCTCTGGAACAACTCATAGTATTTTAGGCAGGGAAGAATTACCAAAAAGTGGTGAATAGGTGTCTGACCCATGTGGATCCTTCACATAGAGTATGCACTGTTCCCATGGGAAGTGCACCAGATATATCACCTTTGGATCTCGTGGAGTGTGATTGCGCATTGGCAATTTATCTCCTTGCATTGGATACACCCCTAGAGGAGGAGAGCTATGAAGATACAACTCCACATGTTATTTCTATCACATACACAGGAGAAGAACCGATTGAAGAGCTCATAAATGTTGAAGAGGAACATCGAGTGGTGACAGAGCAATGGTTGGCTCTCATGGTGCCATCTTCTTCAGAACAGCCACAAGTCGACAAACCCAACCTTGCCTCCTTGACACCCATTGAAGTAGATGGTGTACAATACTTGCTTCTATTAGATGTACTGCAATACTTGGAAATGAAGGAAGAAGAGTTGTTTTCTATCCTAGTCAGGGATTCAATGGAAGACTTGATTGATTATGATTACATGGATGTGCATCCAACAATGGCAGAGATTGGAAGATATGATGGCACAAGCTTAGATATTGTGAGCGCGATCATAGCAGCACAGGAGCATATTATCTCGGTTGAAGAAGATTACCTTGTGCCCGATGCTGAATTTGAAGCACTATAGTATGATTTGTTCAGACCAAGGCCCCAGCTTCCTACCAAGGAGTTTGTAGATCCCTTTGCCTAAAGAGATGCCTCCCTGACACACAAGAAAATGAAGATACAAGATGATCTGGAGAAGGTGAGATTTCTAACTACCATATATTTTTATGCAATGAAACTTGATGGTAGGATGAGTCGGGTCCCTCGGAGTCCATTGGTGAAATCTTGGCAAAAAATGATGCTTGCAGCTACCCTATCCGAAGTTTGGCGTCTGGGGCCACTTTCTAGCAATGATGCCTACAGCTATCCTGTGTGATGACTCGGACAGGGCAGCTACAAGTATAATTTTTGGCCAAGATTTCACCGGTGGACTCCGGGGACTCGACGCACCCTACTATCAAGTTTCATCACTTTCTGATAACTCTAGGTTAGTCACTAAATATATTATTTGATTTGACTTTGTCATTCAGGACATACTGTATATAGATGAGTTTGCATCAAGGCAAGGAGGAGCTCGACATGCGGATCGACGCAAGGATTCAGCTCTTAAGAAATATATTGGTAAACTTGTTGCAGATTTGGTGGTCTTCCATAAGAAGTGCTCACCAAGAGGGCAAGAAATAATCATGAAAATTCGAGCTTTGACCAAGTTTGGACCTTTTCAAGCGATACATGTGACATCTAGCTTGGAGAAGGTGGTGCTAATCAAGCGATCAAAGCTTCTTTACTTGTTTGACCAAACATGTGGTGGAGCAATGTGTGTGCTTGCGACATTAGGTAACCTCACTAAAGCGTTAGATCTGCTTCTCCTAGAGAAAGAGCTAAAGGGGGAGTGCATTATTTTTGAAGCAAAGAAAGAACTTATATTTTCATCGAAAGCTGGCCCCTCCTCTCAACCGATGAAAAAGCCAAGGAACAATTGAGAGTTCTTGTTGGCTATCGACTTTTTGTATCTACCATCACTAACAACCATCACATGTATTTTTCTTGATGAATATAAGATACTTTAATTTGTCCCTATAAATAAATATTTATTAAATAAATGTGTGGTTCATATAAGTGTGACGATAATGTGTGGTATGTGAATGACGCATTCGCATACGTTAACATAATTCAACACGTAGTACTGCACTTGTGATTGCGTAAGTGTGATGATAATGTGTGGTACGTGAATGAGACATCCACATATATTAACATAATTCAATGCATAAACTGCACTTTGTGATTGTGCATAAGCAATAACGTAACTTGTATCCATACATATTACTACTTTTGATGCGTTCCTACTTTAAACAAAAATTAAGAGTCATGCATTTCAATAAACAAAACAAAACAACTTTACTCAATTATTTGAATTCAGTACACATCGCATGAGATATTATGTATATATAAATAAATATTCCAATGTGGCAGAGTATACAAAATTTTTTCGGCTTCCAAGATGTTATGGAGATGTAACACTCATTACAAACCTTGCATCATTAATCTAGTAAACTATGGCGGAGTTCCCTTGCCGTGTCGAAGCCGAATGATAAAGTTCATATCTTTATCTGTGATTGTGACACGCTTTGCATGGATGGCCACAAGATGTGTATTATCAAATAAGTTGATGATAAACCCCTCTACAGCTATTTGTAGGGCCTCCACAGCTGCAACAATCTACCTTCTTGTTGGTGGGCCATCCCGCTATCATGATGTTATGAGGACACAGTGTGAAAAAGTATGGAATGCATCATCATCTGACTTCTCTATTGATCTAGAGAGTCAATGTGAGCTGAGCTATTAGTACTAGTATGAGTTTCATGGATTATCCGAAAATACTAGATTTTTTGATAATTTTAGTCTATTTTTGATATTATTTATTGAAAAAATTCGAAAAAGTTAGAAAAAGCTTCTAGATTAGGATGGCATGCAAAAAGCTAGTTGCTTTTTCAACCAATTAGGAGATTTTTCATAAAAAGGACAGATTGACGAAATGCGCGCGTCGCGATTGCTGTAAACATGCTGAAAATTGCAGATTGAACTGAAAGAAGGAGTGATCTGGGAGATCCGTGAACAGGTGTTCGAAGGTTTTACCCCCTTTCGGAGCCAACGGAGCCATCAGATTTGGGTTCCAGGCAGCAGAGAAAGAGCAGATTTTTCTCATCTACGTTTTTGGTTTACGAAGGAGCTCCAGGAGAACTAATGCCTGGAGATTACTTCTGAGTAGTGCAAAGATTCTAGGTTCTTTCAATACATATTGATTCAATTCATTGTGATTTGTTTTTGTTGTGTTTACCACTTGGGTATTCTCTATCTTCTCTTCCATCTCCTATCTCTACTTCCTTCTACTTCTGATTCCCGGTGGATTCAACCTTTTGACAAAAACCTCTCTGACATTGGTGAACCCGACGTGAAAGGTCGTCATAGAAGAAGGAAAGGTAATATAGGAGAACCTTCGAATACAATCTCCAGTGATGTTTTGCAACAATTAGTGCAAAATATGAATATGCTTATGCAGGTACAACAACAACAATAGGTGATGTAAGCTTCAGCTCAAACAGAAAGCATTGTGATGAATGCTTTGCAAGTAGTTGAGCGTGAGGTGAAGTTATTCAATGGAAGGAATGTATCTGCATATGTACATACCTATGCTCAGAAGATGGAATTCTTTGGAGTGGCTCAATTTGCATGGAGCCAGTATTTTATACGTGTTATTGTTCATGAACTGAAAGCGCGGATTACTGAATTATACTTGCAGGATGTAGATTGGGTAGCCTTCAAGAAGACACTCAAGGAAGAATTTTACATTGAGGACACCAGTTTGATTACACGCAAGACTTTTCAGGAGTGGGTTATACAACCCAATAAGGTTCTTGTGGCTACGGAATTGTTAAGAGAATTTGAAAGTCGATTTGAGCAGTTGGATCTTGCAGAACAGCAAGCTCTTGCAAGTCAAAAAATTGAATTATTTCTACAGGCAGTTGATCTTGAGCTTCAAGAGAAGCTTGATAATTTGCTAGAGGATCAGATTACAGAGACAGGTTTGAAAACAGAGTGGAGACATGTCAAGGAAGCTGTTACTGCTCTTGTGAAGAAGCATAGAAGAATAGAAAGATTGCATGTCTCTAGCTTGCCCACTGTTACAAGCAAGACAGTTGATGTATCTAGTAAGCTACCTACTTCTGTGGCTAGCCCTATGGCTGTTCCTGCTATTGTTTCCTCTGTTAGGGAAGATGTCTTGGATGAATTGGTCAAAGGGATGTGGGATCTTCAATTGAAGGTTGGAAAATTGGATGAAAAAGTATAAGAGGAAAGGGGACGGGTAGCAACCCCTAAGCCTGGAAAAAGATGTATGTGGTGTGATAGTTTGCAGCACGAGAGAAAGGATTGTGCTGCCTATCAGGAGGCCTTGGCACGACAACTTATCTTTTGGAAAGATGGCAAGATCCATGCACAAGAAACGGGATTGCCTCTTGCTTTGAATTTTAGAAAGGGAGGTATGCAGAAGTTGTTGGAAGACTTGGCTGTCCGAAATGCTTATGCAGCGATACATGCTTCTACTTTTGGTCTACGGTTGGATAGAATGCATGGCCAAGTGATGGTTGGTCCAAAGGTTGAAATATGGACACATGCTTTACATGCAGCTGAAAAGAGAAAGGTCACTGATAGTGAAATGTCTCATGTAGGGCAAGATATTCGTGGCATAACTGGTTGGGAATCACCGGTAGATGCATATTCAGTGTATGCATATTTAGCAAAGGTACAAAACACGAATGTACTTGTGGAAGAAAAATGAAAAAGAGATGAAGATATTGTAGGGACATCTAAAAGAATGACAAGAAGAAGTGTGGATCAGCCTAAAGTTGCAAATCACCTACCTCCCGAGCATGTTATGAAAGAGGTTAGTCAGAAGCAAAAACATGATAACAAACAAGAGGGCAAAAAGAAGGGCAAGCAGCTAGGATATAAGTTGCAATCTGACATTGAGATAGCCACATATATTAAGAAGATTCTTGAAGAACGGATCTTAAATAGTCGGGTGGAATTTACCTTGGAAGAGGTGCTTGGCATTGCCAAGCGATAATTTCATGATGAGATCATTGACATAATTAAAAGGAAGCGTTAGTTTCTTGGTGATACCACTAGTGCATTGCTGCAATTTGAGGAGGAAACTGGTTTGTTGGGTATTCTGGCTGAATATGAGCATGAAGTAGGTACTGGATTATCTATGCAGGATGCTACTAATCAGTGGACAATATGTGAAAAAGAGAAGAAAGTGGCTGAAAATGCATCGTCTTGTAGCAATATGCATGGTGGAGTAAGGCAAATGCAACAATATGGAGAAGAGACTCTAGGATTTATTCCTCGAAATCACTACACAAGAAATCATTGGGCTAGAGCTACCACTGAAACGGTAGTGAAAATAGGGGAGTGTGAAACTCCTTGTGTTGCTTTACGTGAACATGGGTCTGAGATAAATGTCATTGAGCGTGGATTGTATGAAAATGGTGCATGGCCTGTAGACACTGATCATGGTTGGTGAATGAGGGCTGCAAATAATTCTTCAGGGGAGCTCTATGCTGCATGTCCTAATGTAAAAGTGATGATTGGTGATGTACAGGAAGAGCAACACTTCTTTGTGCAAGATAATTCCTCATATGCATTGATTTTGGGACAGCTGGAGGGGAGCTATGGAGCTCTACCCCGAGACCTACGGACCGCTTATTGATCAAGCAATTCAAGCTAAGCGGCCATGGCTACCTCTCACATAGTCGATGCGCAATGCCTACCTTACGGGTGTAGTGAGCTTACCTTGATGCTCAATTGAGTTTCCTCCTCTCTCTTCCACTCCGGTAGCTCCACGATCCTTGCGGCAAGATCAAGCAACCTCAAGCCCTCTACGTCAAGCTCCATCCTCGATAGCCGCGCGAGAAAAGAGAAGAGAAGAGAAGAAGAGAAAATGAAGAGAGAAGATGGGGAGCTTCTTCTCCACGATCCCTCACTCTCACACACTCACTCCCTCACTCCCTCACACTCCCTCAATCCTTCACTCAAGCACAAGCAAGAAGGCAAGAAACAAGAGAAGAGGAAGAAGAAGCTTTGACCACACACGAGAATTAGCTTCTCATTCACTTTTCAACTTTACATACAAAACCCTAAATCCCTTTTGGGTGGTCATCCCCTTATCCCCTCTTTCACATGGCCGGCGGCCCTTTTTTCCATTGTCCTCCTATCTTCCTAGCTTCCTTCCTACCGCCCGTCTACCTTTACAAATTGCATGGGTGAGAGCCTGGCACTCCTTAAATTAAATCATGATGCGCTTGTGCTCTTTTACAAAAGTATTGACTTGCGCTTTTCCTTGTGCGTCTTTCTCCCTTATTTGGAACTTTTCTGTGCTTCTTATGTTTCTAGATTTTCCTTGTGCGCCTTTGTCTTTCGTTTCACTTTTCCTTGGCCTTTTTCTTCTGCTTTAGCTTTTCTAGATTTTCCACCTTGTTCATGTAACAGTTAAGATTATCCCCCTTCTAGACGAGTGCCAGTCTCATGGCACTCACCGTTGTAGGTAGCAGGCTTTGGCCTGTACCGAAGACGTGGGGGGTGGAAGGGACATTGATGGTTGCCGTGGAGGAGTGTTGGTAGTGGTATGGAGGAATATTGTTGGGGGCATGTTGGTGGCCTAGGTGGTTGGTGGTAGGGTTGTTGGAGTTGGTGGTAGGATTGTTCTTTGTTGGGGATTGCACTAATGGCCAGCACAAGTATTGGTTTGTTGGGGATTCTGCACATGACGATTCTTGGTGGGTTTGCAGGATGATAAATGATAAGAATTCAGAATTGGGTGTCGGTGAAGAGCGAATGACACTTTCGTTGGAGTCTTCAATACCTGCAATTGAAAACCTCTCATAGCTGGTCTCACCCTAGGGGTAGTGCTAGTCTTCTCTATCGTGCACAAGACATAGTTCACTTAGTTTGGGAGATAGGTCGAACTCGAAGCAAGTTGAGAGTATTGTCAGCACACTTGAGGACCCAAACTGCGTATATATTTCAGTGCAGATATTATGTGAGTGCTCGTGCATACTTAGATATTACGTAGTTAGAAGACAGCGGGCTAGTTTCTCGTAACAATGTGTAGACAAAGAAAAGTTATCCATGTTGAGAAGAAGTACACGTGAAGGTGTATGAGACATCCTTTGCATTGTGACTGCACGACGTAGCATAATTGAACATAGGGACACCGCACTTTCGATAGTTGGGAGCTGTTGGACTTGCTTGATGAGGACGGTGTACTTTTCATGGCCATTTATGCGGTGCTTACCACAATTGATTGCAATGGTATTAAGGCAGAGTGCAAGAGGGAATTGTGCGAATGGGTCAGGGTGACAGATCTAACCACAGGTGAGGCAAGCTCCCTAGGTATGTCTTGCCTTTGATGTGCCCTGAACAATTGTGGGTGATGCTAAAGGGCTAGGGGACTAGAGACGGAGCCAGCCGACCAAGGTCACTGGACGTGCCTAATTTGAGGACCCCTAGGTGCTGTGCTGTAATCGTGGGTGCTTCGTATCTTTTTCTTCTTTTATTTTCTTTTTTCCTTTTCCATTTTCTTTTTCTTGTGCTTCTTTTTTTCTTGTTTATTTCTTTCTTTTTTCTCTTTTTTTGTTTTTTTTTAAATTTTTAAAAATTTTGTCTTTTTTTGGACTTGCTTGAGTACAACTATTGCAACATGTTGAGGCTATCAGCCTTTCAATGGGTTGGGAAATGACAAGCTTCGAAGGCTCAGGAAATGGATATTACAGTGATGATTGTGCCCTAGCCTCATTGTTAGAGAAGCAGTCATTGAGATGGGGAGATAAACTTGAGATATTGGAACCCTCTTTGGAACGTGTGATGTTGGTACAATTGGGGTAACAGCTGCGTGAGTGCCTGGTGCAGAGTGTAACCCAGAAAGAGGAAGTGGTTAAGATCACGCTTTGGGCCATGTGACATGGACACTCGCACGGATGATCTTTGCTTTCGGCAGCGTGGCTTTGTTGCAACTCTTTGTGGGGTCGATGGACTTGCAGTGATTTGGGCATTGAACACTTTCGCACAAAGACCTGTGTCATCCTACATTCACTTGTCACTTCATGAGAGTACATGCACGGCATATGCCGCAACTAGAATAAACTAGTGCTGAATTCCATGGTGTTGGCTTAAATACTTATCACCTGCACTTGATTAGCTTTTTCTTTTGCTAAAGACATGAAATATATTAAACGCAAATATGAAAAGTTTGTACAATTGGGAAACATGTCAGCACTTAACCATTTAAAGACAAAAAGTCATGGCTAGGTAGCATTTGATAAGCCTTTTATACAACATGGGGCTACTCTATTTGTACGAGGCGGGGCGAGTTTGGGTGGTCGGGCGGCTGAGGCTATGCTGGTGAGGGGCTCCTGTGAGGCTGGGTGGGGTAAATGTCGGCTCGAACCTGAGTGGTGTAGTCCCTGGCCGCAACTGTTTCCAGAATACTTTTGAACAATGCATCAAATTCCTGCTTGTCTCGAGCTGCCCTCTCCTCTTTCGAGCACCTGGTGCCCGAGCGTCTGCTGGGGGTCCGCACGGTCGGTGTTGTTGTGCCCTGTGTGCTCCCTTGAGCTTCTATTCCCCTGACCTGGGAATTTTTTGGCCTACGTCCGGGGGTTTCTTTGCATATCTTTCAAGGGTAGATACGTAGCGTTCCGACGGAGGAGCTTGTTGTTAAGACTTCAAGCTCAATCTACTATCTTTGGTATGACCATACCCGACACGTAAAGTGTCCAGTTGTACCACACTATGGGGACATTAAATAAGTCAGTGCTTAGGACTTAACTGCTTTGGTGTGAATGGTCCTTTGTGACCTTAGGTTGTACATTCACTAAGTAGTGTGTGGAATGATAATGAAAGTGAGAGAGCACTTTGCTCTGACTGTTTCTTCTTCACTCTGTCTTTGTCTTTGATTGTTAACATGGTATCAGAGCACCCATGACTGGGCTCTGTGGAGTGCATACGGGAAGAAGACCTGAAGATTGAATTGTCAGGGTTGAAGAGAACAAAGGACTGACTATCATTTTCCTATGGTACAAGGTAGGCATTATCATTGTGACTTGTCATTGCTTGAAGGAGGACCTGTGACTTGTTTGGAGCCTTGTAAAGGCTTGGTTTATCATCATTGAGTGGATATACATCGAAGTGATCATCAGCGTGAAGAAGGAGAAGCCCATATCTATCCATGCAAACTGCGCCAAGTTGCTAATCTGCATATGCCAGCTGGATAAGCATATTGGAAGGGAATGGAGCACTTAAATGCTTGCTAAATCATCATTGGAAGATGGGTTATTGTCCTGGAATGCTAACCCTTGATGTAGACCTCATCTATGAACTATGACAGTTGACCACAGGTCTGAAAATAGTGAACACTTGCTGTAATCAGGTGTATACAGCATATACTTGATTCTACTCAAGAGCTTTGAGCTTCTTGGCATGCTCAGGAGAACTTGTTGAAGCATATACATGCTCTGGGAACCATATGTATTGACTGACATGGTTGTGGACTGAAGTTATTGACTGAAATGCTCAGTTTTGGGAAGTCATTGACATGCTAAAATCTGTCATGAGCAGTGTGGGCTGCATGTATCACTACACTCTAAAGTGTATCAGTCACTCTAGTTAGCTCCAGGTACACGGTGACTTGCATATGTCTCTCAAATGCTATGAGCATTGAAAAGGGAGTTGAAGCAAATGTATGGAGCTGAAACAAGATGCTTTCACATGGTTCTTGAATGTCATGAATAGCAAATAACCAGTAAATGTCTTCATTGCTACTGACTCTTGGAGACAGATCATTCTTGGATGAGGTCAAGATCATGTATTGAGTTCTATGCATGGTAGCATAAGGTTATGGCATTTTGCAAAGTCTTTGGGACTGAAATACCTTGACAATGACTTTTTTTTTTTAGTGCTTGAAATATACAGTAGGTATATCTTGTTTTGTACTTGTAACAAATGTCATACTCTATGTTAGAGTGACTTAACTGAGAACTCATATGCAGAGATAGATCTCTGAACTGCTACAAGCATTATGGGACATGTATGTCATGTATACTCAATGTTTTTGGCCTTAAAATTACAGCTGGTTACTCACAGTTTACAGTTTTTAGATTGTATGTATTTACCCTGGCAGTGAGGTTGCAGGAGTTTAAGCTGAAGCAACTACATAACATATGTATTGACTGTTATACCTATGGGTTAGACCACTTGTTTGTGTGGACTATTTTGAGCTGTCATTAGGCTGAAATACCCTGGTTTTTGTATTGCAATTAATTGCAGAAAACTGTCATAAACAGTTGAGGATTGAACTTGGTCAGTCATACTTGTTGGCTTGCAGGAAGTCAGGCAGTGACTAAATATTGCCTGGTACAATATGGCTAATGCAGAGAGGACTGACACCATAACCTAGATAGTGGGGGAAAATCTTGACAATAACAATTATGCCATAAGGAAGTTCCGCATGGAGAACTTCTTAATAGGGAAAGGCTACTGGGAGTTGGTGACTGGAGCAGAAGCTGAACCTGAGCTCCCAGATCAACCTACGACTGATCAGAGATGATTACACCAAGCTTGGACAGAAAGAGCTCATAGAGGCTTGCACTAGCTCTCTTTATGTATCTCAGATGCCATGGTAATGCAAATAATGAACTGTAGCTCTCCTAAGAATGCATGGGACACTTTGGTCAAGTACTATGGCACAACCACAAGTACCAGGAAGATACAATTGAAGCAGAAGTTCAACAACGTGGAGAGAAGGAGCAGATCTATACAGGATTATGTCATGGAGGTTAAGACCATTGCAGATCAGTTGGCATCTATTGGTTCACAGGTTGAAGATGAAGACATGGTTGTTGTGACTTTGAATGGCATGGGGCTTGAGTATGAGTCTTTTGACACTTCTGTGTCTGTGAGGGTTGAAATGCCTGATTTTAATGAGCTGGTTGCATTGCTTATACATGAGGAGGTTAAACTTGGCTTGGCTACAAGGTCAAGTAGTTCTAAAAATAAGGATACAAATTTTTTATTCGAATCAGCGTGGTCATGGCAGCCATGGTAGAGGCTATGGATCTGGTAGAGGAGGCCAGCATAATGCATCCTATGGAAATAACAACCAGCAGGTATCAAACACGAGAGGTGGTGGAAATTTTAGAGGCAGGGGGAGATCTAGCCCTAGAGCCAGAGGCTCTTGGTAGCAGGAGCGTCCATTTGACAATCCCAATAGGGATAAGGATTGTCACTACTATGGGAAGTATGGGCATATTGCCAAGGACTGCTGGAAGAAGTAGAGCAATTAGAAAGGCAAAAAACATGGACACTTTGCTATGTTTAGTCATGTAGATGATACTTCAGGAGATAGATTGTTTGCCATGCAGTATGTAAAAGGCAGAGCTGCTGAAAAATCCACTAATGATGCAGTTTGGTATATTGATTCAGGGGAATTGAACAACATGACCCCTCACGATGATTGGTTCACTCATATGGTGGCTGAAAAACATGGCTATGTCTATACAGGTGCATTGAACATAAAGGCAAAGTGCCTCTTGTGGTTCATGATGGCATAAAGAAAAATTTGCATGATGTATTGCATGTTCCATCGATTATGAAGAACTTACTATCTGCCAGTCAGATGACAGAGCAGAACTTGCAGATTAGATTCAATAAGCATGGTTGCTTTATTGAAGAGTTTGGAAATGGATGCAAGTTGATAGCTCGCGATCACAGGAATGGCAGAATGTTTACTCTTGATGCTACTTTGCCAGGGCTGAGTTGAGTTATGTTTGCCCATGGTTCTGGCACTATCAGAGATTTGGAAATTTGGCACAAGAGAGTGGGGCATGTGAATTTGCAAAGGTTGCAAATTATGCAGAAAAAATAGCTTGTTACAGGTTTATCCAAGTTCCAATATTCAGATATTGGTCATGTATGTGATGCTTGCTAGTTTGGTAAGCAGTCAAGGTTTCCATTTGTCAGGCATGTAAGGTAGAGTACATGTCTGTTGCAATTAGTGCACTCTAATGTTTGGGGGCTAGCCAATAATGCATCTATGGGAGGCTCAAAGTATTATGTAAGTATTATGTGACATTCATTGATGATTACAGTCGCTATACTTGGGTTTACATTCTGAAGACAAAGGATGAGGTGTTTGTTGTTTTTTAGCAGTTTAAAAAGCAGGTTGAAAAGGAATTTGATTGCTATATCTCTTGCTTGAGATCAGATAGCAGTGGGGAGTATGTGTCAAATGAGTTTGACAACTTTCTGGCTGAAAATGGCATACGTAGGCAACTTACCTCCAGCTACACTCCTCAACAAAATGGGGTAGTTGAAAGAAAGAACATGGTCTTGATGAAAGCTGCTCGTGCCATGATTAATGAGAAGAAGATGCCGCTCTATTATTGGGTTGAGGCTGTCACGATAGCCATGTATATCTTGAATCGGACTCCCACTGTAGGTATTCATGAGATGACACCTTTTGAGAGGCTGTATGGCTTTAAGCCGGATGTATGTCACATGAAAGTCTCTGGCTGTTTTGCTTATGTGCACATTCCAGATGAGAAAAGAAAGAAGCTAGATCCAAAAGCGCATAAGTGTGTTTTTATTGGATATTAGTAGGAGAAGAAGGCATACAAATGCTATGATCCCTCTACCAGGGAGACTTTAGTGAGCAGGGATGTTATTTTTGATGAGATGGGTTCTTGGTATGTTTCACCGGCTACAGTGCCATTGCAGTAGAGCACTGCTATGACAGGACTTAGTGGTCAGATAGTATCCCCATGGATAGGGAGATTGAGGAGCTCACCGTCCACTGACACCAGTATGTCAGTGAGGGGGAGATAGATGTCTTGGAAAGAAAAGCAAAAGAGAAAGCTACTGAGGATGCATATGGTATGATGACACCAATATGTCAGTGAGGGGGAGATATGATGTCTTGGATAGCAAAGGAAAAGAGAAAGCTACTAAGGATGCATTTGGTATGAAATGATGTCTTGGACAGCAAAGGAAAAGAGAAAGTTACTGAGGATGCATCTGGTATGATGACACATGGTAGAATGACTTCTGGATATGAGTTTGCTGATGCTTTAGACAGTGAACTTGGTATTCCGACTGTCTATATGCCTGGCACAAGGCAGAGCATGTACATTCCGCCTCATGAGAGAGGGGAATCGAGCAGTGCACCACAGCCTAGATGCTCACAGAGGGTTAGATACCCTGTTGATAGGTTGACGTACAATGGCTACTCTACAAAGCATTATGCTTACATGACAAAAGTGATGGAGATCAAAGAACCAGGTACATATGCTGAAGCAGTGAAAGATGAGAACTAGTGTGCAGCTATGGATGAAGAAATGAATGCCTTGGTTGAAAATAAGACATGGGATCTTGTGCCACTGCCTGAAGGGAAAAAGACCATTGGCTGCAAATGGGTCTACAAAATCAAATGCAAGTCGTATGGTAGTGTGGAAAGGTACAAAGCTAGGCTGGTTGCTAAGGGGTATGCCCAATAGTATGGAATTGATTATGAGGAAACATTCAGCCTTGTTGCCAAGATGGCAATCATACGCACTGTGATTGCTTTGGCTGCTGCTAAAGGCTGGAAATTGTAGCAGATGGACGTTAAGAATGCATTTCTTAATGACCACTTAGTAGAGGATGCTTATATGGTTCAGCCTGAAGGGTATGTTCACCCTGATTTTTAGCATTATGTATGTAAGCTGAAAAAAGCATTGTATGGGCTGAATCAGGCTCCGAGAGCCTGGCATGCAAGGATCAGTAATTACTTACATAGCTTGGGATTTGCTATTGGTAGGGCTGATCACAGTCTATTTACAAAAAAGACAGACAAAGGATTGATAGTGCTGGTTATCTATATTGATGACCTAATAATCATAGGTGATGATGATTTGGGGATACATCATGTTATGCAGATGCTAAAATCTGAATTTGACATGAAAGATCTAGGTGAATTGAAGTACTTTTTGGGTATTTAGGTGATCAAGGCTGAAAATGGTTTATGGCTGATGCAGAAATATTATGCCATGGAAATGCTGAAGAAATATGTCATGGTTGATTGTAAACCATTGGGATACACCTCTTGATCAGAATGTCAAGCTGGACATTAGCACTGGAGCTGAAATTCAGGATGTGACTATGTACAGGAAGATGGTTGAAATTCTGATCTACTTGACCATCACTAGGCCGGACTTGAGTTATGTAGTTGGGCTCATAAGTCAGTTTATGCAGAAGCCCAAGAAGCCACATTCAGATGCTGTTAGGCGGATTTTGAGATATATTAAGTCCACTGTAGCTTATGGGCTGTTCTATGTGAGAGATAAGCCCTTGAAACTGGTTGGATACACAGATGCAGATTGGGAAGGAAGCTCATATGACCATAGATCTACGAGTGGATATGCTTTTGGATTTGGTAGCGGCGTGATTAGCTAGAGCAGCAAGAAGCAGCCTACGGTTGCTTTGTCGAGTACTGAGGCAGAGTACAGGGGTGCTGCATTGGCAGCATGCAAGATTTCATGGCTGCTCAAGCTTATGGCTGATTTGGACATACAGGTAGATGCTCCAGTGAAGTTACTATGCGATAATCTGAGTAGTGTACTCTTGGCCATGAATCCAGTATATCATGCCAGAACGAAACACATAGAGGTACACTACCACTTCATCAGAGAGATGGCTCTTGCAGGACAACAAGTTGATCTCATTCATGTAAAGACTGATGAGCAGGTTGCGGATATCTTTATCAAGTCCTACGGTAAATATAAGTTCAGTGTTTTTAGATAGCTGCTTGGTGTGCAGATGCTGTCTTGAGCTTGAGGGGGAGTGTTAAGACTTCAAGCTCGATCTACTATCTTTGGTATGACCATACTCGACAATTGAGTTATCCAACTGTACCACACTATGTGAACATTAAATAAGTCGATGCTTAGGACTTAATTGCTTTGGTGTGAATGGTCATTTGTGACCTTAGGTTGTACATTCACTAAGTAGTGTGTGGAATGATAATGAAAGTGAGAGAGCACTCTGCTCTGACTGTTGCTTCTTCACTATTGTCTTTGTCTCTGATTGTTAACACTTGTGCTACATGCTCCCTTCGACAGCGGATAGCGTCCTTGCAAGCTAGCTACACTGGGTACTCCATGTCGGCTACCGTAGGGGGACCTGAAAAATGGAAAACCAAGGATTAGGCCTTGAGGCAGGATAAAACTATTCGCATGGAAGGGATTATACAGTGGGTTATCAAGCGCATATGATGAGGAGGGAAGAGGTGAGGCATGCAATGTTTATTGTAGAGGGATGGCCCCCATGATGATGTTCATTTTGCCTCCAGCCATTAGCAGATCTTAGCTTATGCTAAGTTGTGTGGACTGGTTGTCATGGAGTGGGTCCTGGCTCATCCTCAGAAGGATAGACCAAAAAGGGGGAAAGGTGTATAGAAAGGGATGGTACCCTGTCTACACCATCAGAGATATTGGTCAGGGCTTCTTCTGGTGGTAATGAGGGTTGCATGCTCTCCACCTGGAGGCGGGAATGGTCACACAACTTCTAAATGTGTGGTGAGAGGAGGACCTGAGGAGCTTAGCCTGTTGAACCCAACTCTTCTCCCTGCACTTGACTATCATTGCTTGTGTGTGTTGATATTGTCTATACAGGGTCACAAAATTCATTGTTTATTTATGTACATATTTACGAATCCATGTCACTTCAGGAGGATAAAAGCCAATTGTAGAACTTCGGATTGTACTGGAGTGTGGCACACACATCTAATACTTGTGGCGGCTTACTCAGTATCGATAGATATTTTGTAACATCGAGTAGCATGGAACCTTGTCCGAGTCTACTGGCAACATGTAACTCCTCAGTGAGAACCTTATCATACAAAGAGTTCTCTTGGCTAGTTTCAGCTAAGTTCGTACCCTGAATGGCAGTCAGCACTCGAAAGGAAGTTGGTGCCACATAGGTTGGGTCTCTTTGAGACTGCCATTTGGCTAATCTCTCCTCTGAGGCAGTCATGATCTGGGCTCCTAGTTTGGCCATTGCAACACGGTTTTCACACCAACGTTGTTCCAATTGACTTTGGCCCTCTAATTGTCGCTTTAGTTACTCTATCTCTAAGAGATTTGGTTGGCAGAGCACATCATTGAATGTTATAGTTAAGCGTAGTTCATCGGCTTCCTTGTTAGAGATGAGTCGCATGGGTTCATGCAGGAGCTTGTTATAATGCTCCTCAAGATGTTCTTGCTCTTCCCAGGATAAGGGAAATGGCAAGTATTCTTCAAGCTGCTCTTTAGGAAATGCGCCCATGTCTACCAGGACATAGACACATGAGAACACTTTGAGCTTAGCATCCAACTTGGTTAAGCATTCTGCGACACTTCTATGTTCAACAAGGGCTTGCATAGTTGCTATCTCATGTAGAGTTCTAGGAGTTTGCCTAGGCTTTAGCGTAGCTGGGGGCTCAGGCCTAGACGAGCAAGATTGGTCAATGCTAGGATTTCTTATGCTCTTGGGGTTTCCATGTTTCTCTTGAGGCTTTGTTATTGCGTCATGGTTCTCCTTGGATGTGATTGGTATAGATTTGTCACTCTATTTTGACAGCATTGTATCCACTCTTGATTGGTCAATGCGAGTTTTGTTGTCAGTGGATTGAGTATTGCAAGCAACCGTTGATGGTAATGACTGCTTTGATTTTTTAGAGCACATGGATGTGTCTGAGGTTTCACCGCTATTAGGAGAGGCATCAATGGGATCATTGGTGGATGGACTCGATGCTTTGTTCCTCAGCTCTCCAGCGCTCTTGGTGTCAATGTTCTTAGGGTCCACAACCACCTGTAACTGCTATTGTTTTTGCTATTTTCTCCTCTTTTTATTGGTTAGTGAAGGTGCATCTCTCAATGGCTCAAGACCCTGGACTAGGTCAATAGTTGACGTGCTTGGTTGGGCCTCAGCATTCCCTTTCTTTAGTGTGTCCTTATAGGACATAGTCGTGGCCTACTGAATAGCCTTGCTAGGTTGTGAGGGTACAACTGCCTCCCTTTTTGGAGAGTCTAGCTCTTCCCTTCTATTTAACTCCTAGACATTAGGCACTTTGGAAGTGCTGGAGTTGTCAATGAAGTTGGTTGCGATACCTTCTCCACAGATAAACTACTAAGGACACGTTCCACAAGGGGCATTGCCACGGCTAAGGGCTGTGATTGCTGTGATCTCTGGTTGGAAGTAGTAGCAGCTAGTTCAGTGGACTTGCTACTATTGGTGGATTGCGGTGTCAAGTCCTTAGGTTGATTGGAAGTGGTCATGTCTTTTGTTGCCCTTAGAGCATTCACTTGCGTAGATCGAGTATCAGTTGAGCTAGGCACGGTGGATTTCACAGGCATATCCTTAGGTTGAGAGTTAAGGGTGGTGTCATGTCTTGCCTCTTGGACATTTGGAAGCTCTGATGTAGGTAGAGATTGGGATTGAGTAGCCGCACTTGACGACTGTTGTGCTTCCTGTGTCCGTTTAGGGGAAGAGGGTGTAGGAGACTTAAGACTCCTATGTGGCTTTGACACTGGTTGGGAGGTTTGCTCGCGGCTGTTAGATGATTTTGCTATTTGCTTTGTTGAGCATTTAACCTTGCCATGAGCAAGGTTGTGCCTATGATGCATGCTATCCTCTTTGGGAATCAAAGGCTCCTTGGGCACTAGCTGCTTTTGTGTATCTTCAATGATTACATCTGATATTTGCTTGTCAAGCACGCTAGGCTGAGGATCTACCCTCAGACTAGTCCCGTTTGGTTTCTTGATTTTGAGCATGAGGGACTCGGTCACTCCACTGTTGTTGACTCGAGACCTGATTTTTTGTTTAGATCTCCTCCTACGCTTCTTTGCTCTTGAGACGATCTAGCCTTCAGCCGACAAGGGAGGTTTAGCAAAGGGTTTTGGCACCCAAATCCATCGGTTACTTGTGTAATACCCTTGAGCACATAGCAATGATTTGGATATCCATCGTGGCATTGTGCTGACCCTCCATCGATGTCTTCGTCTATAAGGCTTGGGCTTCTTCTGGGGTCTTCTACAATATTTGTAAGTCCAAAGCCCGTCCTTGGCATTGTCTTTTGACCTTCTTGTTTCAGGCATGGCCTCACTCACTGGTTCTCGTTGTTCAACATGTGCTTGTATCAACTCTTCCAACAAGTCCTTGCTCTTGTTAGCAGGCTTAACTGTTATGTCAGCACTCTCCTTGTTTCAGGCATGGCCTCACTCACTAGTTCTCGTTGTTCGACTTGTGCTTGTGTCAACTCTTCCAACAAGTCATTGCTCTCGTTAGCAGGCTTGACTATTATATCAGCACCCTCATTGCCTTTCCCTTGAGGTTCGATGAGGTCACCCTTGCTAAAGGTTGTGACTATCCTCACACCCAGTAGTGTCAGGTGTATCCTTTGTGGTACATAGTCGGACTCACACTTGGTTGCCCTATTGAAGGGTCTTCCTAGGAGGGTTTCCTTCCCGTAATTAGCACTATTTGGAGGAACATGGAATAGGATAGGTAAGCTTTCAGTTTCAATTGTCGCAAGGATTTTGCACTTCCCTATGAGTGCTTGTGGGTGTCCCCCGTAAGGGCTAAGAGTTGCATTAGTCGGTATGAGCTCTGGTTGGCCTAGTAGGTTCCATGATTCATAGGTCAAGGTATTAAAATCTGTTCCTTCATCAATCAGAGCATTGATAGTATGCTCTCTTTCCGTAGTGAGTTTGACCCTAAGATAAGCAGGTGGTACTATGTCTTCGTCTTGCTGGTCTTGGCTTGTAAATTTAAGCCTTCTGACAAATGCCCTTGAGTCCCCAACTGCACGACCAGATGTGGATTCTCCACTGATGTCTTGGATCGTCAGTGCAGTGCTATTCAAGGAGCATCTATTGTCAGGACTATCATATGTAGTCATTCTCGTTGTTGTAGCTTGATGTTGTTGCTTTCTGCTTTGACTAGATGCAGTCCGAATGCAACACGTATGTGTTTTTGTAGTGTGGCCTTTTTGCCCTTGTTGGCTATATTGGCCCATTGATGTTCTAGGGTCTCTGTTTCTCTCTGTTCAGGTATGGGCTTTTGGTTGCTCTTTTGCAAGTGAGAATCCATGCTCATGTAGATCCATTACTACACTAGGGTCCAATTTGGAGGACCTGTCATGACACATATTTCTCTCCAACCTACTTGGGGGAGGTGCAGAGGGGACAAAGCCCCCTCTGCGGGGGTCTGGGGGGAGGGAGAGGGGGAGGGGGGGCAGTCCCCCCCAGCCCGCAGGGCCATTACGGTAAACACCATGCGCAATTTGGAGGATCGTTATAGCCAAATTTTGAACTACTTGCTATAAGTTTTAGCCCAGTGATTGATCTATGATATGGTTTCAGTTCTATATGGTCTCTCGGTCAGTTTTAGGTCTACAGGTTAAAATTTAAAAAAATCCAAATTCAGCCCAACAAGTTCGAGTTGCAGGGGCAAAATTCCCAATTCGGCCCATCCGAGGGCCAAGTAGAAAGGGCCGAATGTAACTGGTCCGAATGTCAAATTCAGCTAGTCCGAGTCTGGTTGTCCGAGGGCCGAGGGCCGATTATGGGACTCGGCCAGGGTGGTCCGATCCTGGGAATCGAACGTGCTAGTCTGATTGTGAAAATCAGACAGGGTGGTCTGATTTTGGCACAGGGTTCGATTTCTACTTTGGTCCAATTTCCCTAGTCGGACATGGTGGTCCGACTCCTGCGATAGGACACGTGGTCCAATTTTGAAAATCGGACAAGGTGGTCCGATTTTGGCACTGGGTCCGATTTTCGCAGTCGGACAGGGTGGTCCGATTCTAGCAGACGAACGGTCTGACTCCAGAAATCAGGTGGTTCGATTTTGGGACTCGAACAGGGGCTGGTCCGACTGCGCAGATGATAGCCCACGGGTTGCGTGCAATGACTCAAGCTCAGTGCCTACTCCATGGAATCATCCAGTGCCTTCCGGATAGGTGCAAAACACTACAAGGAAATGCCAGACATACCTGGAATCAATGTGGCACTTGAATCGATCAGCGCTTCAAAGATCTCCCTGCAGCTCTCTCTCTCTCTCCCTGGCTCTCAAGCTCCCTCTCTTCTCACAAGGCAGAATGTCAAATGTGGTATTTCCTGGTTCCCTAGGCCTCTTACCCCCATCCCAGCCTGCCGTAACCCCAGAAATTAATCCCTCACACTCTTCCAGTCAGAAATCTGAATATGTGTCCTTATTTTCCTATTTCCAGCAGCAGCAGAACCCTTCTGTTTTCCTTCTTTTTCCTATCCTACTCTTAACCTAATGCAACAAAAATCCAAACCAGAGATGGAGATGGATGGTCCTACTCTAATATTCAACAACAAATCAAAATACTTACTTGCTCCAAGGATTAAAACCTCCTAAATCTCCTAACTATCTTGAGCACCAGTTTGGGCTACGAATCCTACTTCTATGCTCAATTCGATGTGCGCGGCGCTCGAGGATCGATTCCGTTGGTCCCGACAACGGAACCAAAATGGAGGGGAGCTATGGAGCTCTACCTCGAGACCTACGGACCGCTTATTAATCAAGCGTTTCAAGCCGAGCGGCCATGGCTACCTCTCACATAGTCAACGTGCAATGCCTACCTTACGGGTGTAGTGAGCTTACCTTGATGCTCGATCGAGTTCCCTCCTCTCTCTTGCACTCCGGTAGCTCCATGATCCTTGCAGCAAGCTCAAGAAACCTCAAGCCCTCTCCGTCAAGCTCCACCCTCCATAGCTGCATGAGAAAAGAGAAGAGAATAGAAGAAGAGAAAATGAAGAGAGAAGATGGGGAGCTTCTTCTCCATGATCCCTCACTCTCACACACTCACTCCCTCACTCCCTCACTCCCTCACACTCCCTCAATCCCTCACTCAAGCACAAGCAAGAAGGCAAGAAACAAGAGAAGAAGAAGAAGAAGCTTTGGCCACACACAAGAATGAGCTTCTCATTCACTTTTCAACTTTATATACAAAACCCTAAATCCCTTTTGGGCGGTCATCCCCTTATCCCCTTTTTTACATGGCCGGCCGTGGCCTAGGCCCTTTTTCCCATTGTCCTCCTATCTTCCTAGCTTACTTCCTACCGCCCATCTACCTTTACAAATTGCACGGGTGAGAGCCCACTGCTCCTTAAATTAAATCACGATGCGCTTGTGCTCTTTTACAAAAGTATTGACTTGCGCTTTTCCTTGTGCGTCTTTCTCCCCTTATTTGGGACTTTTCTATGCTTCTTTCTTCTGATTTAGCTTTTCCAAACTTTCCACCTTGTTCATCTGACAATTAACAACAGCCCTATATTACAGGTGTGCGTATGGAAACAAAGGTGCTTGATGATGGTTCTGCTTATGAAAGAGTCAGAAGCAAGGATGGGAGAAAAGTAGTCCAAAGGCTGATAAGGCCTGCCAAAAGGCTCCCTGGAATCTGTCCTAAAGTGAAAATCTCTTGGAAGGCCATCAGTAGGGGGTCCTTCACTACTTCCTAGTAGGTAGTAAAGAAGGCCTTAGAGAGGCCATCCTCTCCCGAGCATTTCTACTCGTCGTGTGTATGGAAAGCCTCCTTTAGTTCCTTCTCTGTGAAGGGGGCTAAGAGGGAGTGTCCCATCTCCTCTGTGATGAGGGACGGGATGTGATCCTAGACCTGCCGTCTACATTTCTTACTGTTTGTGTTAATCATCCTAGAAATCGTGATACGCTTCGAGAGTCTCCTTTGGTTCCAAATGCAAGGGAATTCAAAGACCTGAATTTTCATTAAGCACTGCTGTAATGCGAGGCTGTAGTAGTGCTGTTCAAAGGGTGTACTCGCCTTTGATGAAATGAAGCATGTATTTACTATTGGTAATTCTCAGCTTACAGCAAACAGTTCATGTTGGTCTAAGACAGTGGAAGCAATATGTAGAGCTAAACACATATCTATGAAACGGGCTATTAAGAAACTGAGAGCATTGGGGTTGTTAGCTGAAAATGATAGCATTTCAGGCATCTTTTATGGGCTGAATATTAATGACACTATGGCTGAAATTTCAGCAACTATACATGCAAAAAATGAGGCTGAAAACAGAGTGTTGTCAGTATGTTCTTTGGATATGTATGATGTTATAGCATTGTTTGCTCTGTAGGAAGGATTACAATGGACTGAAGCACTTGTGGAGACAAAGTATAAGACAATTGACAAAAAGGTGAAACCAATTGCTTTACCACTTCCACCAGAGAGTGAGGGTATGTATGAATAATTATCAAGGTAGCCAAGCTTACGAGATCCTAAAGATATAGGTCATCAGTTTACATTTGAAACATTACAGGAATTGAAAGTTGGTGCAAAAGGGTTTCTTTTGTCTGCCGAGAGAAACTGTTTTATGCAGATGTCGGCTAGGCATGGAAAAGCATTTGCATTTCAGCCAAGTGAAATAGGTTGTGGGGATCCAAATGTTGTCTCTCTTATGGTCATATTTACTGTGCCACATGTACGATGGAACTTGAGGCCTATTCCAGTGCCTAAAGCTTACTTGCCAAAGCTGTTGGATTTGCTAAATGAAAATATTTGCATGAAGATTTTGGAGCCTTCTTCAGCCTCGTACTCAAATCGTTGGTTTATTGTGCCCAAAAAGAATGGGGCTTTGAGATTTATTCAAGACATGCAACCAGTCAATAAAGTGACCATAAGAAATGTGGGTGCAGGTCCTGTGGTTGATGAATTTGCAGAGGCTTTTGCAGGCAGAGCAGTCTATTCTTTGGGTGATCTTTACTCAGAGTATGATCAGTTTCAGCTTGCAATTGAAAGTAGGGATATCACAACCATGAAGACTCCTTTGGGATTAGTACCGATGTGTACTCTCCCACAGGGTGCAACAAACTTAGTGGCGCACATGACAAATGCTATGAATAGGGTACTCAGGGATTTTATACCACAATTGACTATGCCCTTCTTGGATGATGTTCCAATCAAAGGGTGTGCAGTGGGTGAAAAGAATGAAGAGATGGATACTCATGGATATAGACAGTTTGTTGCAGATCATATTGTGGATTGTGAGAGGATTTTGATACATCTAGAAGAGGTGCATTTAACTCTTTTTGGACAAAAGTCTGTCTTTGGAGTTGAAAAGGTTTTGATTGTTGGGCATATGTGTGGGCCTTATGGGTGAAGGCCATCACCAGCAAAAATAGATGGGATTGATAGAATGCAAGATGTATGCACGAATGTATTAGAGGTGCATAGATTCTTGGGTGCATGTGTGTTCTATTTGATATGGATTCCTCACTTTGCACATGTAGCCGATGTTCTTTATCAGCTTTTAAGGAAAGGTCAAAATTTCATTGGGAAAGGAAGCATCAGAAAGCAATGAAGAAATTGAAGCAACTCTTAAAATTTGCTTCTACGTTGAGAAAGACTGACTATTCACATGGAAAGCCTATCATTATTACTATTGATACAAGCCCAATCGGGATTGGATGGGCAATTGGGCAAGATGATGAGGAAGGACAAAGATATGCAATTCGCTTTGGTGCTAAAGTATTGACTGAATGACAGAGAAGATATCCACAGGTTAAAAGAAAATTATGGGGAATTGTGACAGCCCTTAAATGTGATAAGGAGTATTTTATGGGTGCTCATGTAGTCATTGAGACTGATTGTTTGCTGGTATTGGGTATGACTACTAGTTGTGCTACCCCAGACATTGCTATGCTCCGGTGGATTGTATACATTAAATCTTTGAACCTTGAATTTCAGCATATTGCAGGAAGAGATAACCCAATGGCAGACATGTTATCTCGAGCACGTTATGAGAATGAAGATGGGATGATGGATGAGGAGGAAGAAGATGACTTTCTTATGGCTGAAAATGATGTTGCAAGAGTGAATTTAGTAATGCAAAGTGTTGCTACAGCATTAACAGAAGCTTGGACAACAAAGAGAAGACACTTTAGATGTTTTGCATCTTATGTAGAAGTGTTTTTGGAAGACAAATATGCAGGAGAGTGGCTGAGAATTGGTCAATATCTTAGTATATTAACAAAGAGAGATGAATGGTCAGATAAGGATTTTAAGAAGATCAAGAGGAAAGCCTATGGATTTTTCTTAAAAGATGGATACTTATTGAAACATGCTAAAAAGAAACAGGGTATGCCATTGTGAGTTTTGGGTGACAGAGATGCACAAGTAAAAGTAATGCAAGAATTTTATGAAAGCTTGTGGGCTGGTCATAGAGGTGTTTGGGATACTTTTACAAAAATCAAAGAAAGATATTGGTGGCATGGTATGTATAAGGATGTTGCTCACTTCGTGGAAATATGTACGACATGTCAAATGTATTCAATTGTGAGACATCGGGATGGATTGCAACCCACATATCCATTGTCTCTTCATTTTAAGTGGGTGGTGGATTTGGTCACGATGCCTACAGGTCTTTGGCAAATGAGGTATCTTGTGCTTGCTCGTGAAAAATTGACTAATCAAGTGGAAGGGAGAGCTCTACGTACTAAGATGACAAATGCCGTATGTACTTTTCTCTTAAAAGAGATCTTTTGTCAATATGGCTGTGTGGAAAAAATTACAGCAGATAGGGGTGAGTTGGATGCAGATGAAGCTCATGATTTATTTGCACTGTTGGGGATAAAGCTTGCTTTAACTTCAGCCTATAACCGTGAAGGAAATGGAAAAAGAGAAAGAGTTCATCCACCTATTGTGAAGGCATTGGCAAAAGCATGTGGAGAGAAGATAAAAGAGTGGCCACGATTGCTCCCTTATGCTTTGTGGGCTGACAGAACAACTCATAGTGTGGTTACAGGATATATGCCTGCAGAATTGATGTATAGTCAAAAACCTATCATGCCGATAGAAGAGATGACAGTCACATGGAGTGTGTTAGCTTGGGAGGAGGAGTTGAATCGAGAGGAGTTGTTGGCCTTATGCATTAGACAGTTGGAAATAAAGTCAGAAAACATAGAGGCATCAACTACAAAGTTAAGGGCATCAAGGATACAGAACAAGAAACGGTTTGACAAAAGACATAGACTGAGACCAAGAACCATACAAGATGGGGATTGGATATTGGTTTATGATAGCAGTTTAGATAACCAGCATAGTGCCATGTGTAAAGTTTCCAAAAGATGATTTGGACCCTATGTGATAAGACATGTATTTGTAATGCTACTTATGCATTAAATGAGCTAGATGGGACAGCCATAAAACTTTCGGTAGCAGGGAAAAGAATCAAATTATTTAAAAGGCAAGAATCTACTGCCTATGAGTTGCCAGAATTGGAAGAAAATAGTGGCCATGATTCAGGGGCTAGCCAGGAATATATGGAAGATGAAGAAGTAAAGGATATGGTTGCAGAGGATGAGGAGGACTCAGAATCCGGTGACAACTAGGATTTTGGCACATACCGGAGAATGTGCAGGTTCAGAGGGGGTGGATGTCGTGATGTTATGAGGACACAATGTGAAAAATTATGGAATGCATCATCATCCGACTTCTCTATTGATCGAGAGCGTCAATGTGACCTGAGCCATTAGTACTAGTGTGAGTTGCATAGATTATCCGAAAATACTAGATTTTGGGATAATTTTAGTCTACTTTTGATATTATTTATCGTAAAAATCCAAAAAAGTTAGAAAAAGCTTCTAGATTAGGATGGCATGCAAAAAGCTAGTTGCTTTTTCAGCCAATTAGGAGATTTTTCATAAAAAGGATAGATTGACGAAATCGCACGCGTCGCGATTGCTGTAAACAAGCTGAAAACTGTAGTTTGAACTGAAAGAAGAAGGAGTGATCTGGGAGATCCGTGAGCAGGTGTCTTGGGGTTTTACCCCCCTTTGGAGCCAACGGAGCCATCAGATTTGGGTTCTGGGCAGCAGAGAAAGAGCTGATTTTTCATATCCACGTTTTTGGTCTACGAAGGAGCTCTAGGAGAACTAATGCTTGGAGATTTCTTCTGAGTAGTGCAAAGATTCCAGGTTCTTTCAATACATATTGATTCAATTCATTGTGATTTGTTTTTGTCGTGTTTACCACTTGGGTGTTCTCTATCTTCTCTTCCATCTCCTATCTCTACTTCCTTCTACTTTTGATCCCCGATGGATTCGACCTTTCGACAAAAACCCCTCCGACACCGCATTCGTGCCCAAAATCTTCCCATCTCTTTTAGCTCCAAGTCTTGCATGACTTCTCGAAAAAATTTATGAAAAGAACTTTTTGGGATGAGAAGCTTGTATCTGCATTGGATTCTCCTTATCTCTTGAAGGGTGACAGTGCTTGGTTTCGATCTCCTCTTTTTCTGTGGTGGTCCTTGTGCTCTACGGGGAGCACCTGTTGCTGCACTAGAGGAGGCTCCGCCTTGTGCTCCAGGTGGCGGGCCTTGGCGTGATGTCTTTCCGGGGCCAAAACGGCAACATGCTTGCTTGGTGCGTGCCATGCAAGCTCAAGGAGGGCAAGATCGAGAAGAGACAGAGGTTGGGGATTGAAAATGGAGGAAGCAAAGAAATCAAGATGTAAAAATGAGAAGAAGAATGAACTTTTAACCCATTTAAACCCTAAAATCGGGTTAATGCAGCTTCATACACAGTGTCCATTGTGTGATCATAAATCCATAACCTTGTATTGGAATGCGATGAAACTTCATACGCACACTCGTTAGGTGGCTAAGAGCTCAAATTAATTAAAAAAAAAAGGAAAGTGGCTCGAGACGCCAAAATTCGGACTAGGGGTCTGTATGTACTTTTTTTTCAAAAAAAAAGGGCTCTTGGCCACCTAACAAGTGCGCATGTGAAGTTTTGTCGCATTCTGATAGAGTCTAGTACTTTGAAAATCATCCCACACCAAAATTATGGATGGATTGACAATTGAGAAATCAACATTGTGACTACTGGCCCTTAGAAACTTTGCACCACATAGACTATACAGAGGCATTAGGAGTAAAGTCTACAACAAGAAATTGCAAATTTTTGCATGTTATTCCTATTGAAATTGACAATGCTAACAAAAACTGTAAGTAAGAATTGAAAATACAGCACAGATGCACAGTCAAAGTTGAGAGCGAAGGACAAGTATAAAATTTTAATTCATATTTTAAGGGCGCATACAATAGTTTTGCACTGGGACATAGTCATATGTCTAATGCACAAGGATAACACTATGCCTAAAAAGATAACATTGCAAACTGTGTTCATTCCATTGGAACGAATGCATCCTTCACTGCTTGAAGATTTCTTACAAGTTGGAAGTCCTTGGGAGTTACAGTGCTACGCTTCGCATTTATTGCACAACGTTGAGCATCAGTCATCAAGTCAACTAAAAAGGCCTCTATAGCACACTGTAGAGCATGAAGACATTCTTTTGTGAAGCGATCAGGTCTATCTTGACCTTGTGCCAAAAACCATCTCCTGCTTTCTGTGCGGTAGAGGTCTTATACAATCTCGCAAACAAGTCTCGAGAAGCTCGCCTTCGGAATGATGAGATCAAAAGAGCGTTGATACCTTCTAATTTCTCTCAAGGCCAGTGTACCTGGCTTCCACTTGCGTTTCTTATGGGGATGCTAAGGACCCTTGTGAGGGCGACTTGAGGAAGGTAGATTAGGTTGAGAAGGGGGTGCATCTGAGCTAGTAGATGCTCCAAGGGGCTGAACACGATATGGGGCTCTGAGCGGAAGCTTATTTGCAACTACCTTAGAACTAGCCATCTTTCCTGCACAAGAGATGTGAGAACTCAATGAATAAGATAGAAAGTGAAACCCTATTTTATATAACCCTAAACTATGAGACTCATTCACATAGATGCACACTCTCTCTTTCTCTCTTAAACTATAAATTGCATTCACACTGACTCACATTGTTCATCTTACTATCTTAGCTCTTTTCAAACCCATTTGCTACCTTGTCGAAGCCTTGTTTCTAGCAACTTGGCATGGTTTTCTTTGTCACTTGAGGCTTCATAACGCACTCTTTTAGTGACATGACGTGATTCCATCATGTCTGCAACTGATTCATTGGCACTTTCATTTGCTCCCTTTTGCGAGAGTTTAGCTTCATCTGCTACTATAATCCTATACCACCAAGATAGCAATTGGATCATTGGATTTCTACCATTCACCCCTCCACCATGATAAGTTTTTCTTTGGTATGCACCACGCGCTATCCAATACTCTTCAACCAAGAGCATCTCACCATGTTCCTGATGATTGATGATGCTTGGAATGCTTGTGTGCATAAAGAATAGCTGCAACACCTCAAATGTTTCCTTAGAAACTTCAAATGCAGCGAGCCACCACACATGGCGCTCAGAATTGAACACTAAAGTTCCTTGGGTTGTTCTTGTCGAATTGTAAAGCTCTATTCATCAGAGTTGCACTAACTCTTTCAAGCTTTACTCCTTTGACGACCTCACTTTCATCTAATTTTATAACAAACTGCAATTTACCATTACATTCCTCAACAGACATATTGTAGTATATTACCATTTTTGACTGCACCTTGTTCAAATCTAAATAGTAATTATTGAGTTTGGTGAACTTCACCTCATATGCATTTTTGGTCCCAACCTTTAGTGTTTCCACACATTGAACACGCATGGGATCTCCTATCAACTCCAAAACCTTTGTATTAAGTTGCTGTCAGGCCTCTATTAACTTTGAAGGTTAAGGAAGAGGCATGATTCTATTTCTCTTCAGCACACGACCAAACCCAGCCTTCACACCTTTGAATATCTTTGAGTAAGTCGTGCTAATGCCGGCCTTGTCATAAATAGATTGTGCATCCACAACTGAGAACTCATTTGACACATCTTTTAATGTACACTCAATCACCTTTTCCTTCACAGCCTTAAACTTACAATTGCTCAAAGCGTTTTCCAATGTACTTACCTTCAGCAATCTACTAATACATGATCCAACCTCACCCTCACCTAGGTTTTGTTTCTGAGCTATCTTACATCCTTTGATATGTCGCTTCCACTGGCCACTATTCACAATTAACTCATTGATTGGCTTCTTCTTTCGTTTGTGCTCCTGTGTTAGCTTGTTGTTGATCTTTCTCAAGTCTTCCAATTGTGCCTTTGCCTCCTCATATGAGATACAAATGTCATGGATAGTGTCTTGCATTGAAATAATTTGATTGTTTTGTTGAATTACAATGTCATTTAGTTGCACCACTTGTCCTATGAGCTGTTGTATATGAAGTTGATGTGTAACAATCACATCATGGCAAATTTTTATGGTTTCTTGGCAAGTTGTAAATACTTTGAATGCCTGATCATTGAGCCGCCTAGTATAACCAAGTAACCCATTTTCACCCTCACACACATACTTCAGCAAATTTGTGATTCTTGAGAAAGTTGAAGGTCTATTGTTTAAGGGGTCAATTGGGTAGATTCTCCCATCAACCCACAAATCCACATGTTTCAATCCCATTTGCCTGTAACTCTGCAAAACTTGAGGGTTGACACTGGTACGCTGGGTTCTTTTGAATAATGGGGCATATTCAATCTCTACCTCAATATGTAGCTCCTTCTTTCATGTATTCATTTAACTATTAATAGAAACGAGGAGCCTACTTGGTTGTCACAAGAGGTAGAGTGGAGATGCACGAAAGGAGAGTGTAAGTAATTCACTCTATTAGTGAAGGTTGCATAAACACAGAGAAGAGGTCACAATAGAGCCATGAGAGAGTATAGATATGGGGGAAAATAGCTCAGAGGGTAGGGACATCCAAAACTTTTCGTATTTTAGATATTTCTATTTTGTCTCCAAAAACATCTCCAAAAAATACGAAATTTGACCAGTTGGTTTGTTTTTTTACCAAAAGCTAGGATATTAAAAATCCCCAAAATATCTTAAAAGGAACTTCCGAAATTTTATTTTTCTTGTTCTCGATTAAAAAATCAATTACCTCATATCTACTAATCATTTTGCATTGAAAACGAAGCACCACACTCCCGTAACTAACTTATTTTTTAATATAAAATTTGGTTGAAAAAGACTTCTTGAATGAGGAGAGAGAAGGAATCTGAGTATATCTTTGTAGATAATACAAAAAAGGCAAAACGAGATTGCAAAAGTGGAGAGAGAGGAGGATTATTTTACTATTCTTCTCTCATCTTTTCCTTGTTTTAAGGGGGGGGGGGGGGGGGGGGGGGGGGGGGGGGGGGGCGCTAAAAGGCCCATTTGTGAGTTCATTTTTTTCCTAATGATTTCAGACAAGGTAGTAAAAAATTACAACTTAAAACTGTTTCATTCACTTATAAAATTAAGACCGCATTTTTAAGACAATGATATAATGAAACTAAAGAAGTACATGGATTAGAAATTTGCATTAGACCTTATAGAGGAAAATAAAAAATTTTAGTAGCACCGTTACAATATCTATTAATGTAATTCTAGGTATGCCTTGGCGGCATCAATTTAATACTAACGTTGATTATGACATGCATTCGATGCATATTCAGTATTAATATAAAATTCTTTTTCTTGAAGGACTAATAGACATTGAGTTATACCCATTAATTAGTTACATAGGTGAATCGTGCC
Source organism: Lygodium microphyllum (assembly GCF_053477565.2). Taxonomy (NCBI): domain Eukaryota; kingdom Viridiplantae; phylum Streptophyta; class Polypodiopsida; order Schizaeales; family Lygodiaceae; genus Lygodium; species Lygodium microphyllum. Next base: position 44,873,871 of record NC_141141.1, on the reverse strand, counting down.
ATTTAAAAACAATCTAAAGATTTTCTCATATTAATTAATGAAGTCGAAGTTGCTAAGTCTAAGTTAACCATAAGACAATAAAATTTTATTAATGAATTTTGTGATTGTTTTTCTTCTGATTTGCTTGTTCAACTTCCTCCACCACGACCTGAGGATCATCAAATCGACCTTCTACCTGGTAGTCAACGTCCATGATGTAAAGCTTCTTATCGCCATAATCAGGTAGAACAAAAAGAAATCCAAAAACAAGTTGAGGAACTATTAAATGGAAAGTTAATCTGATCCAAGATTTCACCTTTTGGAGCTTTCATTCTTTTAGTAAAGAAAAAGAATCAAACCTATCATATGTGCATAGACTACAGAGTTCTAAATAAAATTACTGTTAAAAACTGATATCTAATTCCTCATGTGGATTATCTATAAGACAAATTGCAAGGTACTATTATATTGAGCAAAATTGACCCTAAGTCCAACTATCATTAAGTCCACATGGCTATAATCGACATTTATAAAACTACATTTCTAGTAATTCCCTTCAGTCTTACTAATGCATTTGTCACTTTTAGTAGAATGATGACTTGAATATTTCTAAATTTTGAGCATTGCGTTATTGTCTTTTTCAATGATATCCTTATTTTTAGTAAAATGGAAAGAGAATATGAACACCATTTATCTTTGGTTTTTAATTTACTAAAACAAATCATCTTTTTGCTAACCTAGAAAAGAGTACATTCTTTCAAACAGAAATTGAATATTTAGGTCATATTGTGTCTCCTAAAGGAATACAAGTTGACCCATGCAAAATTGAGGCTATTAATACATGTCCTACACCAAAAAATGTGTATGAAGTCTGCTCATTTTTAGGTCTAGCTAGTTTTTATCGTAAATTTGTTAAAAAATTTTCATTACTTGCTTTGCCATTAACTTTGTTATTAAAGAAAGGTTTTGTATTTCATTGGGATGACAACCAACAACGATCCTTTGATTTATTAAATCATGCATTAAAACCAATCTGGCCTTATATGTTAGCTTGGGGCATCCAAGGGTACTCTTCAACCTACACACATTATCTTTACTGATAGTTGGAGCGCTTTGGCAATTGTAGAGAATCCTGTGTTTTATACACGTACTAGGTACATCGAGGTGCATTGGTAGTTATAGTGTATTGGCACATAGAATCCATTGTTTCATGCACGCACTAAATACATTGATATATACTATCATTATATTAGGGAGAATCTTCAGAAACACTTTGTGTTGTGAGACGTTCAAAGCTTTATAGTAAAGCTTTGGGCTTACTCCCTTTATGGATTGATATAGTCCAGTAGGCATGATACTTCTCTATGAGTGAGTGCCAAGTCTTGTTCACTACATTACTCTTAAGGGGGATTTGTTGTCATATTTAGTAATGATGTGTGTGAATATATTTAGGACAAATGGGGCACTCTTTTCTCTCTCTAGGATTCTTTTCTCCTAGGCCTTGTATATATGTCTATTCACTTCTAGGGCATATTTAGTCTTGTAAAAATTTTCTATCGTTATCTCTTAATCCACTTTAAGTTGTACTCTGGGAAGCTTCTTTTGCTCCAAGATGTGTACTTGCATTTTTGCAACCTTGAATCCAACAAGAGAAAGCCATGGACGAAGAAATGACTGCATTAGATGTATGTCACACTGGGAATTTGGTGCCATATCTCGAGGAAAAGTAAGCCATAGGTTACAAGGTGATCTACGAAGTAAAACGTAATGCAAATGAAAGCATGAATAGGTACAAAGGAGGGTTGGTCTTGCTAGAGATTATGTATAGACTTATGAGGTTCATTATGAGGAGGCATTTGCTCTAGTGGCAAAGATGGCGATTGTGAGTGATGTCATTGCATGAAAGGTAGAGCTTGAGTGTAAGTATACAAGCGGAAGTAAGAGTAAAGTAAGAGCTATGGCGGATGGAGCAAAAGAGCAAGAAAGAGAGACATCGTATGCGGGAACTCTAATAGTTAAAACGTGTAACCAACCTTCCCTTATTCAATAGTCATTGAAAGAATAAAGAATAAAGTGTAATGATTGGTGCCGACCACCTATAGTGTATAGGGATGAGGTCGCAATGTGTGAAGTAAAACGAGACAACATAGGTGTAGGTGCCTTTACCCCCAACAATCTTAAGAAATTATGTGTCTCTAGTGAGGAGAGAACAAGAAAAAGTAAGGAAGTATAGATATACTAAAGTATATTAGGATGATGAATATACATAATCTCATCCTATGCCTATCATCTTTTAAAGGAAGGAAAAACGTTCTGTTGAGAGACTTTTAGTCAGTAGACATGTAGGATTCTTGTCAGTCGAGATCTTGACAAGCTCAGCAGACTTGTTCTCTACTACCTCCTTAATGAAGTGACAGTGTATCTCAATGTGTTCTCTCTTCACGTGGAAGACCAAATTCTTGGCTAACTAAATAGCACTCATAGAATCTGAATGCAGTATAAGAGTAATAGTAATATCGAGGTCTGTCATTGGATGGCCTAACAACAGGGCCTCCTTGTAAGTCTTAGTGGTTGCAACATTCTCTGTCTTAGTAGTACTCACGCACCTGTTTTACAACTCCCTGACTTCAATAGACCATTCTTTCTAATCGTACTAACGTTAGTGGTTCTAGTATTGGTACCGTATTGATGCAAGATGACCATCCAATTAGTTAGTTTAGTTGTAAATTGAAACCTTTTGAACTTAAGTATAGTACCTATGATAAGGAACTTTTAGATGTAGTACATGAATTATGTATATGGAAACATGATTTAATGGGCCCATAATTTATGAGATAGATCAACAAAGTATCAAGCACCTTCTTTCTCAACCACAAATTTTTGATAGGCATATTCAATGGGCATCTTCATTCATTCTTTCCATCCTCTAATCTAGTATCAACCTGGTAAAGAAAATGTTGTAGGTGATGTATTAAGTCGTAGATCATTTGTAAATAATATTTATGTACTTTCTACAACTTCATTAGATGCTATGAGAAATACTTATTTGCATGACTCTGATTTTTATGATGCTTGGTTGAATTTGTCTCAAAACCAATGCATTCCTATTAATAAATTTTCTATCTTTGATGGATTCCTCTTTTATGAGAAACATTTGCGTGCTACCCACTCTTTTCATCATTTTGTTCTTCATGCCATAGTGGCATCATTTCTACTCTTGTAATTTGCAAGAAGATTTTTATTTGCCTCACATGAATCAAGATGTTTCTGCCTTCGTTTCTAAATGTCTTGTTTTTCAGTGAATTAAAAGACATCATGGTAAGCAGTATGGTTTGTTAATGCCTTTACCTATTTGTATTCACCTTGGAAACAGATCTCCATGGATTTTATTACTAGTTTGCTAATGACTTCTTTACAAAATAATATGCTTTGGACCATTATCGATAGATTTAGTAAGCAAGCATTTTTTATTTCATGCATGAAATCTCTAACTACGTCACAAGTTGCTAATCTTTTTCTTAAATATATCTTTGTACACCATGGTTTACCAAACATTATTGTATTTGATCATGGTCCCCATTTTGAATTTTTTTTTTGGATAACTCTATTCTCTAACCTTGATACTAAAATTGATTTTAGTTTAGCCTTTCATCCTGAAACTAATGTGAAACTGAAGCTACTAATAACACAATTCTTGATTTAATTTGTACATGTACTATCTCTTCACCCAACACATGGGATCAACATTTGCATCTTTTATAATTCTCCTACAACAATACACCTCACTCTAGTACCACCAACAAAGCACCTTTTGAAATTATCTATAGTCACAAAATGCCAATACCAACATTTTATTTAAGTCAGAAAGTGCATTTTGCTGATGATTGGATCCATACTCATTCCACTATTTTTGAACGAGTTAAACAATTGATTGCTAAGGCCCATGAATCCTATGTTAAGCAAGCTAATAAGAAACACCAAGCTATATGTTTTAAAGAAGGTGATTATGTTTGGTTACGAATTGAGAAATGTAGATTGCATAGTGTTGAGAAGAATTCTAATGTTAAACTTGCACCTAGATTTTATGGACCATTTAAAATTCTTCATTGTATTAATGCTAATGATTTTAGATTAGAATTGCATGTTATTGGAAAATTCATAATACCTTTCATATTAGTCTTCTCTGTCCATGTAAAGGATCATTACCTGCCCATCCTCTATATGATTCTCCACCATTGCCTGAAGATGATCATCTACTTTTAATTCTTGACTCTATTATTGATACTGATGATATCACCCACCCGCATTGGCAATACTCATCCTTGCTATCTTATAAAATTTCAAAACCATCCTATTGAGGAAGCTCAATGGATGACTGCACGTGCTTTGCGTGGTTTCCACATTTTTTGACTCCATATCCAACCAATAGCAATTGAGGACAATTGCTATCCCACCCTCGGGGTATACCAGGTGTGGCACCTACATGAGGGGATGAGCATTGTTAATGATTCTCCCTTGTGTACATGTTCACAGGATAAGTGTCTTGAAATATGGTTCTCCATAGCATGGGGCACGTTCCTAAGAGTGAATTATTTTTCTTCTTCTTGGATGGAAGGTTGATGGAGATGCCTATCCTTTTTGGTGTGAGACTTGCAGACGTGAACACGGGTGAAGCCATACGTGGGTGATGCCACAATATTCATATCTCAAGTGCTAACATCTAAATGTGACTATTCAATGGAATTCTAATAATTATTTGATTTATTATGACTAGCTATATTTATTCAATTAATTATGTTTTAAAATAAATTTTTGAATTTTTGATAGATATCAGTTGATGTGTAGAGTAAGATGAATTGGATACATGCGGCAGACACAATTTATTATGAATACTTCTTCATTGAATAGATACAACGTTGTTTATTCTAGGCGTATGTACATCCTCTTTGTAAAAATTTAAAATACTTGAGATTTTAGGAGGTATATTGAAGATATTTTAGAAATATTTTATGGCTCTTAACAATTGTGAGTTATGCAACTAATTGCAACCATTTATTCAGTTAACTTAGACTCTTTTATCAAAAGATTGATTGTAAAGGGCCTATCTTTGGACAAAGCAAGATTCATTTTCATATTATAAATATAGCATGGAGGAGATGCCCACTCCATATACAAGGAAAAATTGCACCCAATAGTGTGTCACTCAATTTTGCTTTACTATTTTTAAAGTCAATTTTGAGTTTTACGAGTTGTGCTTTCAATTTTATTAGAAAAGAGAGTAAGAGAGAGCTTCTTATGTTCACTACTACGCGCAAGTCTCACATCCGATATGCACAAGAATATTTGTTTACAAAGGTCCATACTGTCATGATTTGCATCAGGATACTTACATTTGACCATTGTGGGCTGCTAGACATTTGTTAGTCAAGTATCTATATTTTTCTTCAAGTTTGATTAAATATCAATAAAAAGTTAATTAAATATGTTTACAATGTGCACAATGTATACCCAAATTTAAAATTATGACACATTTTCTTTCCATGGTTAAACTCAGTGCTAAGATTGATCAATCAAACCATAATTGAAGGCTAGCTTATAAAATGCATGTAACAATTGATGGCTAGCCTATAAGATGCATATAACTACAAAATAACATTAGCTACAAGATTCAAAGAGAGAGAAAAAAACCCTAAGGAAAACTACCAAAGCCCCTCCCCTCCACACACACACACACACACACACACACACACACACACACACACACACACACACACACACACACACACACACACACACACACACACACACACACACACACACACACACACACACACACACACACACACACACACACACACACACACACACACACACACACACACACACACACACACACACACACACACACACACACACACACACACACACACACACACACACACACACACACACACACACACTGTGTGTGTGTGTGCATTGTAATTTTGAGTTTCCAAAGCACATTAAAGATAGTGTGTGTGTGTGTGTTGCACCATGGAAGGATCTAGATAATGCAATGTGTATTGCATAGCACGTAACTATTTTTACAAATGAATCGTGATTTCAAATTGTACACTATTGCCTACATTGCATGAATTTCCTCATGAATTTCATAATGAGATGCAAGTAAAGCAAGTCTACTTTGCTACTTAATTATGGATCAATTGAGCATAAATCATTACATGTGAAGCATACAATTTGTTTTATTTTCTTGCGAGCAAAGGGAATTAATCATTTTTCTTTGCTCACAGATGTCAATGTGAGCAAGGCATAGCTTCACAAGCTTCATAAGCTTCACAATGATGTCAACAATAGGAAGCATGATTAGCAGGAATGGCCTATAATGTTGATTAGGCCAACTAGTATATATTCACAAAAGCTTTTTGAAATTTACCATGTGGTGGTAGGATAGAAGGTTTTTAAACTGACTAGATGGCAATATGACAAGGAGAAAGCATGAAAGTAAGAACTAAAGACAGAGAGAGCATGGTGAGTGAGGGAGAACCCATGCGTTCACAAATGTTCACTATAAGAAAACTTCTACAATATTAAAAAAAGTGTAATAATAATAATAATAACTACTTAACTATAACAAAGTTTAATGCTACGAATAATAATTATTATCATAATAATTTAATAGATTTTTCATATTAATGTTTAATTATAAATCAGCGATAATAATAACTATACTAAGCTTTTATTAGGTATTATAAGGAAAATTATCATGATTAATGGTTACTATAATAAACATTATTATCATTATAAGTGTTATTATAATTAGTGTTGCTTATATACAATATTCCATAATAATGCTAATAAGTAATGTGTATTGATAATTTTCAATAATAAATGTTTATGATATTGATGGATTTTTAAATAAATGAATAAATATTACTATTTTATTATATTTAAAACATATTATGTTAGTGATTTTATATGGACCTAATAGCTTTTTTTATTATAATATTAATAATATTGATTTTTTATTATTTTTGTATTTAATATTTTCTTATTGAATTGATAAATTTTGAAGTAATAATAATAATAAAATATATTAAATTATATTTTGTAAATATATTAATTATAGCTCCTTGTTTCTACCTTCTTGCATCCATGCTCTGTTAAGAAACATGGATCTTGAACTCAGTTTAGCTATGGAGACTTGAACTCGTAAGCAAGAGACAAGAAGAAGACTAATGATTAGATACAAACTTTTACTCAAGTGAATTAGGTTCCAAGATAGATTAGCTTGGACTCATAAACAAATCTTGAGTGGATAGAGTTACAGATTCTAAGTACAAAGTACAATAGCATTCATTCAAAAAAGGTGAACCAAGTACATGCTTTTATAGCTTTCCAACTTCTCCACTGTCCTCACTGTGCATATGGGATTCAGGATAGCTCTTCTTGGAGCCTACATCATTTGTCTATTTCTCAACACCCCCCCTCAAATGATGAGTCCCTACACTTGCTGGCTTTTGCCCCCCCTTCATGATAACATGGCCCGGAAGACTAGCTCATAGGCAGCCTAGTCAAGTTAAAGCTTGAGACTTTACATCTTGGCAAGGGTTGTACAAATCAAATTCACTTAAGGAAAAGAAAGATCCACTATGGGAAAAACATATGAAAGATACAATGAAAGTTCTTCAAAACAATCTGTCAGAGTTGTTGATTGTAGTGGAAGCATATTCTTCTTCTTCTCTTTCTTCCATGTATTGGTTTTGGTGATGATCACTTTGCAATTGTTGGGCTCTCTTCTTGTGGAAACATTCATTGGCTACATGGCCAGTCTTACCACAATAGTGACATGTAATCCGATCCTTGTTATTGTTGTTGATGAATCCTTGACCTCTTCCTTTGGGTCCAGTAGCTCCTCTAGTGTATAAGAGGTTTTCCCTTGGGCTAGTTTCTTTTACATCTTTGATTTTAAACTTGCTTTCTTCATCAAGCAGTGAGTGCTCAATATCTTTGAGTGAGAGACTCGGAACATTACTTAGAGTGGACACAAGGTTCTCATATGGATCCTTGTTTACACTTGCAAGCAGTGTGGCTATTGCTTCATCTTCATCAATATTCTTTTTAAGAGATGCAAGCTGAGTTTTTAAACTCTTAAACTTATTAATATGTATGGTCATAGAAGCACTGTCTTTGATATCCAGTTTATAAAACTGCATGAGAAGTTTTACCTTTGAATTCTTTGCTTGAGTACCAAACATTCTATCAAGTTCCTCCCAGGCGGTTCTAGCATTTCTAATGCCAGATATATGATGTAGCACATCATCACTTAATCCCCAGGCAATGATGCCTAGTGCCTTATTATTCATCTTCTTCCACTCTTTGGATTTGAACTGGTCTTCTTCAACGAACCCGTCTTCATCATCTTCCTTCTTGTTATCTGCATCATCTTCAAACAAGTCCCACAAGTCTTTCCGCATAAGATGGTACATGGTCTTCTCCTTCCAGGCATGGAAGCCTTCACCATTAAATTTTGCTATATGTTCTACTTCAGTCATCTTAGTAGGAGGTCTTACCACAAGAACTCTCGGGCAGTGTCTATCCCTTTACAGGAAGATTGAGATTTACAAGTGATTTGATAATTTTAAAACCATTACATAACTTGAGAATGTTCTTCGAAATTGGAATCGAAAGATGAGTTACTCTTGAGTAACTGAAATATTCAAGTGCCAAGAAGCACTATTTGAGTATCAATAGATACTATATCTTTGAAGATCTTGATATTTTGCTCGATGTTGCTAGGTAATCCTTGAACTTCCCTGGATCCTTCTAGATCTATAGTAGGCTTCAGAGATAATTTCAGAGTGATCAAGGTCACTATTGATGATGCCAATAAGAAAAAGATAAGGTTGCCAAGCTTTCTAAGTTCTTGGCTATGGCTTCCACTGTTTAGGGTTTCAGACAGCCCTGTTTTTTTTTGCTGTAGCAGGAGCTTGGCGCAGCCATTTGAGCTGAAAATTGGATGGGAAATAGCCTATAGTATAGGCTTTAAATGCCCCATACAAGCAGGGTGAATCACAACCTCCAGATGTCGCGCAGGCTGTACGACTGCCACAGGGCGCAGCAGAGACATCGAAAGCCGATTTCTGTAATACTGGGCTCTGCGATGGACAATGTCATGCTCTGATGCGATAAGGAGCTGCGCTGGGAGCAGAGGAAGAGTTTCTCAGTAGACACTTTAAGCTGAGATTGCCTGTATGATGAGATCTGAGAGCTTCACTGGGGATAGGTACAATCTGGCTATGGTGGCCAAGAAGAAGTGTGTGAAGATAGAGTAGGAGATGAACTCAACCAGTTGTCCTGAGTTGGGGTTGAGCTATGATAAGATGGAGAAGTTAGAGAAAGGGCTAAACTGAGCTCACCATAGCTCTGATACCATGTTAAGAAACATGGATCTTGAACTCAGTTTAGCTATGGAGACTTGAACTCGTAAGCAAGAGACAAGACGAAGACTGATGATTAGATACAAACTTTTACTCAAGTGAATTAGGTTCCAAGATAGATTAGCTTGGACTCATAAACACAATCTTGAGTGGATAGAGTTACAGATTCTAAGTACAAAGTACAATGGCATTCATTCAAAAAAAGGTGAACCAAGTACATGCTTTTATAGCTTTCCAACTTCTCCACTGTCCTCACTGTGCATATGGGATTCAGGATAGCTCTTCTTGGAGCCTACATCATTTGTCTATTTCTCAACATGCTCGACATTGCACATTGTTCACGTCACAGAGAGGGGGTATTCATAACACCAATGTGACACTTGGTGTGGTCTAGTACTTATAAAGTGAAGATTCATAAATCATTGAAAGACAATATACTAGAAAACATTGAGAAAATGAATATCCATAGATATTGAACATTGAGAACATTACATCTAAAAGTGCATATAAAAGTATAGCATGCTGACCATTTCTAGAAATTTGAGTTTTGTATATTATGGATTAACAATGGCCCATTAGATAATTAAATATCTCATTTTATTGTTGGCACATATTACTTGAAACCTTTGCAATGCACACATGGACATGTATTGAAGTGTAGTTATAGGTGGGCATTTACTCTTGTGCACATCATGTGTGTAGATTTACATAATGTCTATATGTGGGCATTAACTCTTGTCATATCTACATTAAATCTTGTCATATCTACACCCTTTCTATGTGTGAAAACATTAGGTGCATAACAAAAAGTGTGCATCTTCTTAGGTGTGTGTATTTGGGAATGATGGTAGCTGAATGGTAAGGTGTTAAATCAAAAGGAAAGGTTCAATATTCAAATGTGGCTATGGTTTGGGTGCAATTTCTATGTAGAGCTTGCATAGAAGGGTGATGATGACTAAGAATTGAAATGAAAACTTTTGATTATTACTTGTAGAAGGATTGATCAACTTGTATAATAAGGTTATGCATGTGAGGGATTTGCTCAATAAAAGTCAAGAAATTTAGGAAAATTTACCATTAGCCATAATAAGATTTAGCTTCTCTTATAAATGTTGCACATTAGGCATGTTACTAACTAATAATCAAAACTTGAAAAGTTTAGGTTGTTAAAACATAGAATGATTTAGTACCTCACTTTGGCTTCTCAAGTAACTTTTATTTAAGATATTTCATTGTGCAACACAACTTTACACATGATATCAAGAGGTTAATAATCTAAGTGTGTTGATACATACACTTCAAAAGTTAGCTTCCTATTGTACACATTTGCAATGTAAAATGTCTCATAATAGGTGCATACATAATAGAACAACAAACCTTCCATCGAATATGGTCATTTACCCATATCTCATGCATTTAGGCAACTATATGTTAATCACCATTATATAGTTTAGTTAATATTCCTCAATGTGAAATGTAGCCTTTTATTGAATACCCCATAACGTTTGTCTACTTTTATATTACAGAATGGAGCCCCTCCATATGTAAACCCTTGATATCATCTGCATTCAATGCCCAATTAAAAAACCCCATTATCTATAAATTTATCATGAATAAACACACCCTTTTACTATTCAAATTGTGAGTATCCTATTTAGATGATAATCATTTGTATTTTTGAAAAGTCTATAAAAGGGATTAAAAAAATCCATTCTATTGAATCCATATTATAGACTTACATATTTATGAGTAATCCTTAGTGGCGCACCCTTTTACTATTCAATTTGTGAGTAACCCCCCCTCCATGCATGTGCACAAACATACAAAGTAAAAGAAAGCGTGTAAATGCATCCCTTTTGTATTTTAGTGGCACAAAAGTTAAATATATGTTGCCAATTAACATACAATAATTATGTGTTTAAATAAACTAAGTCACCATCCCATGATGATAAGTAAGTAGGTTGAAACTTCTCTTTATAAGATTTAGAATATGTACCTTATAAAAGACAATTCTCAAAACCTTACAACATACTTTTGTAGCCATGAGTGGCTCCACACCAGGGGTCTCAAAACCCACATCTTAACCAACACTTTTCAAGATAAACACTTTTTAGCTTGCCATTGTTTGATGTGACATAATGAACATATTAGTGTTAGCATGTTGTATATATTCATGTTATACTACTTATGTAATTGCAAGTTGAAGGATCAAAATATCATGACCAATTACATGATAGGAAAATAGAGAATTAAAGAAAATATAGTGTAGGTATTTTGTAAACCACTAATCTTCCAAGCAGCACGGGCAGACTTCATGATAGTTAAAGAAATCCTTAACAAATATCACCACGTATGCTGTTCTCTTGACCTTTTTCAAAAACAAGAAAAAAAACTTGTGATACCTAAAATGCTCAAAAGTTTTATTAACTTCTTTTAGGTCAAGAGCTTTTGTCATATGCTCTCCTTGATATTTAAAGCACTCCATTCTTTTAAATTCTTTTGGATGGAGCTTTTGCCATCCAAAAGGTTTCCATTCATGCTCTCCAGAATTTTGAATTTTGCAGGTGTTACTATCAATGCTATTAAAGCAAAAACAATAGTCGGTCCATGGATTCAATGATGAAATTATAGCGTCCTTTTTTATAGTAGGCTAAAACTTTGTAGGCAACTTTTTTTGGTGATTCTTTGCATTAGTAAGGAACACACAATATGACTTTGACTATATCACCACCTCATGGGCAAAGTAGCTAATAGATGCCCATTGTGTGGCTACAATAATTGGGTAAGGTTGAAGTCTTGGCAATATATCACATGAGACGGCTTGGCATTGTTTGACTTACAGAATGTCAAGCAAGACCACATGTGGCCCCTTTCTAAGTGAGCAAATAAGTCATTAAGAATAATCAATTGAGCTTAAAGACATAAATAGCCACTCATGGAGTCATTAATGCTTAAACAATACATGAAAACACACACACACACACACACACACACACACACACACACACACACACACACACACACACACACACACACACACACACACACACACACACACACACACACACACACACACACACACACACACACACACACACACACACACACACACACACACACACACACACACACACACACACACACACACACACACACACACACACACACACACACACACACACACACACACACACACACACACACAAAACTTGATATTATGCTTCAACAAGTTCCATAAGCATAGTTAACTTGCCATTATACTTCAACAACTACAAAAAGGATGGTGTAAAGTTATGATAGAAGCAATTTCAAACAAATTGTGTAAAGCTATGGTGCTCTGAAAAGGGAAACACTTTTCAAAGTTTCTAATCTTGTTGTTTTCAAAGTTTGCAAATAATTTCAAAAGATACAATGGGGCACCTTCTGAGTTTGCCTATTCCTATGATGTGAATCACACACACACACACACACACACACTCTCTCTCTCTCTCTCTCTCTCTCTCTCTCTCTCTCTCTCTCAAAATGCATGCCTTGAGCTAAGATAAAGTCACCCATAGTGTGACACTGTAGATATCTTTTGATCAACCTCTCTTGAGAAGGTGTAAGTGGATGTGAAGGTAGAAGAAGGCAACTTAGGAAACAAAGCTTATATGAATTGAGTATCAAATTGTTCATAGTGGAGTTGAAGATAGAAGAAGGTGACTTAGGAAATGAGGTGTAGCTGATATGGGTACCTATGGTGTTTCTAGTAAGGAAGGTAAGAGTTGAATCTAGACCATGTCCTCTATTCAAAAGCACTTTGCCTTGCATTTGAGTTCTCAAGTTGATTATTATGTTGCTTGTCCCTTGTAGTACTTGAAAGATGTCACTTGACTAGTTCTTGTTATGTGGTTGTAGTGTCTTTACCCACGCTTCCTAGGATTGAACACTATCTAACACTTGAAACTATGGAAAGGATCTCTCTCTCTCTCTCTCTCTCTCTCTCTCTCTCTCTCTCTCTCTCTCTCTCTCTCTCTCTCACATACACATACAAGCACACATGCATAGTCCGTAGGATTCAAATATTGAATTTTGAGTATGATTTCAAAGCATCTTGGGATTGTTCTTACTATGTTAAATCTATGCATGCCACATACACACAATCTACTAGGGCTCAAATCTTGAATTGTGGGTATGGTTTGAAAGCATCTTGGGGTTGTCCCTATGTTAAAACCCACATGACTTAGACACACATCTCTCTCTCTCTCTCTCTCTCTCTCTCTCTCTCTCTCTCTCTCTCTCAAAGGGACAAAGAATAGATGTATGCTGCTGCATTGCTACGTGTCGAAAGAGTCGGTTGCCATTAGTTCATAAAAAGAGGGGGTGTACATATGGGCGGGATTGGGGGCGGGGGGGGGGGCGCTTCATAAATGACAGGCGAGGAAAGTGGTTGATGATGATGTTGCATTGTTGGGTTTTGCCGGCGGATGCATACATTTGGCTGGACGAATGGGCCAACTTAACCACAAAAGGCCATTAAAAACAAACGCATCCTGTCGTGGCTTCTCACGCGCTGATGATGATCTTTGCCTCTATCATAAATTAAAATGTCCAGCAGGAACACTATAGTCTATGGCCATTGGCGAAGCTCTCTAGAAAGAGAGAGGGAGAGAGAGATAGATACTCACAGACACAGAGGCAGATCACTGTTTTCTTCTCTTCATGTGCACGGGGGCAAGGATTGCATGATTGTTGTCTTTTGGCTATCGAGAAGGGTCCGAGGGACTACGTATTCGCAGAGAGCTGTATATTCTGGTTTAGTTAGTTGAGTTTTTGTTAGATTCGAGAGTTGGGTTTGTTGGGAATTCTGTGAACTGGCTCTGTGATGCTGGAGCAGGATCAATGGAAGAGGGTGGTTTGATGTAGAGCTCTCTCTCTCTCTCTCTCTCTCTCTCTCTCTCTCTCTCTCTATCGATGGGTAACGGCCTGCAACTCGCCTCGTCCTGTCGATGCGAGACAGCTGACGTGGTGAACTGCATGTCCAGCAGCACGTCAAGGGGGGCCGGCCGGCCGCCGCCTGTAGTGAAGGTGGTGGTGAGCTCCACCGGCGAGGTCCTGGAGTTCAATTACGAGGAGGCGATGAAAGCTGCAGAACTCATGCTTCTCCGCCCGCACCACTTCGTGTGCCACTACTCCAGCTCCCTGTGCATTGGCCAGCGGGCCTCCCCTCTCGCCTCCGACCACGACCTCCACCCGGGCCGCCTCTACCTCCTCCTGCCCATGCACCGCCTCCATAGCCGCCTCTCCCACCAGGACCTCGCCTTCCTCCAAAATCACGCCTCTGGCGCAGCTGCAGCCGGGCCTGGCGGATCGCCACGTCATGCAAAGCATAAGTTCCAGTCTGATGCCGTCACCCCAATGTGCTTGCACCCGGGGAGCCATTCCCATTTAATGGAAAAAAGCCAAGAAGAAGAAGAAGAAGAAGAAGAAGAAGAAGAAGGCGTAGGGCTCGGCCCCATGCATAGCCATGGCGTCCCCCCCATCAGCACCCAGGCCCTTATTGACAAATGGAGATCATGGCGCCCCAATCTGCAGACTATCAATGAGAAGCCTCCTATGAGGAACTACGCCTTTTGAGTCTTGACAGTGTGACTCCATATGGCTATCCTCAAGAGCAAATTGTACATTAGTAGAGGCTAGCTATTAGCAAATCTTCTTACAAGCTCTCTAGGTGACCCTTTAGTTGAGCCCTTGTTTGAGCGACCTTCAGGCCCTTTCATATTGTATCATCTCCATTCCTCTGTATCGTCAATAAAATAGAACAAGTAGCACTTTGCATGGACATACCTATCATTGCAACTTACTAGGTACTTTACATTGGAAGAAGGCCCAAACAATGGCAACCTTGTCTACATGGTGCTAACATTTACATAACCTCTCGTAACAACTTCCAAAGGCCTTGCAAGTTTTGTCAACAAGGTTGTGGCATAATGGATTGTATGTGGGTCGAGTTCAATGGCTGCGTGAATTCAATCCCTACGTCTCGCATCCCAAGAGGCGCGAATCTATTTGCATCCAAAAGCCTTGCAAGTTCCCCTACGTTGAAAACAATTGTGAGAAATAGTAAGGTGTTTACACATTATTTGGACTTTCTTGAGTCATTTTGCAATGTTCCACTATATTGGACATAATTATGAGAAATCATAAGCCTTTTACATGCTATCAAGCTTTCTTCAATCATCTTTTAGTGTTGTGGAGTTTTACATAAGTTAGATGACCAATATCATATTCATTGCAATACCATCTTTATTACATTTAAATTCTTATGCTTTTCCTATAATTCAAAACTCACATTACTTCTTTTGCTTCTAGTATGAGTGAAATACGAATGTCACAATAGTAGGCCACTACATTAAACTTGTCTATTGCATGGCCACACACACACACACACACACACACACACACACACACACACACACACACACAATGACTATGGCTCACATAGCATTTCAATGGATAAAATAATGATCTCAATAAAGATTTATTTCATAAGAATCCTAGCTGGTTGGAACAAATAAGGATCATAGTGAGCTCCTACAACCATAAGCTATTGTAGAGCAAGCACTTGCTTCTACTTGGATTCATCTAGAGTAGAACCAGAGATTGTGGATAGGAGGCTAACTTGATGAACCAATTATGGTTATTCTAACATTGGTGAAGAAGGTCATATAGTGAGATATTGTTGTAAGAAGCAACATGGCATAATTGTAGTGAACTCAAGTTTTTTTTTTCAAGAAAATATCTAGGTTTGTCATCGTTTGGACTTTAGCCTTGGCATGCAAAGGTGATGTATAAATTAAATATATCACAATTTTCTTGTAGTGTATGAAGTCTTACATAACTAAATATTTTAAAATTCAATATCACTTGACACTCTAGAAAGTCCATCTTCTATTTATATGGTACTTTCTTCCATTATCTTGATGTCTCGGGGATCGCACCTATAGAAAGTCATCTATGTAACATGTGTTCAAAGGATATTAAGAAATACCATTTCTTTACATGCTATAAGGCCATAAAATGACCCCTTTTCCTTTATTGAAATTATGGGCTTTTTCAAATTATAATTAAAAAATCCATTTTGTAAATATAATCTTATAAAATTTACTAAATAAAATACCATTTCCTTTAAACTCACGTCATATCTTACGTGTTCTATAAGGTGGATTCCTCGAGCTTGATGCATATGAGATGATGGAATGAAGTACTTTAAGTCAAGTTGCTTTGGAGTTTTGATATTTACTCATAGTTTTAGATTGTAAGATCGCAAGCAAATAGGGTAGGGGATCCAATTAAAGAAAGGCCCTGAAAAGGACACTTTTTAGGTGCAACTAGGTGCCGATAATGTTACATTGAGCCTTCTATATAAGTCCAAATTAATTTATGTGGTTACCCCTCTTTTCTCCTCACATTCTTTAATAAATGGTCCTTGCAAAATGCCGAGGTTCATTGTTGTGTTGCTTTGCAAGGCAAAAATTGTTATAAAGGTTTGCAAAGAGCTCCATCCATAGTGCACGATCTTGGATTTGATGGCCACCAAAATGATTTCTGTGGTAGACGACAACTATGCAGACTAGAGTATGGTGGTTAATTTGAGTGAGCATGGAGTATGGAGGTTAATTTGAGTGAGCATGCGCAGGAATGAGAAGGGAAGGCTAAGGTGTTATTCTAATGGTCCCTCTAGAGTGAGCCATTCTAGAAAAGTTCCTGTGTGCATGTGACAAAGAGCTTGGAGGAATTCTTTTAAGCAAACACACAATGTTGGGAATCTTCATAGAGAGAGAGTGTGTGTGTTTTGGGTGGGTGCCTTTGGAGAAATCTTATAATTATTAGAAATTGGTGGAGTGGAGTGTATGCGAAGAGACCCTTGTCCCTCGCTCACCGGCCCCCTGCCGAGTAAGAGAGTTAATGGGTGAGTTGGGGACGTGCGGTGGTGGGAAACTTTGAGAGCCAAGACGCGGCGTGGCAGGCGATGCATGTGAGCGGACATGCGATAGAAGAGTGCTGGACACGGTCCGGCTTTCTGGTGTGTCATCTGCTTCTGATGCCGACTCATGAGGACGGTACCTCACTGCACATGCAAATCCTGGCACGGAAATATACGTACAGCGCACCGAAAGCCTCCTCACTCCCCCGTGTCTCAATAGCCATCCCTCTCCTCATTACATGTATTTGCCATTCACCCATCTAACTCAAAATTTTCGACGGATTTTTTAAATCAAATTACATGTATTTGTTGATTTTTATTGCTTAAAAACTTTTAAGGGTTCAAGCTTTGAACCTTGTTCTTTGAATTTTGAAGTTTGTTTTTTTTTTTTGACTTTTTGGCAATTCACTTTACTTTAAACCTCGGTTTTTCGTGAGCATTACATGTATGAACAATGTGTTGTGTTTTTCTTTGCGTTACTTGTTTCCTCTCAAGAAAGGGGTTTTGCGTGCTTGGTAGCACAATGGGTTTATAAAAGCGATTTTGCTTATACTATTCCTTGGTCTACCAACTTCACTCCTAAAAACATTCTTTTGAATAAATATCCTACGTGGGTTGCTTTCAAGTTTCACTCTTTGCTAATTGGCTAAATGGGGAGGTTGCTACAATCACATAAGCTCTGGGGAGTTTTCTATATGCTCCTAATAAATACTCATGGTGTCATGAGTCTAGAGAAAAAAAACATACACGTTATGGGATTACAAGAGAGACCACCTAAAGTGCTAGATCTATTTGGTGCCAAACAGGATCAAGACATGTTGATGTCATTTACTCATTGATGCCAACTTCTCTCCATTCCAAGACAAATGCTATGTTTGCCATCATGAATATATGCATTTTGCATGTGACTCCTTCAAGAAGATTTTGGTGGAAGAGGAGGGTTATCTAAGATGAAGCTCTTCAAAACAAAGCCTATTTGCCAAGCCTTCTAGTGGACCTTTAAGTGGTGCTTTGGGTGGGATTCTAGTCGTGTTGCCTTGGATGGTGAAAGGGTAGAAAAGAAGATCAACATCACAATCAATCATAAGAGACCTTAGATTAACAAAATTAGAAATCAAGTAAAGATCATATGAAAAAAATTAGCAATTGTGTAAATCTACTACCCATAAAGAGGGTGATTAGGAAGTTAGACTTTTGCAATAGAAAGGCAAGGAGATTTTGGTGCAAAACATTGAGGTTGATAAACCAAAGCTTCTTGTCAAGACAATGGTCTAGAAGCCCTTGGTAGAACAAAATGTCTTTATTGTCTTGAATGCATTTGATGAAGAGGAGTTTTTTGGCCCCTACTCAACTAAGGCTTACCAAGCAATACTTCCATGTCCTGGAATATAAGGGGCTTATGGTCTAGAGGAAATAAATAGACTTTAGGAGCTTTGTTGCAAAAATATATAAGCTTGGTGTAATGGTTGTATAAGAAGGTTAAGTTGGATTAAGAGGCTACAAGAGATCCAAATTTTGAAAGCTACATTTCTGCTTCTAGGAGTACCTTAGAGAGGGAATGCTATGTGTTTGTTGCTTATAAAAAGAGTTTTGAAGTCTCAAAAGCTTCTAGCTGAGCGCCGCTGGGCATGGATATGTAGTATCATCACAAATATTAGTTGATGGAGAAATTGCGGATATTATCTTGGTATATGCACCTAATGTATCAATGGATAGGGCGAGATCCTAGCATATCATAAATATGTGAAGGAGGTTAAAAGATTGTAGGCCTTAGTTGAAAGGCATTGAGTCAAAGTCCTAAGCATGGACAAGTGTGCTTTCATGTGTAGCTACTCAAGGCCCGTGTTATTTTGATTAGATCTTATGTTTGTGTATGTATTTTCCATTACGGTCAAAGAAAGAACATTATAGTAATGTGATACAACTAATACAACATGAAATGCATGCCAATACCTATGTTTTAGTTTATCTTATAAATCCTAAAGTTCATTCTTGCAAAGTTATTGATTACATATGACGATAGTGCTCATGATCCTTAGCATGTCTATAGTGGAAGCATTGATTTAAAAAACATAGCAAAGGCCCACGACCTTCTAACATGAGAAAATTTATTAATGGTTGTTAGAGTGCTTAATTACCTCACCTTTTCAATACTAGGCTACATTTTGGTCAATACGCTATATAGATCTCAAAAGCTAGACTACCCCAACCTAAAGATTCATGTTTCTCCATTTTGCAATGTATAAACACGAATTCCATGATTTCTTATCTTGCAAGAGCTCGTCATTTAGAGGAACTATTCATGGATGGTGTGAGATGATTTGAGAGACATAATTTTGAGATTGTTTTAAAGTGTTTGTTACATCTAGAGTTAGGACTAATTGACCATGAAAGTATCAAGTTTATTAGAGTTTATGATTATAGTGTGGCATGTGCAACTTTGGAATGCCATCATGCCCTTTAGGTTTGAAAGCTACACTTCAAGAATCTTTATTAAATGAAGGGAGTGAGCTCAGAGTGGAAACACGTGAGCAAAAGCAAGACCTATTGTGGAAAGAGAGAGAGAGAGAGAGAGAGAGAGAGAGAGAGAGAGAGAGAGAGAGAGAGAGAGAGAGAGAGAGAGAGAGAGAGAGAGAGAGGATGTGGGAACTCGAACAGCCACAATGTCTGACTAGCCTTCCCTTTATTCAAATGTCACTAAAAGAATAAAGAATGAAGTGATAGTGATGGACACCTTCCTCTTGTAGTGTACAAGTATGTGGGTACTATCAATGTAGTAATGCATGGGTGGCTAGGCACATGCATGTTAGGGGAAAAAATGCTTCAAAAAAGGCACTTTTATTAATCACGTGATTAAGGAAAGGGCCAAAAGAGAGTTTTCCACGTGTGCAAAAATATGGTATTCTTGTCTCCTTTTTGGAGATAGTAGAGTCTACTTTGTGATTCTGTCCTCTTTTTTAGCCAAAATCTCCAAAGTCTGACATGTTTTGGTAGTCCCAAAGCCCTTATTTACTTATAAAATTTGACAAAGGACATGATAAAGATGCTGTGAAGTTAATAATGACTTTTTTGAAAATCGAGAGTTTTTTGACACCCAATATATTTTCATTAGTATTCTTAATATTACTTTTTAGTTCATTCACCTTTCTCAATGAGCTTCTTTTTATGTGAATTCAATCTAAGTATGGCATCCAAAAGGCACCCTTCTCATTTAGTAAACTCCTGCACTATCTATAGCGAAGGAGTTGACATAAATTGGGAGCCCAAAAATTTTTGCATAAACAATTGGGTTACCATGCTATCCTCTTGTAAGGGCTCTCATAAGGTGAAAAGAATAAAATGAGAGGATATAAAACATCATTGGAAGGGATGTATCATTGCTTTCAAAATCACGCATGAAGAGTGGTTTGTCAAAGTGCAACATATGTTTACATGGCCAAGGATATGCACTTGCCTCCAAACAAATGTGTTTTCTGTCAAAGAGAGGGATTGGGAGAGAGAAAGAAGAGAGAGAAGACTGCAAAGAAGAAGAAGAAGAGCAGAAGAGAGAGAAAGATAGGTATGAGGAGAGAGAAAGACTAGAAATGGAGAGAGAAAGATTGGAAGAGAGGGAGAGAAGACATGGAAGCTTGGAGAGCAAGGTGAAGGAGAAAGAAAACTTGTATTAATTATCTCATGATAAAAAATTAAGTCTCTCTCACCTTATATACCAGTCAATGTAGCTAGTATTTCCTCGTTATTAAGTCCCCCTCTCTTGCATTCCATCCCCACCCGAAGGTTTTTGCCCTCAAGAACAATTTGGGCATGTGTGGTAACTGGGAGGGGCCGATCAGAGTACTACTCTGCTGCATTATTACAAGGGTATACTGATGAATGAAGAGGTATTATTGTGTATGATAGGTCATGGGGTATATACGATACATGGGCCTTATTGGGGAGTTATAAACATGAATTTTGACCCAAATATCTGGAGTAAATGCGGACTGCAGACAGTGGACAGCAAGCTATTGACTACAGGACCCTGCTATAGTGAATTTGCCATAACTTTCTGTGGGAGGATTTGAACGAGGTGTGCTACACATCAAAATAGAGCCCTTGAGAAGTAATTTCAGCCCATGTATGGTGTGCATCGCTGTCCATAGTACAGAATAAAATCTGCTTTAAAATAGAGTGCTGTCTGCAGTCAATTTGGGAGAAAATAGGGCCACAGTTAGCTAGATTTCAGCCAAATCTGCTTCTAAAAGGTATGGGAACTCTTCCAAAACTGAAGCTGGTCTCCAAGAAGCTTCCTCGAGTGGTAAACCTTGCCACTGAATCAAGTATTCCATGATCGAGCGAGAGCGAAGCCTCTTTTCCCTTTGTCCTATGACTTTTTTGGGTATGTATTGAACGATGCCTTCTTCGTCTATCGATGGGAGTTCCTCAACATAGTCCACTGTTGAGTGAATGAAGGGCTTCAACTGACTCACATGTAAGACATTATGGATCTTCATAGATGGTGGTAATGCCAATCGATATGCCAAGTCTCCCACTCTCTTGATAATCCGGTATCGCCCATAGAACCTGTGTGCCAACTTATTGCTGGACCCATCTTTAAGGGAGGCATATCTAGACTTAGGCACTTTCAAGAGCACCAAATCCCCTTCTTGGAACTCCACATCCCGTC
Organism: Lygodium microphyllum; assembly: GCF_053477565.2. NCBI lineage: Eukaryota > Viridiplantae > Streptophyta > Polypodiopsida > Schizaeales > Lygodiaceae > Lygodium > Lygodium microphyllum. Next base: position 44,851,823 of record NC_141141.1, on the reverse strand, counting down.
TTTTGTCATCAGCATAAAGCTTCATTTGATCTTGAGCTCTCTTCAAGTTAGCTTTACACTGCTGAAGTAAGGCCTGCATTCTATCAAATTCTTCCTTGCTTTGTGGATTTATTTTATCATTGAAGATAACCACAGGAAGGGGCACCTTGTAGCCATATAGGGCCTCAAAAGGTGAAACTCCAATGCTAGCATGTGTGGAGTTATTATAGGCAAACTCAGCCAAGTGCAACCATGAGTCCCAAGCATGTTGCATATCATGATAGAAATGCCTCAAGTAAGTTTCTTGCCATTTGTTAACCCTTTATGTCTGACCATCTGTCTGTGGATGGTAAGCAGTGGAAGGGGTTAACTGAGTGCCCATAGAGTTGAAAACTACCCACCAAAATTTACTCATAAACTTAGCATCTCGGTCATGCACAATGACCTGTGGTAAGCCATGTAATTTGAAAACATATTCCATGAATTGGTTGGCTACTTGAGAAGCATTATACAGAGTCTTTGTGGGAATGAAATGGGCTACCTTTATGAGTCTGTCCACAACTACATAGATGCTGTCCCAACCTTTCTTGGTCACCGGTAGGCCGGTAATGAAGTCCACTTGCCTTCAGGCATAGGCAATGGCTGAAGTAAACCAGCTGGTTTTAAGATGCTGTCCTTGTTTTGCTGACAAGGAATGCAGCCCAAGACAAAGTCTTTCACATCTCTCCAAAGGCCCTTCCAGTAAAAGCTTTTAGCAATTTTGTCATAGGTCTTAAAGACTCCCAAATGACCAGCTATAGGGGCTGAATGCATCTCCTGCATGATTTTTTGCTTGAATGGGGAAGCATGAGGGATGGAAATTTGGCCATTATACCATAAAAGCCCATTTTTTAGTTGATACAGAGAGTTTTTCACACATTGTCCTTGTTGTAATTTCTGAAATACATTGCTGAAATTAGCGTCTAACAGGTAAGCCTCTTGAAGCTCATGTATCCAATCACTGTGTAACTCCATGATAGCAGAGACTTTACATGCCCACATCCTAGATAGGGAATCAGCCATTACATTGTCCTTCCCACGAGTGTGGGTGATGTCAAAGTCATAGTTCTATAAGGTGGCTACCCATCTCCTCTGCTTCGGATGCAGATTTGACTGAGACAAGAAGTATTGAGTAATCTATGGTTGCTTTTCACTCTAAACCGATTGCCATACAAATAATGATGCCATTTCTTGATGGCATGAAGGATGGCTAGCATTTCCTGATCATAGACATTCATAACTCTCTCATTTTCAGCCAGCTTTCGACTCTCAAAAGCCATGACCCCATGTTCTTGCAGCAAGACTACACCAATTCCTCTCCCACTAGCATCACACTGAATGGTGAATTCCCTAGAAAAATCAGGGCATACCAAGATAGGGGCTGAAGTAAGCAAATCTTTCAGCTGATTAAAGCTTCTATCTGCCAATGCATCCCAGAAAAATTCTTCAGCCTATCAGTGAGAGGGGTTGCAGTAGTGGCATAATGCCGAATGAATCTGCGGTAAAATGAGGAGAGACCCAAGAATCCTCTCAAATAGGTAGTATTTGCAGGTTTGCGCCAATATCTGACACATTACACTTTCTTTGGGTCAGATCTAATGCGTGCCTCACTAACAATGTGTCCCAAGTACTCAACCTTAGTCTGCATGAATGAACACTTTGTCTCCTTAGCAAAGAGTCAATGTTGTCTAAGTATATCAAATATCTGCCTCATGTGCATAAGGTGAGTTTCCTTTGAGCGACTATAAATGAGGATGTCATCGAAAAATACCAATACAAATTTGAATAAGTAAGGATGAAGTATTTTGTTCATGAGGCTTTGAAACGTGGCTGGTGCATTGGTCAAGCCAAAGGGCATGACCAAGAAGTGATAGAGCCCACGATTAGTCCTGAATGCAGTCTTTATCTCATCCCCTTCACGCATGCGTACTTGATGGTAGCCGGATCTCAAATCAATCTTTGTGAAATACTTAGCTCCCTTCAACTCATCTAACAGGTCGTCCACCGTAGGAATAGGGTATCTATTCTTGATAGTGATCTTATTCAGATCTCTGTAATCTATGCATATCTTGAAAGTGCCATCTTTCTTTTTGACCAGCAATACAAGTATGCAAAAGGGGATGAGCTAGGCTCGATGAATCCCATATCTACTAAATCCTTGACCTGCTTGGCCACTTCTTCTATTTCACATTTGGACAACCTATAAGGGGGTTTATTGATGACTGGCTTGGAGTAGGGCTCCAAATCAATGAGATGATCAACCGCTCTCTTGGGAGGTAATGCTGTAGGTAACTGAAACAAGTCACCATACTCCGCAAGTAGAGCCTTAAGGACTAAATTATCAGTATTTTTCGAGACTTATCTGCATTTTCCTTGTTTAATTGCAGCACAAAAATCTGGGAGCATTTCTTGAACTCTTTCTTGAGATGTTTGGCCGTAATAAGCTGAAATTCACTGCTATTTTTAATTCCCTGCAGGTGAACAAGCTGTCTAGCCCTGAAAACTACATGTACAGCAATGAAAAATCCATGGAAATGGTGCCCAAAGTTTTCAGCCAATTGCAGCCCAACACAATGTCTATCGGCCCCATATTAAGTGCAATCAAATCCACTTTCTGCTCATAATTTTCAGCAAGCTTAATAGGTACAACTGGGCATACATGAGTACTAATTTCCTCACCCCCATTGGCCACTTGCACCCTCATTGGTTGCTGTAAATCAGAGACAAAACATTTCAGCCTGTCCATGACTGCTCTATTTATGAAACTGTGTGTGCTACCACTATCTACCAAGATAAATACATCTTTTTCGTGAATCTTGCCTTGAAGACGAAGAGTGTTGGGGCTCTTAGATCCTGTCCAAGCATCTAGGGAGATAGTACAAGTAGTGGCAATAGCATGTGAACCATTCTTATGACCCATATTTACATCTACATGACCGTCGGGGTCAAATGGAAAAGTGTCAGCCGGGTCAAAGAATTCTTCTTGCTCACATTCCTCTTCAACCTCATCATTTTCGGCAGTGATTGCAAAGGCACTTGCATCCTCATGATCCTCATCAGATTCATCAAAGACTAACATGCTATGTATCCTTGCTTTTGCATTCCTATAAGCACATTTAGATGCATGCTCAATTTTATACTTTTTCCCACATTTAAAGCAAAGTCCTTTTTCTTTTCTCTCTTTGTAGAGGTCCATTGGGATAGAGCATTGACCAGCAAAAGCTGAAGCATTTTTACCCATGCTATCCCCTTGTCTATTTTTAGCTCTTCCTTGATTTGTAGTCCTAAAATTACTGTTTTGCCTAGAGGTATTAAAGGTGGGGTATGTGGGGAACTTTGGGGTGTTGAATGGTATATTTCCACCACCATAACCTGTCCCAAACTGCCCGGGCCTTACAACACTTCTTTGCTACCCAAAATGTGACTGCATAGGTTCTCTTTGCTACCCAAATAGTGGCTGAGACGCCCCTCTTTGCTGTCCATGCTGAAATGAAGCATCTCAACGGTACTTACAAGAGTACCTCTAAGCTAACTCAATAGCTTTGAACAAATCTGATGGACTTTGGGCGAAAACATCAGCCGAGAGTTGGGGATCCAAACCATAAATGTACTTGTGAATCTTTGCATTGTCACTAATGGACTCAACATACATCGTGAGATTGAGGAATTGGTTTGTGTAGTCACGCACCGTCATCCCACGTTGCTCTAAGCCATACCATTGCCTTGTAAGCTTCTCCTTCTCAATCGGAGATACAAAGACTTGAATCATAAGAGCTTTGAATGCATCCAAAGTGTCAACAAGCTATTGATTTTCCCTCTTTATGTACCACCACCACGTGTGGGCAAAGCCCTCTAAGTGTATCATGGCAAAGTGTATCTTTTGATCTTCATTTCTTGGCATTATGTCAAAGTAGTCTTCAAGCTTCGAGAGCCATTCTTCTAATTTAGCTAGGGAGGATGACTGGCCATTGAACTTTGAGAAGATGATTTTGTCTCTCAACTCCCTTTCATGGTTGGGGGGTTGTCCCATACCCAAAGTGGGGCTGATCCATTGGGCTGCCAAGAAATGACCCATTGTTTGAGTGATTCCTTCCAAAAGACGGCTGAGCACACATAGGTGGCATGGACGCGAGTGGTGGCTAAGAGTTACTCCTCATCCCATTGTTTGTGGGCTCCTCATGCCTTTGTGAGGGCTCTCCTTGCTCAAAGCTGATGTTGGGAATGCTCGTTTTTCCCAATGGGTACTTGCATAGGCTGCATTCACGGATGGGATGGTCACTCTTTCAACTTGCATGCTTGGTCTATCTTCTTTTTCCTTTCCTTTAATTTGGGAATCCATCCACATTGAGAGCTTGGCTACAAGTGTTTCCATGGTAGAGGTCATTTGGCGCATCTTCGTCACCATTTGAGTTTGACCTTCCGTTACTTCCCTATGCCTCTCCGCATGTCTAGTCTCGTGTGAGAACTGAGGGTATGATTGAGTGCACTAAGACTTCCCATGGAGTGAGGGAGGTCTTCCTCTTCAACCTCAAAGTTGGTGTCATCCCTCGGGGTGCGTGCATCCCTTATCTGTTTTGTTGAACATCTTCATTTGCTTTGTTTTTCCCCCTATTACCTGCCATGTCTAGGTGCACTCCATGAGACCACCTGTCACTGTTTTGGCTATAACTAGAGCTAGGCAACTTTGATTGACCTAGTTCTTTGTTCAAAACGGAGGTAGCAATGCCCTCTTTGAGATGAGCATAGGCACATATTTCTAGGTTTTATACAAAAATTTCTATAATAAAAAACGTGGGACTGTTCTGTGCAGTCAAGTACCCTATCCACACTTAAGAATGGCCTGTTTTGGGTTGTAGGTATTTGGTATGCTCCAAGTGGGTATCCAAAACTGAGCGGGGTTCTTGGCATGGCCTAAAGGTACTTTCCAAGATCAACACCTCAATTATTGGGAGTGGCAACACCTCTACAAATGCAAGTAATTTCTCTACAGCACCTTGAAACAGTCACAAGAGGGTTGAAATTGGGTTCCCCTTTAATTGCATTGTGGGATTCACTGTTTGCTTGTCATCATGCATCACTTGAGCATCCCTTAGCATGTTTGGCATCACTTCAGCATTATTGAGAATAAGAATAAGCATTCCCATGACCATATCAAACAAGATAGGCTCTCCTACATGCATAATCACTGCCATTACTATATAGGTGTATCCAATGATACATACATCCCATGCACACAAGAGTGTGTCATGCCATAGTCATAAAAAATGTTGGGGATAAAGGCACATTTGCCTAGCTGCCTGTGTATTACTACACTGAGAGTCACCACCACTGCACACTACAGGTGGCGGGCGCCCATCATCGTCACTTTATTCTTTATTCTTTTAGTGAGACAGTTTGAATAAAGGAAGGCTGGGTCACACATTGTGACTGTTGGAGTTCCCATTTCTTGTCTCTCTCTTTCTTGCTCTTGCTCTCCCGCCATAGCTCTTGAGTGCAAGCTTCGATCCTTCTCTCATTTCAACTGTTATTAGAGCACGGCTTCCCGACTCTTGAGCTTGGCTCGTGGCATTCTCAGCTTCCCATTGACTCCCCACTCGCATTGGGTCTCCTTCTCGGCAGCCATAGCTCATTCTCTTGAGCTCCCATCACTCCCCGTCTTCCCAAGATTCTTCCCGGCCTATTGAGGCACCATCAGGGCATGGACATTGAGGTATTGCTTCATTATTTCAGAGATTTATATCAGTCCATAGGTCTAGGTAAATAGGGTTTCCACAGGTTGTGGGCAGCCATAGCTCACACCTCTTGGAGCTTCCTTTACCTGGATCTTGCTTCCAGCCTATCAAGGCTTGTTGAGGCTTTGTGTAGGCCTTCTTTGGCCCCCATTTGTGCTCCCTTTGGGCCCCATTGCTGACACGTGGGACAGCAAACCCCCCCCAGCCATCTCACGTTTTTTTTGCGGCTGTTTCAAAATCTGGCAGAAAAATCACTCTTTTTGTCATATCTTGGGCATTTGGAACCCGATTCAGGCAAGGTAAGAGTCTAAGTTGGGGTTTTGGCATGCTCCGGATGCGATGGTGATGTCGGATTTGCCAAATTCTGATGACAGAATATTCTGCAATAGATTTTAGGTCTGAGACAGCATGTATTTGTATGCCTATGGCTTATGTGATGCTTCTACTGATGTCGATTGATTGGGGGATTTAAGCTACATGTAATGCTATGATTTTGGCCTGATTGTAGGGCTGAAAATACTCAGTTTATAACAGTAAATGCATGATGAATACTCTTGGACTGAAGCTATCTTTCATGCTTTGACATATGCCTATTGGTTCCGGGTGTATGTCTTGGGTTATGCTATGATGTATTGATCATCGAGGGACGACTTCGATATTGTCATTAGATCTGGATGCTTTTGGAAGCTTGAGCTTATTTCACCCTGCACTTATTGACATCGGTCTATGCTTGACAGTGGTCAATGCTTTGACAGTTATATGCTCTTTGGGTACATGCTTACCCGATGCCTAAGGCTTGATGCATTTGTCTTGGCATAGTGTACCATGTATCTGTTGAGCTTTAGTGCTCTCTGAAGACTTGGCTTGGATTCTCATTTGCTATTTTGAAATTTTGTATTGGATGTCACTTTGGTTGTCAGAGATATTTATTGGGATGTATGTCTTGCTCATGGATGCTACCTATAGTTGCTTTCTAGCCGTCATGCTCTTGGGATGCTATTGAGGCATTGTCTTGGTTACCTGTATTTGGTACTCTGACTTGGTTTGATTGAGCTATTGAACTTGTTTATCTGCCTTTTGTGCCAGTGGGAGCATCTTGTATGCTTGACTGATATTGAGCATCTTGGTTACCTGTCTTTAGTACTCTAACTTGGTTTGATTGAGCTGTTGAGCTTGTTTATCTGCCTTTTGTGCCAGTGGGAGCATCTTGTATGCTTGACCGATATTGAGCAGGAGGTTTATACCATTTTGAGCATTTTGCAGATAGTTGAGACTTTGGGATCTCTTACACTTAAATGTTGCATGGTTCATGCACTGATATCTTGGAGTTGCTTTTGATTTGAGCTTGGGCTTTGCACTCTTGTGAGCATACACCTACTGGTGTCAGGTCTTGCCAGTGTTACGTATACTTTGCCCTATTATTGTCCAGGGGGTATGCCTACTCACTGATGGATGCTTTGGTGAAATGTTTGGGTGTTTGCTCAGGGTCTTGATGACTGTTTGGTGCTGATTTATGCATGTTTATGGCTGGTTATGTCTTGGTTGTCATTTATTGACTTGGTGCAGTGATTTGGTCAAAAATTGATTCTCACAATATCCTGTTGTCATTTATTACAGCAAGCATATAACTCCAGATTGACATGGATTTTTCATGCTAAAATATTCTGAAATGCCGTACTTTCACTAGTACTTGGTGGGCAGCAGCTTTGGTTACACATTTCTCGCCATTTTTTCCCAATTTTGGTGATTTTTTTGGTAATTTTCTATAGTAAACAACAAGCAGTTTTGAACTGTCTATAGTCTTCTAGCCTGTATTATGGCGAGTTCGTCCACTGATCATGCTATTTTCAACATCACTAAGCTGGATGGTATGAATTTCTCTTATTGGAAGAGCCAAATTTGGCAGGTGTTGGTGCAGAAATCATATATCAAACCTTTGAGGTTGAGCGGGCATCCGCTTGCAACTATGCCAGATGAGGAATGACTTGAGCTTGATAAGTTATGCAAGTCCACTATTATATTATCTCTCACAAAACAGGTTCATTACAATGTATTTGAGGAAGAACAGAGTGCATGGAAGTTGTGGGATAAAATCAAGAATCTCTATGACAAGAAAAGTCTAGCGAGTCAGATGTATTGGCTGAAGCAGCTTATGGATCTGCGCATGAAGGAGAATGTGACTATGTTTGCTTACTTGAGCCAGTTTCATGCTATACTCAAGAACTTGACTTCGTAGGACATCACTTTTGCAGAGGATGTCACTCCTCTTTTCTTGCTTGGTACTCTTAATGAGTCATGGGATGTATTCCGCACTGCATTATGTGCCTCTATTGCTACCTTGAAATTATCTGATATTGAGAGTGATCTTTTGCAAGAAGAGGTTAACCGTAAGAATTTTGATGCCTCTCGTGTGTCTCATGATATGACAGTTAGAGGCAGGAATGATGGATATGGAAAGCATTGTAGTGGCAGTGGCCATGGACGGGATTCTCAGAAATCTCGATCCAAGTCTCGTGGAAAGTCACGTAGCAAATCCCATGGCAGGAATGCAGATGTTACTTGTCACCATTGTGGGGAAAAGGGCCATATTAGGCCATAATGCCATGAACTGCGCAATGAAAGGCGCAAAGATAAGGAGAAAGACAAAGTGCAGGATAAGTCTTCTGATTGCAGCATAGTGTCTGCAAAGTCCAGTGTTAAAATTGATGAGATCAATGTTATGCAGCCTGAGGATGTTGATGATGATGATTATATCCTTGCAGCTTCTTCTAGTGCTTCGTAGATGACAGAGATACACTCTATGTATGCAAAGTAATGGCTTGGACTCAGGTGCGTCCTTTCATGTGACACCTTGGCGAGAGTGGTTTCATTCATACCGTACTATTTCGAGTTCTGTGTGCTTGGGTGATTACAGCTCTCTTGACATTGTGGACATTGGTGATATTAGGCTGCAGTTTCCTTTTGGCAGCAATTTTGTTATGCAGGATGTACATCATGTACTTGCTTTGACACACAGTCTCATGTCAGCTGAACAGCTTGATGACGCAGGTTATCATGTGTCTTTTGGAGACTCTGCATGGAAGATCACTCGTAGCAGACTTGTGATTGCGATGAGAGGTGCCAAGGCTGGCAGCCTCTATCCCTTGATTGTATCCACTTCTTCCCTTGATCATGTTTTCTTTGTGGGTTCTATCCCATATGTATCTCTTTGGCACGCCCGTTTGGGCCATATGTCTTTGAAGGGAATGAAAATGCTTTCTGGTTTGCAGTACTTACCACCCCTTGATTATACATGTTTTGATTCATGTGAGCATTGTCTTTATGGCAGGTAGACTAGGTCTACGCATAAGAAGTCTGGTAGGCCACGCATGAGTGAGCCCTTGGCATTGGTACATTCGGATGTCTATGGGCCCATGCCTTGTCAGTCTATGAGTGGTGCAAAGTATTTTGTTACGTTCATAGATGATTTTTCACGGAAAGTTTGGGATTATCCCATTAAGATAAAATCTGATGTCTTGGTTGTTTTTTAGAGATGGCTTGCATTAGTTGAGAACCAGTCTGTGTATAAGTTAAAATGTCTAAGAACACATAATGGGGGTGAGTATGTCTCACGTGCTTTTGAGCAGTTATGTGATGAGAGGGGTCTTAAGCATCAATTGACTGCCCCCTACACCCCCTAGAATGGTTTGGCTGAGCGGATGAATAGAACCATCCAGGAGCGTGTACGCAATATGCTCAGCCATGTAGGCCTACCACATAGCTTTTGGGGTGAGGCAGTTAGTACAGCTATGCATATCATAAACAGATCACCTTCTAGTGGTTTGGATTTCCAGGTTGCAGAGAAGGTATGGACTGGAAAACCTCCCCCTTATACGCATCTTCGTGTCTTTGGATATGAGGCATTTTTCCATGTGCCCAGGGACAAGAGAAGTAAGCTGGATCCTAAGAGTGTCAAATGCATTTTCCTTGGTTATGGGGATGTAAGCGAGATGGGTTACCGTCTTTAGGATCCGCAGGTGTGGAAAGTCATCTACAGTCATGATGTAGTCTTCCATGAAGACAAGATGCATAGGCATCCTGAGAGAGTTGTTGAGATCCGCAAGTCATATTTCAGGAGGAGCCGAGAGCTCCCGCACAGCCAGTTGGACAGCCTACAACTGCAGCAGATGCTCATGGTCAGGGTGTTGGACAGGCAGCTGGAGAGCCTGCCGTGAGACGGTCTACTAGAGACAGACGTCCACCTGATAGATTTCAACCCTTCATGCATTATGTCTTGGTTACAGATGCATGAGAGTCTTTCACTTATGATGAGACTATGCACAGGGGTGACAATCACTCTTGGGAGAGGGCTATGCAGTCTGAGATAGAATCCTTGTATAAGAATGAGACTTGGGATTTGGTTTCCTTGCTTAAGGGCAAGAAGGTTTTGCCATGTAAGTGGATGTACAAGCTGAAAAGTACCCCTGGACACCCCAAGCCGGCATACAAGGCTAGATTGGTAGCAAAGGGTTTTAAGTAGGAGCATGGTATGGACTTTGATGAGGTCTTTTCTCCTGTGGTTAAGATGACCACCCTGTGCTTAGTCTTGGCTTTGGTTGCTCAGCTTGACTTGGATTTATACCAGATGGATGTCAAGACGGCTTTCTTACATGGGGACTTGCATGATGAGATTTATATGGAGCAGCCTAAGGGCTTTGTAGACCCTGGTAGCAGGGAGCACCTAGTGTGCAAATTTATGGCTTAAAGTAGGCACCTAGGGAGTGGGATCATAAGTTTGATGCCTTTATGCAGTCACAGGGCTATAGCAGGAGTGCTATGGATCTGTGTCTTTACACGAAGAAAGCTCGTGATGGTTCTTTATTGATTTTGGTACTCTATGTGGATGATATACTGATAGCAGGGAAAGCTCATGATGAGCTAGATGCTCTTAAGGCTCAGCTCAAGAAGAGCTTTGAGATGAAAGATCTGGGACAGGCCGCTCACATACTTGGTATGTGCATTAGATGTGATAGGCATCAAGGACTCCTCTAGTTGTCACAGAGGGAGTACATTCATAAACTCCTTGAGCGCTTTCGCATGCAGGACGTAAAGACTATTGGCTATCCATTGCCTTCTTATGTGAAGGTATTACAGGCTGATTGTTTGGAGATAGATGAGCAGAAGGCCAAGATGGCCAAGATTCCCTATGCATCCGCAGTGGGCAGTATTATGTATGCCATGATTGCCACTCGTCCAGATATTGCCTTTGTAGTTGGTGTTGTGGCACGCTATATGGCTACACTTGGCAAGAAGCATTGGGATGCCGTGAAGGGTATCATGAGGTACCTGAAGGGTAATGTAGATATGTGCATATGCTATGGCAGCCAGGATACACGAGTTGTGGGATACACTGACTTTGATTATACAGGACATGCAAATAGTAGGAAGCTCACTTCTGGCTATGTATTTACCTATGCTGGAGGTGTTGTTTCTTGGATGTCCATGGTGAAGAAATGCATGGCCATTTCTACTACAAAGGCTGAGCATGTTGCAGCCCCCACTGAGGCTTGCAAGGAGGCCATTTGGTTGGGTCATTTGGTTTTTTGACCTTGGTATTGATGCTACCCCTACATTGCATTTGGATTCTATGAGTGCTATTCAGATAGCCAAGAATTTGGTATTCCATGCGAAGATGAAACACATTGAGGTGAGGTATCACTTCATACGTGGGGTCATTGAGGACAAGTTTATTGATCTTGTCAAGATCTCAACTGACCAAAATCCTGCAAATCCGCTCATGAAAAGCCTCTCTACAAAGCGCTTTGCCTTCCTCAGGAGGTTGATGGGCATGGGATGAGATGACATCTTTCCTCATCCTGTCACTACATGTGTACATGTTGTACTATCTTTTTTTTTCTTTTTCTTTTCACTGCTCATTAGGGCTGATTCGCCTAAAGTGGGAGGTTGTTGGGGGTAAAGGCGCCTCCGTCTAGCCACCCGTGTATTACTACACTGACACTCACCGCCACTGCACATTGCAGGTGGCGGGCGCCCGTCAGTGTCACTTTATTCTCTATTCTTTTAGTGACAGTTTGAATAAAGCAAGGCCTGGTCACACATTGTGACTGTTGGAGTTCCCATTTCTTGTCTCTCTCTCTTTCTTGCTCTTGCTCTCCCACCATAGCTCTCGAGTGCAAGCTTCGATCCTTCTCTCCTTTCAAAAAATTCCATCATGCCAAGTCAATTTCTCAAATTTCCAAGAAATACTTGCACCTGCAAACGAGTTTTGGGCTCCGGATAACGAGGAGGTGGGCAAAGTTCCACCTGGGGCCGGGTTGTGCAACCCTTCAGGGTCTTTGATGGCAAGGGGGGGTCACCCCTCTTTTGTCTTGCCACCTCGCTTGGCATCGGGCTTTTCCTCACCCGGAATATACATGGAAGACATTTATTAATTAAACACCCAGCATGAGATGCATTTTAGGAATGGAAATTTTGGGCTTTTCATGAAGTGCATGGAATTGGAATTGGGAATAGGGATAGAGAGCTTACCGGTAGTGACTCACTGCCAACTCACCCTTATACAATGGATTTATTAATCATTTCTTGGCTCAGCCAATTCACAAGAAGCCAAATGGGTTATGGGTAAGCAAAATTATAATCTCAATGAAGCTTCAACATGAATAAAATCCATTCCAATGCCATAAGATCAAATGAGAATGACTGAGATTAATATTCAGCATGCATACAATGTTTGGGACTTCTATTACCTACTTGGACTCATGCATCCTCTCAAACAAGTGGATAGGATTCAACAAGAGGCTTAATGGGAGAGAATAAGAGCCAAGAATCGGTTCCTTTGTGTTGTTTGATGAAGATTGCAGCCCACTAATGCCACTTCAGTCCTTCATGAGAGCTCCAATTTGATCCCGCATGCTCCATAGCTCCAAAATGGTTGTGCTCCGCCAAGAAGGGAGGAATCCAAGCTTGGGGAAGAAGGATTCTTCAATGGGGAGAGGGCATTGCTTGCATAGACCGATCAAGAGAAGAATTCTTTCCAAATGAGCCCCCCATAATGCCTTCCTGCTTCCAAGAAGCCTTCAAATCTTGAGAATAGGCTCCAATGTGGTTGTAGCTTGAAGATAGGATGGCTCAGGACCTTCCCATGAAGAGTTATTGATGAAATTAAAGCTCTACTTCCATAGCCATGGCTGCCCACAAGTGCATGCCTTCAAATCTTGCTTCAAATCTTCTTCCCATGCTTCTTGGTGGCCAAATCTTGATCTAGGCTTGAAGAGTGAACCCCTGGGATCAAGAAAAGACCCAAAATCTTCAAGATTCTTGAGCTTGATGCCAAGATTTCATGTGGCTGCCATGGACTGCCTATGACTAGGGTTTTGGGAAGCCAAGAATGGCCAAGAAGGTGGAGAAGAAGGCTTCAACCTTGTCCAAATGACCTGCTAGAAGCTAGAAATGATAGCCAAGATGAGCAAGAAGCTCAATATGATGATCATTGCTCACATTTTTTAGTTTGAAATTTGTGCCGGATTTTACGAGGCTGCTCTTGGAGGGTTGGGGATGATCACTACAGCCTATACATTGCTTGGTTGGTTGCTCTTGAACTCCAGAAATGCAAGGAAGAAGGCTGACACTCCACCATGGAAGGGAAGGGAGCAAGATTTGGGGCTGATTACCTCCATGAAAGCTTGCAAGAAGCTTAAGAAATGAGGAGAGAGAAGAGTCTCCCTGAAAAGTAACCCCAACTAGACTTTCTTCTAACTCTTGTGACCACGGTTACTAAGAGTTTACCTTCAAAATGGACCAAAAATGACCCATGAGCTGCCAAAGTCGGTGTTCCTTCCTCCAAACTTGGTCCAAGCCGCCATTAATGCTACCGCTTGTTGCAGTCCTTGTGGTCTGGAAATCTTTGGGAACTCCCCTACTACTCCTTGTACCTGTGTAGCTGTGACTCAAAAGTCCAAGTGACTAGAAAGTTGTAACTGGGTAAAATGAAGAACTAACTAGGACCAAGAACTTAAGCTTTGATACCAATTGTCAAGGAGAGGGATTGGGAGAGAGAAAGAAGAGAGAGAAGACTGCAGAGAAGAAGAAGAGTAGAAGAGAGAGAAAGACATGTATGAGGAGAGAGAAATACTAGAAATGGAGAGAAAAATACTGGAAGAGAGGGAGAGAAGACATGGAAGCTTGGAGAGCAAGGTGAAGGAGAAAGAAGACTTGTATTAATTATCTGATGATCAAAAATCAAGTCTCTCTCACCTTATATACCAGCTAATGTAGCTAGTATTTCCTCGTTATTAAGTCCCCCTCTCTTACATTTTCTAGCATACACATTGTGAGTCTTGAGTTGATAATATATGTGATATTTTTTTCATTTAAGCAAGTACTAATATTGAATTCTTGGTTGTAGATATATTTCTATCAACAAGTATTGAATGGAAACCTATGGAGAGCTTAAGTGGAACCTTTCATGTGATTGATAAGGTATTTGCAGGCATTACCTATGCTGATGAGACTATAGGTTCTTTTAGTGAGAGAAGGGTTGTTATATATTATGTACAATATATGGTTCCCTCTAGGGATGGTATATATGGACATATCAAGGATTTTCCATTGCTAAGTCTTTTATCTCTAAATTGAAAGATTCCTGATAAGGTAACGATGCACATTTTCAAATTCAAAATATGTCAAGATATTCAAAAGTTTATTACAGCTAGAAGGATCTTAAGAAGAAAACGCTTATCATGGTTCATACGATTGAATATCTTTGTGGCCTACTTCAAAATAGCAAATTTACAAAGGACATTAAAGGTATTTTGGCTAAGTAGAAATTTTGTAGAAGAGGAACTAGACAACATTATAAGAAGGCTTTGGAAATCTAGAGAGTATGACCATAAGGGCGATACCATGAGGTGTATTGTATGCCCCCAATCCTTGTCTTTGTGTTGTAACATTGCATGACAAACTCTTGCATTGGGCTTCGATTATAGGAGATAAAAACTTAAACTAGGCATTCAGTTTCCCTTGGATTCTGATATAGATTTCATGCCTTTCAAACTTAAGGTGCAAGTTATAGCACATGAACAAAAAAAAGAGATGAATTCACTTCTAATTGGAGTCTTAAAGATGTAAGGGATACCTTGGAGCTACTAGACAGTACATCCCCCCTTGGATATAAGTTCAAAGTCAATGGTAAAACAATTGGGGAAAGAGCTGAACGCTCTTTCTCTTGTATGAGTTGCTTGCCTTTCACAATTGTAAGTTTTGAGCTATAAATATGAAAACATTTATTATATTTATATAGGATAAAAATCTTTTCGTTGAATCAAGAGCTACAAAATTGAAATGAAAATATACAAGGATGCAAAATAACAATGGAGATTCCTCTTAGTTTCCATTTGCATATATTTAAGTTCTTTTGGCTTTGTAACTTCTTCGTCACTTTCTATAAAGATCTCTAGTCTCCTTACAATGGCTTTTTTCTTTGGTTGCTAGAAGAATTTAACTTTGACAAGGATCCTCTTCTCTTTAGACTAAAGAGTAGATGGATGAGACTCCATAGAAGAGAGTGTTGGCATTCCTTCCTTTTTAGAGTTCACCTTACTAGTATTTTCAAATGACTTTCCCTAGCCCTTACTCTTAATTGAAGATTTTTATGGAGAGAAGTTGGGGTCAACTGGTGTGATTACCCTATCAAAAATTAACTCAATACATCGCTTCCTTATCCACCACATGTATGAATCATCTTGGCATTGTGAGAAAAATATAGCAAGTTGTTGAAAAAATCAAAGAAGGGTTCCTAAAAAAACAAACAATATGAAAAACACTTACATTCACCCCATCTATCTTGAGTATCTTTGAATCTATCGTCTTGAAAACATTTGAAATCACTCTCCATCCACAAGACTGTGTATCACTTTGCAAAGGTACTTCTTATTGGAGAAAGCTATATGGTTTATGAGGATCAACAATATCCTCATACATGGTGTCCAAAAAGATAGCCACAAGTCTACTAGCACAAACTGCAAATGGAAACATGTTACTAAAATAGAAAATAAAATAAAATAAACAATAAATCAAAAGGAAAGCAATATTCTATTCAATACACATTTTTACTTGGCCGTGGATACCACTAAGGGCGTTCATGTGGATAATTTCTATGGTGAATATATCAATATATATGAGGCTCCAATGTCCTCTACAAAGTGAAATATTAGTACGTAATGAATACAACAAAGAAGTATATATTAATCCATTTGTACAATTGCATACCTTTCAACATAAGGAAAAAAATGGTAGTTTGTGATTGAATCAAACGTTTTGAAAAATATTTCTATGTTTGAACGAGATTTTGAAAAGAAATCCACTGATTAACAGTGGATCAACAATAAATATACTTTTAGAGATTTCTTAGTTGAGAGAAGCAATCAATGTCCTAAAACCAATAGCAAAAACAAAGGAGTATTGTTTGCAATGAACAGCACCATCATTCTATACACTAAAAATTTTGAGAGTCAAGACTACAGAATTTGACAATTGAATATATTTTTAACAAGCATGGACTTGTTCTTTGGGGATATACTAAGATAGTCCTTTTCCTTAGAAGTGCAAGAAACATTGACAACCATTTGCCCATAGATCTCCCCCATTTTCTTATAATTGACATCACTACAAGGATACGGAGGCATAGCGATGGCGCTTTTCGACGCAAAATAGTGACATCGTTATTTGCGTCACTACACAAATAGTGATGGTGCCGAAACTCGAGAGCGTTATTTTGTACGAACAAATGAAAGAGAGAGGGAAAGGGAGAGTGAACTCCATCTTGCATTTGAGAGGGAGAGGGAGAGAAAGAGAGAAAGAGGGAGAACAGAGAAATCTTCTCACTGCCACCGCCGCCGTTCATGAAGAAGAGGAGGAAGTGTATGGAGGGCGAAGAGGAACCACCGTCGCAAAGACGAGCTGTCGAGAATCCATCCTTTATGGTGAGTGCATTGTTCCTTTTTGCTTTGTTTTTGTTTTTTCTCTTTTTCTTTTACTTATTTTTGTTAAAAATCATGTGTGTTGAGAGAGAGAGAGGAAGAGATAAAAGAAAAGAAGGAATGAGAGAGAGAGAGAGGGAGAAAACATTAAACATAATAGGAAAAGAGAGAAAGAGAGGGAGAGGGAAAGGAAGAGGGAGGGAGGAAGGGAGGGAGAGGTTGTTATTATTGTTGTTGTTGTTTTATTTCTTCTTTTCTTTTTTTATTATTTGTTATTGTTGTGGTAGTGGTAGTAGTAGTGGTTGTTTAATTTCTTATTTTCTTGTTTGTTGTTGTTGTGCTAGTCGTAGTAGTAGTAGTAGTGGTAGTGGTGGTGATAGTAGTAGTTATTATTTAATTTCTTCTCTTCTTGTTTGTTATTGTTGTGGTAGTCGTAGTTGTGGTCGTGGTTGTCGTAGTCCTGATTGTAGTAGTATAAGTAGTAGTAATATAGTAGTTTTCTTATTTGTTATTGTTGTAGTAGTAGTAGTTTTTTTTCTTTTCTTGTTTATTGTTGTTTAGTTTTCCTTTTTGTTGTTGTTATTGTTATAGTAGTAGTAGTAGTAGTAGTTTTTTCTTCTTTTCTTGTTTGTTGTTATTGTAGTAGTAGTAATAATAGTAGTAGTAGTAGTTGTTGTTTTTTTTTTTCTTCTTATTCTTTTCTTGTTTATTGTAGTGGTAGTGGTAGTGGTAGTGGTAGTGGTAGTAGTAGTGGTTTTCTTGTTTGTTGTTGTTGTTGTAGTTTTTTTTATTTTCTTGTTTATTATTGTTTAGTTTTCTTGTTTGTTGCTTTGTTGTAGTAGTGGTAGTAGTAGTAGTTTTTTCTTCTTTTCTTGTTAGTAGTAGTAGTAGTAGTAGTAGTAGTAGTAGTAGTAGTAGTAGTAGTAGTAGTAGTAGTAGTAGTAGTAGTAGTAGTAGTAGTAGTAGTAGTAGTAGTAGTAGTAGTAGTAGTAGTAGTAGTAGTAGTAGTAGTAGTAGTAGTAGTAGTGGTGGTACTCGTAGTCGTGGTCATAGTCATGATTGTAGTAGTAGTAATAGTAGTTTTCTTGTTTGTAGTAGTAGTTTTTTTTTTCTTTTCTTGTTTATTGTTGTTTAGCTTTCTTGTTTGTAGTAGTAGTAGCAGTAGTAGCAGTAGTAGCAGCAGTAGTAGTAGTTGTTGTTGTTTTTTCTTCTTTTCTTGTTTATTGTAGTGGTAGTGGTAGTAATAGTGGCAGTGGTAGTGGTAGAGAGACAGAGATGTTTTGTTAAAGGAAATTGATAGTAGAGAGAGAGAGAGAGATGTTTTGTTAAAGGAAATGAGAGAGGGACATGAAGAAAAAAAGGAAGAAGGAACGAGAGAGAGGGAATAAACATACAACATAATAAAGAAAGAGAAAGAGAGAGAGAGATGAAAGGAGAGGAGAGAATGAATGGATAAAAAAAAAGAGAGAGCGGTGGCGAGGTCCAGTGCAATACCATGAGACAGAAAACACTTTGACATACGTTAATTTCTGGGTGGGTGGAGACTTTACATACATTAATTTTGTTGAGTTACAAGAGAAGAAATCCCTTCTCAAACAATTTAAGAAAGAAAAAAAGAATGATAACAAAAACAAATTGTTTGTCATAATGTAGACAAAATGGAAAACGATGAAGGTCGTGATGTTCAAGGTCATGAGGCGTATCTTAATCAGTATGTCCCATGTCCTTGCTCTCAATGTAAGTTGGCAATTAGACGAAAACGTCAATTGTCTATAGAACACGTATGACGCTTCGGTGAGTTTCAATGTGAGATCATTGATCAAGCGATCTCAGATTTTGAGCAAACGGTAAGAAAAGTGTATATCAATCATGCATTGTATTCGCAAGCTAATTGAATACCATATACAAAAACATTGGGTGTGGCTGAAAAATTTTCTATCCAGGGAGGTGACGTCTCATCCCAAGGAGGAGTGCACCCTTTGCGGCCAGTTAGAAGAGTTTGTGGGCATGTGATGGATGGAGTGCCTGAGCCAATCCACCACTTGGAAGGTACTACCCAATCTATACAATCAATACCAGAGGAGACATGCAACCTTCTAGACTTACCTACAATCTTGGAGCTTGAGATGGAGGCAATGATCGATGCATTGATGGCCATGGATATCGAGACTTCTGATCTACTTAGAGAGGAACCATTCATATACATTTGATGGGTGCCAAGTATCTCGCCTAAAGACACTGCTTGCACTCCTAAGTGTGCAAGCAAAATACGGGTGGAGTGATGCGAGTGTGATCGAGTTGTTCAGGTTCCTTGTACGTTCACTTCATTGATTTCTTTTCGGCACTATCATTAAAAACATTTGTGCTTTTTCAAGGTTTTTATGATTTCTTCAGGTTACTGAAGTATCATATATTATCACTTGTAAATCCCATGCTTGAGTCTCGTGATGATTGCATGACATGTTTTACGATAGCTTGACATGGACTACAACAACATCCATGCATGTATCAATGATTGCATATTGTTTCGAGAAAATTATGAGACTATGGAGACATGTCCAAAGTGTGGTGCTCACAAGTATTGATAGGACTTGCAAGGGCAAACCATCCCTCAAAAAGTTCTTAGACACTTTTCGCTTATTCCTCGTATAAACCACATGTTTTATACATTTGGTATGGTGAGCTTGACAATGTGGCATGCACAGAATAGGTTCACAGATGGTGTTCAACGAATATCAGTGGATTCACACACATGGAGCCACATTGACTCTATCTTCCCAGGCTTTGCCCGAGAGCCAAGGAATCTTCGACTCGGTCTTGCTATAAATGGCGTGAATTCATTCGGTCTGTGCTCAACTTCTTATAGTGTCTGGCCTATAGTCCTTGTCAACTATAATATCCCTCCATGGCTTTCTATGAAGAAAGGACATTTCATCCTTAGCTTACTCGTTCCCTGTCGCTACAAAGTCAAAAATATGGATGTGTATCTTTGTCCATATTTTTGGACGTGTATCTTAGTTGATGAGCTTAAGATTTTGTGGGAGGAGGGGGTCATGGTGCAAGATATGAGCAAGCACGATGGTCGATGGTCCGCCAATATTCGAGCCATTCTCATGTGGACGATGCTGCATGACTTTTTGGGATTCGGAGAGTGCTCAAGTAAGTAGGCTTCCATTCTTATTGGTAATATCTATTATAGCTCATTCAAGTTTTTATTTACTAGATAGAGGTGTTGGGACAGGTCTGGTTACCTTAGGTTATCATGCATGTCCATTGTGCAGGCCATAGTTAGACTCCCAAAGGTTACGAACCATGAAGAAGATGGTATATCAAGGATACGCAGCTTTCTTGCCAGAGGGTCATGAACTTATGAAAGGTTTTCTTAGATGACCTCCAGTATGTATGAATGCCCAAAGCTGGTATGAGCTGAAAATGGTCCACACGGAGTCACATCCAAATGGAATGCGATGGTTCTCAGTTTTCTACGAGTTGCCATATTGGACCCACTTACAGATCAACCACTTGTTGGATCCCATGCATATTTTCAAGAACGTGGGCAGCTTGCTATGGGACCACATCACATAAAAGAGAGACATTGTAGAGGCACGAATGGATTTGAAGGAGGTAGGCCATATGGAGGGGCTGCCATAGTCGGGTGTTGATGGTCGCTTGTAGCTACCTCATGCTCCTTGGGTTTTGTCCACTAAAGAAGAGTGCATTGTGAAGCAAATAGTCAAGTCTATCCACACTCCAACGGGTATGATGCGTTCTCTCATGCCTGTGTTTTCTAAAGAAGACCAATTATTAGGGCTAAAATCCCATGATTGGCATAAGATATGTAAGGTTTGTACTATGAATGGATTGTAATTGACTTGCATATTTTACTATTTGGAGTGTAGTTGTTGTTCATAATGCTTTCTTATTTGTGGTAGTTTGTACTACCGATCATGATCGTAGGATACCTTACTCCAAAAATACGTAGGGCAATTTATAGGTTGTCGACTTTAGTGCAAGGATCTCACAGAAGGAGATTAAGATATTCTCTATTGAATCCGCAAGGCAGGAAATAGGGGAGACAGTCTGTCTCTTTGAGAAATACGTACCTAATAGCATGCTCATGATACAAATCCACCTTCTTGTGCATCCTGTAGATGAAGTGAAGATTGCTAGACCTGTCCATACGCGATGGATGTTCTTCTTGGAGCACTTTATGAAAATCCTGAAAGGCTTTATGCGACAACAAGCTCGACCAGAAGGTAGCATGGCTGAAGGTTGGTTGGTGTTTGAGGCGCTAGTGCATATTTCACAATGGCTACCAATGGTGGATTCACACAATAGTATACTATTGTTGCTCAAGGACAATGATAGACTGACCGGAGATATGGTGGTTGAAAATGGGGTAAAAAAAGAATGGATGTTGCAATGGAGGAGAAAGTGAATCACTTTATATGTTGCACCATGTCTCTATGGAGACGTGGCTTGCTAGGTACTAGCAAGCTAGAGGAAGCGTGATCTGAATTTCGATGTAGTATGCGCCATCAACTGATTTGATATCCCGAGGGCATGGAGGAGATGCCGTAGTTTATGTCAACACGATGATTGCATGGAGCTTTGACCACAACGTCTCGCGAAGGGGCATATGTCTCAACCGAGAGGAGTGGAAATTCTTGAGGGGATGTAGTCCAAAGGTGATGATGTGTTTAGGATTTGTCATATTTATATTTTATATGCGACAACTAATTGAGTGTTTCAATGTATAGTACAGAATGTATAGTGCAACGTGGTCGCATGTACGGTATTTTTGCATGGAGCATATTGACAAAATGCGCTCCACAACAAATTGTGGTATCATGGCAAGGTTCGAGCAAGAGAGCCGACAATGAGCAATGGATCCAAACACAGTTATATATGAGATGGAGTATTTTGGGAACTTGCAAAGTATTGTCACGGTGGATTACTGTAGCTTCTCCATGATCCTATTCGATATGCAGTGGTTCAAAGTGGTACTTGAAGGAGATGGAGCAACAGTTCGATGAGGTCCATCTAGATTTCTCGAAATAGATTTCGAAAAAAAATGGACGGATTTGTGCGACACGTTTGTGTTGCCGGCCCATTGTGAACAGGTGTATGAACTCGTGTGTTTTTTAATTATATTATGACATGGTACATGTCATCACAATAGTTAAATCTCTCTTGTACGTGATTGTGAACATGTAATTTTCTATCCAAACCCCCGAAAACCTCGATGGTGGTATGTTATACCTTTAGCTCCCCGAAGTGGGAGAGTATATGATCAAAGCAATGTTCCGAGCATAGATGAGGACAATATGCAAATAGAGGGGTTGATATTGCAAGGGGTGGAGGCCACCGAAAGCTTGGAGCATGTAGATGAGCCAACATCGGGTAACAATGATGGAAATACATGAGCCCATTGAGAATGAGGTGGACTCATCCTTTTATGGTGACATATCTATCGACCTTCCAGTGTATGCGGAGTTGTGTCAAGAGATTGATATGGGACCATAGGATACTTCATGCTTGGAGCATCCATCTACTCAATTCGTTGACGAATCGCTTATAAGGGTACATAAGATATGCATTTTAAGTAAGATCATTTTTCTAAGATTTATATTACCGTGCTTTGTATGATTTATATTGATAATGCTAACATCATTTTTTATTTGTGCAAGTGACCTTTGTGGATATTTAGATCATCAAGATGAGTCAAGGGATGAGCGACGAGGAACTACAGGAGATCTTCATGCATATGTCTCTAGATCAGATGGCGAGATTCAGAGATATGGTGGACCAAGAGCTACCTCGGACACCATCAAGCCGCTCTATTAGATTCACTTCGGCGTGCTCTGATGTTCAGTTTCTAGTAGACGAGGTTGACGCTCCAGACTTGGGCCAGACGGAGGGAGTGGTTCAAGGGGATGCTGCAGAGATCCGGATGCAGTGAGCCCACGGTCGGCTTAGGATACATGTGCTACTCCTTGCTCTCATGGAGGTTCGAGAGAGCGTAGCTTAGGTGGTTGTTGTGGAGGTACGGATGCAGTGTCTTCGTCTCGTCATTCTGTTGGAGTTGCGTCACTTCCGAAATTTGTCACACCTATGCAGACGTCTACTCCACTCACTTTGGCTTTTACTCAGCCGTCCGTAGGTGGCATCCCTATGGGTACTACTCCGATATATACTACCTCGCTAGGTACACCAGATGTACAAGGGTCTCCTGGATATGCCCAGGAGTGTGGTCGCAGGTGGGAGAAGACCCATCTTAGGCATACCCCAGAGGGGTATGCCTATCTTGTAGATGATAGGTCAGGAGCCATTATCATGAATGATGAGGGGAGGAGGGTGATGGATCGCATGAGAGAGTTGTGCCAACAAGTTTTTTGGCATAACGTCTTGGATCATTGGAAGAACATACCAGAGGGGAGAAAGGACCACATAGTAGTATCGTTGCATGAGGAGTTTTCGGTACCAGCCGCATCAGATAGGTTTTCTATGGGCTGGATGATGGAGTGCATGCATGCATATATGTCACACAGACGATCGGACGCACGCAAGGCACTCAAGAGTGGGGCTTCAAAGCCCGAGTGGCTAGACGTGGACGACTGGCGCCGACTCAAGGAGGAGGCTACAGATTCTCTAGGACGTTTGAGACAGCAGCGCGAGGCAGTGAGGGCACGACTAGAGGCCAGAGTGGTCCATCATCTTGGGAGTGGCAGCCATAGGACATATTTGGAAAACTTTGTAATTTTTTCTTTTGTTTTTCTTGCTTATTTTTTTGCAATATCCTTTGTACTGACAATCGTGTTTCTAACAGTTATATTTTGTTTTCTTTGCAGCACTCCATTACAAATCGCGATCCCATTGGCCTTGAGACTCGATATGTAGAGAGGCATGGTCTCGTTGCATTGATCGATTGATTATATTGACAGATGATTTTTGATGCCAAGAAGTGCTTAAAAATAGCCCAAAATTACGAATATCAAGGAAAAAATAGACTTCGTTGAAGGTAGTGGTGGCAATCAGTACGATTTTAAGCGGCGAGTCCCTAAAGTGCTAGTGCTAATTTTCATGGAAAATCAAATGGTGGCGGATGGCTGAGTTGGAGTTTTCCAAGATGAAAAATGACGTCAGGAATCCAATGCAAGTCTCAGATCTCAATTCCGAGGTCATTTGGTCCCCCATTTAATCCCCATAAGGTTCGGGGTTGTGAATCAGCTACTGGATCTGGAAGTCGAGAAGAGCCTGACGGGCCCAGTTTTGTAGATTTCGATGCCAAAAAACCACCCGTCCAAATGGATCTCGAATCCGATGTCGTTTGCCCCTCCAAAAGCGAAAAAACCACTTCCCGAAAGTGTGAAAGCAAAAGGCATGAGCTAGATAACTTGATTAAGAGCTTAACAACCCAAGAAGCCACGAAATGAAAGGGGGGGGGGGGGGGGGGGGGGGGGGGGGGAGCGTCAGTTTTTTGCGTCCCATTTTCCCCGATTCTTTATGGATTTTCTGATCGATGGAGGCAGAAGGAACCCTCTTGGCCCTTAGATGCTTCTATTCTTTGCCCTACATCGCCATAAACAGATCAAGGAATGATGCACTGAGCAAAGAGATAAAAAACCATTCTTTCTCTCTCCTCCCTCTCTCTCCTGCATAGAGGCAATTCATGTGCAAGAAATCAAGAAGAAGAGGGGCTGAAGGATGCTTATCCAACTGTGATTGGATTGCTCCAAGATGAAGAGAAGACCAAGGAAAGAGGTTTAGCACTGAAGAATGGTTGTTGGTCGGTCGATGGGCTGCCCTGAATAATTATTAAAAAACCCGCAACATGCACGACACGCGGTATACTCCAATTTTATGAAGAAATTTGCTTGTTTTTGTGGTTTCATGGTCCAAATGTTGTTCATATGCGATGAATTTTTGTTTGAACCTTGTTTGCATCATGTTTGAGGGCTGTAACTACAAAAATGCAGAACGCGTAATGATTTAGAGGCGTTATTAATTTGTTAAAACCCACAAAATGTCATTTTTAATAGAAATTAGTCGTTTTTTCCGTTTTTGAGTTGGGAAAAAGGGGTGGAAATGGGATAAACTCGGAGAAAATGTTAAGTTTCAGTCAAAATAATAAGCTAACACAAAAAAATAAAAAATACCTATTTTTAATGAATAATAAATAGAAAAAATAGCAAAAAAGAGAAAATAGGGGTTTTCGTACTAAAAAAATATGGAAAAATAAGATTGATGTGCGTGAATGTTTGGCGAGGTTAAAGCATGAGGAGAAGCCTCAGCTTGGCCCCATCCTTTGTGTTATAGTACTTGTTTATTGCTTTTTGCAGACAAAAATGATACAAAACAACCATGTACACCTATGCAACGTAGCAACACCTAAACGGTGAGGGGGAGAATGAAGTTTGTGCAGCGATCTAATTGCTAAAAAGACACAAATTTTTATTTCCCTCTTTGTGCATAACATTTAGGGATCGTTCCATAATTAAATATAGGTGACTAATAGCATAGAAGTTTCGGTGCTAGTCCCTAAAGCAGCGCAACACGTAACGCTTAGTTAAAATTCATGAAAGGGTTGTTTTTCGCACCTCACATGGCTGGTTTTTTTAAATCATAAAATGGTTGTGCACAATTTTCATACACCTTGCATCAATCATGCCATGCGGTATCTCCTGGAATGCATTGCAATTGATGGATAAACCTTGACCAACGCTGAGAGGATAGGAAACCTAAGTCGTAGGTTAGACGGGCGCTTCCATTGGGGAATGTTTTGTGAGGCAAATTTAAATCTCTTGGAACACTGAATTATGAAAGAGTGGAGTTTATGCGAATGTTATATATGTTAGTGATGCATCTTGGGGCCAATCCTCGAGGTGTAAGAGAGTCGCAGTGGAGTCACGGCAATCAGCCGAGAGGTGCTTCCCTATGTGTGGATTATGAGACATCATGCCTATATGTTATGGGATCTCCCTCTGAGGAGAAGAGAAGGTGAATGTTGGATTACATATTGGATACAAACACAAAATCGTCTTAAGCATTTAGTGCAAAGTGAGTTTTAGATGCTCCTGGGTCGCGAGGCCGTGTGGTGGAATTGTCTGTCATATGCATGAGGTCCGGCTAGTGCCATAGCTATGTCAAGATTGTGGGAGAGAAGGAAGGAGTCTCACTTGAAGCTTTCTTGCTTGCACAATGGGGGAATACACACAAGGGTGGAGGCTGAAAACAGTTTTCCTCTTCTTAGTTGTGTAAGCCAAAAGAACTCAAATACAAAGAAATAGAAGAACCCTATATATGGGTCTCAAACCAAACTCAACTAACTAAGGTGGCATACTAACTGAGCCACGAACTAGAGTAGATAAGGATAGCTATCATGTAGCTATTATTCATGGGCAGTGTACCAACCGCGTCTGCAACTGACAAGTCGGTGACATAAATGCACAATGGTCACCCTGGCGTATCACGAGTGGAGCTCGATATCTCAACACTCCCCCTCGAGCTCAATCCCAATTCCTGCATACCAAGCATGTCTCTGAACTTGCGCAGCTTCTCTGCGCCCAATGCCTTCATGAATATGTCAGCTACCTGATCCTCTGTGCTGACATAAACTAGATCAATAAGACCTAGTTAAAACCCTCTCTCGCACATACTGATAATGCACCTCAATGTGCTTTGTTCTAGCATGATAGACTGGGTTATTTGCCAAGTGTATACTACTCATGTTGTCACAATAAATGACAACTGTCCCATCTGTAGACTGATGCATATCATAAAGTAGCTTATGCAACCAAGCTACCTCACATGTAGCCATTGCTGCACCCCTGTACTCAGCCTTTGTGCTCGACAAGGCAACTGTAGGCTGTTTCTTGCTGCTCCAAGTGACTGCAGCACTCCCAAAAGAGAACACATATCCACTGGTAGATCGTCTATCAGAAATACTACCAGCCCAATCAGCATCAGTGTATCCATGCAACTGTATCTGAACCCCAGTCTCATAAAATAGTCCATACTACAATGTGGACTTCACATACCTGAGTATGCATCTAGCCGCATCCAAATGTGGTTTCCTTGGAGCCTGCATAAACTGACTTACCAATCCAACAGCATAGCTCAAATCTGGCCTGGTAATAGTCATATAAATCAAACTTCCTACAATGCGTCTGTACATAGTAGGGTCTTCTAGAAGCCCACCTGCATCTGTGCTCAGCTTCACATTCTACTCCAAAGGAACTGAAATAGGCTTACAACCTGTCATCCCATATTTGGACAACATGTCCAATCCATACTGCCTCTGCAAGAGCTGTATCCCACTTGGTGATCTAATCACCTCAATGCCCAAGAAATAACGCAGCTCTTCCAAATCCTTCATCTCAAACTTCTGCTTCAATAGCATTTTCACATGAAGGATATCTTCATCACTGTCACCTGTCATAATCAAATCATCAACATAAATAACAAGTAGCATAATACATTTCTCTGTTTTTCTCACATAAAGTGAGAAATTTGCCTTGGAAATCTGAAAGCCAATAGTGACAAGATACTGTCCTATCTTGTCAGACCATGCTCTAGGTGCTTGCTTCAAGCCATACAAGTCTTTCTTCAATGTGCAAACAAACTCAGGATGAACAGCATGCACATAACCTGGTGGTTGCTCCATATAGACCTCTTCTTGCAAATCACCATGCAAGAAGGCATTCTTTACATCCATCTGATGTAAAGACCATCCCTTTGATGCAGCCATAGCAATGACTGCTCTTACGGTTGCCATCCTTGCAACCCGACTGAATGTTTCTTCATAGTCAATGCCATATGTTTGTGCATACCCCTTGACTACTAATCTTGCCTTGTATCTGTTCACAGAACCATCTGCATTGTGCTTCACCTTATAAACCCACTTACAACCAATTGCATTTTTACCTTTAGGCAAAGGTACCAATTCCCATGTAGCATTTGCTTCCAAGGCATCCATTTCTTCATCCATGGCTTTCTCCCATTTTTCTTTTCCCATGGCTTGCTCAAAAGAAGTGGGTTCTGGTTCCTGTATCACTTTGACCATATATGCATAGTGAATGGCTGTAAATCCATCATATTTCAGCCTATCCACAGGATACCTAGCTCTCGTAGACCTGCGCAAAGTAGGTTCACTCCCAGGTGCTCTCAAAACATCCCTGGTCTTCCTTACTCCAGGTGTAACAATAGAAGGAATACCCAACTCATCATCAATGCTCTGTTCTGAGCCACTGGATTCACCATCCACATAAGAGTGACCTGCATTCACATCAAACATGGGCTGATCAACCTTCTCTTTTCCTTTTCATGATACCTACATACCACTATCTGCATTACTTTGAGAAGATTCTCCTGATCTCAATCTGCCTGTCCATGGCGAAGAATGTGAACCATTGCTAGAGGACGCTCCATGTCCACTAATATTTTGTGACTGCTGCTGTGAATTCTGTGCAGCATTACCATTTTGTGCATCTACATCATGAATCACATTTACTGGTTTATACCAGCTACTCATCTCATAAAAAACAACATCTCTGCTTACTGTAAACTTACGAGTAGAAGGGTTATAGCATCTATACCCTTTTTGTTGTTGCAGAGAGTAACCAATAAAGATGCACTTCTCAGCTTTTGGATCCAACTTGGATCTCAACTCATCTGGCACATGTACATAGGCAATGCAACAAAAAATTTTCAAATGAGAAATATCTGGTTTCCTACCAGTATACCTCTCCTCTGGAGTCATTCCATGTATTGCTGCAGTGGGAGTCCTATTCACTATGTACACTGCTGTAGCAACTGCTTCAGCCCAATAAAAATCTGGCAAGTCTTTTTCATTGAGCATGGCACGAGATACCTCTCCAATATGCCTGTTTTTCCTTTCTGCAATTCCATTTTGTTGTGGGGTATGACTGCATGAATATTGCTGCTTTATTCCATGCTCCTACAGGAACCTTGCAAACTCATTTGAGAGGTACTCTCCCCCTCCATCTGACCTTAGGCATTTTATTTGCAGGCCTGTTTCTTTTTCAACCATTGCTTTAAGGGTTTTGAAATGCCCAAAAACTTCACTTTTCTTTTTCATAAAATACACCCAAACTTTTCTGCTATAGTCATCAATAAAAGTAACAAAATAATGACAGCCTCCAAGAGATGCAGCTTTAGTAGTCCACACATCAGAGTGGATTAATTCCAATGGCTTCTCACTCTCTTGAACATGTCTAGGAAATGGTTTCCTTGCCTATTTTCCAAACTGACAGGCTTCACATACCTTATGCATTTCTGCAACCTTGAATTTAGGCAAACCTGCAACAATATTTTGGGCCTGCATTGATTTAAGTCGCTGTACATTAACATGACCAATGCGTTTATGCCAGATATCAATATCTGCAACTACACCGGTCCCATGTGCAAACATTGCTGCACTCAATTCAGACATGTCTGCATCCAATGTAAACATTCTGCCCTTCTTCTTTCCTTTTGCTATCAAGCGACCTATATTTTTTATATCCTCAACAAAGCATCCATAAGGATTAAATCTGACCTGCAAGCCCTGCTCAACCATTTGACCAACAAAAACCAGATTCTTGGTGATATTCGGGACATGAAATACATCGGACATGTATTTCTTTTTCCCATCCTGCATAGACAAAGGAAATTTTTCAATCTGCACAATAGGATGTGCAGTATCATCACCAATCTCCACAAATCCTGGTTTTTCCATTTTCCTTGCATCCTCCATCCATTCTGCATGACCTGTCATGTGGTTTGATGCACCTGAGTCAACATACCATACATCATTGCTTTCTTCTGCACTTGTCACATAATTGTTCATGTGCTGCACCATAAACAAGTGCTCATTTCTGTCATCACCCTATCTACTAGAAGATGCATAATTCCCTTGTTGCAGTTTTCCATTCATGATGTCATTCTGCTTTTTATAGCAGTCTTTAGCCATATGACCCATTTTACCACAGTAGTAGCATTCAACATTACTGTTTACATTTTGGCCTCTTTGCCATCCACCACGACCTCTTTGGCTCCCCCTGCCTCTAGAGTTACCACATCCTCCTCCATAGGACTGGTTTTCTTGAGTTTGCTGCATATTCTGATTTCTACCACGGCCTCCATATCGGCCTCCTCTACCTTTGCCTCTACCTCTTCCAGCATTTGAGTAGAAGACAACTTCTTTTGAAGTTTCTCCTGAAGAAGATGCACCACCATTTCTCTGCTCCTCAGAAATTAGAAGAGCAATCAACTCCTCAAAATCAGGAAATCTTTCACGGACAGAAATGGATGTTCGGAACTGTGCATAATTCTTTCCTAGACCATTCAAGGTCACATAAACTAAATCATCATCTTCCACTGGCGACCCAATGGAAGCAAGTGCATCTGCAATCTTCTTCACCTTCATGTGGTAGTCATTGATGCTCATATTTTCTCTTTGCACATTATGCAACTCTTGCTTGAGCTGCATTTTCCTGGCTTGCGTATTTGTGCTATACATTTTTGACAAAGTATCCCATGCCTCCTTTGACGTACTTGCATCTTGAATATGCACAATCATAGAGTTTGAAATGCTGATAGACAGCCAGTACATAACTTTCCTGGCTCTCTCATGCCATGCTTTAAATGCCTGCATTTGCTGTTGATTGGGAACATCAGGAAGAACTGGTTCTTCTTCATTTCCTGCAACAAATTCCCAATATCCTTTTCCCATAAGGAAATTCGTCATTCTAAACTTCCATGCTTGGAAGTTGTTCTTGTCAAGCTTTTCAATGACAATCTGTGAGAGAGAATCAGACGCCATTGCAGAACACTGTAAAAAATTCTGTCACTGCAAAGAACACAGCTTCAGCCTCACAAAGGCAAATCTGCAAAACTGACGAAAGTGGTATTTGACCACACAGTCACTTCCTAGTGACGATTTTGCATCAACAGGCAACAGGGATGATTCTGTAACTCCCAATGTCTTTGCGCACAAGCATACGATGCAATTTCTACAGTAACTTTTCACCGACCTGTAGAACAGTAGCTGCACAGCATAAAACTGGGCCTTTTCCTAAGTGTGTATAGAAAACTTCCGCCTCCAAAACAGGCCCCGAAATGGCCTCAAATAAAAAAAACAAGGTCGCCAAGGGCTAAAGCCCTTGTCTACAACATATACTGCCCTCTTGCTTCACCGCGAAGGGCGTCTCAACTTGAGACAATGCACTCCTGCAATTTCCGGCTGTGCTACCTGCAGAGATCTGCTCCCAAAACAGAAAATGAAAGCAACACTGCTCCTCTTACCAGAACACCGCGAGCTTGGCTTGCTTTCTTGAGCTCCTTACCACGAACAAGGCTCTGATACCATGTCAAGATTGTGGGAGAGAAGGAAGGAGTCTCACTTGAAGCTTTCTTGCTTGCACAATGGGGGAATACACACAAGGGTGGAGGCTGAAAACAATTTTCCTCTTCTTAGTTGTGTAAGCCAAAAGAACTCAAATACAAAGAAATAGAAGAACCCTATATATGGGTCTCAAACCAAACTCAACTAACTAAGGTGGCATACTAACTGAGCCACGAACTAGAGTAGATAAGGATAGCTATCATGTAGCTATTATTCATGGGCGGTGTACCAACCGCGTCTGCAACTGACAAGTCGGTGACATAAATACACAACGGTCACCCTGGCGTATCACGAGTGGAGCTCGATATCTCAACAAGCTAGTGCCGGCCCATTTTAGGTCCCATCAGTGTTGCATTTTCTGGGAGCTGCCAACAAGTGGTGGTTCTCGAATCTAGGGTTTTTTGGGATCAAATAGTTGGTTTATGTCCTCTGACAAGGACCATCAAGCCAAAATACAAAAATCAGAACGTGCTGAGAGGGCTAGACGGTGGTGTTGGAGATTGTAAAATGCTATTTTCCTCAAAGGGGCAACCCGTTATGCATAAGTGGCAGTGGTTCTAGTAACCTAGGTGTTAGGAGTAGCTCTTCGAGTGCAAGTGGAAGTCTTGGTACTTCCCTATTTCCAGTTAATCAACCCACAACAAGTGGGGGTGTAGTGTTTCCTACACAAACTCCTATTGTCAATTCGGTTGTAGCCATGGCACAACCTATTGCAATTCGAGCAAGTACACCGGATTTACCAGCATTAGGAGCATCATTGCCCATTTTCCATGGTTTAGTAGAAGAAGATGGAGAGCTCCACATTAAGGAGTTTCAAACGCTCATGTTCAACTATTGAATCCAAGACAAAGGACACCTAATGATGTTCTTCAACATGATGTTAAAAGGAAGAGCGACAGTGTGGTATCACGGTCTAGAAGCCAGAACCATAACTAGCAGTGCCCAATTCTTTACGGCTTTCCATAGAGAGTTTGCCCCGGACAATATTGGTTGCATGTTCTGAATGTAACACGCCAAGAACCAAATGAGAATGTCTAGGCATATGCCAAGAAACTAAAGCAAGTTCTTCGCAAACTTAACGCTTATATTCCCATTCCAGCGGGCTGCACAATTGTAATATTTCCTACATGGATTGGATTTTATTATCAAGGTGCAGTCGAGTAGTGTTGCTTTGGCCGATATTGACACTGCCATTAACCAAGCAGGAGTAGAGTCGCGCTTGCAAGTGGCTTATGCAGCAAGGATAAATTAGAGTGGTAATAATTTGGCCTTGACCAATGGGAGTCAAGGGGACCCCATGTTAAATACGAGTGGCAGAGGGAGTATTATGTCGAATTTGCCTATGTTACCAGCTCCTCCTAGCATGACTATGCCTATGGATAGTCAGGCAACCTCACTTAATAGTGGTGGAAACCAAACAATGAATCCTAATGTTGTCCCAGTTGGTCAGCGGGCCAATTCCTAATCAAGTGGTTAGGCCCATGGGACAACATATTGATGATCGCGGCTATGAGTCGAGTGCTTCTAATGTCCTTGGTGAAGTTAAGGACATGATGAAGCACTACACTGATACGATCTATGAACAATATCGACAAATAGCTGTGGATGTCAATTTTCCTAAGAAGCAACAGAATTTGATAGGGAGCTAATGCCCTGAAGAGGGTGCCCCCTCAAGATTCAGTTGTAAGTGGTGTGGTGGCCAACATTTTCCTAGTAATTGTCCAAATGTCAAATGTGATATTCACAGGAAGTCTAGCCACTTAGCTGCTACCTGTTGGAGTAAGATCAGTTCTCTCCAACAAGGGAGTAAACAACCAGGTCCAATTAACCATCACGCACAAGGGAATAATCTCCAGCAAGACGATGGACCAATGTAAATACTGCAAAGAGGAAAGGATGTTGTAGAGGAGTTACCTCATGGTAGTGGAGTTAACCTTATTGAGGCTGTACGTGTCAATGATGCTAAAACTTCTAAACTACGAGCAGCAAGAGGTCAAAATATTAAAGAGGGAGACAAGGGAATTGTAAAAGGAAAGGATGTTGTAGAGGAGTTACCTCATGGCAGTGGAGTCAGCCTTATTGAGGTTGTATGTGTCAATGATGCTAAAACTTCTAATCTACAAGCCGTAACAAGAGGTCAAAAGATTAAAGAGGGAGACAAGGGAATTGTAAAACCTGTCGAGGGAAGCCCTAAACAAGATGCTAGGGAAAAGTGAGTCCTGAATCCTGATAAGAAAGGTGGACCGTTAAGACCTTTTGGTAGTAAAGCTGATCCTGAGGAGGATAAAAGATTGCCAAGAAAAAAGGTAAAGGCTAAAAAAGAGGCACCAAAGATGATTGAAAGACCAAAGGAGAGAATGGTGTGGTGTGAGAAGAGAACTTTGGCTAATTACCACAACTTTGATCCAGCAAGTTCCCTTTGTGAAGTCAAACCAGACATGAATCTCCTGCAATTGATTAAACTTTCTCTAGGAGTATGCAAGGAATTCAATAAAATCCTGTGTACAGGATATACAGTAGAACCTTTGGGTATAGCTAGAGTGGGGGAAGATTGGTTCAATCATGATGAAAAGCATTGCCCTAGGGTTCCAGCATATGTGGATGGAATATTAGTGGAGCATGCTATCGTGGACACTAGATCCTCCTCAATATCATAAGTTCAGACTTGATGGAGAGGTTAGGTCTAGAGATCCAAAAAGACGGCTCCACACTTCTTAGGATGGCTGATGATAGTCTAAGACAACTAGAAGGTTGCATTACTAAGGTCCACGTTACAGTTGCGAGTGTGGAATGCTATTTGGACTTTAGGGTGATAAGGTTTGCAGGACATCCTAGCTATCGAGTTTTGCTAGGTAGGCCATGGATTCTATGGATAGACCGTCAAGTCGACATACCCGCTGGTCGAGTGATTCTAGGTCGAGGTGCCCATCGTGCAATAGTGAATGCTTACCTTGAGTCCCCTCAGAGTGAGAGAGCTCCACTATTCTCCACTGAACTAGAAACAATAGATGATCCATCTGGTAGTGAGATGTCATCGAGCAATGGATCTAAGGAAGGGTTCACTATAGATGATATTTATCAGATAACCTTGAATGAGCCGATAATCGAATAAGAGAGGCAGATGTTATTGAGCTGGATCTTGGTACGCTAAATGATTCGCATCCAATTAAATTAGGGTCCATGCTCAATTTGGAAGAAAGAGAGGATTATGTGTCCTTAATTCGAGAGTTCCGCGATATCTTTGCTATAAGGAATTTTGGGGTATTCCTCCTAGTCTAGATGTGCATAGTATTCCTGTAAAGGAAGGTACCCGCCCTGTACGTCAAAAAGTAAGGCGTATGCCTTTTGAATTAAGGGATGGGTTGTATGAGAAACTACAGAAGTTACGTAAAGCAGGTTTGATCTTCCCTGTTCAATATACAGAATGGTGTTCCCTAGTTGTGATCAGGAAGAAGAAGAATAATCAAATCCATCTTTGTGTAGACTTTAGAGAGCTGAATAAGTAGACTGTTAAAGATTACTACCTGTTGCTGTTTATTGACCAAATTTTGGATCAACTAGCAGGTAGGGAAATATACTCATTTATGGACTTCTTTGTAGGGTATAACCAAATGGCGATCGCTGAGCAAGACAAGCTAAAAATGATGTTTATTACAGTCTTCGGTACCTCTGCATACCATGTGATGGAATTTGGGTTGTGTAATGCACCTAGTTCATGGCAAAGAACAACCGACAAGGCCTTTGGTGACATCTCCCCAGAGGAGCTGAAATTATTCATTGACAATCTGGGGGCAGCCACCATAAGGGATAGACAATTGATCATTTTGCACAAGTGTTTTGAGAGGTGCATACAATTTTGCATAGCTCTTAATCCACAGAAGTGCGTCTTCAAATTTCCTTATGGGATCTTGTTAGGCCATGTGGTTAGTTCTGTAGGGATTGTGACTGATCCTGAAAAGATCAAGGTCATATTCGCCATGAGTCCACCACACGTACTCCAAAGGAAGTGCATAACTTTCTGTCATCTGTAGGGTATTATCAGAGGTTTATCAATACCTTTCCATAAAGAACGTTGCCACTGACAAACCTATTGTCCTTTAACTGTTAGTTTACATGGAGTGATGCTTGCAAAGTGTCTTTTGAGGATGTGAAGCAGAAGCTTGACAAAGCACCTATTTTAAAAGCACCAAAAAGGGGCAAAATGTTCTATATATTTTCAACAGCAACCATGTATAGTATCAGATGATTTTTAGCTCAAATTTGGGAGGAAAAGTGATACCATTCGATAGCTTTTGCTAGTCGAAAGTTGGGCATATCGGAAATTAACTACACTTATATGGAGAAGTTGTGTCTTGCGATGGTATTTGCGACCAAAAAATTCAGGCACTACATTCTTTATGAGAGGGTGGTTTTTTATACGAAGGCGGAAGGGCTTCGATTGTTGTTGAATAAATTACAGTCGCCTAACCATTTAGCAAAGTGGTTAATCACTTTGTAGGAATTTGATTATGAGATTAAGAGCAAGCCGCCAAAGCTTCAGGGCATTGTAGAGTGTCTTGTGGATTTCAGAGAGACAAAAGAGATCGTGGCTAAAGGAAGTGACATGGAGACTTTGTTCAAGATTGATACAGTATCTATTCCCTCTTGATATGCTGCTATAACGCACTATCTTTCTACGAGAGAGACTAGGGCTACTTTATCAAAATCAGAGAAGAGGAATATTAAATAGCAGGCATTGAAATTTTCCTTGATCGCAGACACATTATATCGGTAGGGTGTTGATGATATCTATCGCCGATATGTGATGCCTAATGAGGTTCCTTTCATCTTGGAAGAGTGCCATGACTCCGCATGTGGAGGGCACTTCGCTGGGCAGTTAACGACATAGAAAGCTTTAAGAGTTGGTTATTGGTGGCCATCCATCTTCCAAGATTTTAACTTTTTTCCGCCTTTGCCCTGCGTCTTTTCCACTTTCTTTTACTTTCTTCGTGTTGGGGTTAACAATTACCCCCTCCTAGACGAGTGCCAGTCCCATGGCACTCATTGTCGTAGGTAGCAGGTGGTAGCCTGCTCCGAAGACGTGGGTGACAGGGACGCTTTGGGCGTGCACTGGTGACCGACATATGTGGGGGTTTGTTGGGGATGCTGCCGAGGACGATTCTTTCCGGGCTTGTCGGATGTTGAGGGGGCAATTAGGGTTGGACGTTGATGAAGAACAAATGACACTTCCGTTGTGGTCTTCAACACTTGCAATTGAAAACCTCTCAGGTGGTCTCTCCCTAAGGGTAGTGCTAGTCTTCTGTATTGTGCACAATACATATTTGATTAGTTTGGGAGACAGGTCGAACTCTAAGCAAGCTAAGAGTATTGTCCTGCACTTGAGGACCCAAACTGTGAATATAGTTCAGTGTAGGCATTATGTGAGCGCGGTGCTTGTGCATACTTAGATATTACTTAGTTAGAAGAGTTGTCGGCGTGGTGCCTTGTAGAGCAAGGGGCTAAGTTGGTGAAAAAATGTGTTAATGAAGAGATGGAGTACAGTTTTGAAGATTGCTGGAGACGTCATTACGGGCTTACCATTGTCGTCGAAACCTTGCTGTCTTTCTTTCTTTCTTTTTTTTTGCCATGATGAGGCGTGTACATGGAGGCAGCGGTACAAGGCATAACAGGAGTTTTACTCCTCATCATCCAAATAGTGGGTAAGGGTGGGTGGGGGGCGGGGGGCCTTGTTAAGGAATTTACGGCTTAACAAGTAGCCCTTGATGTGGAGGCGGGTTTTGAGGGTGGTGGTAGAAAGAAAGGGGTGGTTGCATTGGGTGAATTTGCTGTCGTTCATGTCTTCCAGCAGTGCACCATAGAAGGATGGCAAAATAACAGCACGCATCATGAGGCGAGTCATGGTGTTGTTGTCTATGGCGTTGGGGTCAAAATAGAGGGGTGGAAGGTGGCATTCTTGAGGTGCCGGTTCCTGGTGTACTAGGATCCTAACTAACCTAAGATAATTACAGGTCGTGATGAATGTGGGGTCGGGGCAAGAGGTGAATTCGTTAAGGAATTTATCTATAGAGCTGTACAAGTCGGGAAGGGTGAAGAGGAGAGCGTTCCTATGGGAGGTGGTATTGGCATTATAAATGATGGGGAAGTCGAACCTGTCGTGGATGGACGGGTTGAAGTCCACTCCTACCCTTCGAGGATACGGTATAAAGGTGGGGTCGTTCCTCTCTGAAGGAAGGGTGTTGCAAAATGCCATCCACGCTTCTAGGTTGACGTAAAAAATGCACCTCCTCCAGGTGGGTTGGCAATTATAGCCTTCCACTGTTCGAGGTACTTGGAGGACTTTGTCTTGCCAAAACTCGTGGTCCTCGGCTCCCCAAGCAGTTGGATGGGCCTCACGCTCTGCTAACCATTTGGTCTTGAGCCGGGCCCCCATGGCAATGACATCCTCCACCAGCTGAATGGGCAGCACCCTATTCAAGGCAGTGGGGAACTCGAAGCGCAAGTCGAAGGGATCACGGTTATATTCCTGCTGTTCCCAGATAATCATTTCTGTGTGGTATTCAACAGGGGAGTCTTGGGTGCGCAGCGGAAGAGGGGTCTGGCCTTCACTTTCTTCTTGCCTTCTCCACCATCTCCTTTCTATGATTGGTTTGGGCCGCTCTTCATGGCAGATGTGTCAGGGGGTTGCACTTCAGCTTGTTGTGGTTGAGGGGGTGGTGGGACATATTCCTCTTCCTGAGGCCCCAGGTCGAGCTCCAGTTCAGCCCCTTCTGCTTGCTCGTCTTCTTGTGTTTTCTCCTCCGTGAAACCAAGGTCGTCCATCTCCTGTGCGGTCAGGCCTACTTGTGCCATATATTTTCTCTGTTCTTCTAGGCTCTGCGGCGGGCCTCCTAGCTACAACGGTACATGCAGGCCCGCTGTGAGAGCTCTGCGCGCAATGGTTAGCTTCCTCTGCAGCTGATCATTGGCTTCATCTCCTTCTAGTTAGGTGACGTGGAGCAGCGTGTTGAGAAAAGTGCACATCATGGAGAGCTGGGCTGCTTCTGCCTGATTCTCAGTCAGCACTCTGTCTCCCTCGGCCTTGCCTAGCCGGCGTGCCAAGTCCCGTACTCTCTGCTTGTTATGATTGGACCATTCTTTTGCCCTTCTCTCCATATCTTCCAGGCTTTCCTCCTGATGGAGGGTCATTGCCATGAGTTGTTGTTGTTGGGCTTCGAGCTCATGGTGCAGGCGGCGGGACTGCTCTTGGTGTTCCTCTGCGATCTGCGCATTGAGCTGGTCCAGCTTTACCTGCATCCTGCGCACCTGTTCTGCCCTTAACTGATCTAGCTCTACAGCCTCCTGTCTAATTTTCTCAAGCTGACTTTGCGCTTCCAGGTTGGCTGTAGATAACTGGTCATTCTTGCGCTGCAGGTGGGCAGTTGTTTCCCTCTCCCTGTTGAGTCGCTCCATTAGGATTTTTCTTCTTCCCTCCCAGGTAGCGTCGCGCTCCTTCAGGGCTCTTAGTTCTTTTGCCTCTTTAGTGCTGGCCTCCTCCCTAAGCACAACGATTTCCTTTTGATATTCTGTTATCTGCTTCACTCTATCCAGTTGGAGGGCGGCTTGTGATTCACATTCCGCTGCCAGCTCCTCCACAGCTATTCTCCTTTTTTGCTTGGCCGTTTGCAATTGGGCGAGCAGCTCCTTCACGTAGTCATCGTAGTGGCCTGCTAGAGGTAGGGGGTGGGACATGGTTGTAGTGGTGGCAATCT
Organism: Lygodium microphyllum; assembly: GCF_053477565.2. Taxonomy (NCBI): domain Eukaryota; kingdom Viridiplantae; phylum Streptophyta; class Polypodiopsida; order Schizaeales; family Lygodiaceae; genus Lygodium; species Lygodium microphyllum. Next base: position 44,812,942 of record NC_141141.1, on the reverse strand, counting down.
CTTCCAATTTTTGTCTTTTCACTTTCGGCCCTGGCTCCAGTTGAGCCGTTGCTGCCCTTTTGGCACCTGAAGCTGGGGTGGCCCTAGCCGCTTCCCTTGCCAGCTCCCTTTCCACAAAAAACTGCAACCAGGTGACCATGTTGCTTTCATCGATTTTTGGGGTGTGCCCCTGGGTGGCGATGGTAGGGGGTGTCACCATGAGGGGGGTGGCTTGCATGGGTGGCACGAGGAGAGGGGAGACTGGCCTGACTGGGTCTTTTTCTTTTTCTTCTGCAGGAGGCAGGTGCACAGTTTCCGGCACACCAGTGCTGGGACCGGGTGCTTCAGGTTGGTATGGACTCCCTGTTGCTTCCACGTCTTTTTTTCGTTGTTCCTTGATGGAGCGATGGGTCGCCAGCTCCAAATCTTCTTCTTCCCTCCTTCTCAACTCCTCCTCAACCCTCTTTCTTCTTTCCTCCTCTTCCTTTACCGACTCCCTTTGGGCCCATTTGAGCTCTTCCTTCTCTTTTCTCCTTCACTCCTCCTCTCTTTTTCCGTGTAGGGCTTTAGTCTGTTGCTCCGCCTTCCTTTTTGGTGTAGCCTGGGGTTCTCCCTCCTTGTCGATGTCTGTTTGTGTTTCATCAGACTGCTCTTCCGCATGAGACTGGGACTGCAACGACGATTCGTTACTTTTCTCATAATCTCCCTTTTTGTCTTCTCCTGCTCGTCCCTGCCCTATCTCTTCGTGGATGATCGCGGTGAGGGCACCTCCAAAACCTATGGTGGAGGCCTTGGAGGATGAGGCTTTGCGGGTTGATCGGGGTGAAGGGGATTCTCCTACTACGGCCCTTCCTCCTGTTGCCAGGGCCTTTGCCGAAGCCTCAATTGTCTTTCTTACGAACCCATTGAGGTTCACCTCATCCAATGATTGAGCAGCGATGCTTTCGAGTAGAGGTACATTGATTCTAGACATGATGCTATTGTACTGTTGACTCGAAAATAGGGTATGCATCATCTTTGCCTGTAGTTGAATCTCTTGATTGGGGATGTCTGCCAGGCTGATTCCATCGTTGGTGTGGACCTTCACTTTGTCCATTCCCAACATGGCATAGACGTCCCTTTTTGGTTTCTTCTCCACCTTGTTTGGAAGCCCTAGTTCCCTTTCTATTAGTTCGGGGGTCAGTTCGACCTGCACTTGTCTGGTGGCTTCCCTGTCCCGCACCGTGATGGTGCCCCTGTTTCTGTTGAAGGTGCACAGGAACTCGGCGCACAGGGTGTAGTTTATCCTCTGGCCCACTGCATCCAGGTACCTTTGTAAGTGGCATTGCTCTATAATTCGTCGTACCGCTAGTTCCTCAATGACCACGTCTTCCAAGTTGAATATGTGGCGGAACTTTAGCTGATTGAACACTCTTGTTTCCACCGTGAGGCCGTATCGCACTTGTTCTTCCTCCGAGAAGGGGAGTTTGCCAGCTTTGTCTTGACTTGCCATGGTCGCCACCTGCACATTCAGTCAATTAACTTTTTAGTATTTTTTGGCAACCAATTTACTCGACGACCACAAATATAGCAGATTTTATCGTTCATAACCCTAACTTTTCCTTTCAAACTTCTATCACCTATTTTTTTATGGCATTTTAATTTTGAGCCTTTTCATGCTTGGTTTACTTTTTAGTTTTAACTCCGTTTACTGCCCCATCCCCCTCGTGGAAAAGAAAAATCCGTCCCAGGATTGGAGGTTGTGGAGCCAAGGCGTTCATGTTTATTTGTGTAGAAGCCAATCGTAGAAGTTGGGGTTATATTCCAAGTGTGCAGCGCAGTCCAGGTCACATGGTCGGATGCCTACATGGGTGATGTACGTGAGGACATCGTGAGCAAATCACCGGAGTTGACCCGATTTGCGATGTGGAGCTCTTCTTTGTCAAGATGCGGTCGAGATAGGGGTGCCCTAAGATATGATCGTCCATGGTTCAACCTCGAAGAGTGGTTAACACTTGATACAAGGTCGGCGCGATGTAGGTGGGATCATACTTGGCTGTTTTGATGGCTCGGTGTTGTTCGGCATTGGTCATTATGCGGCATCCATCGACTTCCCATCTCAATCTAAGAGCGTACCACTGCTTTAACAAGGGTGATTCTGTTTCCGCCACGTGGGACAACCTTGTTTTCTCTTGGCTAGTGATGGCAGACGTCGTGCGTGGGTCAAATGATGTGATGAGGCGTTGCTTAATGGCTTGCTCTTTGGAGACCTCGCGAGCAAGCAGCTCAATGGTGACAGAGCGAGAAGCTTGTGCAAAGGCAAATTCAAAAGTCTCCCAAGAGCAAGGCATATTGCGCACGTCAGTTGCAAGGGGTTCTGCTAATAGTCCCAAGTCCAGGCGGTCATAGCTGAGGGCCAATGCAACAAAGGTGGCATCGAGCTGTTTGATGCAGTCCACCACATCATCCCCAGTGTCCTCTGCGAGGTCAGCGGCCATCGTTAGGAATGACTTCCGTTCACCATAGGAGGGCTTAAGGCCGGCGGGTGGTTGGGGTTTGCTGGAGCTGGAGGTTCTAACAGTGCAGAGCTGCAGCTGGGGGCCCGTTTGAGTCGGCAACCCGGGGGTTGGTTGGACGGATGGGTCAGGTTTGATCTTAGGGGCTATGCTACTGCAGTCAGTTAGGCTGCTGAGCTGTGGCTTGGGTTGGTTGGATGATGCCACTTGTGTGTGTGATGCCCGTGGGTTGACTCGTAGAGGAGTCGGATGACTGGGGTGAGCCCTGCGATTCGTGGTCTTGAAGTGTTGGGGGACAAGGCCTTGAGGTTGACGTAGAAATAGGGCTTGTGACAGTTGGGATTTTAGGGATCCACAGTGAGGCATTCCCCTCATAGTAGCCTTCTGTACGCAGGAGGACTTTAGGGACCCATATTTGTTTAATCACGTGGTACTTGCGATGATGGCGTCTTGGTTTCCTAGGTTTAGGTTTGTAGGTCTTTCGCGGACACGCGCATCTAGTTCTAGGCAGTTCTCGAGGCTTCTTAGGTACCCATTGCAAGTGAGTCTGTTGGGGTTTTGCTTTGGGTGCGGCGGGCTGCGGTGCGTGGGGATCTGGGTGTGGTAGATATGCATGGCCCCCCTCCTTAGCCCTAGGTGCGGTTGTTTCTATCGGTGGCCCGGTGAGCGGTGATGGGGTCACGAGGCCCTTGCTGAAAGTCGTGACAATAGGCACGTTCGCGATCGTTAAGCGGATGCGTTGTGACTCATAATCAACATTGCAGCGGGTCTTCTTTTTAAAAGTTCGCCCGAGCAATGACTCTGTGCTTGCATTCATGGCATTTGGTAAGACATAAAATAGCATGGGGATAGTTTCAGTCTCGATAGAAACGACGACTTGGCATGTGCGGAGGATCGGGTAGGATTGACCCCCGTATGGGCTCAATATGGCTGTTGTGGGATGAAGTATTGGTGCGCCAAGCTGGGTCCAATGCTCGTGCGTTAAAATGTTAAAATCCGCCCCCCGTCAATCAGGGCGTTGAAGGAGCACGTCTGCTTGGCCGTGACCGTGATGCGGAGGTAGGCGGGTTCTACATGATCGTCCTCATTCTCGCAGATTTTCGTAATTGCGGCTACTCATATTTTGATGGGTGGCTCTACCATTGGTGGCTCATGCAGCGGATGAGTGGGCGGATAGTACTTCTTGATTCGACTGCCATTTAAGAAGCCCATTCCCTCACCATCCAGTGTTTCCAGCTCGACATTACCAGTTCGGCTGATTGTGCAGACCTTAAAGGGTCCGAGACCTCTGAATTTCATCTTTTGCTTATGTCCTTTAATCGAGTAGAGGAGCACTAGGTCACCCTACTCAAACTCTCGTAGCTTGACATGTTTGTCAAACCAGCTTTTGCGTCGGGCTTTCTCATAGATAAGTGCGTGGGTGGCTAGGAGACGAACTTCTGATAGGCGCTCTAGCTCAATCGAGCGTTTCATCCATGCTTCCTTCCCTTCCCATTGTTCTTGGAGTGCTATCCTTAGGCTAGGGATGAAGAATTCTAATGGGAGGATAGATTCAGCCCCATAGGTTAACCTAAAAGGCGTTTGACCGACGGCTGTTTTATAAGCTGTTCGGTAGGCCCACAAGGTTGCCATCAACTTGTTATCCCAGTCACTTTGTGAGGCTGAGACTACTTTGGTCAGGAAATTGATGAGAATTTTGTTGGTTGATTCAGCCTAGCCATTAGCCTGAGGGTAGTATGGTGAGGATTTGCGATGGATGATGAGAAAGGTGGATAGGAGATGGGCTATCACTTCGTTGATGAAGTGCGTTCCCCGGTCGCTAACCAGTTCGATGGGGCAACCAAAACGCGAGATTACTTGCTTCCATAAGAACTTAGCAGTCGTCCTAGCATCGTTTCCACGCGTGGCTCTCGCCTCCGCCCATTTGGTGAGGTAATCCATGGCCACTACGATGTACCTGGCTTGTGAATATTGTGCCACGGGGCTGATGGGTCCTATGAAGTCAATCCCCCATTTTTCGAAGGGTTGGCGGGCGATAACAGGGGTTAACTCCATCTGTTCTTTATGAACCGAGACTTTTGTCCCTTGGCACTCGTCACAATGCTTGACAAATTGTGTGGCATCGCAGAAGAGTGTGGGCCACCATAGCTAGGACTGCAGTACCTTTCGCGCTATAGTGTCCCCACTAAAATGTCCTCCTGCAATACCGTTGTGCGCCTCTGAGAGCACATCGTGCATCTCGTGCTCACATACGCATCTATGTAGCAATCCGTCTTGCCCCAGCCTATAGAGCTGGCCTGCAATCAGCTGGTAGGGATGGATTTTCAGGATTAAGCACCTAAGCCTTGCCCGTTCTATTGGTCGTTCGGGCAGCCCATGCTCGAGCACTTGGACTATGTCGTCTGCCCAGTATGGTGTCAGATCAGCCCTGAATAGGTCTCCTTCACTGGACATATGGAATAAGTGGCTGTCCGGTAACTTGTCCATGATGCCTTGTCCAGTGGCCTCTCCTATGGGTATACAGGACAGATGATCAGCCATGTAATGTTGTTTTCCCTTCCGCACCACCACTAAAAAGTCGAACTCTAGGAGCAGGAGAAGCCATCGAGCTATACGTCCTGTAGCGCAGGGTTTGTTCACTAAATAGAGCAAGGCTTGATGGTCTATGAAGAAAGTGAAGGGGGTGGCCAGTAGGTAATGCCGAAACTTCTTCACGACAAAGACCATGGCTAATCCCTCCCTTTCTATCGTCGAATAATTCATCTCTGTCTCAGTGAGTTGCCTGCTAGCAAAACTCACTGTGTAATCTAGGTTATGCTCATCAGGTTGGCACAACACTGCCCCCACGGCAAACTTAGAGGCGTCGATGTGTATGTGAAAAGTCGTAGTCCAATCTGGGGCTCGTAGGATAGGTGTCGTTGTTAGGGATTTTTTCAATTCTTCATAGGCCCGTTGGCATGCTTCGGTCCACTCAAAGACAATTAGCAATTTGTACAATGGCCTAGCGATCAGCGCGTAGTTCAGTAAAAATCGCCGATAGTATCCTGTGTGACCTAAGAAGCATTGAACTCCCCTATAATTACCTGGGGGTGGAAGGTCCACAATGATCTTGACCTTCGAGAAGTCCATGGCAATGCCATTCTTGGACACCACGTGTCCCAAGATGCATCCATGCTTCACCCAAAACTGACATTTCAGGGGGTTGAGGGAGAGACGGTATAAGCGACATCGTTCAAAGACCACGTGGAGTTTGTCGAGATGTTCGATCCAGGCCGAATGGACACACAGGTCATCGACAAAGACCTCTAACTCCTTGCAAAGCATGTCCTTGAATATGGTGCACATGAGGCGTTGAAAGGTGGCGGGGGCATTGGTTAGCCCGAAGGGCATGACTATGTATGCAAAGACGCCCCACTCAGTGGTGAAGGCGGTCTTGTGCCTATCTGCAGGATGCACTTGCACCTGATTGTACCCTAAGAAGCCATCTAGGAAACTATAGGCTTCCTTACCTGCCACTCTCTCAAGCATATGCTCGGTGTACGGTAAGGGGTAGTTGTCTCTCTTTGTAGTGGCGTTTACTTTCTTGTAATTGACACACACTCGAATCTTGCCGTTTTTCTTCATCACAATGACTATGGGTGACACCCAGTCTGTGTGCTCAATTTCGTAAATGAATCCGGCTCTCATCAGCTTGTCGATCTCCTCCTTGACAGCATGAGCGTGCTTTGGATTCATGGGGTATGGTCGCTGCTTGACCAGCATTGCATCCGTTGTCATGGGTATGTTGTGAGTCAGAACACTCGGATCTACCCCTCGTAGCTCGTCGTCTAAAGACCAAGCAAATACATCCCGGTACTCCTGCAAAATAGTGACAAGACTGGACTCTTCTTTCGTAGTCAAGTCCTCGGCAATGAACACTGGTCGGGGTACTTCCCCTTCCAGGGCTAGGTTTACCTCCTTGACCTTGGCCGGCCCTTTGATTGGTTCGCTGGTTTGCCCTTAGCACTTGGCACTTAGCAGAACCACTACCTTGTCCCCTCTTTTGAATTTAGAAAAGCACTTAGGGAGGTCTTGCGGCTTCCTTTGTTCCTCTGATTGCACATCGTTGGGATGCTTAGCCTCATCCTGCCGTATCCGTCTGTGCCTCAGGTGGAGAGGTAAGTCTCCCTTGGTGTGTTTGGTCATGGGTGGCCTAGGGATTTCTGGGTCACCATCTGAAGTAACTTCAGACTCAGAGTTAAATTCCCCGTTTTCACTAGAGGAGGTGGTCTCCCCTGGCGGCCGCACTTCAGATGGCGATTCGGTTCTAAGCAGTGCTGCAGTCCCTGGTTGGGCCAGGCCGGCTTGCTCAAAATCCACAGCTCCCATCCGTTCCAACCAAGCACGATCGCATTTCGTACACGTGACTCCTTGGTCCACTCTAAGGGCCGGTCTCGTCTACGGCTTAGCATCTGCCCGGATTTGCTCAATTTCTCGCCCTTCGGTGTCGTATTCTACGGTATCCACCTCACCCTCACTTCCTTCATCGAAGGATTGGCAATCTTCGTATTCATCACAGGAATCTTCATCGCCAGACTGCTCATCGTCCCCCAAGGCCTGCTCTGCCTCGTCTTGTTGGTCGGGAACCAACGCCCAGTTATACCTGAGGTTTAGTTCATGTACCCTGGTCCACTTCCACTGGGGTTCTTCCAAGAGGTCCTGGAGAGGCTTGAGATTGGTGGCTGCGTTGCGTGCCAGTCAGTCCGTTAAGTGGCCCAGTATTCCCTGGAGTTCCCTCCTGTTGGTAGGCACTTGGAAAATGACAGGCTTAGGCCCTTCATGGAGGCTTGCTGCCATCATGTAGACAGGTGTGGGGAGTGTTTCTTTTGGCTTGCCAATTGTTTTGACAGCCTGCTCGTACACCTCATGATCTGAGAACGATAGGTCGAGTGTAGCGAGAACGTGCATTTAATCCCGCTCGTCCTCTAGGCATGGGATATACTTAGTTAAGGACCCATAGGGTTCCTTGTCTTGGGTGTTTCCCTTGAGCAGAGTAGAGATGGCGTCTAGGTCGACTTGGGAGGTCTTCCAAGTGTCCATCTCTATTCTCACAGCGTCAATTTGGTTGCCCAGGAAGATCAGGTTGTTACCCCAGTCTTCGATAACTCTAGCATTACGCATCCACGGTCGATCCAATAAGATATCATAGTCCACTCCCTTCATGACGATAAAGTCGACAGAGAACTGGACTCCCACAATCTTCACTGGCCAATTCTTCAAGACCCCGAATGGCTTCACTCGCATACCGTTTGCTAGCGTGACGTTAAACCGAGCAGCTTCGACAAGTGGGTTTCCCCACTTCTGTAACACTGCATGGCTAAGCACACTAACCCCAGCTCCTGTGTCTACAATCCCCTTCCTCATTGCATCTCCTAGGGCTAAGACTGGCAGGACTGCATGCATCTCTGAGCCCTCCCAGAAGGCATTGACGTGCAAGGATTTAGGCCCGGAGTGTAGCATCAAACTTGGCAAGTGTGTTTCCGCATCCTGGTCTTGAGTATCTGCCGGGGCTTGCTCTTGCGGTCTCTCGACCCAATGCTTGAGGTCCTGCCATAGGGCAGAGTGCTACCTAAGCATATCTCCCAGGCCAATCGTTACAGGGGTGGTTACTAGTGTGGTGAGGAGATTGCTAAACACTCGTCCTTCCCTTAGCCCAGACTGTCCGGGCCAATGGCCGTGGCTGATCTGCGGGTCGGTTGCGTCTAGGCTTGGCCTCGATGGCACTGCTTGTGGCGTAGCAGCCTCGGTAGACTTAGGTTGGGGCGGTGATAGTGGCGTGCTCATGCTGGAGAGATCCTCAATCTCGTCCTCCATGATGGGTTCAACATCCTTGAGGTGCTGTTGAGCCTCCCTCACCCATTCCTTCACCTTTTCTATGGCTTCCAATTGCCGCTTGGGGTGTGGGTATTCCCCTACCTTAGCGCTTTCCTTTTGGGCTGTTTTAGAGGCTGAAGTCTTTGCCTCTTCGTCTGAGACTTTCTTCCCTTGGGGTAAGGTCGTAACACTGTCGTTTTTTAGTGTGACCTTAGCCTCTGATCTCTTCTTTTTTCGCCTACGGCTCTTCTTTCCTACTGAGGTCGCGTCAAGATTGCTAGGTCCTGGCAGAGAGACGCCGGCCTACTTCGTTTGTGCTCAGGTCATAACTCGCAAGGGAATAGGTGTGGCCTCCCCATCGGGGTTTTCAACACCAAACAGCCCCAGCGGGACGGACGGCAAATTAGCTGAACCGGAAGGCGACTTCCGTTTTGGGCAGTCTATGAAAAGATGGGTGATTCCGCACTCTGTGCACCTTTGGTCAGCTTTGTCCCTGTTTTGCTGCTCTCTTTCGGGGCAGTGTGATGAGACGTGACCGTGATGTCCACAAGTCCAACAAGTGACCGGATCCTGTGGCTGCCCTCCTAGGCCTCTACCCCATCCTCGTCCTAATGCCATCACCGGCACGGGTCGGTAATCCATGAGGATTGCATTGCCCTTGTCGTCATGCGAGACGTAAGGGTAGATGTAGGTTTATTCGTCACTGGGCTCCTCTACGTAGTGTACGGGAGCATCGCTCGGTGGGTGGGTCACATAGGGACCAGGTGGTCGAGGAATACCGAGGGATTTATGTCCAGCCTAGGGACCACTGGTTTCATATTGTTAGGCACCAGTAGGGCTAGCTGGGCTCCCCTTCCGAAGAATAGCTGTGGCCTGTTAGCCGGGTAAAGCTGGCCGTAGGGTTGCGTGTATGGTAGTCTTTGTAGTAGTCTACAGTGTGCAGCATGGTGGCCGAACCTACCGCAGTTAGCGTAGGGTCTTGACCTAGGGTCCTGACACTCTGCTGGCAGGTGGTTTCCTCCACAGTACACGCACTGGACATGCGGATGCATCGATCGCCTCAACATGTCTTGTATTTTCGCAAATTCCTTCTTGACCTCGGCCAAGCCATGGTTCGTCTTGGTGGCCTTTCCCTTATCTTGGGATGATGGGTTTGATCGCTCACTAGAGGTTGGCGTTCGCTCTAAACTCCGTGGATTGGTTTCTTCTAGGTTTGAGCTCCTGGAGCTTCATTCTTTCAGCTGGTCATCAACCCTAATGGCTTCCTCAAAAACCCTCGCCACCACGTCTCGTTGCAAGCTTGAGTTGCATGCTAGTGCCTTGTACAATTCCTCATCCCGAATCCCGCTGATGAATACGGTCGATACTGCCCTGTTAGTCGGTCTTTCGCCTAAGGGGATTCTTTTAAGGAGGCTTCTCACGTGGGTCACATAGTCGCATATGCCCTCCTCCTTCTGCTTGATGTTCATCAGGCGTACTAGCAGGTTGTCAGAGTATCCGGGTTCGGCAAACCTCTTGACAAAGAGGTCCTTGAGGTTATTGAAGTTGGCTCGTTCTATGGCGTCTAGGCTTGTATACCACATCCTACCCTTATCGCTTAAGCAAAGTCCGAATGCTTGTGAACGTTGGGCCTGGTCGTTGAGGCCATTGGCTTCGCAAACTTGCTCAAACTGCTCGACAAAGCTGTACGGGTCGTCTGGTGGCTGGTACTTGTCGAGTTGCTTGGCGACAATAGGTATTTTGGCTTGGCTCTTTGAGCCCTGGTTTGCCCCCAGCCCTGCAAGTAGCGAGGTTGCTAGCGCAGTGGCATTCTGTTCTACTGCGGTGTTATCGAGCAGTCGTTTCATGAGGAGCTCACCCAGTGCCAGGTCTTCCTCTAGTGCTCTTTCCTGGTCTGTCCGGTTCCGACCAGCCAAGTTCAGCACTCGCTGCACCTCATGCAGCTCCATGCTTTGCCTTAGGCTCCTGGCTTGTTGGTCCCTATTGTACTCGGCTATGCCCTGCAATGCCTTGCGGGCTAGCCTTCTCTCCTCCTCTAGGTCCGCAATGATTGCATCTGCCGTCCTGCCACGGTGCTCGTACCTGGCATGCGCATCGTAACTGCTCACCATCTGTTGTATGGAGTCTGGGAATGCGCTAACATCTAGCTCCCCTGTAAACCGATGGTCTGAGCCTCCCTTTGTCATGGTTGAATTCTTGCACCTGGTCGTAAGTCAGATCCTTGTCGTTGACGCTCCTTGCTTGATCCTACCCTGCGCTCCGTGCGTTTGCATACACCTTGGGTCTTCTCCTATTGGTGGGTTTTTTTTGGGCGATTTATCTGAGTGAGTTTCTTTAATTTTTGAATGTAGTGCTCAACTTATGGTCACTCGTGAGTGTGTTGTTCCTCGTGCACTTGTGCTCAATCAGGCTTTCGGCTTTCCTAAGTGTACTTCAAGTGCGGAAATTCAACCTGAGTGCTGTGAGCAATTCCCCGGCGTCACTCACTCTTGCTCGTTTTGGGCCTGACAGGCTTTGCTACTCTAGTTCTGGCCGTTCTACGGGTTCTAGGGTCCTATGCTGCTTCCTATTGTTCACGCGAGGGTGGGTCGCTGGGGGAGTGTCCCAGTGTGTCCCTGGATGGGTCAGGTTTTGTTCTGGTTTGGCTCTGGGAATCGGACGTCTGATTTACCAGTGGTCTGATTTACTAGTGGTCCGATTGTGGGAATCGAACCAGGTGTATCAGGTCCGCGTGTCTGATTCTCAAAAATCGGACGGGCAAGTGTTCGAAGAATCAGGCAAGGGGTTCGATTCTGGGCTGGTCCGATTTTAGGCGGTCCGATTTGTCCGACTGGTCCGATCAGACCGGGTAGTCCGATTCCTAGAATCGGTCAGACTGGTCCGAGTGTTCGATCCTAGTGGTCCAATTATGGATGGGTCCGATCCTGGGAATCGGACCGGGCAGGTGGTCCAATTGGTGACGTGTATGAATTCGCCCGATCGGACAGGGTGGGTCCGAGTCAGAGCGTCCAAGTGGTCCGAGTGGTCCGAGTGTCCTAGTTAGACAGCTTGGTTCGAGCGTCCGATTCTCAAAATCGGACGGGTTGGTCCGAGTGCCATGTGGCACGTCCGATCGGACTAGTTGGTCCGATCCTAGTAGTTGGATAGGTTGTTCCGATCGGACGGTTGTCCGAGTGTCCGATTCTGGGAATCGGACACTGGGTCGGACGTTCGAGTCCGTCGGTCTGATGAGCTTGCGCATACGGATTTGCTCGATTTTCTCCAGATGTTTTATCCTATTGACCATGCGATTAACCAGCGACAGAGTTGAAGTGGTGAGGAGGAGATCAGTTACCTAGGAGTCGCCGAATGCGATGTCCTCCGTGCCCTGGTCGATTGGAAGGTTGCCAAGCTCGCTCTCTCTCTCACTCTCTATCTCTCTCGCTCTCCGTTGGTTGGAAATGGGGTTCTCTTGCCCTCCTAGAGTTTATACCCTGCTAATTCTTCCCTGAACACTACAGATTCCTTCCCTGGCATTTCCTATGCAGTTACCTTTGCATTTACTCCATTTTTCCTTTTGTTTCCTGTGGTTTTCCCCCTGTTTCACAGCAACAGCCCTCTGCCTCTTCGTGTGTGATTTCCTACTGCTAATCTATCCTAAACACAACCTGAATCGAAAGCAAAACACTGAACTAGTTTCTCCATGTTTTCCAATCATCAATAACTAGAATATTCCAAAATACTTACCTGTTCTGAAGATCGAAAACACCCAACTTCCTACCTATCTCAAGCTCCGTTTCGGGGATGAATACCCTACTTCGATGCTCGATATGAGGCGCGCAAGTGCTCAAGCTTGAATCCGTTGGTCTCGACAACAGAACCAAAATGTGGGAGCTTTCACTTAACCGCCAAGACCCACTGACCACTTATTGTTTCAAGCATTCCAAGTGAGCTCTAATGGCTATCTCTCACCTAGCCGATGCGCCGTCGATCCTACAAATGCAGTGAACTTACCTTGATGCTCGATCGAGTACCCTCCTCTCTCTTGCACTCCGGTAGCTCCACGATTCTAGATGCTAGCTCAAGCATCCTCAAGCCTCCTCCATCTCCAAGCTCCATCCTCCATAGCCGCGCGCGCAAGAGGAGAGAAGAGAAGAGAAGAGAAGAGAAGTAGAGAAGAGGAGATGGTGAAGAGCTTCACCCTCTTGATCCCTCACTCTCACACACACTCACTCCCTCACACTCTCACACTCCCTCTCTCAAGAGCACACACAAGCAAGAAGGGGAGAAGAAGAGAGGAAGAAGAAGATTAGTTTTGCCACACACCAAAGAATGAGCTTCTCATTCACTTTTCAACTTTATATACAAAACCCTACTTCCCTTTTGAGCGGTCATCCCCTTTTCCCTTTTTTACATGGCCGGTCATAGCCTAGGCCCTATTTTCCCTTGTCCTTTTATCTTCCTAGCTTCCTTTTCACCGCCCTTCTACATTTACAAGTTGCACGGGTGAGAGCCCGGCGCTCTTTTACAAGATTTTAGGGTGCGCCTTTTTATTCAAAAATGCGCCTTTCCCTTTTTGTGTTTGCCTTGGACTTTTAAGGTTGTCCTTGCACTTTTGGCCTTTTCTCCTTTTCTTTCTTCAGTCAAGCTACCTTTTTTCCGCCTTTGCCCTGCGTCTTTTTCACTTTCTTTTGCTTTCTTCGTGTTGGGGTTAACATAGAGAATAGGAAGCGTCCACTTACGCCTATCATGGCTATCCTTCCATTTGAGAAGTGGGGCATTGACTTTGTGGGTCCGATTACCCCGCCGTCTACTACTCAGAAGAGATGTATTATAGTAGCAATTGATTACTTTACAAAGTGGTCAGAAGCACGGGCGAAGAGGCAGGATAATGCAAAAGAGACTGCCAGTTTCCTACTTGAGCAAATCATCTACTGTTTTGGTCCACCAAAGGAAATAGTATCGGACCGTGAAACTCACTTTTTAAATAAAGTGATTAAAAGCCTGACTGAAGCTTGGAAAATCAAGCATAACAAGACGACCCCCTATAATCCATAAGAAAATGGACAAGTTGAAAGTACTAATAAGCAGCTTGTGGGTATTCTATCTAAGATAGTCTCCGAAAAGAAGCAGGACTGGGATACAAAATTATATGTGGCGGTTTGGGTGTATAATACGACGTTTAAACAAGCCACTGGCCACACCCCATTCAAATTATTTTATGGGGAGGAGTGTGTATTGCCCTTAGAAATTGAGTTGCCGACCATTGGATTCGCAATCAATCATTCTTTGGGTGATGAAGATGCTCTATTTGAGCAGTTTATCACTATAGCCCACTTAGACGAGCTCAAACTGCAAAGTCTGTTGCACTAGGAGATGAAGCGGTTGCATGATCTAAAAGCAAAGAGGTATACCTTTAAGAAAGGGAAATTAGTTTTATATTATGATGCGCGTAGGGAGCTATTTCCAGGAAAGTTGGAACCTCGATGGGATGGCCCTTACAAGATAGTTCAAATAGGTAAAAATAAGTCCACAGTTCTATTAGCTGATCTACAAGGGGTGGAATTTAAGAATAAGATTAATCTTAATAATATTAAACCTTATTATTTCTAAGTATGCTAATGCAAAAAAATGCATTGCAGGTCCATGCTAGGGTTGATTTGAGACCTGCAGGAGAGCTCAAATTGGTTGATGGGGTGGTTAATTCCTTATTTGGAGCACCCATATCTCGAGCAAAGATATCATTAGGGGAGGCTTATCTGGTGGAGTAAAGGATATAAAGTGATTGAGCAAGAAAACGGTACCTTTGTGTGGGAAATTAAAGTGTTCTACCATCACTGCTTACAAATCTTGACAAGCATCCTTGTTGAGTTTAATTAAGAAGGTGCGATGGAGCCATTAGTTCATCCTCTAAATATGTTGAACTTTGACTATCACAATTACGAATAGGGGAGTCCTTTGATGGTGACTGGCTGTGTAAATCCATTATGGACGTATATATTATACTTTGATGGAGCGTCCAAGGGCCCTAATAGAAAAGGAAGTGTTGGAGTAGTTATCCGAGATCCCCGACGTAGAGTTACAATGAAATTAGCTACTTATCTCGGGGTAGGATTTACTAACAACATGGCAGATTATAAAGCTCTGATTATGGGATTGAATATTGCCAAAAAAGGTGGTATTAGGCGGTTGTTAATAAAAGGGGACTCCCAACTGATCTTAAATCAACTCAATGGGACATATACAGTCCGGAATCCTCTCCTTCGTATGTATCATTGAACTGCTATACTCCTACTTGATGAATTTGAGAGCATATCTCTTCAGCTCATTCCACGTTATTGGAATCAGTTCGCGGATTCCTTAGCTAATTTTGCTTATGAAGAGGACCTCTTTTTCAAATGTGGTCCTAGATCGGATGTCGTTATTGATAATGAGATAGGACCTGGTCACTTGTGGGGCATGTTATCCGACCACACATTATATGGCAGGCAATGGTTGATATGGGTAATGCAAAGAGTAGCCGAGACCCATCTACCGTTATTATTGTGGATCCATAGGTTGATCAGAAGACATGTTATGCGTACACCTCTTGCTATATATGCACGAAGTATGGGCCATAATTTGATGCATTTAGTTTAGGGTTGAGAGCCCTATTTTTTGGAGCATATTTGCGTATATATGCCTTCTTCCAAGGAGGGATCTCTATGAGCTAGTTTGTTTGTTCCGTTAGGCCAAGAGGGTCAGTAACTTTAAGTAGTTAATGTCTGATTTCTTTAGGCCAAGAGGGCCCTTTGTTTTCAGGTTTTAATAATCTATCTCTTTAGGCCAAGAGGGCCCGTTAGTTTGCAGTGAAATATGCTATTTCTTTAGGCCAAGAGGGTCATATCTCTATTTGGTGCAGGTACGTTTAATGTTTTGTTGTTTTAGTGATTGCACCATACAGGTTGACGAAGTCGCTGGAGGGAGGCGTTGCTGCAAAGGAGCTTCTTGTGGCCATTCCAGGTGGTTTCGTCCCCTTTTTGAGTTTTTTCCTTAAGCAATTAATGATATATGTGCGGGTGAGGGTTACTTTCTTTTGTTTGTTGGGGACTAGCACTTGAGGCGCAAAGTCTGAGTTTTAGGTTTTGTATATTTGGGGGAGGTTTGAGTAGTCCTTGCCTCCTGCAAGGCATTGTCAGGCATTGAAAGACCTGTTTTAGATGGGAGTTCTAGTGACCCTATTCTGTTGACCTGCTAGGCGGCCGTTCTAGGAGTTCCTATTAGTTGTGAGGCAGTAGGAGAAGCCTACTAAAATAATGATGGAAAGAGACAAAACCCTAAAGATATGAAATAAAATATATGAATATATGGAGGTGTGTAAAAAGGGGTTCTAAACCCTATAAAAATAGAAAAGAAAAAGAAAGAAAAATCATTGAGCTGTTGTTTATCGCCTTGTGAAGGCCTAGTAGGTTCCTGAGGATGAGACAAGATCCAAGGCCAATGCCTTGTCTTTCTAGGGGTGGCATTTAGCATAAAAATAAAGAATAAAATAAGGTTGGAGCAAAAATAAAAGTGAGTGTTAGAAAAGGATTAAGTGTCGCCTAGCGAGGGCTTGGTAGGTTCTTGGGTAGCGAGACAGGACCTGAGGCCGATGCCCTGTTCTCCTTGGGTCACTATGCTCATCTCCCTCCTTTTTACACGCTCGAGTATGGACAATCAGACGCTAAAAGGGAAAAACTATGCTTAAAAAAAAGAAAATATTTCTTGATCAGGCTATAGGGGTTGTCGCCTAGGAGGAGCTCCTAGTTGAGGTGTCCTTAGTTAGGTAGGTAGTTCAGACCACCACTTAGGGCAACCTCTTTGATAGTTCTTTTTAGCTTGGCTATGTTGCAGTAGTTGGTTAGTGACCAGCTTCGAGTCTTCTATCAGATTATGCTGGGCCTACTCCTCATGGATTTCATGCCTTGGTTTTGTCAGGGGGTAGGGTATGAGCTATGATGTGTTGTGTTGTGTATTTTTTGTATCAACTTGATGCTCCTTTTTGTTGTTTATGTGCAGGTCTATTCGTGGGATTCAGCGAGCTGAGTCGCCCTATCCCATGGTCACCAATGACATGATTTTTGATGCCGAGAAGTGCTTAAAAATAGCTAAAAATTACGAAAATCAAGGGAAAAATAGACTTCATCGAAGGAAATGGTGGCAATAAGTACGATTTTAAGCAGCAAGTCCCTAAAGCTCTAGTGCTAATTTTCATGGAAAATCAAACGATGGCGGATAGCTGAGTTGGAGTTTTCCTAGATGAAAAATGATGTCAGGAATCCAACACAAGTCTCATATCTCAATTTCGAGGTCGTTTGATCCCCCATTTAATCCCCGCAAGGCTCAAGGTTGTGAAGCAGCTACTGGATCTAGAAGTCGAGAAGAGCCTAATGGGGCCCAGCTTCATAGATTTCGATGCCATGGAACCAGCCGTCCAGACGGATCTCGAATTTGATGTTGTTTGCCCCTCCAAAAGCGAAAAAACCACCCGGAAGTGTGAAAGTAAAATGCATGAACTAGATAATTTGATTAAGAGCTTAAAAGCTCTTAACAAAGAGCTTAACAACCCAAGAAGCCACGAAATGAAACATTGGGGGGGAAGCATCAGTTTTTTGCGCCCAAAATTTCCCCGATTCTTTATGGATTTTCTGATCGATGGAGGTAGAAGGAATCCTCTTGGCCCTGAGATGCTTCTATTCTTTGCCCTCCATCGCCATAAACAAATCAAGGAATGATACACTAAGCAAAGAGAATAAAAACCAGTCTTTCTCTCTCCTCCCTCTCTCTCTTGCATAGAGGCAATTCATGTGTAAGAAATCAAGAAGAAGAGGGGCTGAAGGACGCTTGTCCGTGGTTGTGATTGGATTGCTCCAAAATGAAGAGGAGGCTGAGGAAAGAGGTTCAGCACTGAAGAATGGTTGCTGCTAGGTTGGTGGGTTGCCCAAAATAATTATTAAAAAACCTGCAACACGCAAGACACGCGGTATGCTCCAATTTTATGAAGAAATTTGCTTGTTTTTATTGTTTCATGGTCCAAATGTTGTTCATATGAGATGAATTTTTGTTTGAACCTTGTTTGCATCATGTTTGAGGGCTGTAACTACAAAAATGCAGAACTTGTAATGATTTAGAGGTGTTATTATTTTGTTAAAACCCGCAAAATGTCATTTTTAATGGAAATTAGTGGTTTTTTTCATTTTGAGTCGGGAAAAAGGGGTGGAAATGGGATAAACTCAGAGAAAATGATAAGTTTCAGTCAAAATAATAAGCCAACACAAATAAATCAGAAAATACCTATTTTCTATGAGTAATAAATATGAAAAAATAGCGAAAAAAGAGAAAATAGGGGTTTTCGTGCTAAAAAAAATAGAAAAATAAGATTTATGTGTGTGAATGTTTGGCGAGTTTAAAGCATGAGGTCAAGTCTCAGTTTGGCCTCGTCCTTTGTGTTATAGTACGTGTTTATTTCTTTTTGCATACAAAAAAGATACAAAACAACCATTTACACCTATGCAACGCAGCAACACCTAAATGGTGAGGGGGGAATGAAGTTTGTGCAATGATCTAATTGCTAAAAAGATACAAATTTTGATTTTCCTCTTTGTGCATAGCATTTAGAGATTGTTCCATAATTAAATATAGGCGACTAGTAGCACGTAAGTTCTGGTGCTAGTCCCTAAAGCAGCCCAACACGTAATGCTTAGTTAAAATTCATGAAAGGGCTATTTTTCGCACCTCACATGGCTGGGTTTTTTAAATCATAAAATGGTTGTGCACAATTGTCATACACCTTGCATCAAGCATGCTACGTGGTATCTCCTGGAATGCATTGCAATTGATGGATAAACTTTGACCAACGCTGAGAGGATAGAAAACCTAACTCATAGGTTAGACGGGCGCTTCCATTGGGGAAAGTTTTGTGAGGCAAATTTAAATCTCCTAGAACGTTGAATTATGAAAGAGTAGAGTTTGTGTGAATGTTATATGTGTTAGCGACGCATCTTGGGGCCAATCCCCGAGGTGTAGGAGAGTCGCAGTGGAGCCTTGGTAATCAGCCGAGAGGTGCTTCTCTATGTGTGTATTACGAGGCATTATGCCTATATGTTATGGGATCTCCCTCTGAGGAGAAGAGAAGGTGAACGTTGGACTACATATTGGATACAAACACAAAATTGTCATAAGCATTTAGTGCAAAGTGAGTTTTAGATGCTCTTGGCCCTCGAGGCCATGTGGTGGGGTTGTCTATCATATGCATGAGGTCTGGCTAGTGCCGGCGGCCCATTTTAGATCCCATCATGTATGGATGCGATGGCCCTGTGAGTCACTCATATTTCTTGTCCGTAGCTACCATGTTTAATTAGAATGCATTATTGTATGATGGACTGATGTGTAGTTGTTTCCTTTTTTGCAGAGTCCGTTCGATGCTTCTTTGCGGTGGGATGAGGTTTCGGATGGCGATGATTTATAGCTCACCCTTGGATCCCTGGAGCTCATATACCCTTCTTTTTTGGTCATGTGATCTATGTAGACATTTTCTATGTAGACATTTTCTATGTAGTAGTAGTATCTTTCCATGATTGTACTAGTTGCTTTCATTATGCAATTATGTATTTATTTCATGTATCAGTATTATGATTTAATTACACTTTGCTTTTATTTACATGAGCATTGTACATATTACTGAAACTATTTTGTATGGCCCAAATAAAGCACATAGTGCTATATTAAAAAGCCGCCATGCCACAAATTTTTTTTCCCTATTATCATCGCTATTAGCGTCACAAATTTACTGTACACGTCGCTATTAGCGTCGCAAAATGCATCACAAAGCATTGTTATCAGCATCGTTATTTGCGTCGGTATCAGCTAATACCCACGCAAATAGCGATGCTGATAATGACTGTTCTATGGCATTGCCAATAACGGCACTTTTTGCGACGATGGGGGAAAATTTATTTATGAACATTTTTGTTGCTTTTAACATTGGTATAAGGCCTATATCTTGTAGTGCATGCCAAGGACAATGATTTTTCTCTTGCAAACTTGATCCTTAGACTCTATAACCTCTTGCAGTTTTCTTGTTAAATAAACTCTTGTTCGGACGCCATCTTTGTTGGGTATAGATGTGTCACCTCCTCGATCTTTGGTCCTTTTGCTATCCTAGATAATTTTGGCAGAACATTAAGGATCTCAAAGTCTTTTTTATTAGTAGTGGGTAAGGGCCTCAATACCTTGTTGAACCTATACCTGATTCTACTGAACATACTAAAACCTTTGTTCATCAAGGTCACCCTATGAGCATGAGTAGCAGCAATGTAAGCATCATTCATAAAGTCAATAACAAAGTCTTCAACTACCTCTTGAAGACAAATAATGGCTACAAGAATCTACCATGTCTTTTACATGCCAGTTTTAGTGGACACCCTTGATAATCTATGAGAAATGTCATTGACAACTCTAATAAAAGCTATCTTTGGAATGACATGCTTTCTAGTTCTCTATGCCTTTCTTATCTCACTAAAAAACTTCTGAACACAATAAAATCTAGACCTTCTCTTTATCTTAGGCTTGGAAGGCTCTTCTCCATGATCAAAAGAGGATCCGTGTTACTCAGGTTTCTCTGTTTTTGTTGAATGGGTACTCTAAGCGAGGTCGAAAACTTGGCAATTGTAGGAGAGGACTGTCCAACAAGATCACAAGGTTGGTTGTCAACAACATGAAGCTTGCCATGAGCATGAGGAGAACACATAGTCTCTACACTTGATTGCTTTGATTGCATGGGAAGAGATTGAGAAAAACTAGGGATAGGAGGGATCTTAGGAGGGAAAGCTTGTGGAACCACTAATGGCCTTGCCTCTTCCTCACTATCCTTGTTGTCTATATAGACCTTCCTTGCAGTCTCCTTTGTTCTTGCCATTATCTATTGGAAAATGGTAGGTAGACCAATCAAAAAATACAAACCACATTGGGTAAGTTAAGGTGCAAGACAAGTGAAGCATGATTCGATGATGAAAGATGTATTCACACCATATTGTGGACTATAGATATGACGCGAGAGGAGAAACTCATGATCTTACAAAAGGCTTGTTCATGCCATATCGTGGATTGAGAGGTGCAAATCAAGGACTGTAGATATGATGTGAGAGGAGGGAACTGTGATCCCACAAATGACCTATTCATGCCATACCATGGACTACAGATATAGCGTGAGAGGAGGAAACCGGCATCCCGCAAATGATCTATTCATGCCATATCATAGTCTATTTGTGATGGACCTATTCCTGACTGCAGACATGTCAAGAGAGTTGATGGCACTGTGACGTGGTTGAAGACCCATTTGTGCTATATTGTGAGAAAGAAAATGTAAGAAAGACGTGATTCTTATTGTTATTACCTTTGGATTAAATCCTCTCGCTGCTCGATATCATGGAAAGCCTCGGTATAAGCCTTGCTAGAGGTAGTCTCACCTTGTAACCCAAGGAACCGATATGGAGTGATGGTAAAAAAGTGTTAGCATTGCAAGAGGTCTCCTTGCTCCATATCGTTTTGAACCAAACAAGCACACGTATAAAAGAAAAACAGATACAGTGCGAAGGCAGAGAGGTAGTCTGGGAGGGATTGTTCGCATTGTATTGTGTATGCCTAAAATGAGCCATGTAAGCCAAGATTGATATTTTATACTTGTGTGGTATGTGACAGGTGGCTTTTTATTATTGGCTAGGGGGGTTTTCCATGGGCATCCACATGGCTGTCGACATGGAAAATCCCTCTTATTGCCTATAAATACGTGTTACAATGCATATTTTTGACTTTTTTAGCAAATTGTGCACTCAAATTGTTTTAGTATTCTTAAACTATTTACCAGTTCCTCATGCTGTTTTGGATGCAATTTCATCAGTTGTTGTGTGAATCACGATACAAAGTGAGGATTGTTGTTCATTAGGCACAACGGAGTTTATTTTCACACCATATTAGCATTCAATGATATGAAGCAAGCAGTCATTTTTTGTTTGGTTGGCTTTGTCTATTCGCGTTGTATTATACATCCTATGATACAAAGCGAGCAAGCATTCTCCGTGTGGTCAGGTTCATCTTTTCGCGCCATATGGTACATCCTACGATACAAAGCAAGCAAGCATTCTTTGTGTGGCTGACTTCATCTATTCGTGTCGTATCGTGCATCCATCGATGTCTGAACCAAAAGATTTTGTAGGCTCCCAAGATGTGATTCACCCTAAATAGGAAAAGGAGAAGATTGTCTTCAGGGTTAAGAGGTTCTAGTTGTCCTGCCTTTTCTCCTAAAATTCCCATTACTTTTTCTCCTTGCTCAGCAACAAGTGTGGGAATGCCTTGGAAGTCTCAAGTCAAAGGTAAGTCACTATTAAGGGTTCCTGGATTGTCTTAGATCACAGAAGTTTCTCCCTCAAAAAGGCTCCTAGACTTTCTTCTTCAGAACGATGTTATCTTACTATAGAATTGCAAAGGATATTTTCAACCTTGACTGGGTGCTTTGAATTCTTGCAAAAAAAAAGTTCAGGAGTTTTTTGAGTTTTAAAGTCTTGTATTTCCTATGATTGA
This sequence comes from Lygodium microphyllum, assembly GCF_053477565.2. Classification (NCBI taxonomy): domain Eukaryota; kingdom Viridiplantae; phylum Streptophyta; class Polypodiopsida; order Schizaeales; family Lygodiaceae; genus Lygodium; species Lygodium microphyllum. Next base: position 44,791,040 of record NC_141141.1, on the reverse strand, counting down.
AAAGGATGGAAATGAATATGTTCATATACCTATTGGGAGCTCACCTTCAGAGAAGGCATTGTTCACAAGGAAGTGTACATCTCATTCTCTTGACAAGTTTTGTGCACTAGATTTGTTTTTTTTTGCTCATTCTAGGAAATGTAGGCTTCTGTTAAAAGCAGTTACATTAATTGTATATACTCTTGTTAAATATCATATCAAATCTGATGAACAACAATTGGAGAAACCGAAATGTTCTAGCTTCTGCCTTTTGGATGAGGTGGAAAATGAGAAGGATGCAGAGGAATGTTTGGACCCCCAGTAAGAAAATCATATATTGTTGACAAACTAGATATTGCCCAATTCAAAGCTGAGATCATAATTGAAGAAAACCATGTAAACATAGATATTGTATGTGACTCTTCTTCTTTCTATACTGTTCCTTCCCTTCCAACTTTTCCTATTAAGGACAAGGAATACATAGTGCTATAAGATATCCAAAGGGTCTTCAATCTCAGGGAGGTTGGCGATCATTGTAGAGGTTTTTTATGTTGCAAATGGCATTGTTGATGTTGAAAATGAATCTAAAGAAGAGTTATTTAAACTGAATATTGAAATTACAAATGACAAGTTTATTGATGCAAGGAATTCCCTTTCTCTTTATTTCAACAAGGCAAAGGATGCTGAGAAAGAGTACGTGATTACTGTGATGAGTAGTTCAACCGCCTTCAAGATCGACTTGGAATTTCCAATTTTGGAAGAGACGAGTTGGAGTATGTTGAAGAATTGGAAGATACCAATGTCATCAATAAATATACGAAATCCAACAAAGTTAGAGAAAAATGAAAATCAATTGGTACTATTATCTCCAATTTTGTGAGATACATTAACATGTTTGATTTCCACTTTCATTTGACATTCATCTTTTTTGTAGTTGGAGATTAAAGATTTTGATAACTTCTTGGGACGGGAGAAAGGGTCGAGAGTTGGTATTAGTTCATTCAAAGATGTTACACTTGGCCATTACTTAACAAGGATTGATCCCCATGTTTTCTTGATATTTCATAACATTTTCTCAGAGGAAGCATCATGGTCTATACTATGTATCAAGGCACTTACAAGGCTACTTGGTTTCTATGGGTTACAGTATAATGCACACAAGGTGATGTTTTTGGAGAAGACAACAACAATTAGGATTTTTGGTTATGGTCCTTGTTTCTTTGCTTCGAGAGCAGAATACTTTTTTTCCCTCTCATCTTATGCTTTGGCAGCAAATCAAATTGATATAAAATCAATAACTGGCTATAAGATAAGAAAATTTCTATGTTATAGAGGAAAGATCCGTGAGGAGGAGGAAGATGTAAAGGCTCTTGAGAGCTAGTTTTGTACTTTTCTATATTGAAAAATACTATGAATTCTCAAGTTTCATTGTCATATTTAATACTTATTCTCTGAAGCTATCATCGAAAAAACCAATTGAATAGCTCCTCAAGAGCATTGCTTTTTGTAACTCCTCCTCCATATCTTGTGCTTCAAAAAAAACTTGTACTGCTTGATAGTGAGATTTTTCCATACCTTGGTCACTAGAAGTTGCTAGGGGGCCTTGCTCCTCCACAAATTAAGGCCCATGGATATGAAGGATATGCTACAAATACAAGAGAGTAATAATCATTTTATGCCAATGGAAAATCTATCAAAGAAAGATTGGATTAAATATTCTCTCTTACCAAGTAAAGTGTGATATCATTTTCTCCCCATGCTTCCTTTATTGCTTGACCAAGATTTGTAATCGAACATTTGAACTCTTTCAGATATGTGTAGGTTGTCTTTTGTTGCTTGAGAAGCTTTACAAAGACATTGAGGTGTCTCCAAACCTTCATCCTTAGAAATGCAAGTCGTGGTGTGCTTGCAATGTTTGCCATTATTCCACACACAAATCTCTTCAATGCTCCCAAGTAATGCTCATCTGTTTTCCTGTATGGTTTTCTAAAAAGCATTTGGCTTTTGAGCCTCCCATTCAGACATCAACCAAGACATCTCTTGTTTTCCCTGAAAGTTTTGGATATTTTCTTAAGTGAACTTGATCTCCATGAAAACCCATTTTGGAGAGTAATGCCTCATAGTTGTCAATACACTACTCATTTGATAAAAAGTCAAGGACTTAATCGAGTATGCATATTTGAGATGCAACCTGAAAAGTTTGTCAATTATTATAATCTTTGCATGAAAAGTACATATATGAACATTTCTAAGAGGAATTGAATGAATGAAATCCCATATATCTTCTTTATTTTTAACTTTACTCAAATCTATAGAGTCTCTAGTTGGGGCTCTTCTTGCAGGATGCAAAAATTGCTCCAATCTTTAGACCCAACACTTTTCATGCTATAAATACAAGGATATTATTACATATCCCAAGCTTACATTTGATAGTTTTTAAGTCAGTGCTCATGTGCCATTTCACATTAAAATTACCAACCCCATCAACCACCAACATTTCTCCTTCACTTTGAGACTTAATAATGTTTGGAATACCTGTATGAGTGAACAATCATTTCAGTGTTTTATGATTCTCAATTGGTACCTGAGCTGCACCAACCCACTAAGTCTCTATCTCAAATTGGAACTTATGCTCTAGTGCTTGACCCCTACCATTCCTATAGTCCAATACCCTATCCATCATGCAAATGCTGACTCTTTTCATCTTTTGTCCTTTTTGAATCTGTGCTTTATTTAACTCCAAGGAAAAGTTCAAAACACTATGACATTTCTTTAGTGTGAGTCTATACATGTGAACCATTGCAATCTACACTCTTCTTTGATCAACCCATATATTGTTAAATACATTGTATTCAAAAATAGATTTTCTTTTTATCTTTTCATATGGCATGGATGCTTCAATATGAATGCATTCCCAAAAAATATGTGGAATCTTACGATTCATGGCAATCCTTGTTGCAATCAATACTGTAAGGCCTCAAGGCAACCCTAATGTAGTTATTCTATTACATTTAAGACTTTTGAACCATAATCTAGAGATAACACAATAACATTTTTAACTAGTACCCACAATATCACACATCTCTACAATTTCGTTTGGTTTTAGTGCATCCTTTAAGTTCTTTACCAATTCTTTGAGAGTTGGGCCAAATCCACGTTCTAAGGTAACTTAAGAATCCCCAAAATATCATTCTTATTCATGGTCTCTTTTAAAAGACTAATTTTCTCCTCACTCTCTCAAATATTAATGCCCGATATGTTAGAGACATATTTATTTGCGAGATTTAGTCTTCTTTTCTTTAGTCTCTCACACAAGCTAGTTATATCTTTTAATTGTCTCTTCCTCTCTCTGAATCCTATTGGACTTTCCTTTAAGTGTGCTAGCTTGTCTTGTAATGACTAATAAACTTATTAGCATTTTCTAAAATGTTGATCTTATTTGTAAGCTTAAAAATGCTTGTCTGTGCAATTAATAATGCTTTTTTCATAACCTCCCATTTAAAGGCAAGTGTATCCCTAGTGAGAAGAGAACATAAAAAAGTGACAAAGTACAAATTTACACAAGTACAATAGCATGAGAAAAGACATTATCTCATCCAATGCCCATCAACTTTCTAAGGAAGTCAAAACACTTGGCTAAGAGACTTTTCCTAAGCAGATTTGTAGGAATTCGGTCAGTTGAGAACTTAACAAGGTCAACATACCTATCCTTAATAACCTATCTGATTTGAAGTCGTAATGCACCTCAATGTGTTTCATCTTCGGAGCATGGAAGATAACATGATAACATTCATAGAATTAGAATGCAATGTAGGGATCAAATAAGTAATACCAAGGTTTGAAACTAGAGGGCCTAACTAGAGAGCCTCCTTGCAAGCTTCAATGCAATGGGGAGGGACCACATCAGTAATACCAAGGTCTGCCACCAGATGGTCTAACCAAAGAGCCTCCTTGCAAGCCTTAGTGGGACTATAACATATTTAGCCTTGGCAGTAGAGAGAGCCATGCATTTCTACACCCTAGACATCCAAGAAACAACACCTCCAACAAATGGAAGACATAGCCAGAGGTGGATTTACTATTGTTTGCATGTCCTGCATAATTAGAGATAGTGTACCCCATGACTCCTATATCCTCGCCATCATAATATATGCACATAACTATTGTGCCTTTCAGGTATCGCATGATACCCTTGATGGCATCATCTCAATGCCATCTGCTAGGTGTAGCCATATAGTGTACCACAGATCCCATTGCAAATGCTATGTTAGAATGAGTGGCTATCATGGCATACATCAAACTATCCATAATAGATGCATAAGGAATCTTGGCCATTTCGACCTTTTGCTTAGCAAACTGTGGACAATTGGCCTAACTAACCTTCACAACATTAGGGGAAAACCAACAAGCTTACCATCTTGCATGTGAAACCACTCAAGGAATTTCTAGATATACTCTTGTGATAGATAAAGGAGCCCGTAGACCAATCGTGTGTGATGCATATCCCAAGAATATGTGAGGTATGTCTCATGTCTTTCATCTCAAACTCTTCCAGCTGATTTTTCAATGCATCTAGCTAGCTCATCATGAGCTCTCGTAGCAATAAGCATATCATCTACATACAGTACCAAAATCATAAGGCTTCCATCACGAGCCTTCTTCATGTATAAATATAGATCCATATCACTACGGTCATAGTCCTATGAATGCATAAAAGCATCAAAATTGTGGTACCATTTCCCAGGCACCTACTTAAGGCCATAAAGACTCTTTCTCAACTTGCACACTAGATATTCGTTGTCTTTTTCTTCCAAGCATTTTGGCTACTACATATAGATCTCATCATGCAAGTCCCCATGTTAAAAATCCATCTCTACATCCATCTAATAAAGGTCCATGAGCAGCTAATGTTAGTACCAAGCATAAGGTTGTCATTTTGATCACAAGAGAAAAGGCTTCATTGAAGTCAACACCATATTCCTAATTGAAATCCTTAGCTACCAATCTGGCCTTATAAGAGCGGGCTTGGGACATCCATGGATACTTTTCAGGTTGTATGTATGATAGTACCTTCTTTCTACTAGGCAAAGAAACCAAATCCCACATATGGTTAGTCTTCTGTAAGGAGTCAAACTTTGATTTCATAGCCATGTTCCATGAGTGACTATAATATCTATGCATGGCCTCACCATAAGAGAGGCTCACTTGCATTTGTCACCATAAGATAATCCATGGAGGGTGTAAAGTGCTCAGGACATCTAGCTCTAGTAGAGAATCTCAAATGAGGCTAATCTTGCACAATAGGCGAGGCGTGGGCCACTGGATTAGCAATTGTTTGTAGGCTATCTAGCTGACTGTATGGGAGGATGTGGAGGGAGCTCACACTCAACCGCCAAGACCCATGGACTACTTATTGTTTTAAGCGTTTCAAGAAAGCTCTAATGGCTATCTCTCACCTAGCTGACTCGCCATGTTCCATGAGTGACTATCATATCTATGCATGGCCTCACCATAAGAGAGGCTCACTTGCATTTGTCACCATAAGATAATCCATGGAGGGTTTAAAGTGCTCAGGACATCTAGCTCTAGTAGAACATCTCAAATGAGGCTAATCTTGCACAATAGGTGAGGCGTGGGCCACTAGAGTAGCAATTGTTTGTAGGCTATCTAGCTGACTGTACGGGAGGATGTGGAGGGAGCTCACACTCAACTGCCAAGACCCATGGACCGCTTATTGTTTCAAGCATTTCAAGAAAGCTCTAATGGCTATCTCTCACCTAGCTGACTCACCTTCAAACCTACGAGTGTAGTGAGCTTACCTCGATGCCGAAATGAGTTGCCTCCTCCCTCTTGCACACACTGGTAGCTCCAGGATCCTAGATGCTAGCTCAAGCATCCTCAAGCCTCCTCCATCGAGCTCCAAGAGAAGAGGAGATGGTGAAGAGCTTCACTCTCTTGATCCCTCACTCCCACACACTCACTCCCTCACACTCTCACACTCCCTCTCTCAAGAGCACACACACAAGCAAGGTGAAGAGAAGAAGAGAAGAAGAGAGGACTCTTGTTAGCCACACACCAAAGAATCAACTTCCATTCACTTTTTGAACTTTATATACAAGCCCTAAAATCCCATGGGCACCCATCTCTTTTTACATGACCAGCCATTGTGGCAAGGTTCTTTTTCCTATTTTCCTCTTCTTACCTCATGCCTTAAGCCTACACTCATCTATTCTTTTACAAATGGCACACGAGGGAGCCTGTCACTCTTTTACAAGAGTTTTTAGATTTTTTTGAGATGGCTTCCATTTAAAATTGTGCTTTTTACCTCAGCTTAGCTTTAGGGTCTACCTCTATGCCTTTGATATTTTTCTGTCCTTTTTTCACTCTTTGCTTCATATTTCCACCATCTCAAATTGAGGTTAAAATTACCCCCCTTCGAGTCGGGTGCCGGTCCCATGGCACTTCGAGCTCTTTATTGTGGAAGGGTGGGCTCTAGGCAAGTGGCTGGTGGGGTGATGATAGGGCCACATGTGGACTCTCGTTGATTGGGAAGCTTTGGTAATGATTTGGATGGAGAACCCAAGGTATGTGGATGATGGGGGCCTCCAAAGTTGGTGGTTTGCAGCATCTTGTAGTACCTGAAAGGAGAAAGTGCTCTACCTAAGGGGAGTGTCTACCTCATCGTGCAGTGCTCTATTCTTGTGCTAGTGGAACAGGGAGCTGGGTCTAACCAGGCAAGCTTGGGTGATGTCCCACACTTGAGGATCCCATTTGTGCAAAGGGAGGTGCGGTGTGTGTAGCTTAGGGTGACATGTCTAACCATAGGCGAGTGTTACCTCCCTAGGTATGTCCTGCCCTTGAGGTGCCCTAAGCGTGAAGTAGGGAGTCAAAAAGGGCTAGGGGGTTAGGAATGGATCCGGTCGACCGAGGCCACTAGACTTGCCTAACTTGAGGACCCCTAGGTGCAAGAATTGTGAGCTATGTGCCACAAATTGTGTTTGGGCGTGTCGTGTGCTCCTTTCATTGTTATTTGTTTGCTGTCTTTGTGTTTGGCCTTTTCTTTTCTTTTCTTTGCTTTTTTTTTTTCTTGCTGAGTTACATGATTCGGCCAGTAGCTATTTGCTAGTTATCATCATCATAATGTGGTGGGGGAAGGGGATTTAATCGAGTGACTAAATTTTTTTTAGCTTTGCATGTAACCCTAAGGTTCAAGAGGACATGGAGAGAGGTGGTGGAGAGGAATGGGTGGCTACAGCGAGTGAATTAGCCGTCACTCACATCCTGGAGAATAGCTAGGAAGAAGGAAGGTAAAAGGCTAGTTCGCATCATTAGGTGGGTCATTGTGTAACTATCTATGGCTTTAGGATTAAAAAAGAGTGAGAGGAGACCACGTTCTGCCAAGGTGGGATCCTACTTAAGTAATATTTTTAATAGCCTAGGGTAGTTGAATGTGGTAATGAAGGTGGGATTGGGACAAGAGGAGAAGTCAGCAATGAAGCGGGTCATGGTAGCATCTAGGTTGTCCAAGGTGAAAGTGAGGGCTTGTGCTAAGGTAGTAGTGCAGGGGTTAGATATGATGGGAAAGTTGTAGCAACCATGGGTGTTTGTATCAAAATCCACTCCTACCCTACAAGGATACACCATGAAGGTGGGTTTATTTCTCTTAGAGGGGAGGATATTACAAAAAGACATCCAGAAGAACACATTATCATCACAAATGTGTCTCCTCCACAGTCGTTGGCACTCATATTCGGGCACAAATCGAGGCACTTCAAAAACCTTATTTTGCCTATACTCCGCATCCTCGGTGCCCCAGAGAGGGTGGGATTCTTCTCTCTTGCTTCCAGCTATTGTTGGCCTAGCCGGCTTCCAATGCTGATCACTTCTTCCACTAATTTAAGGGGAAGAACTCTGCATAGGCCATTGAGGAGGAGGAAGCTGAAGTTAAAAGGCGTTTTCTCTTTTTCTTATCTCTCCCAAACTACGAGTTCTGCATGGAAACTGGCTGGCATGTCACCTGGGCATGGTGGAAGAGGTGCGGAGGATGACTGTGCCATAGGTTTTGGCCCTCAATCTCTGTTTGGCTTCTTCCACCATTTTCTTTCTCTTTTTCCTCAGTGTAGTTTTTCTTTCTGCGGATGTGTTTGTTGACTGCTACTACTGTTCTTCAGAGTGGGGTGAAGGGGATTGTGGGATCACTTTTTCTTCAAATCTTCCCCTGTCAAATTGCAGTTTAGCTTCATCCCTTTGGCAATCTTCTTGCTGTACCTCCTTTGCAAACCTCCTTTGCCAACAACAGGTACTTGCGTTGTTCATCAAGGCTCAAACCAACTGCAGGTTGTGGTGGTATCCCCTCAAGGGACTCCCCTTCCTCCGTGTGAGTGGCATCCATCAGAGTATTCAGGAAAGCTCATTGTTGAGTATTGAAGCCCACTTGGGCTGCCTCTGCTCTACTTTCTGCTACTAGGAATTTCTCCACGAGAGCCACGCGAAGCGCCAAGGTCTTTACTCTTCGTTCATTTAGGCTTGCCTACTCTTCGACTCTCTTTTTCATCTCCTCTATACTTTCTCCTTGTCTTTGTACCAGGGCCATGAGCCTCTGCTCCTAGTCTTTCAATTCCCTGCTCATTCTCCCTTGCTCTTTTCTTTCAAGGCTCAACTTTTCAGTCATGGTTTCCATCTCTTTGTGGGGTGTTGCTCCTCTTCTTGCTTCTTTTCTTCTTCCCTCGCGAAAAACTCTTCCATGCCTTGTTCGATCCAATCTATTTTTGCTGCCAAATCCTCATGTTGCATGATTAAAAGTTTATATCCTCTTTGCATTTTCACTAGCTTTTGATTTTCATCTTCGAGCCGTTGCTACCATCTTTCCTCCTTGGCATCTTTGGCCTTTAGTTCTTGTTTTAGATCAAAGATCTCCTTTTGTTGCATAGCTATTTGCCTCGTCTTTTCAAGCTGAAAGGTTACCACTGACTCCTTTTCTGCTTCCATCTCGAACACCGCTATCTTTCTTTTCTCCTTTGCCTTCTCTAGCTGTGAGAGAGTAGTTCAGCAACATATTCATCATAGTTTGCTGGTGGCGTCGTAGTAGTAGGGATTGGAGTGGTCGAAGCTTCCATCTTTTGGCGTTTCGGATCCTGCTGAGACTTAGCATCTGTGGCCGGCCTTTTCTTCCAATGGCCATAGTCTCCACACTCTTTCCTTGGGCCAATTACTTATTAATGAAGTGTTGCATCCAGGCCACAAAATTATTTACATCGGCGCTGGACGGGATGCTTGGTGTGAGAGTGGTTGCTTCGCTGGTGGGCACCAAGAGGGGCAAGATGGGATGGATGGGAGCCTTGCCCTTGCCTTCAATGACCAAAGGCGGTATGACTTCAGGTACAGGAGTGCTTGAGCGAGGTTCCTCATCCCTGGGTGGACTTAAAGCCCCTAGGTCATCAAGTCGGCTTTACTATTCTATGGACTGACGAGTTGCTTTGGCCATGTCTTCCTCCTTTCTCCTTAACTCTGCCTCCTTTTCCGTAGCTCTTCTCTCTCTCTATCTTCCTCTGTTTTCCTTGATTCTTCTACCAGTTTTTCAACTTCTTCCTTCTCTTTGTCTTCCTCTCTTCGGCCTCTTTTTTCGACTCCTTCTTGGCTTTTCTGGCTTCCTCTTTCAACTCCTTTGCCTCTTGCTTTTTTTTCTTCTCCCCCTCTTCAGCCTCTCTTAGGGATTCCCTTTTGACTCTCTCTAGATCTTCTTTTTTCTTCTTGCTTCCCTCATCCTATTTCTTCTTCTGAGCTATCTTTTTAGTGGGATTCTTTACTTTTTTCCTTCTAGATTGAGCCTCCTGATCCTCCTTCTCTATCTCAGTTTCTGTCTTGTCACTTGATGGCTCTTTCTCCTGGTGGATCAATGACCTATCTAGATTCTCTTCCTCTCCTTCTTCTCCTTGTTGAGCTTCTTTTACAGCCTCCTGGATGATGACTGTCAGCACACTTCCATATCCGATAAAGAAGGCTTTCGAGGAAGGTTTCTTTCTCTCATTACTTTTAGAGTTGGGAACTCTCCACCTGCGGTCTGTTGCCCAGTGCTGATGCTTTGATTGCTTGGTCTATAGTCTTGTGCACGTAGCCGTTCTAGTCTACTTCATCCAAGGTGTGGGTTGCCACATCCTCCAACACAAGCACACTGATTCGGTGCATGAGGGAGTTATAACGTTGGTTGGAGAAGAGTGAGTGCACCAATTTTGCCTGTATGCAGGCCTTAGCATCAGGATATCTTGTATATTGATGCTGTCATTTGTCAAAATATCCTCCCTCTTCATCTTTAGCATAGCATACACATCTCTCTTATGTTTCTCCTCCACCTTAAGTTCCAACCCTAGTTCCTTCTCCACCAAAGCCTGGTTCAATGGCATCTGCACCTATTTAGCATTCTCCCCTCTCCCCACAGTCACTGTTTTGCATTCTCGATTGGGGTTGTACATTCTCAAAAATTCCACACACTTTGTGTGGTCAAGATCATGAGAAAACTTCTCTAGGTACTTCAAGAGGTTACACTGTTCCACCACTGTCCTTACAGCCTCCTCCTTGGCTACCACCTCCTTGAGGTTGTGGATATTGTAGAATTTCAATTGATTATAAGTACGATTTTCTATGCTGATGCCATACTGTGTCCTCTCCTCCTCCGTAAAAGGGATGTTGAGATGACAAGCTCAACATGTGCAGACATTACAAGGCCAGACTTGAGCTATGCTATTGGCCTTGTTAGTCAGATTATGCAGATGCCTAGAAAGCCTCATTTGGATGCAGTTAGATGTATATTGAGGTATGTGAAGTCCACTTTACATTATGGACTTTTTTATGAGGCAGGTAAGGACGTACAAGTCTTTGGATACACAGATGCAGATCGGGCTGGTAGCATGTCATATAGAAGATCTACGAGTGGATTCATGTTTTCCCTTGGTAGTGTAGTAGTTACATGGAGCAGCAAAAAGAAACCTACAGTTGCTTTATCGAGTATAGAGGCTGAGAGTATAGAGGTGCTGCTATGGTAGCATGTGAGATGGTATGGTTGCAAAAGTTATTAGGTGATTTGGACATGCAAGGAGATGGTCTAGTTGTCATTCATTGTGACAACATGAGCATCATACAGCTAGCTAGGAATCCAGTGTTCCATGCTAGGACAAAACGCATTGAGGTGCACTACCACTTTGTGAGAGAGAAGGTATTTGCAGGAGATATTGACTTGGTATATGTCAGCACACAGGATCAGATAGCTGACATTTTCATAAAGGCATTGGGTGCAAAGAAGCTTCGAAAGTTCCAAAGCACACTTGGAGTTGCAGAGATAGAGTTGAGCTTGAGGGGGAGTGTTGAGATGGCAAGCTCAACATGTGCGGACATTGATGACGAGGACCACCTGGCTAGATGGATCCGCACATCTACACTTAGCACGTTGGTAGTCATTATGATACTCACATGGCCACTACCTTATCACTTATTATATTTAGTTTGTTGCACCTACCTACAGCTGGCAAAGACATAGCGCCAGCCGATTAGTGTAGTCGGTTATGCACTGTTTGACTTAGTAGGCCACTTTTCTTTATGTTGTATCTTATCTATACTTTGTGTACATTGTATAGTGTGTGGGTGTATAGTGTGTGGAAGAAGAAGAAGAAACCAGCAAGAAACTATTTTGGCCTCCATCTCTCTTCTTGTGTTCTTGAGTGAGCTTCCTCTTGTGTATACAGTGTGTGTTTGGCACTACGGCTCAAGCAAGTCTCCCCACCACACAATTCTTGATAAGGGAGTCATTGAGCACGATCTTGCTGTGACATCTTTCGTTCCTGTCATGAACCATGATTGCCATTAGTGCTTTCAAAACAATTATTTGCTGAAAAGAAAGACTTCATGTTTGTTGAATGAAAACATTTATGCTCCAAAATAAACTTTCCTTTTAAACTTTTCACCCTTTATTTCAAAAATTTTGTGACATTTTTCCTAAATCACAAGTTAACATGTTTCTTTCCTTTCTACGTTTAAGTGTAGACTAAGGTTTTCACGGCGGTGTGTTTTTTCTTATGTGTTTATGTGTTTGCTTGATTTTGATTGGTTCCGATTTGACTTACCTTACCCCCTCCCCTTTCGGATTTGAGAAGAATCCTTCCTAGGATTGAAGGTTAGAGGGCCAATGACATTTAGCGTACGGGTCGAGTGTTTACCTTTGCATGAGCCAAGCATAGAAATCTGGCAACTGAGCTTTGCGGTCTAGATCAAACGGTCGGCTGCCTACATGTGTGATATAAGTAAGGACATCCGTAAGGAAGTCATTGAAATCGACAAAACTAGTCAAATGTAACTCTTCCTTGGATAGGAGGCGATCAAGGTAAGGGTGTCCTTTTATGTGCTCTTCCATGGGTCGCCCACAAATAGTTATTAACACCCTATACGAGGTTGGAGCGACATAATTTGAGTCATACTCCGATGTCTTGATTGCACGTCGCTGCTCAGTGTTAATCATTATTTGGCATCCTTCGAGTTTCCATTGCAATCGAAGAGTGCACCAGTTTTTTAAGAACGGGGATTCGATTTCAACAAGTTGCTTCAACTTCTCGATTTCTTAGTTAGTGATATAGCAAAAGTAGATTGCTTATCGTATGAGGTAATGAGACACTGTTTGATGGCTTGCTCTTTAGATATCTCAGTGCTGAGCAACTCTGTAGAGCTGAGTGGGGTGCTTTGACAAATGTGAATTCAAATGTGTCCCATGAACAAGGCATCGTATGAACTTCGATTGCTAAGGGCTCTTGCAACAAGAACAAGTCTAAGTCCAAGTGGTTATAGCTCAGAGCCAGTGATATGAATGTGGCAACTAAGCATCTAAGGCAAGCAATCATGTTATCCCCTGTGTCTTCAGCTAGATTTGCGGCCAGTGTCAAAAATGATTTCCACTCATAGGAGGGTCTAAGGTGTGCGGGTGGTTGGGGTTTGACAGAACTAGAGAGTTTGGCAGCAGATGGTGGTTGCGGTTTTAATTGTTCTTGAGATTGCAGTTGGATTCCTTGCACAACAACACTAGACTACTAATGGGGCATTGCTACTTGCTGCTGCAACTTTCTGAGTCTTGGTAGAGTTATGTGGTATTGGTTTGGGAGTAGCAGGCTGAGATTTGGGCCGATAGACCTGGTTGGCGGTCTTCATGGGCATAATCAGTTGTGAGTCTATGGGCTTGGTGTCTCGAGGCATATGTGGATTTAGGCCTTGACACGTTGTATGGATGGGTATGGTTAAGTGTGAGGGCGACGTTTGATCAATGCCTTTGGCTGTTTTAGCCTTAGGGATCCATATTCAGGCATTACCCTCCTTATGCTTGCAATAGGGTCTTAGGAACCCATTGCGGCTTGGACCGTACATTGTTGTCTGTAGCTTTGTCTTGGCCTCTTAGGTTTTGAGGTTGCGTTCTTAGCCTTGCGAAGGCATGGCTGATTGCTCCTCGGTGGCAGGCTCTGATGTTTAGGTACCCATTTGAATTGGGGTTTATGGGCATTGGCTTTGGCCTTAGCAGGTTGCTGGTGTAGAGGCCTGGCAGGTTGTAACAAGTCACAACCCTCCTCCTTAGACTTGGCTGCATGTGTTTCTACTGGTGGCTTTGTGGATCTCGTAGGATTCACGCAACCCTTGCTGAAAGATGCTACTATGCAGACATTGCCAATGGCTAGGTGGATACACTGTGACTCATAATTGACATTGTCGTGAGCTTGCTTTTTAAAGTTTTGACCTAGTAGTGACTCCGTGCCTACATCCATAGTGTTTGGCAACACATAAAAGATCATTGGTATGCTCTCAGACTTGATAGAAACTGTGGCCATGCACTTCCCTAGGAGTGCGTATGATCGGGCCCCCATATGGGCTTAGTTTGGCGATAGTGTGCTATAATTGTCGTTTGCCAATGTGGGTCCAATGATCGTGGGTTAAGATATTAAAGTCTGCTCCCTCATCGATCAAGGCGTTGAAAGTGCATGTCTGCTTGGCAATGACCGTGATGCAGAGGTAAGCAGGTTCTACGGCTTCCTCATTTTCATCGTCAATCTCTATGATTGTGGCAACTCGTACCTTGATAGGGGGTTCTAACATTGGTGGTTCATGTAGAGCATGCGTGGGAGGGTAGTACTTCTTGATTTTACTACCATTGAAGAAGTCTATGCCCTCACCTTCTAGAGTCTTGAGTTCGACATTACTAGTTCAGCTAATGGCACAAACCTTGAAAGGCCCTAGACCTTTAAACTTCATTTCTATTTATGCCCCTTAACAGATTATAAGAGCACTAAGTCTTCTTGTTCAAAGTTGCGCTGCTTGACATGATTGTCAAACTAGCTTTTGCATCGTTCTTTCTCGCATATGAGCACATGGATAGCTAGAAGTTGAGTTTTCAATTCGAGAGGCATTTGTAATATCTCCGCACAATAAAAGTTAGTTGGTTAGTTCGAAAGTTAGTTAGTCAATTAATAAGTTAGTAAGGTTACTAACTAAAGACTAACTAAGGTAAAAACTAACTAACATTAATTATTAATAATTTTTATTTAATTTAAAATATTTTATTTAGAAAAATCAAGAGTCGTAAATTTGATATTTTTCTCGGATTGGCAAAGATCGTAGCTACCCTTCACGTAAATTACAACGTGAACGAAACTTATGAGTTATATTAATCACTAGGATAATGTGTATAGTTTAGATGGTCCAAAAATATTAGATTTTGGGCAAAACTAGTATATTTTAGTTATTATCCTTAAAAAAAAGATATGGAGATTTTTAGAACTGTATGATATTTAAAAGAAAAGAAAAGTGTTATTTTAGTTAGTTTGGAGATTTTATAAAAAGAAAAAAATAAAGAGAGGATTTGCGAAATCGCGCGTGCCGCGATCGCAGTACATAAGCAGTGAACAACACTTTGAACAGAGAAAAGGAGTGAACTAAAAGCTTTCTAACCAAGTGTCTTGGAGTTTTACCCCCCTTTCGGAGTCAATGGAACCATCAAATTTATGATCTGAGCATCAGATCACTGATCTTTCCAAGATCCCCCTCTACAAAGAGCTCCACTTCTCAACCACAAGCCCTATTCTCTAATTCACTATAAATATGAGGCATGGGAGAGGCATAAGAAGGCATAAGGAGACCCCAAGAGGCCGCAAGAGAGAGGTAGAGAGAAGGATACCCCTCCAAGAGATTGTGAGGAAGTGCTTGAAAGAGAGCTTGAGAGAGAGACAGAGAGAGAAGAGTCACCCCGAGAGGCTGCAAGGAAGAGAATTAGCTCAATTCCCTCTATCTCGATCCTTGACTTAACCATCTCCTCTTACGCTCTCCCATCTTGAATCTATTCTACCTTCTTAATCTCTTAAGTCTACTTGTGGATGATGGCCTCCAAGCGAAGAATGTCGCATGCGGATGAAAATCTTGCAACCAGTAACAAGGCTTCGGGCAAAGGCATCACTGTCAATCCAATTATGGTTCCGGCGTAAGTAACGTATTTTCAAATTGATAGATGCTTGCTTTGATTCTCGTATGCAATACATTAGGCCCCATACTATTACACGAGAATAGGTCATGGGAAAGGATAAATTTCATCTCGCCTACTCGGAAGATGGAGTTTGTGAAGTGCATACATCAAGGGAAGATAATTGTACCTAGTTACATATGACTTATTTGCTAGTAGAGCAAGTACAAGGAAGAACTAGTCAAGTGTTATGAATGGCATAGTCATCAAAAGAACGACATTAAAAGATTGTGCATATAAGTGCTAGATTAAATTATAGTCAAGGGTTACAAATAGCATAATTACTAAAAGAATACGACATTGAGAATCATGAATAGAAAGTACTAGTTTAAAGTTTAGATACTTCAAAAGTACTTAGCCTAAGAGCCCAAATATTAAGAAAAACTAGATTCTAGCTCAATGCACGGCCTATTGGAGTCTAATTACTTGAGATCATCTCACACTTATCTTATTATGTATTCACACGTTATGCCTATAACATGTTGATATATGAGGATAATTTTCTAGTTGCCTCACGACTTGCCTAAAGCTAGTATAAGAAATTAATCATAAGGGTTAAAACTAAGACGTCTTGAGTTCCGTTCGATAACAATGACTTTTGCCAATCCAAATCCAGGGTTGGGTTATCAATCAAGGTAAGTGACCCATAGAACTTACATCATGAATAGTGTTTGAACCCTTAACATATGCCCTAGCCAAAGGAAGGAAGTGTTAAGATCATGTTCGCATAGTATTGCTCTTAGATCCCAAGGGGAAGAGCAAATATACGATGGAAATGTTATATCATCTATTCTTGCATTGTTAGGAAAGAATGCAATTGGTTTTGTTGATTGATCGAACAACATCCTAAATGCTTTTATATTCAACTGGTTGTTAGTTGTTGTTTGGATGATTATTCAAGTGCTTGTGATTTATGGTAAATGCATGGCAAGGGTTTGTGATGACAAGTCACCATGGGAATAAAGAAATGTTTTCTTGGAAAATGATATCAGGCTGAATGCCTTGTTTATGCTTGATTCTTAAAGGATTTAATTAAGGAAGGATATATTGTACGGGTGGATCACCTCCATGATCGCACCGCATATTAAACCGAGAGGGCACTGCTCGATTCATGGGCCGAAGGTCGAGTGGTGAAAAGGCCAACCACGGGAATGATGTTTCGCTCCTAGACAACTTGCGGGTCAGTTGGAGCTTTGGACACCCCTTGCTAGATCTAGAATGGAGTTGAAAACCTCCGTGGCCCCCAACATCTGGGCATGTTGGGAGATCCTATTCTAGATAAAGGATTGAGTTTTTGATGCCATGTGAATTGGACCAGTTACTTCTGCAGGGCAGAAGGGATACTTCTGTTGGACAGAAGCGATACATAACTTCTCCTGTATGGGCGGGAGACAAAGATTAACCTGAAGATAAGTTAAGGAACTTGTTTGTCAATAGATTGCTTTGCTCTGTTTTCGTGTCTGTGCTATAAGTTATGCGAACGAACCCTGTTTCCTAAAAGGCTTAATTAATGAAGCTGACTTTAAGTGTCACACATAAATGTGGTAGGACCTAATTAGAAAACTAAAGCTATTAAGGGAAGCGGGTGGGCGAAACCCCCGATGGGTCTGTCCTACGGCAGGGTGGTCCCAGAGAACTGGGAGGCTTCTCATAAGTTGTTATCATCATTCGACCTTTAGGTATTGTTAGGTTAGAACCCGATTCATACCATTTTAGGGGACCGGAATGGGACTATGCCCTATGGGCAGAGAGGTTGAGCAGTGCATCCCCCTCGTTTCCCATTCTCTTTGAACCAAGTGCGGCATGGGTCTGCTTCGGATTGGGTATCTCTGCATAAAGTAAGATGTCCAAAACCCGATGCTAGAATGCTAATAGGAGACCTTGACAACTAGGAACCCGAATTTCAGGTCGATCCTAGTGGGTTCGGTCGTGAACGTTCCGTTGCGAGGAGGATTCGGGAAACCCTAGGCGACAAAACTCGAAACATTCCCTGGGAGTGCCGGGCAGCGATGCTTAGATTTGTTTCTCGATAGATCACTAAAAGAGTGCTTGGAAAGCTGATGGGCGGGCACCCTCACAGCATTCGAGTTTAACTGGATGTTTCATCCATGCCTCCTTCCCTTTTCATCATTTGTGAAGTACAATCCTTAGGCTAGGAACAAAGAACTCTATAGGTAGAATTGCTTCAGTTCCATAGGTCAACCTAAAAGGCATATGTCCTACAGCCATTTTATAGGCTGTGCAAAAAGCCCACAAGGCTGCCATCAACTTGTTATCCTAGTCACTGCGCGAAGCAGAGACTACATTGGTTAAGACGTTTACTAGAATTTTATTTGTGGATTCTGCCTGACTGTTTGTCTAAGGGTAGTATGGAGAGAATTTTTTATGGATAATTAGAAAGGTGGATAGAAGATGTGCAATCACTTCATTAATGAAGTGTGTGCCTTGGTCGCTAACTAGTTTGATAGGGCAACCGAATGGTGAGATTACCTACTCCCATAGGAACTTGGCAGTCAATCTAGCATCATTCTTTCTCATAGCTCTTGCTTTTGCCCATTTTGTTGGCTACAATGATGTACTTGACTTGGGAGTATTATGCCGCAAGAATAATGGGTCCTATGAAGTCGATTCCCCATTTTTTGAAGGGCTTTCGTGCAATTATTGAGGCTAGCTCCATCTGATCCTTGTGAGTCGGGACCTTTGTCCGTTGACATTCGTCATAGTGCTTAATGAATTGTGGCGCATCGTGAAAAACTGTGGGCCACAATAGTTGAGACTACAGTACCTTGGGAGCTATCGTATCTTCGCTAAAGTGTCCTCCAGCAATTCTATTGTGTGCCTCTAAGAGCGCATCGTGCATCTCATGCTCACATATGCATCTATGCAACAATCCATCTTACCCTAGCCTATATAGCTGGCATGCTATTAACTGATGGGGTTGGATCTTGAGGATAAGTCACCTAATTCAGGCTTTCTCCATCGGTCATTCAAGTAGTCCATGCTCAAGCACTTGGACTATGTTTTCTGCCTAATATGGTGTCAAGTCAGCTCGAAATCAATCTCTCTCGCTAGATAGGCTAAACAAGTGCGTGTCTAGCAACTCATCGGCGATGCCTTGTCTAGGGGCCTCTCTCATGGGGATCCATGACATGTGGTTGGCCATGTAGTGCTCCTTTCCTTTTCAAAAGTAGAAGGAGCCATCGATCTATGCATCCTGTAGCACAAGGTTTGTTTACTAAACATAGCAAGGCTTGATTGCCCACAGAGAAAGTGAAAGACATGGCTTATAAATAATATTGAAATTTCTTCACCACAAATACCATGGTCAGACCTTCCCTTTCTATTGTTGAGTAGTTCATCTCAGTCTCACTGAGTTATCTGCTTGCAAGGTTCACTTGAGATTGTGTTCGCGAGGTTGGTACAACACTGCCCCACAGCAAATTTCGAAACATCAATGTGTACGTGGAAGGTAATGGTCCATTTGGGGCTCGTAGAATCGGTGCTGTGGTTAGAGCCTTTTTCAATTCCTCATATGCGCGTTGGCATTCTTCACTCCATTCGAATATAATCAATAGTTTTACATAGGTCTAGCAATCAATGCATAATTCAGCACAAATTGCCGATAATACCCTGTATGACCTAAGAAGCATTGAACTCCCTTATAATTGGTTGGGGGTGGAAGATCAACAATGACCTTGACTTTTGAAAAGTCCATGGCAATGCCGTTCTTCGATACCATGTACCCTAGGATGCATCCGTGCTTTACCCAAAATTAGCACTTTAAGGGTTTCAGAGAGAGACTATATAGGTGACACTGATCGGAGTTTGTCTAAGTGTTCTCTCCAGGTCGAGTGAACACACAAGTCATCTACAAAGACTTCTAACTCTTTCCTAATAATGTCTTTAAATATAGTGCACATAAGGCATTGAAAGGTGGCTGGAATATTAGTCAACCCGAAGGGCATGACTATGTAGGCAAATGCAGTCTTATGCCTATCGTTAGGATGCACCTGCACCTGATTGTATCCACAAAAGCCATCTAGAAAATTGTAGGCCTCTTTGCATGTCACTCTCTCGAGCATGTGCTCGGTGTACGGCAATGGGTAGTTGTCCCTCTTAAGGCAGCGTTTACCTTCTTGTAATTGACGCACAGTCTAATCTTTCTATTTTTCTTCATTACAATGACTATGATTGACACCCATTATGTGTGCTCAATTTCGTAGATGAATCCCGCTCTCATTAGCTTGGCAATCGCTTCCTTGACCGCATGAGTGTGTTTTGGACTCATAGGGTACGGTCACTGCTTGATCGGCATTGTGTCTGGCGTCATGGGTATGTTATGAGTCACTACACTTGGATCTACCCCCTTAAGCTCTTCTAAGGACCAAGCAAATACATCTATATACTCTCACAAGAGAGCAATGAGACTTGTCTCCTCTTTCTCCCTCAAGTCATTGTGGCAATAAAGACAGGTTGGGGTGTCTCCCTTCATGGGCTACGTTCACCTCCTTGACTTTGGCAGGTCCCTCAATGGGTTCACTTGCTTGCCCTTGATGTTTGGCACCCAACGGGATCACTACCTATCACCCTTCTTGAACTTTGTAAATCTCTTAGGGGGGCCCTGTGGTTTTCATTGTTCATCTACTCATGCATCCTTAGAGTGTTTTGCCCTTTCTTCCTTTAACCATCTATGCCTTAGGTGGACGGGTAGGTCTACCTTGGTATGTCTAGTCTTGGAAGGCCTAAGTATTTCTGGGTTGCTCTCTGAACTCACTTTTGACTTAGAATTAAACTCCATGTGTTTGCTAGAAGAGGTAGTCTCTCCCGAGTGGTCACAGCTCAGAGGGTGACTCTGTTCTAAGCATTGGCATAGCACCTCATTGGGTTAGGCCTGCTTGTTCAAATTCTATGGCTCCTATATGTTCCAACCAAGTGCAGTCACAATCCACGTGCATGACCCCTCCCTCTATCTTGAAGGTGTTCTTTCTCTGTGGCTTGGAGTCTGCTCACATCTGTTCTATCTCTCGTCCTTTAGTGTCGTATTCTATGGTATCTATCTTACCCTCACTCTCGTCATCACTGAAGGAGAGGGACTCTTTGTATTCATCATGAGAAGCATCTTCATCTGATTGCTCATCATATCCTAGGGCTTGGTATGTCTCGTGTCTTTGATCAAGGACTAGGGCCCAATTGTACATGAGATTTAGGTCATGCACCCTGGTCCATTGCCGCCTTGGTTCATCTATGAGATCTTGGAGTGGCTTGAAATTTGCTACTGGATTGCCAGCTAGCTTGCCGGTCAAACACTCTAAAATCTCCTAGAGTTCCCTCTATTTGTTTGGCACTTGGAAAGTGATAGGGTTGGGTCTTCTACGAATATTTCATGCCATCATGTAGACTGGTACTACCGAGGGTGTACCCTTGGGCTTGCCGATCATTTTAATGGCCTATTCGTACTCATTGTCTGTAAGAAGCTGAGAATAAGGAATTAGTGTAAGAAATGTTGATAATATGCCATGTCACACTGACATTGGTATATAAGGAGATAAGTTGTAATTTTTCATATCTTTTTGACATATCAATACATTTACAATCCTTCTCTCCCTTCTTGGTCCAAGCTTCCATGGCTTCTTCATCTTTCCTGTCTTTCTCTCTCCAATTCTAGTCTTTCTCTCTCCTCGTCACTCTATTTCTCTCTCTTCCTGTGTTCTTTCTCTCTCCTCTGCAGTCTTTCTCTCTCCTCTTTCTCTCTCCCTAGTTCTCTCTCTGACAAGTGATAGGAAGAGAGAGAAATAGAGTGACGAGGAGAGAGAAAGACTAGAATTGGAGAGAGAAAGACAGGAAAGATGAAGAAGCCCTGGAAGCTTGGAGCAAGAAGGGAGAGAAGGATTGTAAATGTATTGATATGTCAAAAAGATGTGAAAATTTACAACTTCTCTCCTTATATACCAGTGTCAATGTGACATGGCATATCATTAGCATTCTAAGTATTCCCAGCTTCTTACAATCCATCCCTTCCCAAAAGTTTTTGTCCCCAAAAACAAAACTAGAAAGAGCTAAAGAAAAGATGGATGGAACAGAGTACTACTCTGTTTTACAGCTTTACAAATAGGGAATGAGTGAAGAATTATCATTACAAGGGCTGAATTTGAAGTACGGAAAGTGAACCCTGCTATATACATGATTTGAAGAACCTTAGAAGCCATTGGAGCCATAGAATCTTCAACAAATAGTTCCAGAAGAAAGTAGACAGCTTGCTGAAATAACAGTCCCTGCTGGACCAAATCAGCCATAACTTTTGATAGAAGTGTCCAAATGAGGTGTACCACATATCAAAACGAAGCTCTTGAAGAGTACTTTAAGCTCATGTAGATAGCTCAATTCTGAAAATGGAGTACGACAAAAACTGTTCTAAAACAGCGTGCTGTCCTGAACCAGTCTGCACCAATACTAGCTCCATAAGCAATAGGCTTCAGCCACCAATGTATCCTTCAAGTATGGATACTCATCCAATATTGAATCAGGTCTCCAAGAAGCCTCTTCAGAGGGTAAACCTCTCCATTTAATCAAATATTCCACAATAGAACGTGATCGAAGCTTCTTCTCACGCTGACCTATAATAGCCTCTGGGATGTACTGAACGATACCATCTTCATCAATAGGTGGCAACTCATCAACTAAATCCACTGGATCACCATAATAGGGCTTGAGCTGACTAACATGGAAGACGTTATGAATCTTTGTAGAAGAGGGAAGCTCTAGTCTGTATGCCAAATCTCCAATCCGCTTAAGGATCCTGTAAGGGCCATAGAATCTGTGGGCAAGCTTATTACTGGATCCATCTTTCAATGTAGAATACTTGGATTTGGGCACCTTCAACAAAACCAGCTCTCCTTCCTGGAACTCTAAAGGCCTCCTCTTCTCATCAGCATACATCTTCATCTGATCTTGAGCCTTCCTTAGATTCACCTTGCATTGCTGAAGAAGGGTCTGCATTCTATCCAACTCTTCCTTCCCATGAGGGTTGATCTTTTCGTTAAAAATGACTGTGGGTAGGGGCACCTTGTAACCATACAAAGCCTCAAAGGGTGAAACTCCTATGCTCGCATGAGTGGAATTATTATAAGCAAACTCAGCCAGGTGTAACCAAGAATCCCATGAGGTTTGGACATCATAACAAAAATGGCGAAGATAAGTCTCCAACCATTTATTAACTCTCTCTGTCTGTCCATCAGTTTGGGGATGATAAGCCGTAGATGGAGCCAACTTGGTACCCATAGATGTAAATACCGCTTGCCAAAAGTTACTCATAAACTTTGAGTCCCTATCATGGACAATCACCTGCGGTAATCCATGCAATCTGAAAATATGCTCCATAAACTGGTTGGCCACCTGAGAAGCAGTAAACTGAATTTTTGTTGAGATAAAATGAGCTGCTTTGGTGAGTCTGTCAACCACCACATAAATACTATTCCACCCCTTCTTGGTAGTAGGTAAGCCAGTGATAAAGTCCATAGTAATATGAGTCCATTTACCCGTAGGAATAGGCAATGGCTGCAATAAACCCCCTGGCTTATGGGTGCTATCCTTATTTTGCTGACAAGGCATACACTTCATAACGAAGTCCTTGACATCTTTCCACAGTCCTTTCCAATAAAAGCTCTTGCTGATCCTGTCATAAGTCTTGAAAACTCCCAAGTGTCCAGCTAAAGGCGAAGAATGCATCTCCTCCATAATTTTTCGCTTGAAAGAAGAAGTAGAGGGAATAACAATCTTACCCTTCCACCAAATAAGACCATTTTTAAGCTGGTAATGTGAGTTTTCTTCCATGAGACCTTGCTGTAATTTCTGAAAGATTTGGCTGAATTCCTCATCTAAGAGATATGCCTCTTGTAGCTCTTCAATCCAATCACTATGTAATTCCGTCATGGCTGATACTTTGCAGGCCCACATACGAGAGAGAGAATCAGCCACTATGTTATCTTTGCCCATTGTATGAGTGATGTCAAAGTCATAATTTTGTAATGTTGCTACCCATCGTCGTTGCTTTGGAGTAAGATTTGACTGAGTAAGGAAATACTTGAGTACACGATGATCACTATGCACTCTGAATCGGCTGCCATATAAGTAATGGTGCCATTTCTTGATTGCATGCAGAATAGCCAACATTTCCTGATCATAAACATTCATGGCCATCTCCTTATCAGTAAGCTTACGGCTTTCAAAATTGTTCAAAAATTTTGAAGAATTTCATGGGGCTTTTTCTCTTCAACACTTCCTGATTGTTCTTAGCATCAGTGACCGACAACATTTGAAGGTTCTTTCCCAACATTGAAGAGATTGAACCATTTCTTAAAGGCTCAGCAATGATCTATTTGATGAATCTTGTACCACTTGACTTTTCATCATCAACCTATTGCCTATGGAAGACCGATGGAGTATTCTCAAGGGTATGATGCTTTGGGGATGCAATCTTGTAATGCCATATTCATGGAATGCTCTCTCCTACTCATTTGAGTGTATAGGTATTGGGTATTGACTCAAGTTGGATAAGAAGTACTCAAAATACTTGGAACAGGGCCAAAACATGGTGCAGTCCAAACAGGGACAGATTTGGAAAAGTTGCTACAGAAATTAGTAGCATCATTCTAACGACAAAGAAACAACTGGAAGTGATACTAGTTATCATAAGCTTTGAGTGGAGCCATCAAACGTCTCTTTTGGACATATATTTCTTGAGTTAGAGCCTATTTGGTACTGGCAGTTCACTAGCAGTTTACTGTGGACAGTTCTGGAAATTCTTAAACAGAGAGGGGTATTGCTACTCCTAAATTCAAACCAGGATTTCTACTTGATACTAGACATCCTAACCTTCGAGTCAAGCTATCATACACCTTATTTGGACTTCTATTTTTCAAGGAACAGCATATCTCTTCAACTTGACTGCAATGGCAGCAACTAAGAACAATAGCTCCAGCTCTAGTGAACAACGTTGGCTTCAAATACATGCTAAAATGGACAAACTTGGACAAGGTTGGCTTCAAACACAGGCTAAAATGGACAAAATTGGACAAGGTTGGCTTCAAACACAGGCTAAAATGGACAAACTTGTACAAGATTAGCTTCAAACAAAAGCTAATATTGACAAACTTGTAGTTTCGATTCAACAGTGTATTGCACTTATGGAAAAAACAGCAGGACCTGAATCAAATGCTTATGTTCATGGCCAGCATCTATATGCTGATGGTACACTTGGACCAAATGTTTATGCTTATGGACAGCATATATATGCTGATGGTACACACTATGATCCACATGTATCTTATGAATATGAACAGCAACAATATGCAAATGAATATGAGCTGTATGCAAGTACATCTGGACAGCATGTTAATGCTTATAAATATGATGTACCATATCATAATGCAGAGTATCATCCCATTGAACCTTGGCAGCAGAATGGTTACTATGGTCAACATGCTTATGCTTATGAGCATCCATCTCTTCAACAACAAGATTTGGATAATGAACAACATGATCAACAAGAGGATGAGCAAGAAGAAGACCAAGAAGATGTACGAGTCCAAGAAGATGTACAAGAAGTGAACAATGAAGAGCAAGATGTACAAGCTGATGGTATCTTCGTTGATGAATTACATGAGGCACTTGCAGATGAGCAAGATGTACAAGCTAATGGCATCTTCGTTGATGAATCACATGAAACACTTGCAGATGTAGATGGTCATGTTGACGGTTTTAGACTCTTAAAGAAATCTCATGATGATATTTTTGAGCATCAGTTTACACTTAATCAAGGTCTACAACAGCCATTGAACGCATTTGATAATGAGTACCTTGATCATGGTTATGATGACCGACACATGTTTGATGATGATATAATATATGATTTGGGCATACATGAATATGAAGATGGCATTGTGCTTCCCTATGATCCAGGGGATTATGGATGTGATCATGGATTTGATTATGGGGATACTTCATTGTATCCATTTGATCCGGGTGGATTGGAGTATGTGGTTGAGAGGCATTCTATTCTCTTGGACAATCATTATGATGGAATACCTTTTGATTCAGGAGGTTTTGAGCAGGATTTTGCACCTTCATTTCCCACTTACGATCCTCTCCATTACCTAGTACAAACTAGTGCTTTTCCTATTTTTGTAGCCTTGTATCAGAGTAGTACTCTGTTTCATCTATCCTTTTCTAGTCTTTCAGGTTTGTTTTTTAGGACAAAAACTTTTGGGAAGGGATGGATTGTAAGAAGCTGAGAATAAGGAATTAGTGTAAGAAATGTTGATAATATGCCATGTCACACTGACATTGGTATATAAGGAGATAAGTTGTAATTTTTCATATCTTTTTGACATATCAATACATTTACAATCCTTCTCTCCCTTCTTGCTCCAAGCTTCCATGGCTTCTTCATCTTTCCTATCTTTCTCTCTCCAATTCTAGTCTTTCTCTCTCCTCGTCACTCTATTTCTCTCTCTTCCTGCAGTCTTTCTCTCTCCTCTGTAGTCTTTCTCTCTCCTCTTTCTCTCTCCCTAGTTCTCTCTCTGACAAGTGTGAGTTTTCTTCCATGAGACCTTGCTGTAATTTCTGAAAGATTTGGCTGAATTCCTCATCTAAGAGATATGCCTCTTGTAGCTCTTCAATCCAATCACTATGTAATTCCGTCATGGCTAATACTTGTAGGGGGATTGAGTTACACTCTCCCCCGTCTCTCACTCTCTTTGAACCAAGTGTGGTGTTAACCTCACTTCTGCCTTTGACTGATTACAAAGTGGTCTTTCTTAGGTGGGCATTAGATTGCTGTTACGGTGACCTGTCCATGCTTCCCATGTGAAGTAGAACTGAGATTCCCATGTTCAACTAAGTCCAAAGTTTCCCATGGGGAGATGGGATGGTGATGTGCATGGATATGACTTTTAGTCGACTACTAAGAGGACTCCTCCGGGTCTGTTGGAGGAGGCACCTCACACGTGGTATCAGAGCCTAGGTTCCAAAAGAACCTTTAATGTAAGATTAAGTAGTTAATGTATAAAAGAAATTAATAAAATAACCACACTTGTTTGAAGAAAATTGTTATCAATTATCTTGCACCAACACTAGCATACACATGGCACCCACATGAACTTAGCGATGAGGAAGCTGCAGGTTTGCAGGATATTTTTCCCATTATGTATCAAGTAACCTTAGGGTCAAATAATTTATCATATCGCGAGGCTATATTTGAGATAATGGAAATGATCTTTATTCCTTCAATTGTTTTGCAACCTCATCCTAACTCATGGTACATGAGAGATTTTTGGCCAATGAAAAGGTCACATATGGAGATATATTATGGGCATAACCTCCTTCTTCATCACGAACTATGGAGGGTTCAATGGGCTAAACAACTAAGGATAGTTAAGATATATCTTTTGTTCAGTGCCTTTGCTGAACAGTTACTAGACATTGGGGATGAGCTTGTATCTGAAACCTTGTGGGTATATCAAAAAGTGCTACAAATAGTACCACTCGAGAGAGTTGTTGTAGTGCCAAGAAGGCCTTATTTTGGTATGGGACATTTTGATTATCCCCAAGAGCCACCACATTACGTTGTTTGCCATGTACATGAGAATCCCCTAAGATATGAGAATATAGACCTTGATACTTTTCATGAGGAAAGGATCCATGAGATGATGTATTGGTAGATCATAGTATGATCAATACGTCTTTGTAAATACTTTTCATAAATATAAAGTCTTGTTATTATTTTTGAAGAGTGTGAGTTATGAGCTTATGATGATAGTTGAGTTGCTTTGACAAGTTAATGATGAAATGTGCTTTATGCGAGTGATTTTTGAGATCATGTACTCCACTACTTGTCAAACAAACATGTTGGTATTAAGAGAAAGCGTAATGGCTATCTTAGAGAAGACTCGTCTATGGAGTTTTTTAAGAGAAGACTCGTTTATGGAGTTGGTATTAAGAGAAAGCGTAATGGCTATCTTAGAGAAGACTCGTCTATGGAGTTGTTTAAGCTTATGAAGGGGCTAAAAATCGAGCCCAAACTTGGGCAAGGGATGACCCTTACTTTTACTTAGACTCAACTTTGTACGAATATATGAAAGTCCATCTTAAGTTGTTGAAATGGCTTGAAGAACTACAACTAGTTCGATGTTCTTATTTGAAGGATAGAAGGTTAATGATACTATGACAATTAATGGGGAGACATTGACCGTACATCGTTGGGTGTATGAACAATATACAAAGGTTATCTCTCCTGATAGGATAGCCCTTATATCGGGAGTGTAAAGTCAAAAAAGTATGAGCTTCTAGAGTATCCCAATCTCCTAAAATCCTATTGATTCCTAGAGACGAAGGCCAGCCCACCTCGTTTTGTAACAAAGAAGTTACAGAGATAATCAGAATCGCCAAGTAGTGCGAATTGATGAAGCATACAAGGAACTCCAAGAGAATAAATTTCTTCTCAAGCAGACACCAACACCTAGGTTTAGTGGTAGAGGACCCAAGGTGGAGAAAGATGCAAAAGCATGGATTGAATCTTTGGATGACTATTTCCTAGCGTTGAAACTACTGCTGCAAATCAATCCATGACTACTCGTCTTCATCTTACTGGCAAAGCTAAGCTTTGGTGGAAACAATTTTGCCGAGATAAAGGGGTAACAGAAGCTTCCCAAACTTGGCAGAAGATCAAAGAAGCTGTGAAAGGATGTTATCTTCCCCCATCTTTTGAATCAATCAAGATGAATGAATTCTAAAACTTGCGACAATTAAGCCTAACCTTGGAAGGATACTATTCTAAGTTTGTGAGTTTGTGCAAATATTCACTCCCAATGACAACGTCTCAATAGATTGCAAGGTTCTACCAAGGACTAAATCCACCTTTGGACACTTGCCTTGAATCAATGAGACCAATGACTCTTGAAGATGCTCTTATGCAAGCAAAACCTATGGCCAAGGAAATTGCTCAAAATAGCCAAAGGAACCATCCAATAAACAACTATGGAAGGGGCTACCCAAATCGTGGTATCGACATGGCCAATGCCAAAGGAAAGGGTAGAGCTAATACAATCACCCAAGGACGAAATGGGATAGGAATCAGGCACTATTACTAGTGTGAAAGGATTGGACACCTAAGGGAAAATTGTCCTAACCGTCCTCAAAACCCTAGCCAAACCTGATTTGGTGGAAGAGGCCGAGGGAACGGCAACAACAACCCAGGCCGTGGACGTGGAAGAATAGCTAATTCCCGGATAAATACCATGATTGGACAGCCCGAGGAATGTACATGGTGAAGAAATTGAAAAAGGATCCATTCATGCTGTCGTGGAAGAGAAAGGAGTGGACCACCAATGTTCAGTAATTCAATCTCTAGATACTTAGAAGGGTAAGTCGTTTATAATCTTAATTGATTGTGGTAGCATGCATTCCTTTCTTGCACCCAAGACAGTTGAAAGATTGCATCTAGAATCCAGGGGGACAAGGAAAATGATTGTAGAATTGGCTAGTGTGAAGGAAATTGCCTCAAATGAAACTGTAGGGAAACTTCAATTTGAGTTAGACATCCATATAACTCAAGCAAAATTTTGAATCCTACCACTAGGATGCTACGATTGCATTTCGAGAATGGATTGGATCAAGAATAACAAAGCCCAAATTCTATTTGCTAAAGAGGAAATAATCTCTCAAGACTTGGAAGGAGAAACCGTAAAGGCCTATGGGAAAGCTAGAAGAACTAGAGGCCAACTAGCCAAGCCAAGTCGACTTAGGAAGGGATTGAAGAAAGGACAACCAATCTACATGATTTGGTTGAATAAGGTCGAAAAGACTAATGAAGGCACTCTACCTTCCTGGATCAACGACTTTGAGGATGTCTTCCCAGAAGAATTGACTCATTTTCCTCCAAAGCGTGAGGTTGATCATGAAATAAAATTGATTCTTGGAGCCAAACGACTGTACAATTGATAGAGAAAGGATTTATCTACCCAATTAATTCACCTTGGGGAGCGCCTATCCTCTTCTAGAAAAAGAAGGATGGAACACTTAGACTTTGCATTAACTTTAGAGGACTAAACCAGATTACGATAAAAAACATACCCAGGATAGATGATGCCTACACAGAGCCAAGATTGATCTAGGATACTATCAAATTCGAATCAAGGAACAAGATATCCCAAAGAATGCCTTCAGCACTAGGTATGGTCATTATGAATTTTCAGTCATTCCATTCGGATTGTTGACTAATGCCCAAGCTACATTCAATTGTCTAATGCAAGACATCTTTCGACCATATCTAGATGATTTTGTACTAGTATTCTTTGATGATATACTAGTATACTCCAAATCAATAGAGGAACATGAAGGTCACTTAAAGATCACCCTAATAACATGTCATGAAAATCAGCTCTATGCCAAGATGAGTAAATGTGTATTTCTCGCTGACAGGATTGACTGTAATATTTCCACACAATAAAAGTTAGTTGGTTAGTTCAAAAGTTAGTTAGTTAATTAATAAGTTAGTAAGATTACTAACTAAAGACTAACTAAGGTAAAAACTAACTAACATTAATTATTAATAATTTTTATTTAATTTAAAATATTTTATTTAGAAAAATCAAGAGTCGTAAATTCGATATTTTTTTCGAATTGGCAAGGACCGTGGCCATCCTTCACGTAAATTACAACGTGAACGAAACTTATGAGTTATATTAATCACTAGGATAATGTGTATAGTTTGGATGGTCTAAAAATATTAGACTTTTGGACAAGACTAGAATATTTTAGATATTTTGGAGATTATCTTAATTTTAAAAAAAAAGAGATATGGAGATTTCTAGAACTAGATGTCATTTAAAAGAAAAAAACAAGTGATTTGTTAGTTAGTTTGAAGATTTTATAAAAAGAAAAATAAAGAAAAGTGACTGGCGAAATCGTGCGCGCCGCGATCGCAGTTTACAGGCAGTAGACAGCACTTCGAACAGAGAAAAGAAAAAGGAGTGAACTGAGAGCTTTCTAAGCAAGTGTCTTGGGGTTTTACCCCCCTTTCGGAGCCAATGGAACCATTAGATTTATGATCTGAGCATCAGATCACTGATCTTTCCAAGATCCCCCTCCACAAAGAGCTCCACTTCTCAACCACAAGCACTCTTCCCCAATTCACTATAAATATGAGGCATGGGAGAGGCATAAGGGACATAAGGAGACCCCGAGAGGCTGCGAGAGAGAAGAAGAGAGAAGGAAGAATACTCCTTCAAGAGGCTGCAAGAAGCTAGAGAGAGAGAGAGAGAGAGAGAGAGAGAGAGAGAGAGAGAGAGAGAGAAAGAGAAAGAGGAAGAGAGTTAGCTCAAATCCCTTGTCTCAATCTTTAACTAAGCCATATTCTCTACCCTCTCTCATCTAAAATCTATCCCACCTTCCCTATCTCTCAAACTCCTCGTGGACGATGGCTCCAAAGCGACGAAGTGGAAAAACCATGGAAATCAACGCAACCGGTCAAGCAACGGGTATTGCCAATGATACGGGAGTGCCCGAGGTTGCGGGAATTGCCACCACAATTGGAACATTGGGTGTGGCTAATGTGAGCGCGAGTAAAGATGAAGTTCCTAATGTCGTCATGCTGCCAAACCAGGTTATTCATTACTAGATTATCAATTTTACAATATAAGATAAATTACATAGGATATTAGCTTTCATATTCTCCGCTTACACATTAAACTGATAACTCATCTAGAAAGACATATTAGTTAAAGCATAAAACGATTAGTCACTATGATTTCTAGCTAGAATAGTTGGGATACTAAGGCATAGAATCATGATAGAATTGATTGCCAAAGGTTATTGTACATATGTCTTTATGTGCATTCAATATAGTTATGATCAAATGCGACAAGGTTAAGAATTGATTAATGAAGGTTATAGAAACTGGTTATCTATTTAGGAATCCTAAAGATCATCTCATTGAGTTTATTGACACAATATATTTCCCTAAGGGATTTTGCTTATGTTAGATAAGTGAATCCAAATGGAAAACTCATGCCCTACTTAACATGTTTTAAGAGGTGTACTCAACACTTCTTTATGGGGAGAAGAATCCTCATTAGAATGAAAGGTTACCTTAGGATAAGGTCTACCTTGGCTATGTGAAACTGTGATTTACATGTTGGGATGATTGTCATTGCACTATTTGATACATATTTGAAAGAACTGTTTGTGTTTGCTAGAATCTAGATTTTGATTGAAATTATTGCCAACAGAATAAAAGGAAGGATCGCGCTAGGCTACCCCCAAGCTAGTGGCGATACCCTACTCCAAGGGGGTCATGATTATCACTACGAGAGGCTTGGACCGGCTCCGTAGGCGAAAGGTCTGTCAGTAGGGATAGTCTCGGGCAATAGGAATTGTAGGTGCCAGAGGGGGCTCTGGCTGTAAATCCTGCATTGTTCCAAGAATCTGACGAGCCTCTTCGTGACCCAGGATGGGATCCTGGAATCCTAAATACTAGTTATGAGGGTGGAATCTTGGTGGACAGAATGTCCTTATGGAATTCTGTGTATCTTCCGCTGGGACGGAATGATGGAAATTGTAATAGACTTCCAATATACTAAAGAAGTTTGCTTTACTGTTCTAATTGTATGAGTGTTAGTGAGATAAATTATGTGAAGGAACGTGTGACTAAATGGACTAATTAAGGAAGCTAGTTGTATATGTTCCAATAAATGTGTTGTAGGTAATTAAAAAACTAAAGATGACCCATCATCAAAGGAAAGCGGGTGGGCGTAACCCCCGATGGGTCCGTCCAATGGTAGGGTGGTCCCGGTTAGCTGGGAGCTTTTCTACATCGGATATAGAAATAGGAAGAAGATAAATTGACCAAGTAGTCATTAGGTAGAACCGACTTGCATTGTTTTAGGGGACCGGAATGGGATTTTGCCTTATGGGCAGGAGGGTTGACGTACCACACTCCCCTCCGTCTCCCATTCTCTTTGAACCAAGTGCAATGGCAAGTCCGCTTCAGATTGAGTAATCCTCTAAAAAGTGGAACTCGAAATTACTGACGCTAGTTGGCTGCTAGGAGACCCATCCGATTTTAGGAACCCAAGTCTTCAGGTCGATCCTAGTGGGTTCGGCCAGAACTCTCCCGTTGCGAAGTAGACTCGGTAGGGCCTAAGTGACAATCCCGTGATGTTCCAAGGGAGCACCAAGCGGCATCATTTATGGAAAAACCTACTGATGGACTACTAAAAGGTGTGCCGTGGAATGGGACTAGCGGACACCTCACATTGATTATCTTAAATACATTGTTTCTACTAATGGAATCTCTATAAACCCTATCAAAATAAAAGATATCATAGAATGGCCAATACCTAAGATAGTAAAAGAAATTCGAGGATTTTTGTACTAACAGGATGGTACCAAATCTTCATCAAGGATTATTCCCTCATTATTGCACCCTTCACAAATATTTTGAAGAAAAATATAGTAATCATTTGGACCATTGAGCATCAAGAAAGATTTGATGCAAGTGGATTTGCAATTGGTGGGGTGCTAGTACAAGAAGGAAGACTAGTGGCCTATACTTCCAGAAAATTGAAAACCTACGAGTCCAACTATGCCACTCGTGACTTTGAGTTACTCGCAGTAATCCATGCCTTGAAACTGTAGAGACACTATCTATTGGGAAGGGAATTCACTTTAGTGACAGATCATAAAAGTCTTAAGTGGATCTTCACCCAAGTTGACCTAAACATGAGGTAGAGAAGATGGATAGAGATACTGCAAGAGTTCGATTTTAAAATCAAATATCGTCCAGGGAAGGACAATGTTGTTGTAGATGCATTAAGCCAAAAATTCTTTATTAATAGTGTTGTAGAAGTTCAAAGCTTAAGAACCATATCCATACGTGATAGCCCTGTACTTGAGCTTGTACGCCAAGCTATTTCTCAGGATAAGGAATATGAAGACTCATGGATAAGGTACTTCAAGGAGAAAGCTCTAAGAAAGAAAGGTCTAAGATTAAGGATTATCATGCTAGCAATGGTTGTCTATATTACCATGATTGCCTTTGTGTCCCAAAAAGACCAAAAGTGAAGGCCAAGATCTTATGGGAATCACATGATAGCCCCATTGCAGGACATCTAGGGTATGCCAAGACACTCAACACAGTTCATAAGAGCTATCACTAGCCAAGATTAAAAAGGGATATATTAAAGTATGTAACTCAGTTCTTGACTTGTCAAAGAGTCAAGGTAGAAAGGATCAAGATGCTCAGAGAGTTACAACCTTTGGACATTTCACAAATGAAATGGGAGTCAATATTTATGGACTTTGTTGTTGGATTACCCACTGTTGCTGGTGGATATGACTCCACCATGGTAGTGGTTGATAGATTGAAAAAAATTGCACACTTGATCTCGGTAAAAAAGACCTATAATTCATCTGGCATTGCTCGAGTCTTCATTAAAGAAGTATTTACGTTACATGGATTGCCAAAGAGCACAATCAGTGTGACCGAGACTCCAGGTTCACTTCTAAGTTTTGGACTTGCCTATTCCAAGCAATTGGAATGTAGTTATGCTTCAGTACTGCTTATCATCCTCAAACTGATGGCCAAACTAACAAGGTGAACCGGACCATTGAAGATATTTTAAGGTCTTATTGTGGCAAAGAATCAAAACACTAGATTGAACATTTACCTTTGGTGGAGTTTTCTTATAACACTGCCTTTCAACAAACAATCAAGATGTCGCCATTCCAAGCCTTATATGGGCAAGAATATCGTACACCTCTAAACTTCTCAAATCCCACTCTCAAAGTAGAGGCTTCTAAGGATATGCTTGAAGAGATGGACCAACAAATCCAATTGATCTGACATGACATCCAAGCTGCTCAAGATTGGCAAAAGTCCTATGCAGATCTTGAAATATCTATAAGAACATTCAAGGAAGGTGACGTGGTGTTTCTAAGGGTAAGGCCCGAAAAGAGCTTGTTATCCTTGGGGAAATACAAAAAGCTTAGTCCAAGGTACTGTGGACCATATGAAGTAATCAAAGTAATGGGAAGGCAACCCTACAAGCTTAAATTGCCACCCCATCTCAAGATTTACAATGTATTTCATGTAAGCCTACTAAAACCTTATGTACCAAACCTCGATCATGTGCTTAATGATGAACAAATAGTCATGCTTGCCCAAGGAATTTTGGAAATGCAACTTGAGAAGATTCTAGATATAAGGGAGAAACTTATAAGAAGCCAAATCCTAAGAGAACACCTAGTATAATGGAAGGATTATCCTAAAGAAGATGCCACTTGAGTCGATGAGACAACCCTTATGAAAGAATACCCCTAGTTTCTCTTGAGATGAGGACATCTCGATTTCTCTAAGCAGGGAAGATGTAATGTCCCCATTACTGAGTTTATTTTAATAAACAATGTGTGTATACATTCAAAAGAAAATTGATTTATGTTGCACATTTTTAAAAACTAGATCTAATCATGAAACTAGCTCTACTTATGAAGATCATTGTTATTATTAATGAGGTATTATATGCTAGTTCATGGAAGAAAGACTTGGGAAAATCCCCCAAGACAAGCTTATTAAAACTATGTTTGAAGTATAGAACAACAAAAAGAACTAGCCTAGTGGATAATCACTTGGTAGTTAATACACTTGGGTGACGACACTGCTAGGATGGGTAACCTCCCAGAAGATTTTTCTACAAGCTAGTGGGAGCTTCACATGTACAGCCAACAGTGCCAATGAAGCCTTCGTAGCTCATTGCCAAGTATGCCAAGGCCAAGATGCCAAGGTCTATGCCTTGGTTGCCACCCATATATTCGTCAATTGTTATATTCGCATTGCAAAAATGGAGCCCCTCCTTGACGTCATCAATGATGTCATCAAAAACACTAAAACAAAAGCATTCTCTCTTTGTCATCAATGACATCATCAAAAAGTGCTAAAAAGCAAGTGCCCTCTCTTTATCCCCCTCCCCGGTTACTATATAAATAGGAGTAGAACATCACGTTAGGATATACATGATACACAAAGACACACAACGATCCATGCAAAAGTCTCTTTGCCTTCTATTTATGCGATGAAGCTCTGCTGCAATCAGCCTCTCTCTCTCTCTCTCTCAACCCCTACGAAAAAGCATTGCCCAAATCCATCAAGCTTCTTCCATGGCTCCCAAGAGATGTTGAGATACTAAGCGAGGTCACACTCACAGAACTTCCCAATATGAAGAAGAAGTCACTGCTAAAGTGCAAGAAAAAGTTAACCCCAAATCCATTCAACCCGACAGATCAGTTATTCCACAACAAACCGAGGTTACAACTCTAAACCGTAATCACAATGGATGGCCAAATGGAGATAATTAGGTTAGTACATAAGAAAAAGCTCACGATTAGTTAGAACTTACTTAAACTTGTAAAAGTATGTTAGTATTATCAAATGATTTTTAGGAAGAAATACAAAAATTGATGAAGGGGATAGATTCTATGCATCGTATACATTGACAATTGTGTTAAAAATGTTTTATGATTATGACTGCTTTTGGATTTGTGAATGATGAGTTATGGCTCTTATGATTTTAGGCTTGCATAGCCAGACGAGTTGTGGATTGTGGTGGTTCGGGATATTGGGGTCCCTAATCCAATGCTCCCTATAAACACTCTATGGAGTGTGGAAAAACTCACGTGAGGGTGGGGGTCCTACGCTCCCGAGAGAGTAGGTGTTTTTGGAAAAACTCACCTACGGCGGGTGGGGATCCTATGCTCCTAAGGGAGATAGGTGTTTTTTGATATTTGATCACTTGAACACCTGAGAGGGCAAAGGGAGGAGTGATAAGTGCCCCTCTTATGTAGGATGGCTTTGGAGGCTTGGGAAAGCTTAAAGGGGCTCTGAGCCAGTAAATTTCTTGTTGATCATGGATGGAGTGTGATCACATACAGCCCAATCCTGAGGGATTGGAAGGTCCTAGCCTAGGCTTGGATAGTGTCTTTCTGTGGAAATATGATTTTTGTACCACTCTACGGAGTGATGGTGAAATAAAGTATTTGATTTTTGAATTTTTTGTTATGTGCTAAAGATTGAGTTTAACGAACCTAGTTTAATAGAGTAATAAAAGAAATTTGATTTTATATGTCCAAACAGTGTGGTAGTATGCTTTTCTAATTAGAAAACTAAGCAAACCCCATCAAAGAAAGTGGGAGGCTTCGATCCTGACGATTGGATGCCCATGGCTGGGGGTGGACCTGATACGTCGGCCAACACTAGAAATATCCTACTTGAAATACAACTATCAATTATGTTTAATGTTGTTTACATACATTTGTTTTAGACATGGTACACACAAACTAGATGCGCATGGGATTTTGTTCCACTATAAATGGTCCAACGATTTACTCATGCTATACTACTCTAGTAACAATAATTAACTACATGTAGAGAGAGAGAGTGAGAGAGTTGAAATGTAAAAACAACAATGAATGTGGGACCTATGTATAGGTATTAATTCTATCACACATGATAACCCATCAAAAGAGCTTTTAAGGATTAAGTTGAAGTATAATTCTTAATAAATAAGAACAACTTTTTTACAAGAATCCTTTGGAATAGTACGGAAATGGTAAGCAAATTCACAGTGTATCTTTATTTCAAATACTTCATGTGTAGCAAGGCATGTGTGTTTCGCCATGCATGTGTATATATAGTGTGTGTATGTGGACATTACATGACTAAAAGTACCCACCTATAGTTTTATACATTTGAGTGAGGACATTTATAAGAGCACCTTATCTACCTATACATGTATATATGATGGAACCTAGAACGGGCCGGCACTGGCTCGTGCACTAGTCGGACCTCTATCACACGCGGTCAACAACCCCATGGCCTCGAGGCCAGGAGTGTTGATGACACATACATTGCCTTCCTAAATATCTTGTGTTTGTATTACGTCGTTTGTAGTCCACTCTTCTCTCACCCACTACTCCTCAGAGGGAGTCCCTTAGACATTGCCAAATAGCACGAAGCACAGACATAGGGGGTCCTCCAACGGCTGAATGCCGCCACTCCTCTGCGACTCTCCTACACCTTGGGGATTGGCCCCTCGATGCGTCGCTCAACATATAAACATTTCGTACAAAATCCACTCAAGGTACCATTTAATCGTATACAGGAATGTACCATTGTCCTTACTTCTCTTTCCCCTAGACCCCACGACTAGCCTATGGCTTAGGGTGTCCTGTCTCTCACTCAACATGGGTCAAGGTCCTAATGAAAGCAATTGATGTGCATCCAGGATTTCTGATACCTTTAAATATTTCCATGATTTATGCATATTGTGGATGCTAAGTGCTCAAACAATTATAAAATCAATATTGTGCACATGTGGAAAACATCCTTTCAATGATTTTCAACTACCGTTCTTATGCGGTGTTGCATGAACCTAGCACCGAGGAAACCCTCGTGCTAACCCTCGTGCTACTAGGCTCTTATTTTATAATTATTCACCGACCTATATGGCATGCAAACAAAAATAGCAATCTTTTCATCATCTTACTTCGCATTTAGACACATTCTAACCACTCTACCCTCCCATCGATCAAATGTTGCATTGTGGTATGGATTTATAGGGCATTTTGCCATCATTTTATGTGTAAAAAGCGAGAAAAACACACTAGAACAAGAAGGTGGGGTTGAACTGAGGCAAATCCTCATGCTTCAGTCCCCACAAACATTCACAAACATTGTTCTTAATTTTCATTAATTTTCTGCACCCAAAATGCATTTTTCCCCTATTTTTAGTGATTTTTCTCTATTTTCCTTGTATTTTCCCTTATTTCTTGCATTATTTTATTACTAAAAATTCAAGATAGGTTATGGGCTGTGGCCTTTAGTTCCTTCTTGCAGCAAAAATGAAAATTTAGTTGGTGTTCCTATTCATTTTTTTATTTTTATGCCCAAAAACATCATTTTCCCTTGATTTTCCATATTTTACGTGTTTTAGTGTATTATTTTGAGCCACAAGATGCATATTTTTCTGATTTTCTGATTATGATCAACAAGTACTCATGGAAAACAGCAACATAAACAATTTTTAGCCCACATGAACAACATTTCATCAATCAAAAGCCATGAAATCTCAAATTTCATTTGAAAAAATTGAATTACCGCTTATTTGCGTGTTTCGGGTTTCATGTCCATGGCTGCAGATCTGAAAATCAGCAGCACTTCATGCTCATGATGGTCACAAGTCACCATTTCCAGTCCATGGAGCAATCCGATCGATGCCGGGGACAAGCCTCCACCATTCTTTCTTCTTCCTTCTTCTTCCCACATGAACTCCCTCTTAGAGGAGAGAGAGGGAGGAGAGAGAAAGAATGATTTTCTCTCTCCCTCTATAGGCTGCCATTGACTGTGTAAACCGGAGCGATGCGGAGCGGAGATCGAGTGTAGTTGCCCTCTGCAATTGGATTCATGGCTTGTATTGAAGCTCTTATCTTGATTTGGGGGGGGGGGGGGGGGCGCCGTTTTTTTCGACAGCCTGCAACAGCTGCCGCCCCCCCTCCACCACGATTTTCCAAAGGGGGGGCGCCCCTTCACAAAGGCACCCCCTCATTTCTCAATTTTTTGGGCACCTCCCAATTCTTGATTGGCCTTTTGGCCTTTTCACTGCCTCTCGCGCATACGGTGTCCATATCGCAGTCTAAAAATTTCTGTGAGCTCGTCTCGGCATCCCACATTGATTGATAGCTCCACTGACTGGCACAGGCGCATGGAAAAATCACTAAAAATCCGCAAGTGTTGCCCAGGCATCCTTAGAGCACTTTGACGCTTAAAATCGTCCTAGGTCGAGCTGCCGCCTTTGACATTGGATATTTTTTCCTTGATATTCATAATTTTTAGCTATTGTTAAGCAATTTCCGGTACCAAAATTCCGCTCTCATTGGCGACCACGGGATAGGGTGACTCAGCCCGTCGAATCCACGAACATATCTGTACATAAACAACCAAAGAAGCATCAAACTGATACAAAACAAATATATAATAAAACTCAGCACAATGCTCCCCCTACCCTTGGACAAAACCAATGCATGACATCCACAAGGAGTAGGCCTAGCATCATCTAATAGAAGTTCTGAAGCGAGTCACTAACCAACTGCTCCAACACAGCCAAACTGAAAAACCTATCAAAGAGGTTGCCCTAAGCGGTAGTCTGAACTACTTACCAACTAAAGACAATGCAACTAGGAGCTCCTACAAGGCGAGGACTCCTATAGCCTGATCAAGGAGTATTTTCCTTCAGTACATTTCTTCTTTTAGGGTTTTTATTTTATGAACATACTTGGGCATGTAAAAAGGAGAGAGCTGAACGTAGTGACCCAAGGAGAATAGGGCATCGGCCTCAGGACCTGTCTCGGCACCCAAGAACCTACCAAGCCCTGGCAAGGCGACACTTAATCCTTTTCTAATGCTCACTTTTATTTTCGCTCCAACCTTCCTTGTTTTGGTATTATTTTTCCAGCAAGAAGCCACCCCTAAGAAGACAAGGTATCGGCCCCGGGTCTAACTCATCCCCAGGAACCTACCAGGCCTTCGCAAGGCAATGATCAACTGCTTATATATTGTCATTTCTTTTCTTTTCTTTGATAGGGGTTAGAACCCCTTTTTACACACCTTCGTATTTATATTCATCTTGTAGGATGTTCAGGGTTTCTTGGCATCATCATTATTATCTTCTGGCAGGCTTCTCTAACTGCCTCACTACTAACAAGAACTCTGAGAATGGCTGCTTAACAGGCTAGCAGAATAGGGCCACTAAGACTTCCTTCTAAAACAGGTCTTTCGATGCCTGACAATGTCTTTATAGGAGGCAATGATTACTCCGACCTCCCTCAAACATACTTAGCCTAAACCTAGGACTTCATGCCTTGGTTGCCGGTCCCCAACAAAA
Source organism: Lygodium microphyllum (assembly GCF_053477565.2). NCBI lineage: Eukaryota > Viridiplantae > Streptophyta > Polypodiopsida > Schizaeales > Lygodiaceae > Lygodium > Lygodium microphyllum. Next base: position 44,750,540 of record NC_141141.1, on the reverse strand, counting down.
ATGTATCCCCTCGACAAGTACAAATACATATAACAGGAAAGAAAGGTACTCATAAAGGAGAGGTATCATTTGGATTGGCCACAAGAAGCTTCCATCGCAACAAAGGCTCCTCCGGGCTCCACCAACATTCACGAACACGAAACCTGTCCAGCACAACACTTAAAACAAAATCCCGATTAAACGCACCCGCACTAGACAGGAAAATGGCCCTCTTGGCCTAATGTAATCAAACATGACTTTGCTACAAAACTGAATCGGCCCTCTTGGCCTAATGAAATCAACCAATACTACGCATAACATCCTCCTGGAAACAACTATGATAGACATCAAAGCATACCATTCCCAGGGGAACAGAGGCTCGTAGCCCTAAACTAGGTGCATTAAATTATGACCCATCCCTCCTGCGTATATCGCAAGAGGTGTTCGCATCACATGTCATCTAATCAGTCTGTGGGTCCAAGATAATAAAGGCAGATGAGTCTCGCTTACCCTCTGCATCACCCAGATCAACCATCGTCTACCAAAGAGGGCATGTTCAGAAAGCATACCCCACAAACGACTAGGTCCTGTCTCATCGTCAATAGATATATCGGGACAAGGGCCACAATTAAAGAAGAGGTCTTCTTCATACGCAAAATTAGCCAAAGAATCGGCAAACTGATTCCAATTTCGTGGAATCAGCTGAAAAGACACTCTATCAAATTCGTCCAGCAGAGCTATGGCAGTATGATGGTACATGCAAAGGATGGGGTTCCGCACCATATACGTCCCATTGAGTTGATTTAAAACCAACTGAGAGTCCCCTTTCACCAATAACTGGCGGATACCACCATTCTTTGCAATATTCAAACCTATAATCGGAGCTTTGTATTCGGCCATATTATTGGTAAAATTCACCCCGAGATAAGCAGCTAACTTCATAACAATGCGTCGTCGGGGGTCTCGGATGACAACTCCTACACTTCCTTTTTTGCATGCACCCCTGGACGCCCCATCAAAGTACAAGGTGTACGTCCATAAAGGGTTTACATATTCCGCCATCCTGAACTCTACTCATAATTATGGTAATCAAAATTCAGCATACTCAACGGGTGGACTGTAGGCTCCATCCCTCCATCCTCATTGAATTCAACAGGGATGCTTGTCAAAATTTGCAGGCAGTGATGGCAGAAGACCTTGATCTCCCAAATAAATGTCCCGTCTTCTCGCTCAGTCACCTTATATCCTTTGCTCCACCAAATGAGCTTTCCCTGATGATACCTCTGTTCTAAATATGGGTGTTCTAAATAAGGGATCAGACGACCCATCAACCTCTATCACGATTTCCTTGCAGATATTTGATCGATCTCTCCTAGACCTGTAAGGCAGTCATAGCATTAGTGCAATTAGAAATAATAAGGTTTAATCTTATTAAGATTAACCTTATTTTTAAATTCTATCCCCTCAAGGTCAGTTAACAAGAATGTGGATTTATTCTTTCCTATTCTAACGATCCTATAGGGCCCGTCCCATTTGGGCTCTAGCTTGCCTGGAAATAATTCACGTCATGCGTCATAATACAGAACAAGTTGTCCTTTCTTGAAGGTTTATTTCTTGGCTTTGAGGTCGTGTAACTGCTTCATTCGGCGCTTCGCCACTTCTTGGTGCAATAAGATCTGTAGCTTAAGCTCATCTAAATGTGCCAGTGTCGTCAAGCGCTCAAAAAGTGCGTCTTCATCACTCAAAGAATGATTGATGGCAAACCGAATAGTCGGCAGCTCAATCTCTAAAGGCAAGTCACACTCCTCCCCATATATTAACTTGAACGGGGTATGGCCAGTGGCTCGTTTGAAGGTCGTATTATAGGCCCACACTGCCACATATAACTTTTTATCCCAATCCCGTTTCTTTTCCTATACAATTTTGGATAGGATGCCCACAAGCTGCTTGTTGGTGCTTTCAACTTGCCCATTGGCTTGCGGGTTATATGGGGTTGTCTTGTTATGCTTGATTTTCCACATCTCTGTCAAACCTTTGATCACCTTATTCAGGAAATGGGTTCCGTGGTTCAACACTAATTCTTTCGCGGACCAAAATGGCATATTATTTGCTCTAAAAGGAAACTAGCAGTTTCTTTAGCATCATCTTTCCTTGTTGCACGTGCTTCTAACCACTTTGTGAAGTAGTCAGTTGCTACAATGATATACCTCTTTTGCGCACTCGACGACGGAGTAATAGGACCCACAAAGTCTATTCCCCACTTCTCAAATGGAAGTATCGCCATAATAGGGGTGAGTGGTCGTTTCCTATTCTCTCGACTATCATGTCGTTGACAAATATCGCATCTCTTAACATACGCAAACGCATCCTGGAAGATGGTAGGCCACCAATAACCTGCTCTTAAAGCCTTTTGTGCTGTAAGCCGTCCAGCAAAATGGCCACCGCAAGCAGAATCATGGCACTCTTCCAAAATGAATGGCACCTCGTTAGGCATCACACATCGGCGATAGATGTCATCAACCCCTTGTCGATATAATGTACCTGCGATCAAGGCAAACTTTAACGCTTGCTTCTTAATTTTCCTTCTCTCAGCTTTAGATAATTCGGATCCCGCCTCTCCCGTTGATAAATAATACGTTATTGCAGTATACCAGGAGGGAATAGATGCCATATCTATTTTAAATAACAACTCCATGTCACTACCTTCAGCCACAAATTCTTTCGGCTCCCCAACGTCCACAAGACATTCCACGATGCCTTGCAACCTTGGTGGCTTACTCCTGATTTCATAATCAAATTCCTGCAAAGTGATCAACCACTTTGCTAGACGATCATGCAGCTGTAGCTTATTCATCAATAGTCGAAGTCCCTCTGCCTTCGTATAAAGCACGGCTTTCTCATAGAGAATATAATGCCTGAATTTCTTGGTCCCAAAGACCATCGCTAGACACAACTTCTCCATGTAGGTATAATTGATTTCGGATACCCCTAGCTTCCGACTAGCAAAAGCAATTGGGTGGTACCACTTCTCTTCCCAAATTTGGGCTAAACAGCAGCTGATACTATACATGGTGGCTGCTGAGAATATATAGAACACCTCACCTCTTTTAGGTGCTTTTAAAATGGGAGCTCTTGCTAGCTCTTGTTTCACATCCTCGAATGCTACCTTACAAGGGTCACCCCATACAAACGAACAGCTAAAGGACAATAAATTTGTAAGCGGCAATGTTCTTTCTGCCAAGGCGTTTATGAATCTATAGTAATAACCAACCGAAGACAAAAAGCTATGAACTTCCTTCAGGGTGCGTGGTGGACCCATGGCAACTATAACTTTGACCTTCTTGGGGTCTGTCGCAATTCCTACCGAACTGACCACATGACCCAACAATAGCCCATAAGTACTCCAAAAACACACTTCCGTGGGTTTAGAGCGATGCAAAATTGTCTACAGCACTCAAAACATTTTCTTAAAATGATCAACTACCTTTCTCTCACGGTGGCGGCCCCTAAGTCATCAATAAACACCTTCAACTCTTCAAGGGATATGTCACCGAATGTCTTATCTACTATTCGTTGCCACGAACCAGGCGCATTGCATAAACCAAAGGCCATCACATGGTACGCAAAAGTACCAAATACAGTAATAAAAGTCGTTTTCAACTTGTCTTCTTCTGCAATTGCCATCTGGTTATATCCTGCAAAGCAATCCATAAATGAATATATCTCCCTACCTGCTAATTGATCCAAAATCTCGTCAATAAATGGCAACGGGTATTAGTCCTTAACTGTTTGCTTATTCAGCTCCCTAAAGTCTACACATAATCGAATTTGATTATTCTTCTTCTTTCTGATCACAACTGGCAAACACCATTCCGTATGTTGCACAGGAAAAATCAAACCCGCTTTTCGAAGCTTCTGTAACTCTTCAAACAGCCCGTCCCTCAGTTCGAAAGGCATACGTCTTGCTTTTTGTCGTACAGGACGACTGCCCTCTTTCAACGGAATTGTATGAACAGCAAGACTAGGAGGAATGCCTCTCAGCTCATCATAACTCCAGGCAAAGATATCACGGAATTCCTGAATCAAGGCCACATAGTGCTCCCTTTCTGCTGTGCTGAGCATAGAACCTAATTTGATTGGCCGTGAATCATTAGGCGTACCAAGGTCTAGCTCGATAACATTTGCATCTCTTATACGATCTTGGCCCTCTATCGGCTCATTCAAAGTGATCTGATAGATGTCTTCCATGGTGGATCCCTCTTTGGACTCATCACTCGATGATGTCTCACTTGCAGATAAATCTTCTAATGTCTCCAATTCTGTAGAAGATAGAGGAGCTCTCTCACTCTGCGGAGACTCAGGATAAGTATCAACCACCACACGCTGGGCACCTCTGCCAAATATCAGCCGTCCAGCGAGTATATCTACTTGGCAGTCCACTTGCAAGATCCAAGGTCATCCGAGTAATACTTGGTAACTTGGGCGGCCTGCAAAACGAATCACCCTAAAGTCCAATAGGCATTCTACATTTGCAACAGTGACATGGACCTTGGTAATGCAGCCTTCCGGCTGTCTCAAACTATCATCCGCCATTCTGAGAATTGTGGAGGTATCTTTCTGGATCGCAAGACCCAACCTTTCCATCAGTTCAGAACTCATAATGTTAACAGATGATCCCGTGTCGACAATTGCATAATCTACTAATATCCCATCGACATAGGCTGCAACCCTTGGGCAATGCTTCTTAGCATGCTTGAACCAATCATCACCAACTCGCACAATACCCAAAGGTTCTACGATATACCCGGTATGTAGGATCCTTCTAAATTCCTTGCGTACTCTTGGGGAAAGCTTAATAAGCTGTAAGAGGTTCACATCCGGCTTGACTTCACAAAGAGAGCTCGCCAAATCGAATTCATGATAGTTCGATAGCGCTCGCTTTTCATGCCAAACCATCCGCTCTTTAGGTTGTTGAACCGGCTTTATTGCTTCTTTTTTAACTTTCACCTTCTTCTTTAGTGGTTCCTTCTCGGCTTTACTCTCCACGGGCTTCAAAGGTCCCCCTTCCATGGCAGGATCCAAAACTTGTGTTCCTTTGTTGCCTTGTTTAGGGTTTGCGTCGACAGTAGGCTTATCCTTGTCGGCCTCTCTACCCTTTTGACCTCTTGTAAGAATAGCTCGCAGATTAGAGGTTTCAGCATCATTAACGCGTACATCCTCAATCAAACTAACCCCACTACCACTAGGTAGCTCCTCCACTATAGTCTTTGGTCGTTGAAGTATTTGTTTAGGCCCATCTTCTGGCTGGGAATCATTTCCTGGCACACGATGATTAACAGGCCCTGGTTGCCGACTTCCTCGCTGGAGGAAACTGATCTTACTCTAGCAAGTAGCTGCTAAATGGCCGGATTTTCCACAGATGTCGCACTTAACATTTGGGCAATTTCTTGGATAGTGCTGCCCACCACACCATTTGCAACTAAACCTCGACGGTGCACCCTCATCTGGGTATCTACTTCCTATCAAATTTTGTTGTTTTTTTAGGAAGTTGACATCAACGGCTATTTGTCGATACTGCTCTGTTATCATGTCGGTATAATGCTTCATCATGTCCTTAACCTCGCCAAGAACATTGGAAGCACTCGACTCATAGCCTTGGTCATTACCATGTCGTTCCATCGGCCTAACAATTCGATTAGGCATTGGTTGTTGAGCCACAGGCATGGTATTAGAATTGACCGCCTGGCCTCCACTATTTGGAGCCATTTGACTGCCCGTAGGCATCGACATGCTAGGGGGAGCTGGTAATAAAGGGACATTCTGCATCATGTTCCCTCTCCCATTAGGGTTAGCCATCACTATCCCTTGACCACTACCGCCATTGGCCATCGCCATATTGTTTTCCAATACTAAACCCATATTCGAATTACCTCGAGAAGCATAGGCTGCTTGTAGTCGGGATTCCACTTCTTGTGCTCGCGTAATGGCAGTATCTATATCCCCCAAGGGGACACTACTCAACTGCAATTGGATATTAAAGTCCAAACCATGTAGGAAATATTGCAATTGGGCAGCTGTGGGGATAGGAATAGAGGTGTCCAACTTACGGAAAACCTCTTTTATTTTCTTCGCATACGCACGAATATCCTCGTGTGGTTCTTGGCAGGTCACGTTGAGTACACGCAACCAATATTGCCCACCCCTTTCAGGGGCAAACTCCCTTCGAAAAGCTCCATAAAATGAATCAATATTCAATATGGTTCCGGCTTCTAAACCATGATACCATATAGCGGCTCTTCCTTTGAGAGTCATGTTGAAGAACATCATTAAATGTCCTTCTTGGATGCGACAGTTAAACATCAGCTTTTGAAACTCCCTAATGTGGAGTTCTGCATCTTCCTCAACTAGCCCATTAAAAATGGGTAGCGGGTAACCTAGAGCCAGAAAATCCATCGTTCCTGTAGGAATTGCAATAGGCTGCGCCATGACGAGGATTGGATTTGCACTAGGAATAAGGGACGGTGGGGTTACACCTCCCGCACTTGATGTAAACTGGCTTATGGAAGAAAGGGGAGCACTAGAGCTTCCACCTTCTCCTAACTTACTACTTGTGGCACAAAGACCACTAGATCCACTCCCTCGTAAGGGTTCAGCACCGCTACGCTTAGGAGAATATCTCCTAAAAATTTCAGCACGTTGCCTAGCTCTTTCGTCTCTCTCTTGCTTTTGGATTTCTGCTAGACGATGCTTATCAATAAATAACGGATCAATCTCAGTATCCTTTGGCATAAACTGCTAGTTGGTCCCTAGACAACCAAGATTCGAGGACCACCACTTTTAAGCGGCTCTCGGCAGACGCACCACTGATGGAACCTAGAACGGGCCGGCACTGGCTCATGCACTAGCCGGACCTCTATCACACGCGCTCAACAACCCCACGGCCTCGCGACCAGGAGCGTTGATGACACATACATTGCCTTCCTAAATATCTTGTGTTTGTATTACGTCGTTTGTAGTTCACTCTTCTCTCACCCACTACTCCTCAGAGGGAGTCCCTTACACATTGCCAAATGGCACGAAGCACAGACATAGGGGGTCCTCCAATGGCTGAATGCCGCCACCCCTCTGCAACTCTCCTACACCTTGGGGATTGGCCCCTCGATGCGTCGCTCAACATATAAACATTTCGTACAAAACCCACTCAAGGTACCATTTAATCGTATACAGGAATGTACCATTGTCCTTACTTCTCTTTCCCCTAGACCCCATGACTAGCCTATGGCTTAGGGTGTCCTGTCTCCCACTCAACGTGGGTCAAGGTCCTAATGAAAGCAATTGCTGTGCATCCAGGATTTCTGATACTTTAAATATTTCCATGATTTATGCATATTGTGGATGCTAAGTGCTCAAACAATTATAAAATCAATATTGTGCACATGTGGAAAACATCCTTTCAATGATTTTCAACTACCGTTCTTATGCGGCGTTGCACGAACCTAGCACCGAGGAAACCCTCGTGCTACTAGGCTCTTATTTTATAATTATTCACCGACCTATATGGCATGCAAACAAAAACAACAATCTTTTCATCATCTTACTTCGCATTTAGACACATTCTAACCACTCTACCCTCCCATCGATCAAATGTTGCATTGTGGTATGGATTTATAGGGCATTTTGCCATCATTTTATGTGTAAAAAGCGAGAAAAACACACTAGAATAAGAAGGTGGGATTGAACTGAGGCAAATCCTCATGCTTTAGTCCCCACAAACATTCACAAACATTGTTCTTAATTTTCATTAATTTTCCGCACCCAAAATGCAATTTTCCCCTATTTTTAGTGATTTTTCTCTATTTTCCATGTATTTTCCCTTATTTCCTGCATTATTTTATTACTAAAAATTCAAGCTAGGTTATGGGTTGTGGCCCTTAGTTCCTTCTTGTAGCAAAAATTAAAATTTAGTTGGTGTTCCTATTCATTTTTTCATTTTTATGCCCAAAAACATCATTTTCCCTTGATTTTCCATATTTTACGTGTTTTAGTGTATTATTTTGAGCCACAAGATGCATATTTTTTTGATTTTCTGATTATGATCAACAAGTACTCATGGAAAACAGCAACATAAACAATTTTTAGTCCACATGAACAACATTTCATCAATCAAACGCCATGAAAACTCAAATTTCCTTTGAAAAAATTGAATTACCGCTTATTTGCGTGTTTCGGGTTTCATGTCCATGGCTACAGATCTGAAAATCAACAACACTTCATGCTCATGATGGTCACAAGTCACCATTTCCAGCCCGTGGAGCAATCCGATCCATGCCGGACAAGCCTCCACCATTCTTTCTTCTTCCTTCTTCTTCCCACATGAACTCTCTCTTGGAGGAGAGAGAAATACTGATTTTATCTCTCCCTCTATAGGCTGCCATTGACTACGTAAACCGGAGTGATGCAGAGCGGAGATCGAGTGTAGTTTCCCTCTGCAATTGGATTCATGGCTTGTATTGAAGCTCTCATCTTGATTTGTGGGGGGGGGGGGGGGGGGGGGCGCCGTTTTTTTCGCCAGCCTGCAACAGTCGCCACCCCCCCTCCACCACGATTTTCCAAAGGGGGGGTGCCCCTTCACAAAGGCACCCCCTCATTTCTCAATTTTTTGGGCACCTCCCAATTCTTGACCGGCCTTTTGGCATTTTCACTGCCTCTCGTGCATACGGTGTCCAAATCGCAGTCTGAAAATTTATGTGAGCTCGTCTCGGCATCCCGCACTGATTGATAGCTCCACTGACTGGCACAAGCGCATGGAAAAATTACTAAAAATCTACAAGTGTTGCCCGAGCGTCCTTAGAGCACTTTGATGCTTAAAATCGTCCTAGGTCGAGCCGCCGCCTTTGACATTGGATATTTTTCCCTTGATATTCATAATTTTTAGCTATTTTTAAGCAATTTCCGGTACCAAAATTATGCTCTCAATATATTGAGAGAGAGTGTGAGTGAGTGAATGAGTGAGTGTGTGTGTGTAGGTGTAGAAACTGTCAAGACGACGCAAGGTGAATAAGTAATTGTAAAATTACCTAGGTTGAAATATTAGAACAATTCTAAGAGAAGTAACTTTACGATTTAGGGTATAGTCAATGGGGAATACAAGGGGGACCTAGGGGCACAGGGGAAAAGAAGGTGTAAATATCATCACTTTATAAGTGCCTTGATGACTCCCAATAGTTGAATGTGTGTGTATATTTGAATCCCCTTGATTACACATAAATCCCAAGTTATATATTTGAATACACATGCACTCTTTGACAATTATCTCTCTCATCAATATCTCTCTCTATATTTTTTATTTTTCATTATTTCATTTCCTTTCTATTTTTTATTTTCCCCCCTCTCTCTCTCTCTCATTTTTCAATGTTGAGTATTTGATTTCCTCTTTGTTTTTCCTTTTTCACTATTTTTTAGTCCCATGTATCTTTCCCTCTCCCTCCCACCTCTCTCTCTCTCTCTCTCTCTCTCTCTCTCTCTCTCTCTCTCTCTCTCTCTCTCTCTTTGGGGGTAAAGGCGCCTCTACCTAGCCACCTGTGTATTACTACACTAACAATACCACACTTGCACATTGTAGGCCATTAGGCATCCATCGTTGTCACTTCATTCTTTATTCTTTCAGTGACATTTGAATAAAAGGAAGGCCGGTCACACATTGTGATTGTTGGAGTTCCCACATTGTGTGTGTCTCTCTCTTGCTCTTTCTCCTTCCACCATAGCTCTTGCTCCCACTCATGCTTCCACTTCACGACTCACCTCCCTTCAATTGGTATCAGAGCCTTCTTCTTTGCAACCTCTCGACACACTCTCAGCTTCCATTTGAATACCTATAGCAGTCATCTCTTTATTGGTAGCCATAGCCACTCCGTTCAAGCTTCCTATCGATTGCATTGAGCATTCTCGAGCAAGTTGGAGTAGCCCCCCCATAGCCCTCACCTTGTTGATGCAACATCACATTGTGTGAAACATGCCCTTTTTTTAGCAGTAGCTCATGTTTTTCATCTCCTACATCATATCTTCTTCATTGGGAAGCTATACAAGCACTTATACATTTGGTTTTGATGATTGGCATTGATCCTTCCACTCTTGGAATTCAAATTGAGTGCTAAGCTTTATTTTTGGACTATTATAATAGTCCACAGATTGTCATAAAATAGGGCAACACTTATCTTTGATGTCTACACTCATTGTCATTGGTTGGATGATGCCCGGTTTATGCTCGATCGATGCTTATATATTTGGGGATGCTATATCATTGCTTGGAGTTGATTTTGGACTGATTTAGGCACTTCATTTACTCTATTTTGGTTGAGGGTTGCTAGCTGAAAATACATGTAGCATAACTCTATTTAATGCTTCTATGGTCAGCTTTGTTGGTCTTATGATGCCTGGTTATGTTGGGGTGATATCTGCATGTATGGGAATGCTATGCCCATGTTATGGATTGGATTTGGAGCTGATTTTGGTACTAAAATAACTTGGTTTGATAGTGTATTCATTGTTGTATATAGCAGGGCTAAACCTCTTTTCATAGGGATTTTATATGCCTATTGCTCTTGGCATGATTCGGGTGTTCTATATGCACTACTAATGTGTACCATTGATGCTAGTACATTGGTATATCATATGCCCATGATTTGAAGTGTCTTTGAGCTTGATTTGAGGGCTAATTTACTCAGTTTTGATAGTGAATTTATCACTGTAATAACCAGAGATGAAGCTTATTTGGTCAGTGTATGCTCTAACTATTATTGGTCACAAGTGCTTCTACAGCGACTCATATGACTACACAGATGTATACAAAGGTTGGCACATGTCTTGTATTGCTCTGGAATGCCTTTTGACTTTTGATTGAGCTCCGTCTTGGTTGGCATTTAATTGACATTGGTCTACAGTGGCATGCTTTGTGTCATTCATTATGCCTATGGTCTATGCTTGACCCTTTGTCGGTACATGCTTTGACGCATATGTCAAAAATGCATGCTCCTTGCATTGTCTATGTTTGATTGCCACTTGGAGCTTTAGTTGGGTGTTCATTTGCATACTTTGGAGCTCTTGGATGCTTATTTGGGTTGTTAAATATTTGAACTTGATTGTTACATGATATACTAGATGTTATAGGTGATGCTCGATTGATCCCTTGCTCTGGATGCTCCATTGATATACGGTCTTGGCTCCATGATGCCTTATGTATTCACATGCTATCTTTGAGCTTGGTTGCTCGATTGACATCGATCTTTCTACCAGTGGGAGTTTCATGCTATCTATGGATATTGCAGAGCTTGTGGTTTATGCAATTGAGCTTCTTTAGTAGATGAGATTATCTCTTACATGTCTATGCTCTTGATAGATACTTGGCTGCATTGGATACTTTTGGTCCTATCACTTAGGCATACACCTAGCTTGGCTTACTCTTTGAGTTCTTTATGCCAAGGTTGTATCCTTCTATTGACATCGATTGCTCTCTGTCACATTTGGGTGTTTGGCTCAATGTGGTTCTTGGCTACTATAGTGTTTGCTACATGCCCACTTCATGCAATATTTGACTTGACAATCATACTTGACTTGGGATCACTATTGGCTCATTGTTTGCTCTCTTTTTCTCACTATTGTGATTTATTATAGTAAGCTATTTTAATGTAGATTGTGATGTATTTATTGAGCTTAATCATGTCATTTTGATGTACTTTTGGTAATATTTGGTGGAAAGTTGGTCATTTTAGTAGTTTCTCTTATTTTCAGCTTGTTTTGCCAGTGATTTTGGCATGTATACTACTAATTACAACATGTTATTTTCTGTGTAGTCTACCTTTGTTTGACTCATTATGGCTGGTCATCTCAAAGATATAGCTTTTTTTAACATTGCCAAGTTGGATGGAACCAACTATGGCTACTAGAAGTCTCAAATATGATAGGTTTTGGTGCAAAAATTACAGATTAAGCCATTAACAAAAACAGGTCTTAAACCCGAGAACATGGATGATGATGATTGGGGCTGATTTAGATGCACTATGCAAGTCCACTATCATTTTATCACTCTTTGAGAAGAGGTCCACAATAATGTTGTTAAAGATGAAGATTGGAGTGCATGGAATCTATGGGAAAAGATTCAGGAACTTTATGCAAAGCAGAGCCCTACTTCATAGATGTATTGGCTTAAACAATTGATGGATCTTTGCATGAAGGAGGGGCCCCCATTGTGGCTCAATTTAGCTAGTTTCATTCTATCATGAATATTCTACTTCAATAGGGTACTGAGTTTCACAATGATCTACATCCTTTGTTTCTGCTTGGAACTTTACCTGAGTCTTGTGATATAATTTGCACTACGATTTGTACCAACAAACTTGATGGGCTGAAATTGAAAGATGTAGAGAGTGCTCTTTTGACTAAAGAAATTAACAAGAAAAAAAATGATGCTTCCCACAGTTCACTTGCTTTATCCATTAGAGGTGGCAAAAGTGACAAGAAAGATAATGATTGTCATGGGAAGGACTCTTAGAAGTCACGGTCTAAGTCACATGCATGTAAGCAAGTCCCATGGACGTAAATCTAATCTTACATGCCGTTATTGTGGGAAAGCAGGACACATACGACTGCAGTGCCATAAGATGTGCGATGATAATCACAAATAAAAGGAGAAAGAAAAAGTGTAGGATAAATCCAATGGTCACACTATTATACCTGCAAAGTTCAACATAAATATTGAGGGGATAAATGCCATGCAACTTGAACAACCTCTTCATGTGATGCCTCTCTCAGTCTATGTATGCACAATGTTGGCTCTTGGATTCGGATGTATCTTTTCATGTGACCCCCTATCATGAGTGATTTCATACCTATCGCAATGTATCTGGTACTATGCGCTTAGGTGATGATCCGTCTTTTGCTATTGTTCGCATTGGTGATGTCACTCTCTACAATATCCCTATGGTAGCACTTTTGTTTTGCATAATGTACGTCATGTACCTGCACTAGTTAAAAGCCTTATATTTGCTGGGCACCATGGTGATACAGGTTATCATATATGCTTTGGTGATTCTACATGGAAGATAACTTGTGGTAGGCTTGTTCTTGTAAGAGGTGCTAAGTCTCGCAGCCTCTACCCCTTGGTTGTATCTGGTACTATTGACCATGTTTTGTCAGTGGGTTCTATCCCACATGTATCTCTCTAGCACGCTGGTCTTGGGCATATGTCACTTAAGGGAATAAAAATGCTTAGTGCTTTGCAGTATCTTCCACTTTTTTGACTACTTGCATTTTGAGTGGTGTGATCATTGTTTATATGGCATGCATACTAGGAATTCGCATGGAAAGTCTCATATTCCACACATGGGTGAGCCTTTGGCTTTTATACATTCAGATGTATGTGGACCCATGCCCTGTTAGTCATTAGGGGGTGTGAAGTACTTTGTCAAATTTATTGATGATTATCCATGTAAGGTTTGGGCTTATCCCATAAAGTAAAAATTTGATGTATTGGTAGTCTTTCATCTTTGGCTTGCTTTAGCAAAGAACTAGTCTAGGCATAGGCTAAAATGCCTAAGGACTGATAACGAGAGTGAGTACGTCTCACATGCCTTTGAGAAGTTTTGTGATGAGCGGGGTATTAAGTGTCAGTTGACCACCCCTTACACCCCTCCCCACAATTGTATGGTGGCTGAGCGTATTAATAGGACTATCTAGGAGAGGGTCTATAGTATTCTTAGCCAAACAAGCTTACCACAATATTTTTGGACTAAGGTAGTCTCTACTACTGTGTATCTCATTAACATGTCACCTTAGTGGTATTGACTTCCAAGTTGCAGAGGAGGTATGGACAGGAAAGCCTCCCTCATATGCTCATTTGTGTGTCTTCGGATGTGAGGCCTTCTGCTATGTGCTCAAGGATAAATGCAAAAAGTTGGATCCCAAAAGTGTGAAAATGCATTTTCCTTGGCTATGGAGATGTAGATGAGATGGGATACCATCTTTCGGATCCACAGGCGTGGAAAGTGATCCACAGCCATGATGTTGTATTCCATGAGGACAAACTCCATATGCAACCTGAGAAAGTTGTTGAGATACACATGGTTATCTTTTAAGAGGAGCCCCTTGCTCCCGCACACTAAGAAAAATTAATTACTATTAACAAGAATGATCTTTTGCAGTTTTGTCTATACACCATCTTGGTGTTTGACTCTCATTGTAATGGTGTCCATATGCTTGGTGGGTCATTACATCTTCAAGCACCATGGCTATCATTCAAGTGTGACTAGTGGCCTTTTGGGATAGATTGTTAGATGCAAAAAAAATCATGGCAGCCTAATGCATTTATGATAGATGATGCCCTTGCAAAAATACATTTAGCACATAATGCATCTATAGAATCATTCCTCCACATTATTATTATGTCATGTGATTTTATATTGCATTATACAAGGAATTGGAGGTTCATATTGCTAGCCTTTATCATACAATAGCCAATAATTGATGGAAAAATAGGAAGATAATAAATTGCACAAGAGAAGAGTATTTCACAAAAATTGCATGACACAAGATTGGGTACAATCTACCTCCATGCATAGGTGAGGACCTCCCCTATGCATATATTTATAATGTTCAATTAAGCTTTTGTGCTCAAAATGCATTGAAAGTATCCTTTTTAAGTTCTTACTTTTCCTTTCCTTACCCATGACTTGCTTTTGTGTAAATAAATTAAACATGTCCTATTCTAAATAGGTTTATAATAAAAATAATATTTTTAATGAATCATCCAAAATAAATATGTTGTGCATATGTCCATACAAAGTTCTTGTGCTAAAAAGTGCATACAAAATACAATATTTTCTATCATATTTTTCTATGCTGTGAAGTGCAAAAACTCCATGCATTAAATACACATTATAAATAATAATTTTACATAAATTTGTCTAATTATATGCTCACCATAAGATCAAACACATTAGTATCCTTCCATCTATCTACCAAGCATAATGTGACTATTATCAAATGCACGTGTTCATGCAATAAGTCACAAATTATGTAGCAAATAGACAAAATCCACATAATCAAAGTCATTTAATTTTATATTATTAAATTATATTTTTATAAAGTAAAATTATATTTATTTATAAAGTTATATTTGTTATAAAATAAATGTATAAAATTATATTGATTTATAAAATAAAAGTATGGTAATTTACAAAATTTAGATGATTTTGATTATTATAGATTTTGTTTATTTGTTGCATAATTTGTGGGCTTATTGCACAAATATGTGCATGCGATATTAATTCATTTATGCCCGGTAGATATACAGAAGGATATAATGTGTTTTATCTTGTGGTAATTGGATAATTAGATGGTGTTAGGTGGAATTATTTGTTGGAATGCACATTTTAACACATGGAATTTATGTGCCATAGAAAAATATTATTGAAAATGCGATATTTTGTATGTGCTTACATTACATGAGTATATGCATAATGCAATTATTTTGGATGTATTTATTAGAATATATAAAATATTATTTTTGGTTATGAAGCTATTTAGAATAAAGTGTGTTTGATTTATTTACACAAAAGCAAGTAGTGCAAGGAAAGGAAAAGCAAGAAATTAACAAGGATGCTTTTAATGCATTTTGAGCATAAAATTTAATTGAATTTTACAAATACACACATGGGGGAGGTGCTCACCCATACATGGAGGGAGATTGTACCTAATCTTGTGTAGTGTAAGTTTATGGAATTTCCTTCTATTGTGCAATTTGTTTACTTTCTATTTTTTTTAAATCAATTATTGGTTGTTGTATAATGAAGACTAGTAACATTGGTATCAAAGCTAGTTGATTGGTGGGCGTGTCAACATTGACTACAAGGCATACATCCATAGTGTATGGTTCACTTGTTACCATCATTAGGGCACATTGCATTATCCCATTAATCATAATCTATGCACAAAGGACTTTGGCTTCATGGACTCCTTTCTACATCAATTATGTCCCTTTCTCCAACCTTACAAGGTAAATACTTTCTCTTTTTGATTCCTCAACCCACAAAACCGAGGTCTTAGTGGAAAAACCACTCTCATAGTGGTTTGGAGGGAAGCTAGTGGTTTTGTGGTGGAGGAGGAATTAGTAAGATTGGGGGAGAAAACATGGTTTGTGCTACTCATCCAAGCTCCAAAGTGCCCTCATTTCTTGATGAACTATTGAGAGGTGTTGTTGCCCTGACAGATGACTGCCCTTATTCTTGCTACCTACGCCATTTGATGTTGGTTAAAGATAATTTTTTTAATTTTAAGCTTTTAAGCTTAACGCACTTAATAAGCTTGTTGGGTAGCACCAATTTTTTCTAAGGGGGAGGGGGCATTATCTAATACCCCTTTTCTAGTGTTCTATTTCATCATTGAATTTTTTATATCTACAAGCACTACTCTTGCATGGGGAAACTTTCCAATCCACTCTTAGGCACTTGAAACAATTTTACTTGGTCTCATATGATAGGATTTGATTTAGTAGATTCATACATCACTTTTATGAAGGATCTTGAATAGTAGCTTGCTAATATTGATGAGATTATTCAAAATGCATCTCTTGTCTCAACTAACTTGGCTAGTCTACATGAGTCATAATGAGAGTTTTGCTACCAAAATCTACTTGCTTGCCAAAGGGAATGCCAATGTATAGACATTTGATGAGTTGATACCACACTCCACTTGCTTTTGAAAGGGAATGCCAATGCATACACATTTGATGAGTTAGTTTCCATGTGATTTTGATTTGATAGTCCACTTCTCTCTTTGGAGGCAAAGACATTGGTGTGACCGAAATATGTCTTTATACTCTTCCAAGAGTTTACATAAGCAAGAGTCTATCTATTTTGAAGATAAGGATTGTTGATTTTCATCCACCTTGGAAAGAAGAAGAGTGAATTTGCAAGAATAGCATTAATCTCTCTCTCTTGAGCTTCTTTAGGCTAGTCAATTCCAATTGTTTCTTCTCAATTTCACAAAAAATAACATGTTGTCCATTCCAAGTAAACTCCATTTGCATGTGTTTAAGGTCTGTGGAAAACTTGTCAAGCCTTTTAATCCAATAATTGAAGTCAATAACAATATCAATAGGACCCATCTCAGTGCTATGAGATCCATTATAGTGCTAAAATATATTGATAAGATGCTAGGATTGTGTAGGCATACTTGCTAATTTCATATGCTCCATTGGCCACTTGTATTCTAAAAGGGACATTCCATCTCTTGGGATACAACTTCAACCTATCAAAGTGTTGTTGACAAACCTATGAGTGATGTCCATATCAATAAGAATGTGAGTCATTTTTCCATTGATAGTCCCTTTGAGCCTTAATGTATTCTCCCCTTGCATCTAGTCCATGCATCATGAGAAAATAGATCATATCATTGAAGAGTGTATCTCTTTCAACAAGTAGAAACTAACCATATAAAATGGGAACCCATCCATAGAGCTAGATCACTCATCATAAGTTTTCTCTCCAAGATCATGTGTCTCATTCACAAGTAGATGTTGTCTTTGCTTAAAGTAAATTCCCTTCAAGAGAGTCTTCATTTGAGTCTTCCATAATGATCATACTTATTTTTGCATTCTTTGCCTTACACTTGCCTTTATGATCAAGAGATTGTTTTTCACCGCATTTAAAGCATAAACCTTTGGAATCAATATCTCTTAACTTGTAACTAGATAGATGTTTACTATTGAAGAGAGTGAGCCCAAAGTGGAAGCATGTGAGTGGAAGCAAGAGCTATGGTGGAGAGAGAGAGAGAGAGAGAGAGAGAGAGAGAGAGAGTGTGTGTGTGTGTGTGTGTGTGTGTGTGTGAACTTCAATAATGACAATGTGTGACTACCTTTCCCTTTATTCAAATGTCACTAAAAGAATAAAGAATGAAGTGATAGTGATGGGTTCCAGCCACCTATAGTGTACAGGTATGCGGGTACTATCAGGGTAGTAATACATAGGTGACTAGGCACAAGCGCCTTTACCCCCAACAACCTCCCTCTTAAAGGAAAATGTGCCCCTAGTGATGAGGAGAGAACAAAAAGAAAAAAAAAGACAAAGTATGAATGTACATAAGTAAAATAGGATGAGAAAAGACATCATCTCATCCAACACTCATCAACTTCCTAAGGAAGGCAAAATGCTCTACTGATGAGAGACTTTTTATGAGCAAATTTGTAAGGTTTTGGCCATTTGAGATCTTGACAAGGTCAGCAAAGTTTTCCTTAATGACCTCTTTGATGAAGTGGTAATGCGTCTCAATGTGTTTCATCTTTGCATGGAATTAAGATGGCATTCTTACATGGGGACTTGGATGAGGATATGTATATGTAGCAAACTAAGGGCTTTGAGAAAAACACCTAGTATGAAAGTTGAGGAAGAGTCTTTATAGACTTAGGCAGAAACCGAGGGAACGGTATCATAATTTTGATGTGTTTACACACTCATAGGGTTACTCCCATAGTGATATGGATTTGTGTCTTTATAAAAATAAGGCCCATGATGGTAGCCTTATTATTTTGGTGCTATATGTTGATTACATGCTAATTGCTAAGATTTCTCATGATGAGTTGGATCCTTTGAAGACTCGGCTTAAGAAGATATTTGAGATGAAGGACATGGAGTATGCCTCTCACATACTTTGTATGCGCATTGTGCACAATTGCTCTAAAGGAATCCTCTACCTATCACAAAAAGGAGTACAATTATAAAGTCTTAACTAGTTCCATAATGCAAGGTGGTAAGCCTATTGGTTGCCCATTACCTTCTCATATGAAGCTCAATAAGGTAGATTGTTCCTGGCCAGATGATGAGAAGGTTGACATGGACAAGATCCCATATATATCCATGGTGGGTAGCTTGATGTATGCCATGATAGCCACATTTGCAATGGAAGTTATAGCTCGCTATATGATGACACTTGGTAGGTAACATTAGATGTAGTGAAAGGTATCATGAGATATCTTAAGGGCACTATAGATATGTACATCCATGTCCTCACATCGTATAATATCTAGCACATAGAGTGCTTTCACACACATATACACACACCCACAATACTAAGAGTGCACTCTCAACACCCCCTTTTAAGTGAGGTGTTATCTTTTATGTTTTCACCCATCCAATGTAGCATTGCGTAACCACAATTGCTATCTCTCAACATCTTAGCACTCCCCTTCAATACTATATTGGAGTGTTTACATTGTCAAAAGACATGGATCTAGAGCATGGCATGAGATATGGAGGATGGAAGATGTAGACAAGACTCATATAGACATAGACAGCCAACTATCACACAAGTGAATTAGATTCCAAGATTGAGACTTGGACTCATAAACACAATCTTATGTGTAAGAAAATGACACGGACACTTGATTGAAGGACAAAAGTACTATGACATTGCATTGAAAAGTGAACCAAGTACATCATTATATAGTCTCTGACCTTTCTCCACTCTCCTCACTATGGATGTGGGATACAAGAGCCTCTATTGGGCATCATCATTTGCCCTCTTTTTCAACACCCCCCCTCAAATGATGAGTTCCTACACCTGTTGGAAATTTTCCCCCCTACACATAGACATGGCCTCGGAGACTTGCTCTTAGGCAACCTAGTCAAGTCAAGCTTGAAACTTTACATTCTTGGTAGGTTTTTACAAGATAACATCTACTATGGAAAAATATAGCTTTTTATCAAAACAATTAGTCATAGTTGTTGTTGTAGATAGCAAAAGCATATTCTTATTTTTCTCTTTCATTCGTGAATTGATTCTAATGGTGATCATCTTGCACCTATTGGGCTCTTTTCTTGTGAAAACATTCACTGACTACATGGCCAGTCTTACCACAATAGTGACATATAATCCGATCCTTATTGTTGTTGTTGATGAATCCTCAACCTCTTCCTTTAGGTCCAGCAACTCCTTTGGTGTATAAGAGGTTTTCCTTAGATGATGGGACACCATCTTTTGCATTCTTGTTCTTCTATTTATTCTTTTCATCAAGAAGAGAGTGATCAATATCTTTTTGTGACAAATTAGGTACATTGCTGAGAGTAGAGACAAGATTTTCATAAGGATCCTGGTTTACACTAGCAAGGAGTACAACAATGGCTTCATCTTCATCTATTATTTTCTTCAAAGTAGCAAGTTGAGTTTTTAGACTTTTGAATTTATTAATATGCATAGTCATTGAAGTGTTATCTTTTATTATGTCAAGCTTGTAGAGCCGCATTAATAACTTGACCTTAGAGTTTTTGACTTGACTTCCAAAGATCCTGTCAAGCTCATCCCAAGACTTTTTAGCATCTCTGAAGCCAAAGATATGGTGCAATGCATCATCAGAAAATATCTAAGCAATAATATCTAGAGCTTTATTATTCACCTTTTTCCACTCTTTGGACTTTGGTTCTTTAGGCTTTTCTTGGACACTTCCAAGGATTTTTCCATCTTCACTTTCTTCTTCCTCCTCTTCCTCAAACAGGTCCCACAAGTCCTACATGAGGTGATACACGGTCTTCTCCTTCTAGGCATGAAATCCTTCTCCATTGAACTTGGCTATTTTCTCAAGCTCTACCATGTTTATCAGCTTCAAATAACCAACAAAAGAGTTGTAGTTCAATGTGTCAAGAGACACAAGAAGATCAGTTTCAACCTGAGTATCAATGGATACTATTCTTTGAGCTTAGTGTTGGATGTCGGTGCTTGATATGGTTATTGATTTGAAGTGTTGCTCTTGCTGGGAACTAAGTTTAGGCTCAAATAAGATTGGCATAGACTTTAGTGAGTTGGAATGAAGTGAAAAACTAAAGTGGGAGAAGAACTTGAGCTTGGTGTTGAAATAACTATGATTGCCCTTTAGGGTTTGCAAATAGGGGCTTGATTTTTCTCTGATTGCAAATCATAGAGGTGATCATTTGGGGAACCCTTTGAGTGGAAGAGAGGTTAGGTATGGATCTTTAAAAGCCCTATAGTTGCAGGGAAAATCACACAGCATAGGAGACAAATTGACATATGGACTAGAATCGGTGCAATTCTAAACATCAACTTTAAAAACCATAATGCTGGACTCTAGGCAAAGCAATATTAAGCTCTAATGATCTGATATAGAGAAGATTTAGAACCCCCAAGTAGGGTAGTTGGATATGGCAACCATGAAAGCTAGAATGAAGGTAGAGGTGAAAATGAGGACATAAGCTAGCATTGAGCTGGACTAAAGTAAAGAAAGCTTGAGAGACCAGAGAGAGAGCTAGATTAAGTTGGGCCATGCTCAGCTGAGCTCTGATACCATGTCAAAAGATGTGGATCTAAAGCATGGCATGAGCTATGGAGGATGGAAGATGTAGACATGACTCATGTAGACATAGACATAGACAAGACCAACTGTCACACAAGTGAATTAGTTCCAATATTGAGACTTGGACTCATAAACACAATATTTTATGTAAGACAATGACAAAACACTTGATTGAAAGACAAAAGTACTATAACATTGCATTGAAAAGTGAACCAAGTACATCATTATATAGTCTTTGACCTTTCTCCACTCTCCTCACTATGCATGTGGGATACAAGAGCCTCTACTACTGGGCATCATCATTTGCTCTCTTTTTCAACATACATGACTAGACACATCTAATCCCACCATATGCATGTCACTATATGTGTACAATGTTTATTTGAGTGCCACTTTCCAACCCTTACTTTTTGAACTACCATAGTGTTTAGGAAAGGCATGACAAACCCACTTCTACATTTAACATATGCAACTCACATACCATACGGTCATAAATTTGTTTTTGAGATCTTGGGTAGAGAGACCTTACACAAGCCAATTTTTGTGCAACCTCATCTCAAACAACCTTTGTCAAGAAAACACACACACACACACACACACACACACATTTTGAGCCTCTAAGTGGACTCAAGTAGAGTAGCCTCATATCGTAGGTAAAATACACTTTTTCATTTTGAGCTTCTCAAGCTCGGGTATGGTGATGCACAATACAAATGTGAATCATCCAAGCATTTGTATGGTTTCTTTGGTGTGAATAATTCTTTGCTATCTATTCTTTAAAAAAACTACCACACGTCTTTTTCTTCATTATTATCTTATCTTCTTCTTCTTTTGCTTCTAATTCTTATCTTTTTTTCTTCCTGCTAAGATTCGTCTTTTGCTGCATCATCTTGCACTCCACTAAAGTTGCTGCTAATCTATGTCACTCTTCATCTCTTCCATGTTGGTGTTCAACCATCTCAATGGCACACTTGGGCTCCATAACTACTACTACTCATGTAGCTACCATCATTCTTTTTTTAGCCTATGAGTAATAGTTGTCATTCTTTTTTAGCATGCATTTGACATCATTGCCTACCAGACTTACCTGTGACTACACAAGAGGCACATGAAATGAACATCTCAAAGAATGTGACCCTTCAACTGACAATAAGAATATGGATCTCTCATTCATTCCTGATGGCTATGATCCATTTGACATTGTTTCCTACCAAACTTACCAGTGACTACACAAAAGGCACATGAAATGACCATCTCAAAGAATGTGACCCTTTGATTGACAATAAGAATATGGATTTCTCATCCATTCTTGATTGTTATGATCCATTGGCTGTAGATATAGCCTATAGAGTGGCTCATTCTACAATTGATGAAGGGGAACTATAGCTAGCCTCTACCAACTACTCAATGGAATAGTCCTCTCCATATTTTCTCACTCCTTAACACTACTCAATGTTTGGTAGAGTAAAACCTTTTTAACATATACCTTGTAATCCACAAATACAAATAGTAGCAATACCAAAACTTCCATCACCCTTCACCTATTTCTCACCATAATCTCAATCTACAATAGCCAATACACTTTTTATTTTCTACTCTATTAATGACTTAGAATCCTCCCCTTGCAATCTATGCTGAGATTTCGATTGTTGGGTTGGCTTGATGGCCTCCTCTTGAACACATGCCACTTATCACAATGCTAGCTACCTTAATTGTAAACATGCTACTCCTCTATCTACAATTTCCATTAGCCAACCATGCTTACAACATCAACTTGCAACTCATCACAATGTGCTTTGTTTGTGTTTCAGTTTTTTTGCACCATTGCATGCACTTACAATCACTTATACTCCTATTCCATGGGTCTCATGTTATGCACCATTTATCAACAACTCACGAATTCACAATGATAGTAGGCTAGGAGCAACTGTAATAGATCTCCCTATCCTTTGAAGCCCTCTCACTATATTTCTTATAGCCTTGTAACTCCATATGAGAGGTTGTATGGTCATAAACCTGACATTTCACACTTGAAGGTATTTGGCAGCATTGCATATGTGCATGTTCATGATGAAAAGAGGAAGAAATTGGATCCTAAAGATGTCAAG
Organism: Lygodium microphyllum; assembly: GCF_053477565.2. Lineage (NCBI taxonomy): Eukaryota > Viridiplantae > Streptophyta > Polypodiopsida > Schizaeales > Lygodiaceae > Lygodium > Lygodium microphyllum. Next base: position 44,727,101 of record NC_141141.1, on the reverse strand, counting down.
AGTGTGTTCCTTTGTTATGCACAAGACCGAAAAGCTTACAAGTGTTATGCACCATCTACAAATGAGACATTGATTAGTAGATATGTTGTTTTTTATGAGCTAGCATCATGGTATGGTAATCCTATTGCAGTGGCTATTGATGGATTAGAGAGCACTAGTAATGTTGAAAATAGACCTACAATGAGTACATCTATGAGTGGTCCTATAGGTGATGGGTCACCTACAATAAGTCCTTGGTCAGGATGCTTGTGGAGTCATCCTCCTACGTCCACTGACACGGATATGTCAGTGAGGGGAGATTGGATAAGGGAAAATAAAAGATGCTTGAGGATGTGGCAGGTCCACTTACAGCAGGTTATGAGTCATCTAACAAGGACAGTTTGGATAGTGAGTTGGGCATTCCATCTGTTATGACACCTGGAGCAAGGCAGAGTCGTTATGTACCGCCTCATGAGAGGCAAGCTCAGAGTGAGCCATAATTACAGAGACCTGAGAGAGTCAAAAAACCAGTTGACAGGTTTACATACACTAGTTATTCAGCCCTCCATTATGCATATATGGCTAGTGTGACAGGTTAAAAAGAACCTACAAAGTTTGATGATGCAGCTACATATGATAACTAGTGTGCTACCATGGATGAGGAGTATGCAACTTTGGCTGAAAATGAGACATGAAAATTGGTTGAGTTGCCTGAAGGAAAAGTCCCCATTGGTTGCAAATGGGTGTACAAGGTTAAGTGCAAGTCAGATGGTTTGTTAGAATTCTATAAGGCCAAGCTCGTTGCAAAAGGGTATGCACAACAATATGGCCTTGACTATGAAGAGACTTTCAGTCTGGTGGCTAAAATGGCAACAGTCATAACTGTCATTGCTTTGTCAGCATGCAAAGGCTAGAAATTATGGCAAATGGACGTCAAGATTTCTTTCTTGAATTGATTTGGTTGAGGAAGTATATATGGAGCGACCTGAAGGCTATGTTTACCCGGACTTTCCTACACATGTATGTAAGCTGAAAAAACTTTGTATGGACTGAAATAGGCACCTAGAGCATGGAATGCTCAGATCAATAGTTATTTACAACAACATGGATTTAGATTGGGTGATGCAAATCACAGTCTATTCACGAAGAAGACAGATCATGGATATGTGTTTCTAGTGGTTTATGTAGAAGATCTTATCATCACTGGAGATGATGAAGACGGCATTGATGAAATTAAATCATGTTTATAGGCTGAATTCAGAGTCAAAGACCTTGGTGAACTAAAGTATTTTCTTGGGATTGAGGTAGTCTCTACGCCTCAAGGTATATGGCTGCTCCAGAAGTAGTATGCTCGTGACATGTTACAGAAGTATGGTATGGTTGAATGCAAGCCTATGGAGACACCTCTTGATCAAAATGTTAAGTTGCAGATTGATGTTGGGAATGACATAGAGAATGTGAAGATGTATCGGCAAATGGTGGGCAGCTTGATATACTTGACTATTACACGTCCTGACTTATGTTATGCAGTGGGGCTGATTAGTCAGTTCATGTAAAAGCTTCGCAAACCACATTTAGATGCAGTCAGGAGGATCATGAGATATATAAAGGGTACTATAGATTATGGGTTGTTTTATGCATATGGAAAATCCCTTGACTTAACAGGGTTTACTGATGCTGATTGGGCTGGTTGTATGACGGGAGGTCAACCAGTGGTTATGCATTTGGATTGGGCAACAGTATGATCAATTGGCAAAGTAAGAAATAGCCTACTGTTGCATTGTCTAGTACAAAAGCTGAGTACAAAGGAGCTGCCTTAGCGGCTTGCAAAGCAGTTTGGTTGATGAAACTACTGAAAGACTTGGGAATACAGCTGGAAAGTAGAGTGAGATTGCATTGTGATAACCTCAGTAGTGTTATATTGGCTAGCAATCCTGTCTACCATGCTAGGTCCAAACATATTGAGGTTCACTACCATTTCATCAAAGAAATGGTTCTTACAGGGTAGATAGACTTGATTCATGTGAAGACTAGTTAGAATATCAAGCTCCCGTTACTCTTCAGTCAATCTATCTTTATGTGTGTGACCGACATTAGCGAAATACAACTGTACATGTGTTAGAATATCAAGCTCCCATTACTCCAGTCAATCTATCTTTATGTGTGTGACCTGAATACAATTGTACACATGTGTGACATTCAATAAGTTGGTGTAGTCTGTGACTTAACCACAGTTAGTCTTGGTTAGTCATACCTATGTGTGTAAGTCTCTTTTAGTTAGTATGATGGAAGAATAATGGAAGGATAACAACAATGAGCTGAGACTCATCTTTTACTCCACTCTATCTCTCTCCCTCTCTTCCAACATGGGGAGTACCCCAGCCCAAAGCGCCAACTGGAGGCCATTGAGAAGGTGAAGGAGTGGGTAAAGGAGGCCCCCAAAAACACTTGAAAGATGCTGAGCCCATCTTAGAGGATGAGAATGAGGATCTCTCCAGCATAAGTACGCCAGTCTCACCCCCTCGTGAGAGATGTGATTGCACTACAAGCAATATCACTTAAGCAAAGTCATAACATATAGGCTAGCAAATCAGTCTCACAGCCATTGGCTAGGACAATCCAGAATAGAAGAAAGATGAGCAGCCAATGACCTCCTCACCACTCTAGTGACCACCCTTGTGATGCTAAGCCTGGGAGATCTGCTTAGGCAGCATTTGACTCTATGGCAAGAGTTGAAGCAGTGGGTTGAAGGATCACGAGAGCAAGCTCCTACAGACCTACAAGAACATGATGCAGAGATGTAGATACTAAGTTGTATGTCGCACTCTGTGCCAAAGTCCTTGCACATTAATGCTTTTTGGGAAGGCACTGAGATGCATGCGGTCTTATCGGTCTTAGCCCTAGGCGACACAAGGAAAGGGATTGTAAACATAGGGACGAGAGTTAGTGCACTGAGCCATGCAATGCTCCATACTTGTGGCAACCCACCTATCGAGACTGCTAGGTTCAATGTCACATTAGCTAATGGAATGAAAGTGAAGCCATTCAGGGTGCTAAAAAACTAGCCGGTGAAAATCACGAGTCCAATTCTCAGTTGACTTTATAGTCATGAAGGGAGTGGACTATGATATTCTATTGGGCCGACCCTAGATGTGCAATGCCAGAGTGATTGAAGATTGGCGGAATGGTCTCATCTTCCTAGGCAATAGAACAGAAGCTGTAAGGGTAGAAATGGACTCCTAGAAGACTACACCAGTCGACCTCGACGCCATTTCCATGATGCTTAAGGGTGATGCTCAGATCAAGAAATCCTACAGGCCCCTGACTAAGTATATCCCATGTCCTAAAGACGAGTGAGATTGAGAAGAGGATTTCAACTTAAGCAATTGTTTTGATAACGAATTGCCTATATTATCATTGCAAGACATGATATTCATGATGATTCATCGATGTCTATTGATTTAGGCTCTTTCTCCGTTCTTTGCTATTATACTAGCTCTTCTCTTTGCTTTGATATTCCATGCTATACTTATTCTTTGTCGTCTTTCTTCTATTTTTGTGTAGTTGATATAATCGACCCGTTTCGCTACCTAAGACTCGAGTCACCACGCTGGGACCAATAAATAGTTGATCTAACTTGTAAAAGAAATTTTAAAAAGAATCTAGGCCTGTTTACTTTCAAAAAGACAAGAAAAAGTTTCTAAAACTTTTTGATAGATGGGATCCACTCCCATAAAAACTCATAACTATAGCTCCAACGAAGAGAAAGACTATGCATGTCCTTGCTACCATCGACCTACCATTCTCGGACAATGTCAGAGAGAGAACTAGGGAGAGAGAAAGAGGAGAGAGAAAGACTGCAGAGGAGAGAGAAAGACTGTAGGAAGAGAGAGAAATAGAGTGACGAGGAGAGAGAAAGACTAGAATTGGAGAGAGAAAGACAAGAAAGATGAAGAAGCCATGGAAGCTTGGAGCAAGAAGGGAGAGAAGGATTGTAAATGTATTGATATGTCAAAAAGATATGAAAAATTACAACTTATCTCCTTATATACCAATGTTAGTGTGACATGGCATATTATCAACATTTCTTACACTAATTCCTTATTCTCAGCTTCTTACAATCCATCCCTTCCCAAAAGTTTTTGTCCTCAAAAACAAACCTGAAAGACTAGAAAAGGATAGATGAAACAGAGTACTACTCTGATACAAGGCTACAAAAATAGGAAAAGCACTAGTTTGTACTAGGTAATGGAGAGGACCGTAAGTGGGAAATGAAGGTGCAAAATCCTGCTCAAAACCTCCTGGATCAAAAGGTATTCCATCATAATGATTGTCCAAGAGAATAGAATGCCTCTCAACCACATACTCCAATCCACCCGGATCAAATGGATACAATGAAGTATCCCCATAATCAAATCCATGATCACATCCATAATCCCCTGGATCATAGGGAAGCACAATGCCATCTTCATATTCATGTATGCCCAAATCATATATTATATCATCATCAAACATGTGTCGGTCATCATAACCATGATCAAGATACTCATTATCAAATGCGTTCAATGGTTGTTGTAGACCTTGATTAAGTGTAAACTGATGCCCAAAAATATCATCATGAGATTTCTTTAAGAGTCTAAAACCGTCAACATGACCATCTATATCTGCAAGTGTTTCATGTGATTCATCAACGAAGATGCCATCAGCTTGTACATATTGCTCATCTGCAAGTGCCTCATGTAATTCATCAACGAAGATACCATCAGCTTGTACATCTTGCTCTTCATTGTTCACTTCTTGTACATCTTCTTGGACTCGTACATCTTCTTGGTTTTCTTCATTGTAAGAATCTGAGAATAAGGAATTAGTGTAAGAAATGTTGATAATATGCCATGTCACACTGACATTGGTATATAAGGAGATAAGTTGTAATTTTTCATATCTTTTTGACATATCAATACATTTACAATCCTTCTCTCCCTTCTTGCTCCAAGCTTCCATGGCTTCTTCATCTTTCCTGTCTTTCTCTCTCCAATTCTAGTCTTTCTCTCTCCTTGTCACTCTATTTCTCTCTCTTCCTGCAGTATTTCTCTCTCCTCTACAGTCTTTCTCTCTCCTCTTTCTCTCTCCCTAGTTCTCTCTCTGACAAGTGGTATCAGAGCTTCAGTCTTTGATCCATTATTTTCTTCCATTTTCACTCTCATTTTCCTATTTCAAAACCAATTTCAGACAAAAATGGTACAAGATAGTGACTAGTGGAGTGCTGCAGGACAACTACAGTTAGCAATGACTACCTCTGGAGATATCCAAGGTCAGCTATGGCGGGTAAAGGCTTAAATGGCTGGACGTCACCAAATTTTATGCAAAATTGAAGGTAACTAGGGTAAAGGATGGTTAACCGGGTTTAGTTTGAGAACAAACTGTGGTTAATTTTCAAAAGAGGTCTTCCTTTCCTCTTTCTCCAAGCTTTTGCCAAGCTTTCATGGAGTTGCAGCACATATCTTCTCTTAGCTTTCAGCCATGAGGTTTTTGAAGGCATTTCATGCTGGAAACTTTCTTTACTCTTCATTCTTAACAAGTGGAGCACCATTATTGAAGGCTTTGAAGAGGCTTTAGGGATATTTTGTTCTTCTTCAAACCCTAAAGACAGGCAGCACTGAAGATTTCTTCTAAAAGCTGAAGGCAAAATGGAAGAAAATCTTGGACAGCTCTTCCTCCACTTTCAGAAGGATATTTATGGATAAGCTGTTGAAGACACAGATATGGTTTCAGCAAAAGATCTCTACATTATGTGGAGCTATTGATTCCTTCCTCTTCAGTAGCGTGGTGTTGATCACATATAGGCAGATTTCTGTGGGCTACCATCACTGGTGAATGCTCTTTTGGAGGAAAGTATATCAAACTAGCAGGGAATACGATTTCTGAAGCATTATCTCGGTCCAGGGAACAATACGTGAGAAATGGCCGCACGATCCTGCAACCAAGGAGAAGCAATATGGAGCCGTTCCAGTCCCCGCGCAGTGTTTCCAAGGTTCCTCATGATGACAGCTAGATTGTCTGTGTGCTCATTGTCAGTTTTTACACCCACATCTGACATTCCTTGAGATGGCAAAAAAAAAAATCCAGACAAAGCTCTGAGAGAGCTAGACAGTTCAAGAACATGTATTTAAGTTAATCGCATCCTGTCAGCCAGAGAGTCTGAAGGCGCGTACTGCTCAGTTCCATTTCCAAGATCTTCCTACATCCCTCAATCTTCACGCTAGTCAGCAGGGAGCAATGCCTTAACAAGGCCTTTAATCCCTCCCCAGATACAGTAGTTGAGCCCCCTGTTTTCAGTGCAACTTCGAATGAGGAGAGTTGAGGACTCAAAATGGCAATGAATTGTAGCATAGGATCGCTCAATTGGCTGAAGACATTCAGTTTAAGCCGTTTGAGGTTGCGTTCTTCGACGACGTATCCATCGTGCTCCTCACAGGGTTTATCATGATGCCTTTCATCTTCCTTGCCTGTCTAAGCTCTACGCTACCTCCATTCTCTACAATGTCAGTATCGATGCTGCTCTTCGTCGTGGATCCGTGCATGCTCTCAGGTGTGCCTAGTGTCTGATACGTTTGATCAGAAAGATCAGATTTGAATCTTTCAGGAGCTTCAATTCTAGCTCTATCAGGAGTCTCTTGCTTGCCGAATTCCCAGACGGGATCCTGGACCTTGAACCTAGAGGGTCGCATTCCAGATGCAGGATCCGTCTCCTGCAATACGTGAACTGATGTTGCATCTATTGCAGTGCGTCCACTTCCTGATGCACCGCCACATGGGTAACTGCCTTCGTGACCATGACCCATTTTAATGTACTGGCCTTTCTAGGGAACATATGCGTGTTTTTCCACTGCTGCTGCAGAAGCAATCTTATTCTGTCTTATAACAGTGCTGGTAACAGCTAGCATTCCCTGAAGTTTTGATGCCATATTCTAGAAGATATAGCAAAGGCACTCCGTGAAGCGGCAGGAGCTTTGGAGGCGCAATGAGAAGGCTTCACTGTTAGTGTCGAGGGTGTAGTCTTCTCCGGAGTTCCCAACAATCGACAGGAGCAGGCCTTCAGGAGAAATCCTCACTCTGCAGTGAAGTATTGGACCTGCACTCCATCGATGACATAGAGCTTCTATCTAAGGATGCTATTCATGAACCTTTTGAGGCTTCTCCATGCCTACAACAATCTAAGTGACTCTTAAGCTTCCCACCCGTGTCAACTCATGTTGTGCCCATCAAGAGGAGATACATCATTGGATGACAGACTGTTGCTTGGAATGTAAGTGATGCTAGCGTAGCAGACTTTTCCATTTTCAGATTCAAGACATAAACACATCCTTGCTGGCCTTGAGTTCAGGCTTACATTAGGAGCTATAGTTGCAGAAGAAATGCTTGACAGAAGTTCAGAATGACTTGTACTAATGGACTGAGTATACTCAAGATCACCTTGCATTGAACTAGAAAGGGAGCTATAGAAGAGCTTATTGCAGAATTCTTCCAGAAGACATGTCTTCAGGATGGATTAGAAGATACTGAAAGATCACAACTTGAAAATGTAGAGTTTCCAAAAGCATTTGGGACATATATAATTCATGTCAAGGCAAGCAAGGGAACAATTATTGCGTGCAAGGAGTGCTGAAAAGGCAGTATCACGCATCTTGCTGACTCCACTTTCACTGTCTTACTTCAGAAGTTGGGGTTTATCCTCCTTTCTGCAATAGCAATTTTTCCTCCTGACACACTACTTGAACTGTAACATTTTTGCAGCAGCAAGCATGTGTAGCTCAGGATTTTGAAGTAAGAAAAGGCTTGGTAATGCTGGAGTAACTGAAAAGCAGGAGGAACTCCATGTTGCAAAAATTTCAAGAGTGCTCCTGTATTATTGGGTGACAGTGGATTGAAATCGATATCTTCTTCGTCCTCTTCATCACTCTGTGTGCAACTAGTACTGTCAATCATTAAGGCAGATAAACATGAGGTTACAAGTCATATAGCTGAACCTACTATGCAGAGGAGGCAAATGTTCCAAGCATTTTAAAGCTAGCTATGAACAGGATTCTTGTCACTACTCAGGAGGCTTTTGTTATCTGGGAGATGCAAGGTTTCATATTGCATCAATAGTTCGATTGTCATCCATTGACAATGCAACCAATGGCAGTTTCCCATGCTTCAGAGAAGATTTTATTGTCTCCTGGCTCACTGGAGATCCAGATTCATACATTGCATGAGCATCATCAATGATATTTGGAACTCTAGGATTGACAGTTTTGGACAGCACTAAAATTGTTCAAAAATTTTGAAGAATTTCATGGGGCTTTTTCTCTTCAACACTTCCTGATTGTTCTTAGCATCAGTGACCGACAACATTTGAAGGTTCTTTCCCAACATTGAAGAGATTGAACCATTTCTTAAAGGCTCAGCAATGATCTATTTGATGAATCTTGTACCACTTGACTTTTCATCATCAACCTATTGCCTATGGAAGACCGATGGAGTATTCTCAAGGGTATGATGCTTTGGGGATGCAATCTTGTAATGCCATATTCATGGAATGCTCTCTCCTACTCATTTGAGTGTATAGGTATTGGGTATTGACTCAAGTTGGATAAGAAGTACTCAAAATACTTGGAACAGGGCCAAAACATGGTGCAGTCCAAACAGGGACAGATTTGGAAAAGTTGCTACAGAAATTAGTAGCATCATTCTAACGACAAAGAAACAACTGGAAGTGATACTAGTTATCATAAGCTTCAAGTGGAGCCATCAAACGTCTCTTTTGGACATATATTTCTTGAGTTAGAGCCTATTTGGTACTGGCAGTTCACTAGCAGTTTACTGTGGACAGTTCTGGAAATTCTTAAACAGAGAGGGGTATTGCTACTCCTAAATTCAAACCAGGATTTCTACTTGATACTAGACATCCAAACCTTCGAGTCAAGCTATCATACACCTTATTTGGACTTCTATTTTTCAAGGAACAGCATATCTCTTCAACTTGACTGCAATGGCAGCAGCTAAGAACAATAGCTCCAGCTCTAGTGAACAACGTTGGCTTCAAATACATGCTAAAATGGACAAACTTGGACAAGGTTGGCTTCAAAAACAGGCTAAAATGGACAAAATTGGACAAGGTTGGCTTCAAACACAGGCTAAAATGGACAAACTTGTACAAGATCAGCTTCAAACAAAAGCTAATATTGACAAACTTGTAGTTTCGATTCAACAGTGTATTGCACTTATGGAAAAAATAGCAGGACCTGAATCAAATGCTTATGTTCATGGCCAGCATCTATATGCTGATGGTACACTTGGACCAAATGTTTATGCTTATGGACAGCATATATATGCTGATGGTACACACTATGATCCACATGTATCTTATGAATATGAACAGCAAAAATATGCAAATGAATATGAGCAGTATGCAAGTACATCTGGACAGCATGTTAATGCTTATAAATATGATGTACCATATCATAATGCAGAGTATCATCCCATTGAACCTTGGCAGCAAAATGGTTACTATGGTCAACATGCTTATGCTTATGAGCATCCATCTCTTCAACAACAAGATTTGGATAATGAACAACATGATCAACAAGAGGATGAGCAAGAAGAAGACCAAGAAGATGTACGAGTCCAAGAAGATGTACAAGAAGTGAACAATGAAGAGCAAGATGTACAAGCTGATGGTATCTTCGTTGATGAATTACATGAGGCACTTGCAGATGAGCAAGATGTACAAGCTGATGGCATCTTCGTTGATGAATCACATGAAACACTTGCAGATGTAGATGGTCATGTTGACGGTTTTAGACTCTTAAAGAAATCTCATGATGATATTTTTGGGCATCAGTTTACACTTAATCAAGGTCTACAACAGCCATTGAACGCATTTGATAATGAGTACCTTGATCATGGTTATGATGACCGACACATGTTTGATGATGATATAATATATGATTTGGGCATACATGAATATGAAGATGGCATTGTGCTTCCCTATGATCCAGGGGATTATGGATGTGATCATGGATTTGATTATGGGGATACTTCATTGTATCCATTTGATCCGGGTGGATTGGAGTATGTGGTTGAGAGGCATTCTATTCTCTTGGACAATCATTATGATGGAATACCTTTTGATCCAGGAGGTTTTGAGCAGGATTTTGCACCTTCATTTCCCACTTACGATCCTCTCCATTACCTAGTACAAACTAGTGCTTTTCCTATTTTTGTAGCCTTGTATCAGAGTAGTACTCTGTTTCATCTATCCTTTTCTAGTCTTTCAGGTTTGTTTTTTAGGACAAAAACTTTTGGGAAGGGATGGATTGTAAGAAGCTGAGAATAAGGAATTAGTGTAAGAAATGTTGATAATATGCCATGTCACACTGACATTGGTATATAAGGAGATAAGTTGTAATTTTTCATATCTTTTTGACATATCAATACATTTACAATCCTTCTCTCCCTTCTTGCTCCAAGCTTCCATGGCTTCTTCATCTTTCCTGTCTTTCTCTCTCCAATTCTAGTCTTTCTCTCTCCTCGTCACTCTATTTCTCTCTCTTCCTGCAGTCTTTCTCTCTCCTCTGCAGTATTTCTCTCTCCTCTTTCTCTCTCCCTAGTTCTCTCTCTGACAAGTGGTATCAGAGCTTCAGTCTTTGATCCATTATTTTCTTCCATTTTCACTCTCATTTTCCTATTTCAAAACCAATTTCAGACAAAAATGGTACAAGACAGTGACTAGTGGAGTGCTGCAGGACAACTACAGTTAGCAATGACTACATCTGGAGTTATTCAAGGTCAGATATGGCAGGTAAAGGCTTAAATGGCTGGACGTCATCAAATTTCATGCAAAAACGGAGGTAACTAGGGTAAAGAATGGTTAACCGGGCTTAGTTACAGACTAAACTACAGTTACTTTTCAAAAGAGAGCTTCTCTTCTCTCTCCTTCAAGCTTTTGGCTGAAGCTTCCATGGTGGATGTCAAGAATCTTCACAAATCTCTCTCTCTGTGCTGAATATCTCACTGCCAAACCATGGGGTAAAGAATCTTTGTTGCCTAAGCTACAGGAGGAGCACCATTGTTGATGCCTACTGCTGAAGACTAGCCCAGGACTGCCCAAAAAATGCGCCGCAAATTGCGCTGATCCTCCTGCCCTCTTCTCACTGCTCTGCTGCTTCAAATGCTTAGCTCACTGATCAAAGACTCTTAAGGCTTCATCAAACAATGGAGTACATCAACTTTCAGCCCCAGGGAAACTCTCATCAGCCATTTCTCTGTTCAAAACCCTAATACACAGCAGGGCAGCCATAGCCACAGACATGGAAGCTCAAATTTCTCAAGATTTTGGACTTTTCCGACCTTCAAGGCTTCTCTAAAGCTAAATACAAGCTCGATAGACTTCAAGATTGAAGACATTGAAGAGATTTCAGCCCGTGCATGTCAATGAAGCTCAAATGGAAGGAATATTTTGGGGCTTTTCATCAGAGAGCTTGAATCTTTGAAGTTCAAGTGTTCAAGCAAGGCTGGAGTATTGATCTTTCAAGGATTTCATCATATTGAAGCATGTATGGACTGATTTCATGGAGATTTCAAGCTTTATGTTGGATTATGAAGAACTCTTGCATCAATCGGGTTAAAGCTGATATCCATCATCATTTTCAAGCTTAATGGAGGTATTTTCTTTTGCTAATCTCTGAAATCTCTCAATAATCATATTGCTAATGGCTTTTCCACTTGTTGATGAGAGGTTATTGATCAATTAATTCACTGGATTGATCAATAGATCAGAGAATAGTATTAATTTTCTTCAATTTCAGCCTATTTCATTGAATTCCTTTTGATTCAAAACCATTACTCATCTTAGGTAACATTTGATCAGCTTGATGCATAACCTTGATCTGTTTTGTTGAAATTCTCTCTTATCCAAGCTGAAATATTGTAAAAGGGTAAGTACTAGCAATCAGTGAGTCACTGAATTGCATAGGTAAACCCTTCTCCCATCTCAAGTTTTCTTATCTCAATCAATTGCATCTCATGAAAGGCTGAATGGTTATTTTTCAATTGCATATCATGCTGATTGCTTAGCACACTAGCCTCTGCCATGTTGATATTCCCACCGAGGAAAAAGGTGGATGCCGGGGGAGATAGTGGGACAAAAGAGAGGTGACCCTCCCTCACTATCGAAGATCCCGAAGGGGTGCAACCAACCGACCCGGGGGGAACTTTGCCCACCTCCCGGTGATTCGGATCCCGTGTAGGGAGCCCGTCCTGCCGTTTTATCCCTCACACAGGTACAACGAGTGGAGAATTGAAGATTCAAGACTTTCCAACGACTCAAGTACCTACTGGAGTAAAACAGGGTAAAACAGGGCATTTTTAGGTTACCCACAGGGTATTTACAGGTGGATACAGGTACACCCTTTGATACTGAGGTACAGGTGCAGGTACTACAGGGTATCCACAGGTCCTATATACCCCTTTGCAGGGTTTGGTAGCCTTTTGAGGTTACTTTCTTGCATTACAGGGTCAAAACATGGCACTTACAGGTCTAAACAGGGTGTAGGACTGGACAGTTCAGACTCTGAAATTCAGTTACAGAATTTTTTGTCCTAAACCTGTTATAGAGTGCTATAGCTCATCTCGAAGAGGGCATTGTAAGCTTCGATTCACACAAAAAAATTTTGCAATCGGAGTTTTCTAGCCAAAGTTATAGCCGTTTTACTGACAAGGGGTACTGCAGGACTGCACTAGTATGGCAGGGCATAAAGGCAAAAATAAGGTCCAGGAGGACTATACACAGCAAATCAGGGATTCTATGATGGAAAGCACATTTCAAGAGAACCCTGAAGAGTCTCAACAAGGAGAGATTAGTATTCTCAATGACGCTTTATGTGCCCATGAACTAAGACATAAGGAACGTCATGAAGCTATTTTGTCAGCAATGGAGCATATGATTTTATCATTTGGTCAAACAAAGTCTACAATGGAGCAAATGGTTTTATCTCATGGACAAACGAAGTCTACGCTTGATAAGTTGATGGAATCAACTACCCAAACCAAGGCTTCCATTGATAAATTAGTAGAATCCAATGCTCAGCTTATGGCAAAATTTTCTCAATTGATGCCATCGCAAACAGGATCAAAAGAAGCTAATGAGAAGGCTTGTTCAAACAATGACCCTTCAGTCCCACTTCAGCCATCCAACCAAAATGGTTATGGAGATGGAATCATTGGAAGAAGAGGTATTCCCAATAGCCAGTATGAAGTAGGAGAAGCTTCACAAAGGCATGATGACTATTTGGGCAGTTTGAACGGCGCCAATACTCAAGCTTTTGGACTGCATACTCAGCATTCTAGGGGTGCTTTACCAACAGGAAGATTACAGGGTAATTCTCAGCCACCTGTTGGAAGATTTCAATCTCATTTTGGGGGTTCTGTACTTAGAAATTCCGATCAGCCAGTTTTGGGACAGCAACCTTTCCATGATAGAGAATTCAAGGATAAAATTGTTTTATCCAAATTCAATGGCCAGTCATCTTCACCATCAGAATTAGAGGAATGGACTTCTAAGATGGAGTCTTATTTCGACATATTTCCTAAAACTGATGACATGAAGATACATTTTGCCTCCCTCCACTTAGAAGGATTTGCTCACACTTGGTGGAGGTATATCAAGAAAGAGAATGTACTTATTGAGAATTGGGAAGCTTTCAAGGCACTTATGGCTGAAGTCTTTGTTTCACCTCTTGAAAAAGAGAAGTTAGAACGAAGATGGTATAACTTGGAACAAAGGAGCCTAAGTGTAAGAGAATATACAAACCAATTCCTCAACTTGACCATGTATGTGGAAAACATCAGTGATGAGGCCAAGTTACACAAGTTCATGTATGGTTTAGAACCATCCTTGTCAGCTGATGTTATGGCGCAGAATCCTACTTCACTTTTCAAGGCTATTGAGCTTGCAGAGCGCTTTGGAAGGAAGTATAGGAAAGAGTCTTCATTTCAGCCAAGTTATGGACAGCCAAGGACTGTTTTAAAGCAAGTACAAGTTGGTAACAATTATGGCAGTAACCATATGCCTAGTGGGAGCTTACGGATACCAACTTATCCTCCATTTAATGCTTCTAGGCTTCAAGGCAATTTCAGGACAGCAAACAGTCCAAAGGTTGAATTTAAGCAAGGTGACAATAAGCCTAAGTCTACTTCAGCCAATACAAATTCCAGAAATATTCCCATGGATCTTTACAAGGAAAGAAAGGACAAAGGCTTATGCTTCAAGTGTGGAGAAAAGTATACTTCTGACCATGCTTCAAAGTGTGTATACAAAAATGCCAAGCCAAAAATTCAGAGTATGCTAGTTCTTGAGGACCTTGAAAATGACATAGATGAAGTTAATGCAGTCCCAATCAATGCTGAAAATGAAGATTTCGAGGATGATGGTGGACAGGAGTACTTCTATGATCCATCTGACTCTTTTCCTTTTGATCCAGGCGGTGATATCCCATTTGATCCTGTTGGATTTTGTAATGAGTTGCCTGCTGCCACTAATTGTTCTATCTCTATGGATGCTTGGACGGGATCTAAGAAGCCTAATACACTTCGTATGAAGGGAAGCATATATGGAAAGCCAGTGTTCATCCTGATAGATAGTGGCAGTACCCACAGTTTTGTCAATAAATCCATTATGTACAAGTTGAATTGTGTTCCCACCGACTTACAGCAGTCCATTAGAGTACAAGTGGCTAATGGTGAAGAGGAAATCAGCACACAGATTTGTCCACAGGTTTCTTTGCAGATGGCTGAAAATTTTGAAGTCAAAGTAAACCTGATCACTTTGGAAATGGGGCCCATAGATATTGTACTTGGTTGTGATTGGTTGATGACCTTAGGCAGGATTACTATGGATTTCTCACAGTTATATATGGAGTTTTTCTCCAATGGACAGCTCATCCGTTTACAGGGGATCCCTAGTAAATTTGATTTTCAGCTTATCACCATTCAACAACTCAAGAAAGAGTACAAGAAGCGCTCACAGATATTTGTATTGCATTTGAACAAAGAAACACAGGATCAGCCCAATAATTCAGCAAACCATCCAGCCTTGACAGCTCTTCTTGAGGAGTACAGAGATCTATTTGAAGTACCTACTTCATTGCCTCCTAAGAGAGCGGTGGTTCACCCCATTGATTTGGAACCCAACTCAAAGACGATCAATAAGCCACCTTACAGATTATCAAAATGTGAACGAGAGGAAGTAGCCAAGCAAATCAAAGAGCTTCTTGAAATGGGATTCATTGAACCAAGTTCTTCACCGTATGCATCCCCAGTCCTGTTAGTCAAAAAGAAAGATGGATCTTTCAGAATGTGCATTGACTACAGGGATCTCAATAAGATAACAGTGAAGAACATGTATCCTATACCCAGGATAGATGATTTGCTTGATCAACTTAAGGGGGCTCGATTCTTCACGAAGATTGATTTGAGATCAAGGTATCATCAGATTCGCATGAAAGAGGGTGATGAGGTCAAGACTGCTTTTAGGACTGATCGTGGGCTTTACCATTTCTTGGTGATGCCATTCGGCCTTACAAACGCTCCAGCTACCTTTCAAAGCCTGATGAATAAGATTCTACAACCTTTCCTCTTTCAGTTTGTCTTGGTGTTCTTCGACGACATTTTGATCTACAGCAAGACTTTTCAGGATCATTTGTCGCATATGAGGAAGGTTTTTGATGTGTTGAGACATCATAGGCTTTTTGTTAAGGAGAAGAAGTGTTCTTTCATGCAGACTGAAGTGGAATACTTGGGACATATAGTCAGTGAAAAAGGAATACAGGCTAATCCCAAGAAGGTGCAATGCATAAAAGATTGGCCAACGCCTACTACTACTACCTCTCTTAGAGGATTTCTTGGTCTATCTTCATTCTATCGCAGATTTATAAAGCATTATGCGGCAATTGCAGCCCCTTTAACTGACAGGTTGAAGAAAGAGGCTTTCTTTTGGGATTCTCTTGCAGATAGCAGCTTCAACTAGTTAAAGGAATTACTTACCTCCGCTCCTATTCTTGTAAGCCCAAATTTCTCTAAAGAGTTTACTATACAATGTGATGCTAGTGGCCGTGGCATTGGGGCTGTTTTGCTTCAGGAGCATGGAGTAATTGCATTTGAAAGCCGTAAGCTTACTGATAAGGAGATGGCCATGAATGTTTATGATCAGGAAATGTTGGCTATTCTGCATGCAATCAAGAAATGGCACCATTACTTATATGGCAGCCGATTCAGAGTGCATAGTGATCATCGTGTACTCAAGTATTTCCTTACTCAGTCAAATCTTACTCCAAAGCAACGACGATGGGTAGCAACATTACAAAATTATGACTTTGACATCACTCATACAAGGGGCAAAGATAACATAGTGGCTGATTCTCTCTCTCGTATGTGGGCTTGTTTGGAAAACAGGCAAGGAAACCATTTCCTAGACATGTTCACGAGAGTGAGAAGCCATTGGAATTAATCCATTCTGATGTGTGGACTACTAAAGCTGCATCTCTTGGAGGCTGTCATTATTTTGTTACTTTTATTGATGACTATAGCAGAAAAGTTTGGGTGTATTTTATGAAAAAGAAAAGTGAAGTGTTTGGGCATTTCAAAACTCTTAAAGCTATGGTTGAAAAAGAAACAGGCCTGCAAATAAAATGCCTAAGGTCAAATGGAGGGGGAGAGTACCTCTCAAATGAGTTTGCAAGGTTCCTACATGAGCATGGCATAAAGCAACAATATTCATGTAGTCATACCCCACAACAAAATGGAATTACAGAAAGGAAAAACAGACATATTGGAGAGGTATCTCATGCCATGCTCAATGAAAAAGACTTGCCTGATTTTTATTGGGCTGAAGCAGTTGCTACAGCAGTCTACATAATGAACAGGACTCTCACTGCAGCAATACATGGGATGACTCCACAGGAGAGGTATACTGGTAGGAAACCAGATATTTCTCATTTGAAAATTTTTGGTTGCATTGCCTATGTACATGTGCCAGATGAGTTGAGATCCAAGTTGGATCCAAAAGCTGAGAAGTGCATCTTTATTGGTTACTCTCTGCAGCAAAAAGGATATAGATGCTATAACCCTTCTACTCGTAAGTTTACAGTGAGCAGAGATGTTTTTTTTAATGAGATGAGTAGCTGGTATAAACCAGTAAATGTGATTGATGATGTAGATGCACAAAATGGTAATGCTGCACAGAATTCACAGCAACAGTCACAAAATATTAGTGGATCTGGAGCGTCCTCTAACAGTGGTTCACATTCTTTGCCATGGATAGGTAGATTGAGATCAGGAGAATCTTCTCAAAGCAATGCAGATAGTGGTATGCAGGTATCACGAAAAGGAAAAGAGAAGGTTGATCAGCCCATTTTTTATGTGAATGCAGGTCACTCTTATGTGGATAGTGAATCCAGTGGCTCAGAACAGAGCATTGATGATGAGTTGGGTATTTCTTCTATTGTTACACCTGGAGTAAGGAAGACCAAGGATGTTTTGAGAGCACCTCGGAGTGAACCTATTTTGCGCAGGTCTACGAGAGCTAGGTATCCTGTGGATAGGCTGAAATATGATGGATTTACAGCCATTCACTATGCATATATGGTCAAAGTGATACAGGAACCAGAACCCACTTCTTTTGAGCAAGCCATGGGAAAAGAAAAATGGGAGAAAGCCATGGATGAAGAAATGGATGCCTTGGAAGAAAATGCTACATGGGAGTTAGTACCTTTGCCTAAAGGTAAGAATGCAATTGGCTGTAAGTGGGTTTATAAGGTGAAGCACAATGCAGATGGTTCTATGAACAGATACAAGGCAAGATTAGTAGTCAAGGGGTATGCACAAACATATGGCATTGACTATGAAGAAACATTCAGTCCGGTTGCAAGGATGGCAACCGTAAGAGTAGTCATTGCTATGGCTGCATCAAAGGGATGGTCTTTACATCAGATGGATGTAAAGAATGCCTTCTTGCATGGTGATTTGCAAGAAGAGGTCTGTATGGAGCAGCCACCAGGTTATGTGCATGATGTTCATCCTGAGTTTGTTTGCAGGTTGAAGAAAGCATTGTATGACTTAAAGCAAGCACCTAGAGCATGGTCTGATAAGATAGGGCAGTATCTTGTCACTATTGGCTTTCACATTTCCAAGGTAGATTTCTCACTTTATGTGAGAAAAACAGAGAAAGGTATTATGCTACTTGTCATTTATGTTGATGATTTGATTATCACAGGTGACAGTGATGAAGATATCCTTCATGTGAAAATGCTATTGAAGCAAAAGTTTGAGATGAAGGATTTGGGAGAGCTGCGTTATTTCTGGGGTATTGAGGTGATTAGATCACCAAGTGGGATACAACTCTTGCAGAGGCAGTATGGATTGGACATGATGTCCAAATATGGGATGACAGGCTGTAAGCCTATTTCAGTTCCTTTGGAGCAGAATGTGAAGCTGAGCACAGATACAGGTGAGCTTCTAGAAGACCCTACTATGTACAGACGCATAGTAGGAAGTTTAATTTATATGACTATTACCAGGCCAGATTTGAGCTATGTTGTTGGATTGGTAAGTTAGTTTGTGCAGGCTCCAAGGAAACCGCATTTGGATGCGGCTAGACGCATACTCAGGTATGTGAAGTCCACATTGCAGTATGGACTATTTTATGAGACTGGGGTTCAGATACAGCTGCATGGATACACTGATGCTGATTAGGCTGGTAGTATTTCTGATAGAAGATCTACCAGTGGATATGTGTTCTCTTTTGGGAGTGCTGCAGTCACTTGGAGCAGCAAGAAACAACCTACAGTTGCCTTGTCGAGCACAGAGGCCGAGTACAGGGGTGCAGCAATGGCTGCATGTGAGGTAGCTTGGTTGCATAAGCTACTTTATGATATGCATCAGCCTACAGATGGGCCACTTATTTTTATTGTGACAACATGAGTAGTATACACTTGGCAAATAACCCAGTCTATCATGCTAGAACAAAGCACATTGAGGTGCATTATCACTATGTGCAAGAGAGGGTTTTACTAGGTCTTATTGATCTAGTTTATGTCAACACAGAGGATCAAGTAGCTGACATATTCACGAAGGCATTGGGCGTAGAGAAGCTGTGCAAGTTCAGAGACCTGCTTGGTGTGCAGGAATTGGGATAGAGCTCGAGGGGGAGTGTTGAGATATCGAGCTCCACTCGCGATATGCCAGGGTGACTGTTGTGCATTTATGTCACTGACATGTCAGCTGCAGATGCGGTTGGTACACCACCCATGAATAATAGCTACATGGCAGCTATCCTTATCTACTCTAGTTCGTGGCTCAGTTAGTATGCCACCTTAATTAGTTGAGTTTGGTTTGAGACCCATATATAGGGTTCTTCTATTTCTTTGTACTAGAGTTCTTTTTGGCTTACACAACTAAGAATAGGAAAACTGTTTTCAGCCTCCACCCTTTGTGTATTCCCCCCATTGTGCAAGCAAGAAAGCTACAAGTGAGACTCCTTCCTTCTCTCCCACAATCTTGACAATAATTAGTCCTTTGAGTTGAATGGATTCAGGGTTAACTTTTGTTTGCGCTTTAGCAACAACTACTTCTTCACGTTGGGGAGTTCTCTGAGCATGACCTCGCTCAATAGCTCGACACTTAGCATACTTGGAAATGGGCTACAAATGCTTCATTGGTGCTGTTGGTTGCACATGAGAAGCTCCCACTAGCTTGTAGGAAAAACTTCCCAGGAGGTCACCCATCCCGGCAATGTTGTCACTCAACTGCACTTAACTGCCAAGTGACTATCCACTAGGCTAGTTCTTTTTGTTGTTCTATACTTCAAACATAGTTTTAATAAGCTTGTCTTGGGGGAGTTTTCCAAGTCTAGTTTCTTTCCATGAATTGGAATATAATACCTCATTAATAATAACAATTAGCTTCATAAGTAGAGCCAGTTTCATGATTAGAGCTAGTTTTTAAAAATGTGCAACATAAATCAATTTTCTTTGGAATGTGTATGCACATTGTTTATTAAAATAAACTAAGTAATGGGACATTACACTACTAGTCCAATTTGCATATGTGTAGCCATGCAAATCTAATGGTATACCTATATCATAGAATAAGGCATAGTCCAATGTGGACTTGACGTAGCACAATGTGTATTGCATTGCATCCAAATGTGGCTTCCGTGGAAGCTGCATAAACTAACTCTCCAAACCAACTATGTAGTTTACATCTAGCATAATAATCATCAAATAGATAAGTTGGTCTACAATCTTTTGATGCATAGTGACATCCTCAATCAGGTCACCCTCATACACTAAGCTTAGTATTAGCATCCAAAGGTATAAAGATAGGCTTGCAATCAATCATACTATACTTCTTCAACATATCCAACACCTACTATCTCTATGACAACCATATATCCTCTGGAGTCCTGATTATCTCTATACCGAGAAAATAGTGTAGCTCTTCTAAATCCTTCATCTAAAATTCAGTCTAGAAAATACCCTTCACATTGTCAATCTCTATCTTAGTATCACCCACAATGATCAAATCATCGACATATAAAATAATGACCACAATATCTGCATCACTCTCACCTATGTAGAGTAAGTGATCAGCATGTGCTCTTTGAAATCCAATGTTGACAATGTATTTTGCAATCTTGTCATGCCTTGCCCTAGGTTCTTGCTTTAGCCCATACAAGGCCTTACAGAGCCTACACACATAATCTGAATGATTTTGATTTACATAACTAGGTGGCTACTCCACATAAACTTTCTCTTGCAGCTTCCCTTGCAAGAAGGCATTCTTAACATCCATTTGATGCATGATCCAATATTTTGATATAACCATTGCTATGATAGTCCTTATAGTGGCTATTTTATCCACTCGAGCAAATGTCTCCTCATAATCAATACCATTGACCTTGTGAACCCATTTGCAACTTTCTTACCTTTAGGTAAGGGTACTAACTCCCATGTGTCCTTATCCATAAGTGTAGCCATTTATTTATCCATTGTATGATCCCAATACTCATTACCCACCACTGCATCCTTAAAAAAAGTGGATTCCACATCCTACACAATCTTAGCTATGTATGAATAGTGATGAGCTACGTAATTATCATATGTTAATCACTGTGTTGGCTTTCTCACTCTAGTTTATGTGCATGGACCTACATTACTACTAGATGATTTAGCATCCTCTTATGCCTTCCAAACACCAAGTATTTTAATAGATAGAATCCCAAACTCCTCATCCAAATGCTCATGCAGCCATCTAAATCAACATCAACATGAGAGAAACTTGATAACACATGTGTCACAATAGGTGAGTCCCCAACTTTCCCTTTACATTTTCTTAATATCTATGATGTACTTGGTGGAGTAACCTATAGTCTTAATCTTCCGCTCCAAGGTCTATCAATGGAATCATGATTAGAAGAATCTTGTGGTCCACTCAATATCTATGACTACTAATTTCTATATAGCCACACTTTCATGCTCATCAACCCCAATTGTAATATGTATATTACTATACCGACTACTCATTTCATCAAAAACAACATCCTTACTAACTCTCAGCTCAACTATAATAGGGTTATAATATCGATATCCATTCTGCTCAACAAATATACATTTGTTTGCTTTGGGATCTAATTTACTACACGACTCATCATCAAGAATATGCACATAAGCAATACATTCAAATACTTTTAGATGGGACATATTTGGCTTTCTATCCATAAACTTTTCTTTGGGTATCATACCATGTACAGTAGTAGTGGGTGTCTTGTTCGAAATATATACAGCAATAATAACTACTTTAGTTTAATAGTAATGAGGCAAGTTTCTTTCTTACATTAATGCACGAGCTACTTCTGCAATATGCCTATTTTTTTGCTTAGTAACTCCATTTTGCTGCGGAGTATATCTATATGTATATTATCCCAATATATTTTTTTGCAAAATTTTAGAAAACGATATTGTCCCCATCCATTTGACCTTAAGCATTTAATATGCAACCATGACTCCTTATCAACTAAAGCCTTAAATCTTTTAAAGTGAGTGAACACCTCACTTTTCTCATGCATAAAGTAAACCCATGCTTTGCGAGTATGGTCATCAATGAAGGAAACATAATACCTACAAACCACTCAAAGTTGCAGTCTTTGTAGGACCCCACACATCAAAGTGTATCAATTCAAGTGCCTTATTAAATACATGCTTTTTATGTAGAAACACATGCCTTAATTGCTTTCCAAATTGACATGCTTCATATACTTTATACATCCCATCAACCCTAAACTTGGACAAGCCATCCACAATCCATTTTCACAATATGTCTTTTAGCCATTCCACATTCACATGACCAATTCTCTTATGTCAAATTTCAATATTAGCCACAACACCTGAACATTGTGTAAACATGGCAATATCCATTTTAGGCAGACATATATCAAGAGTAAACAATATGCTAGTACATTTTTCTTTTGCAATCAACCTACAATCATTTTTTAGATCTTTTACATAACAACCATGAAATATGAACTGAATCTGCAATCCCTATTCTACCATCTAACCAACAAAAATCAAGCTTTTTGTAATATTTGGTACATGTGACACATCAGCCAAGTACTTAGTTTTGCTATCCTGTACACTCAAAGGAACATTTCCAATATGAGTAATGGGGTGCGTTGTATCATCCCCTATCTCCACATAGCCTAAAGACTCTGGATTGCACATCTCTCTAAGCTACTCTCCATGAGAAGTCATGTGATTAGATATACCTAAATCTATATACTATACATCATTCTTTGATGAAACATCAACAATCATAGCATTCATAAAGTGATGCATAGCAAATAATGGTTTACTTCTATCATCATTGTTTCTACTATTGGATGCATAATTACCTTGCTGTTTTTTTCCATTTTTGATTTCAATCTTATTTTTGAAGTAATTTTTAGAAATGTGTCCTTTTTTACCACAATGCTAACACTCTCTACTATCATCTAAATTTTGTTGCCTATTAGAATCTACAATTTTCCCTCTTTGACTTCCCCTTCCCTGGAACTATCCCTTATTTTGATATGCATCATAACCTTGACCACGACCACTACCTTGGCCTCTGCTAGGACCTCTACCTCTGCTAGTAGAGTAAAACACCCGTTCAAACATGTTTTTTCTTTGAGAAAAAGAGGAATCCAAGCCAAGGTTATTCTTCTCAAGTATTAGCATTGAAATCAAGTTTGCAAAATCAAAGATATCATCCCTATCATGCTATCTATGACATTGGTAAACAACCAATACATGACTTACTTCATATCTACTCCCAATCTTTATTAGCCTTTAACTATTCTATAGTAGCATTTCATGCAAGAACTTCAAGTCCTATTGCCATGTCTTTCCGAATACCTTTGTCCTTCAAGAAATTTGTCACCCTAAACTTCCATGCATGATAATTGTTCTTATCAAGCTTCTCAATGACAATTCGGTTGAAGTTGTCAAACATTTGACAAAATAGAAAACCTTTTAAAAACTACAATTTGCAAGCAAGCTAATAGCACGTGCGCCACAACTAAACACACAACCTTTTTCAATGATTGCACAATAATAACTACAATCTACAATCTGTATGTAGATGAATTTTATGTCTATAATCCAACAAACACCGGAAATCTTACAGAGTCAAAATTTGAAATATGTAGATCATAAATAAATAAATAACTAATGTGTTTTGGAATTAGACAATGACCATGCCAATGCATGTGTTAAGACCTTTCCAAACACATCCATTTATTGTGTGGGATACTTTGCCCAAATTTTTATCCAAAAAGATTTGTACTTTCATTTTATGATTTTATTAGGAATTCTATTTAAGGGGGACTTTGCAACCACTTTATGCATGATCTTTGAGTTTGATCCCAAAAGCCTTTCCCATTTATTTGACATCTAGTCATGTGCCTAGTGCATTTGAGCCATGCTTGCTTTTGATCAGCCTTTGAGCCAGGCACACACACCATTGAGTCATGTCTTCCTTTAGGTCCCTAAGCTTCTTGGTAGACATTACCTCTTCAAGGTGGGACCTTTTCTTTTTCCTCTTTTGTATGTTTCATGTCATGGGTTCAATCATCCATGATCCAAAGGGGGGTCTATTAGATTTATCCTTGTTTAAAAACACACATTATTGTGTGTAAAAGTGTGTGTTTAGGTGTGAATATATTTTACACCACTTAGCATTGAATTAGGGCCAAAGGGTTAACTACATAGCATAACCTATATATTTAGGCCCTATCACTTGTACTTGCATCAACAACTACCACATCAATCTATTTGGCTTGTTGTGCTCTCTCTCTCTCTCTCTCTCTCTCTCTCTCTCTCTCTCTCTCTCTCTCTCTCTCTCTCTCTCTCTCTCTCTCTCTCTCTCTCTCTCTCTCTCTCTCTCTCTCTCTCTCTCTCTCTCTCTCTCTCTATGTGTGTGTGCTGAACCCAATGTGTATAGCGTACACTTATACAAGGAGTCCTTGCCCCCATTGGCCATTGGCCATTGGCCTTTACCCCAACAAGATCCCACTTAAAGGCTAATGTGGTCTTAAAGGAGAATAACTACTATAATATAGTATACCTCTTAGAGTCCACATTGTCTATACAATCAAGATCCGAATAGCCAAGAATAGTACATCCTTCCTTCCAAAGAAAATGCACATATCTGTAGTACCATTTAAGCACCTCATGGTAATCTTCACTACTTCATGCTTCTTAACAAGATTTTTCATGAACCTTCTATCAACTCCCACTATATGAGCAACATCTGGATGTGTAGCTACCATAGCATATATCAAGCTACCAATTGTGTATGCATAAGATACCTTGGCTCTTTCAAC
Source organism: Lygodium microphyllum (assembly GCF_053477565.2). Taxonomy (NCBI): domain Eukaryota; kingdom Viridiplantae; phylum Streptophyta; class Polypodiopsida; order Schizaeales; family Lygodiaceae; genus Lygodium; species Lygodium microphyllum. Next base: position 44,702,167 of record NC_141141.1, on the reverse strand, counting down.
CTTTTGGTCATCTGATTGAGGGCTATCCTCTTGGTTAAGTTTTGATGGAGGAATTGGGGCATTGACAGCCTTCCCCCTCTCCATATTAAAATGCTCAAGTACCTTTCTAATGTACTATTTTTAAGACAAATAGAGAATCTTCTTACCTCCACCCCTCACAATGCTTATGCTAAGAGTATGACTTGCATTCCCCAAGTTCTTCTTTATGTCAAAGGTTTCATGCAACCTTTTCTTTGATGCATCCACATGCAATAGTGACTTATAAGCAATAAGCATGTTATCCACATCAAATATTGAGATCATAAGGCTACCATACATAGCCTTTTATGTCTGGAGAGAATAATCTATCTCACTCCTAGTATAGCCTTGAGACCTCAAGAAAGCATCAAACTTATGACACCATTTCATGGGAGCTTGTTGAGCTTACATAACAATTGTTTCTTGCCATACACAACAAATCCTTATGGATGTTACATATAAATATTCTCACATAAGAAAGTTATTTTAATGTCCATCTCTATAAGCTCCATATCCTCCTTGATGACCAATGCAAGTACCATATCAAGGGTTACCATCTTCACTATTGGTGAGAAGATCTCATCAAAGTCTATCTTCTCTTACTAGAATCCCTTGACTACCAATCTAGCCTTATACTTAGGCAAAGTATCTAATGGAAACAAGAGCTTATGAATCCATTTTCATGGTAATGCATACTTTCCCGTAGGTAAAGGAACCAACTCCCATAAGTGACATTCTTAACAAAAGAGTCCATTTCTGACTGTATAGATTTCTTTCATTTATGACTCTTATCCTTGATCATAGCATTAGTATAATATAAAAGTTCTCCATAATTTGTCACCATGACATAATGTCTCCATTTGATGCATTGCCTTGTCTCCATTTAATGCACTATCTTGTCCCTAGGTAGTGCAACTTAAACCCATTTGCATGGTAATGCATGCTTGCACTTAGGCAAAGGAACCAAGTCCCAAGTAGTATTTTGAACAAAAAGAAGTGGATGGTAAAATAGAGGTTTTAGTAATTTTGATATTATTTGTCATTACTTTGGCAAAACCGATCACATTGCAGTCCATAGTTATGCTAAAAAGAATAATATCCGTAGTCGTAAACTACAGTAAGGAAACTATGCATCACCAGCAAAATATATCATACTTTTTTCTACAAATTAATATTTGCATCATTAAAAATCTTTTAATTGCAACACCTATGGGAGAAATACTTTTAAAAATGTTTTAATAATTTGAAAATAACTCCTATCAATGAAAAAGCTCTCAGTACTTGATCCCCTCACTTTGAACCTATTAATATAAAAGCACAAGAAAAGCACTCATTCAATACTCGATCCCCATACCCTAAACCATTTAATGCATGAGATCTTCCATTAATTTGAGCTCTCTCTCCTCTCTCTCTCTCTCTCTCTCTCTCTCTCTCTCTCTCTCTCTCTCTCTCTCTCTCTCTCTCTCTCTCTCTCTCTCTCTCTCTCTCTCTCTCTCTCTCTCTCTAGAGTAAGGAGGAAAATACTATATTTTTATATATGAATAGAATTGGATGAGGAAAGATATCATCTCATCCTATGCCATTGTCTTTCTAAGGAGGGCATAATGTTTCACACTGGGAGACTTTTAGTGAGAAAATTGGTAGGTTTCTCATTTGAAGAGATCTTGATAAGCTCTATCTACTTGTTCTCAATTGTCTCTTGGATGAAGTGATGGCCAATTAGATGGCACATAGAATTTGAATGCAAGGTAAGATTCATAGAAGTGATAGCAAGGTTGGTGCCTATGACCAAATTATGTGCCAATTAGATGGCACATAGAATCTGAATGCAAGGTAAAATTCATAGAAGTGGTAGCAAGGTTTGTAACTAGATGGCCTAACCAAAGGGCCTTCTTACAAGCCACAATGGTTCCAATATACTTGGCTTTGATAGTAGACAAGATAGTGTATTTCTACAATCTAGACATCTAAGAAATAGCACCTTTAACAAAGGTAAAGACATAGAAGCCCATAGAGAACTCTTTCTCAACTTGCACACTAAGTGTTCCCAGCCCTTCACTACAAAGCCATTAGGCTATCATATAAAAATATCCTCATTCATGTCCCCATGTAGGAAAGTCGTTTTAACATCCGTTTGGTACAAGTCCAAATCTAACTATACAACCAAGGCCAAAACCAAGTGAAGGGTAGTCATCTTGGCCATAGGGGAGAAGATCTTATCAAAATCAACTCCCTTTTCTTATTTAAAACCCTTTGTAATCAATCAGGCCTTATATGCTGGCTTAAGGTGACTAGGGGTGCTCTTCACCTTATACACCCACTTGCATGGCAATTTTTCCCATTAGGCAAGGAAATGAGATCCCAAGTATAGTTCTTCTGTAATGAGTCAAACTCAAAATCCATAGCCCTGATGATGAACAGTTACCTCTACACATAGCCTTCTCATAAGTAAGAGGCTCATCAAAATGTGTCATTATGATGTAACACATAGATTTCTCATAACAATTAGGAGGATGTGAGACTCTAGTAGAGTGTCACAAAAGTGGCCATGAGCCAATATATCCTATCCTCTTTGTCCATCATCAACATGTTCTTGCACAACATTTGACTCCTTAGTACTGAAGCATCAACAACAACTACTACATGCTATATAATTGGGACTAGTTGTACAATAACAAGAGATTCCTCCTAGGAGATCACCCTATATAACACAATCACGTGCTTAGGTTTCTTATGCATCTTATCCTCGTAAAAAATAACATCGGCTCTACTACTGATAACTTTTCTAGCCTATGGATCCCAAAGATGATAGCCCATCTTACTTTTATCACCATATCCAAGAAAGATGCATTTTGTAGACTTTGGATCCAACTTGTTATGTTTATCTTTGGAAATATGATAGAATGACTCATATCCAAAGACTCTCAAGTATGCATATGAAGGAGGTTTACCAGACCATACCTCCTCTATAACTCTACCACAAAGAGTAATGCATGGAGATCTATTAATCAACAAAGTATAGTATCAACTATCTCAGTCCAAAATATATGAGGTAATCTTGTATGACTAAGCATACTATGGACACTCTCCTGAATGGTCCTATTCATACACTCTATAGCACCATTCTAGGGTTGGGTATAAGGGGTGATCAAGTGACTCTTAATGCCTCAATGATCACAAACTATTCAAAATCATATAAGACATACTCAACTGCATTATTGGATCTTAGGCATTTTGTGCTATGTTTGGCAACCAAAGCAATAAAGCACTAAAAAGTAGCTAAAACATTTTGACTTCTACTTTATAGAATGGGCCTAGACTTTATGTGAAAAGTCATCAATAAACGTGACAAATTACTTAGCACCACCCAAAGACTTACATGAAATTGTACCAAAAACATCCAAATGAATAAAATCTAAGGGCTTACCCATGCACATAGAGCCAAACTTCTTATTAGTATTGCATCTTTGCTTGCCATATAAACAATGATCACAAGAATCAAAACATGAATAGTCTAGGGGCGAGAAATACTGCAAATGGGTCAAAACATGTGTTCCCTTAATTGACATGTGCCCAAGGTGATGGTACCATAGATGTATGTGTCGAAGATTAGTATAATAGCCAATTACTTGCTCAGTGGATCCAAAAATAAGCAAAGAATAAAGACTACCAATTTCGGCATCTCTATAAAAAATAAGGTTGCCACAAGTGATTTTTGCAAAATCACCAAAAAAGACATGATAACCAACATCCAACCAACTATTTAGTAGAGCTAAGGCTTTTCATCAAAGCCCAAACATGGTGTAGGTCATGAAAAATAAAAGAAGTATTAGTAGAAAACTACAGACGTACAATCAATGCTAAACAATATCACATACATGATCATCTTCTAAGGGTACTCAACCAAAATGATACCATATAGAACCAACTATGATGTAGGGCCCCATGAAAGGAAGCTCCCAAATTAAGTAACCAGCATTGAAAGAATAAAGGGTGACCATCAATTAACTCCATGGCATCAAATGAGAAGTAGTTAAGATATAATCATTTGAATTGTACTCCAACACATTGATCTCCTTAATCTTGATAGTGGATTTAGTGATGTGATTATTATTTGATGACTTAGCATTATCTTGCACTTTCCCTTTGCATGTATCATGCCTATCCTATAGTATCTTATGGAACTATGGTTGTATATGTCCCTACTTCCCACAATAATGACATGTAAGAGAAGACTTAGGACCATAGGATTTACTACGACCCTACCCACAAGATCTATACGTAGACCTATTTTGATATGGGTCCCAATCACCATGACGATCATAATTGCATCTAGTACCATTCATATCTCTAACTCTGAGAGTATGAGAGGCACGGGCTACATCAACAATCTTCCCATTAACTTTCTCAATGAGTAAAGATCCCTCTACATTTGAGCATTTAAAACCATCATCAATATCATTACTACTTATGGTAGTATGGAATGTATCCCATGACTCAAGAAAAGTGGCAAGCAAAAATATAGACTTAATATTATCATCAAAGATTATCTTCTATGATATAAGATTGCTACAAATAGAGTGAAACTCATTCAAATGAGTAAACATATGAGTACCTTCCTTCATATAAAGGTCCATCAGCTCTTTGAATTGTACAACTATGAATCATAAATGCCATGCACCACTAGTAGTCCCAATGACATTAAAGTATACTTGCTTAGTGTAACATCCCCCGTGTGCCCCCGTGCCTTCCCCATGCAAACCACCCCCCCTTTAAAATTTTAAATTTATTTACTCTCCCTCTCTCTCAGCCGTCTGCATCACGGGGAGAGAGAGAGTGTGTGTGAGTAAAGGGGAGAAGGGGGCATGCAGCCCCCAGGTGGGAGGGGTGGCGGCTGTTAGACGGCCGCCCCCAGGTGGTATAGGTGGCGGCTGTTAGACGGCTGTCTCCCCCCCCCCCCCCCCCCATACCACCTCCTCCCTTCCTCCCTCTATAAAGCCCCTCGTGGGGCTGAGGCTCAGTGCCCCCCTACTACGGCAGCACGGCCCCCCTCCGCCTGGATAGCGCCTTCCCCCCCCCTCACCATGGCAGCAAGCATCCCCCCTTGTTCTTCCACAGCATCATCATGTCCCCCTTGGTGGTCGTCAGCCTGGCGTAGAGGCCCTCCCGTGATCAACACTAAAGGGAGAGGGGGAGAAGAGGGAGAGAAGAGACAAAAGAAGAAGAAGAAGAAGAAGAAGAAGAAGAAGAAGAAGAAGAAGAAGAAGAAGAAGAAGAAGAAGAAGAAGAAGAAGAAGAAGAAGAAGAAGAAGAAGAAGAAGAAGAAGAAGAAGAGAGAAGAGAGAAGAGAGGGAGAGGGAGAGGGGGAGGGAGAGGGAGAGGGAGAGGGAGAGGGAGAGGGAGAGGGAGAGGGAGAGGGAGAGGGAGAGAAGAGAGAGAAGGAGAAGAAGAGAAGAATAATAATAATAATAAAGAGAAGAAGAGAGAAGAGAGAGAAGAGAGAGAAGGAGAAAAAGAGAGAAGAGGGAGAGAAGAGAGAGAAGGAGAAGAAGAGAAGAAGAAGAAGAAGAGAGAGAGAGAGAGAAGGAGATGAAGAGAAGAAGCTTGAGATTCATGAGAGACGCGGGAGCTACGAGAGCCGACAGAAGCTCAAGCGAGAATTAACACCCCAGTCCCATGGCACTAAACCAGGTTCTTTTATAAAATTATGATAGAATACTAGTCATTGATAATTATTATTTTTTTCTTGGGAAAGGTTGTAAGAAGGTAAAAGTAGGATTTACACAATAAGCTCTTTGCATTGAAAGGAAAACTAGGACTATGATGAATGACCTTTACATGGTACATGTATGAGAATAAAAAAGATGGAATCTTGCACGCATAAAATGATAGATTTTTCATGGTTTCTCACACACATAAAATAATAGGTTTTACTCACAATGAATGATGAACGGAAGTTAGGTTTTGTTACATGAAATAGTAGCTTTCATCTTAGAGGTTTAGTCACATGATCATTAACAAAGGGTAAAAGGTTCCATGTTGAAATTTGCATGCATTGCCATGTATAGAGTTGCATGATGAAACTATATTTAAGCCACATCGCATATATTGAAAAGCAAGAAAAGATAGGGTCGGGTTGGAGGTTGCGTTGTAATGCATCCTATTACATAGAGGTTTGCTAAAGGCATAGAGGTTCGCTAAAGGCTTAATTTTTGCCATCAAACTTAGATCTTGTTCGCAATATCATAGAAAAACATAGGAATGATATAGGTAAAATTCGTTATGTAGATTTATGTCAGGAAGTTAAACAAATATGGCTTTTAGATTTCATACATAGAATAGGGGTCATGATACCCTTAGGACCCTACATGATATGAAAAGGAGGGAATGCATATCTCAAGGAATGTGTTAATGCTTTAAGTGCTTCATGTGGAAGAGTGTTGAGTCTAGAAAGAAAATTGTGCTTAGTACCACACTAAGAGAGAGGAAGGCACGCATGCATCCAGACTATATCCTAAAGGCCTAGGTGAAAGATCTTGCATTGCCAAGCGTGTTAACTTTACTTAGTTAGAGAGAGATGAGTAAAGAACTGGAAGAATAAAAGGCTCTTGAATGGGTTGCAAATAAGGCTTGTCCGTTGCCTTGGTTGACCAGTCAATGCTTTGAGTTAGGACTAAGTTACCACAAGGAAATGCCCAAGGGGAAGAGAGCTTCAAAAGAAGTTAAGAGGTCAAGTATAATTGCCTGCGAATTGTTTTATCAATATTGCTGTAGACTATCGCAAATGGATACATTTCTAGCTTAATAGAAGTTGGTGACCTAACTCTAAATGGATTGTTGACCCAAGTTATGGTTGGTTGTTTGAAAAGGGTATCTTCAAGTGAATATCGACTGGTTGTTTTGGTAAGAGGAGAGAATCTTACTAAGGATAGGTGGATCATAAGCAAGGTGATTGCTTGATGTGGTTTTGGATGCTAATCCAAGTTGTTTGTGATTGATAATTTCATGGCGAGAACTGTAAGGATAAATTGCCATGGGAACAAAAGGGATGTTTTCCCTAGTAAATGTTATTGGGCTGGTTGCTTCAGCTATGGATGATTTCCTAAAGGGATAATTAAGGAAGGATGGCCTTTGCTACCCCTGTGAACTGCCAAACCCTAACCAAGGGGATTATGAATCCGCGTTGGGAATGTGGACTGAACCCGCCACGAGAGGTCTCTCCGTGTAAATTACTTGGTGTAGGAGGATGCTTGGGTGCCAAGGGGGGCTTTGGCCGTAAATCCCAATGCCTCCAGACCCTACACAAGTGTTCTACATGACTCAAGATGGGATCTCGAGGCCTTGATACTAGTTACAAGGCAGAATCTTGGTAGGATAAACCTTCAGGTTTTATTGCCAAGAGACGGAAGGATTTTTCTGCGGAGGCAGAAAGGGACACTTAATTCTCCTGTATGGACGGGAGACAAACATTAATCTGAAGATAAGTTAAGGAAGTTTTTGATCTTGTTATCTTGTCTTCGTGTCTATGCCCTAAATTATGTAAAGGAACCTCTGATTAACGGGTTAATTAAGGAAGCTGCTTTTATGTGTCAAACATAATGTGGCAGGTAATTAGATAACTAAAACAACCCCCGAGGGAAGTGTGGTGGATGTGACCAATGGGTCTATCCTACAGAAGGGTGGTCTCGGTTAGCTGAGACCTTTCCTCAAAGGAAATATTTTTGAGAAATGTTAGGAAAAGTTGGATGATGACCTTAGACAATGTTGGTTAGAACCCTGATTCATACTGTTTTAGGGGACCAGAATGGGACTATGCCCTACGGGCAGAGAGATCGAGCAATGCATCCCTCTCGTTTCCCATTCTCTTTGAACCAAGTGTGGTATGAGTTTGCTTTGGTCCAATTGTATCCACGCAAAGTGGAGCGATTTCGGATGCTAGAAGGCTGTTAGGTGAACCTGACTGCTAGGAACCAGGACTTCCGGTCAATCCTAGTGGGAACGGCCGGACACTTCCACTCGAGGCAAACTCGGAAAGACCTAGATCGCAAACCCTATGACATTCCTTGCGAGTGCCAGGCGGAGCTTTCTAGACCCTCTTCTCGATGGGCTGCTAAGACGTGTCCCGCCATTTGAGGGGCAGGCACGTTACAGTTGGTATCAGAGAAAAACTTCATAATGATACATGATTGATTAATGTTCGGTTCATAGACATATCCTAAACAGAAATAACCTAAGTGGTATGGCTTGGTTGTTAGGCACCTTCTACACCCACGAATGCTGAAATGCAAGAGAAGAAATTTATTCTCAAGCAAATTAAGGCACCCGAGTTTGATGGTAAGGGAAGGACTATTCAAGGCTGACACCGAGATCTCGATTGAGTCCATGGAGGAATATTTTGAGGCAGCATGAATTGCACCTGCTAACCAAGCCATGCTCGCCAAACTTAATCTTACAAGCAAAGCGAGACTTTGGTGGAAACAGTAGTGCAGAGACCAAGCGATCTCGGAGGGGACAATCACTTGGGATAAGCTTAAGGAAGCTGTGCGAGGGAGATATCTGCCACCTGCCTACCACACACAAAAGATGAATGAATTCTATGACTTGAAGCAGCTAGGATTATCCCTTGAAGCATATTATTCAAAGTTTGCTTCAGTCCTAAAGTATGCACCCCCAATGGATATGACACAACAGGTATCAAAAATCTGTGTTGGGTTGAATCCACCCATAAACACTCGATTGGAATCAATGCACCCACCAACGGACTTGCAAGACGCATTACTCCGAGTGAATCCAATCGTCCAAGAGCTTAAATCGGGCAATTGTAGCAAAGATGACTATGGAGATCAAGATAAGAGATGCCATACGTGCGGAGAGATAGGGCACATCCGTACGAGATGTCCCTATCGTCAATGCTTCCAATGTAATGAGCTAGGACACATCCAAGCAGACTTCCCTCATCTAAGTCCAGAAGACATTGAGCCTCCAAGAAAAGAAAGCTACACAGGTGCAGTCTATGGATATCTAGACAAATCAGATGAAGACAATGATCTAGAGCCCACTAAACCTTATTGGGAGGACTAAAATTCCTAGAAGCTTAATCCACATGTAACACAATTGAGAATAAATCCTATTCTTGTACCTATGGTCAATTCAAATAATATGAGTGCACTACTTGAAACACTAAGAGTAGCACAACCGATGCATGGTGGGTCTTAACCCACAGGTCATAAGCTCCAACTAGTGCTTGTCTTCCCCAGCTTCTCTCGAGATGAGAACATCTCGATTCCTCTAAGGGGGAGAGGATGTAACATCCCCCGTGTGCCCCCGTGCCTTCCCCATGCGAACCACCCCCTTTAAATTTTTAATTTTTTTAAAAAAAATTACTCTCCCTCTCTCTCAGCCATCTGCATAGCGGGGAGAGACAGAGTGTGTGTGTATGTGAGTAAAGGGGAGAAGGGGGCATGGAGCCCCCAGGTGGGAGGGGTGGCGGCCGTTAGACGGCTGTCTCTCCCCCCCCCCCCCCCATACCACCTCCTCCCTTCCCCCCTCTATAGAGCCCCTTATGGGGCTGAGGCTCAGTGCCCCACGGCAGCATGGCCCCCCTCCGCCTAGACAACGCCTTCCTCCCTCTTTCCGTGGCAGCAGGTAGCCCCCCTTCCTTCTTCATTGCAGCATCATCACGTCCCCCCTGGTGGCCGTCAGCCTGCCCACAGAGGCCCTCCCGTGATCAGCGCTAGAGGGAGAGGGAGAGAAGTGAGAGAAGGAGAAGAAGAGAATAATAAGAATAAGAAGAAGGAGAAGAAGACAGAAGAGAGAGAGAGGGAGAGAAGAGAGAGAAGGAGAAGAAGAGAAGAAGAAGAATAAGAAGAAGAAGGAGAAGAAGAGAGAAGAGAGAGAGAGGGAGAGAAGAGAGAGAAGGAGAAGAAGAGAAGAATAAGAATAAGGAGAAGAAGAGAGAAGAGAGAGAAGAGGGAGAGAAGAGAGAGAAGGAGAAGAAGAAGAAGAAGAAGAAGAAGAAGAAGAGGAAGAAGAAGAGAGAAGAGAGAAGAGAGAGAAGAGGGAGAGAAGAGAGAGAAGGAGAAGAAGAGAAGAAGAGAAGAAGAAGAAGGAGAGAGAGAGAGAGAGATAAGGAGATGAAAAGAAGAAGCTTGAGAGTCATGAGAGACGCGAGAGCTACGAGAGCCAACAGAAGCTGAAGCGGGAATTAACACCCCAGTCCCATGGCACTAAACTAGGTTCTTTTATAAAATTATGATAGAATACTAGTCATTGATAATTATTTTCTTTTTCTTAGGAAAGATTATTGTAAGAAGGTAAAAGTAGGATTTACACAATAAGCTCTTTGCATTGAAAAGAAAACTAGGACTATGATGAATGACCTTTATATGGTACATGTATGAGAATAAAAAAGATGGGATCTTGCACGCATAAAATGATAGATTTTCATGGTTTTTTGCACATATAAAATAATAGTTTTTACTCAGAAGGAATGATGAACAAAAGTTAGGTTTTGTTACATGAAATAGTAGCTTTCATCTTAGAGGTTTAGTCGCATGATCATTAACAAAGGGTAATAGGTTCCATGTTGAAATTTGCATGCATTGTCATGTATAGAGTTGCATGATGAAACTATGTTTAAGCCACATCGCATATATTGAAAAGAAAGAAAAGATAGGGTCGCGTTGGAGGTTGCATTTAATGCATCCTATTACATAGAGGTTCGCTAAAGGCTTAATTTTTGCCATCAAACTTGGATCTTGTTCGCAATATCATTAAAAAACATAGGAATGATATGGGTAAATTTCGTTATGTAGATTTATGTCAGGATGTTAAACAAATATGGCTTTTAGATTTCATACATAGAATAGGGGTCATGATACCCTTAGGACCCTACATGATATGAAAAGGGGGGAATGCATATCTCAAGGAATGTGTTAATGCTTTAAGTGCTCCATGTGGAAGAGTGTTGAGTCTAGCAAGAAAATTCTGCATAGTACCGGACTAAGAGAGATGGAAGGCACGCATGCATCCAGACTATATCCTAAAGGCCTAGGTGAAAAGTATTGTGTTGCCAAGTGTGTTAACTTTACTTGGTTAGAGAGAGATGAGTAAAGAATTGGAAGAATAAAAGGCTCTTGGATGGGTTGCGAATAAGGCTTGTCCATTGCCTTGGTTGACCAGTCAATGCTTTGAGTTAGGACTAAGTTACCACAAGGAAATGCCCAAGGGGAAGAGAGCTTCAAAAGAAGTTAAGAGGTCAAGTATAACTGCATGCAAATTTTTTTATTGATCTTGCTGTAGACTATCGCAAATGGATACGTTCCTAGCTTAATAGAAGCTAGTGACCTAACTCTAAATGGATTGTTGACCCAAGTTATGCTTGGTTGTTTGAAAAGGGTATCTCCAAGTGAATATTGATTGGTTGTGTTGGTAAGAGGAGAGAATCTTACTAAGGATAGGTGGATCATAAGCAAGGTGATTGCTTGATGTGGTTTTGGATGCTAATCCAAGATGTTTGTGATTAATAATTTCATGGCGGGAACTGTAAGGATAAATTTCCATGGGAACAAAAGGGATGTTTTTCCTAGTAAATGTTATTGGGCTAGTTGCTTCAGCTATGGATGATTTCCTAAAGGGATAATTAAGAAAGGATGGCACTAGCTACCCCCGCAAACCGCCAAACCCTAACCAAGGGGGTTATGAATCTGTGCCGGGAATGTGGACCGAACGAGCCGCGAGAGGTCTCTCCGTGGAAATTACTTGGCGTAGGAGGACGCTTGGGTGCCAGGGGGGCTCTGGCTGTAAATCCCAATGCCTCCAGACCCTACACAAGTGTTCTACGTGACTCGAGATGGGATCTCAAGGCCTTGATACTAGTTACAAGGCAGAATCTTGGCAGGATAAACCTTCGAGTTTTTATTGCCAGGAGACGGAAGGATTTTTCTACGAAGGCAGAAAGGGACACTTAATTCTCCTGTATGGGTGGGAGACAAACATTAATCTAAAGATAAGTTAAGGAAGTGTTTGATCTTGTTATCTTGTCTTTGTGTATGTGTCCTAAATTACATAAAGGAACTTGTGATTAATGAGTTAATTAAAGAAGCTGCTTTTATGGGTTAAAATGTGGCAGGTAATTAGATAACTAAAACAACCCCCAAGGGATGTGACCAATGGGTCTATCCTACGAAAGGGTGGTCGCAGTTCAATAGCTTGATTTGCTCCTTTTGTAGCAAGACTTGCCAAATTTGGAACTTCTAATAGTTAAAGTTATTGCCATGCAACTTATCAATGTTAAACATAACACTATCACTAGAAGCACTAAAAGTACCGACCATTATGACTATAAAATAAAAAGATATTGGACTCTTGTAATTTCAATAGGACAACCCAAAAACTAAGCCAAAAATATATGCAATAGGAGAAGTACAAATCCATATGTTGTTTCTCACAAAGTAGAAGCACTCGAGTGTTTTAAACAAGTGTTTGCTCTCTCAAGAAAATAGCTCAAAGCTTATCACAGTAGCATTGTCCATAAAACTATAATAAAAGATAAGACAACTATGAGCAAGTATCCAAAATAAAATGCTCCCACTACCAAGGAAGTCTAGATAGCAACCAAATTTACAATGCAACTAGTAGTGTCCAAGAAAGAGCATGCAATCCCAAGTACCAAATGCTATCACAGAATCCAGAAGTGTTGGATACATAGATGCATCCCAAAAAAAAGGGGAATCTGAGTATATAAGTTAACTATGCATAAGAGATCTCCAAGCAACAATGAGATATATCAATCTGCAACAACTAATTCATTGCTCATGAATAGTGAAGCTCAGTACATGATAAAGAATGTATCCATGATTGACAATAAGCCCAATGATACCAAGTAATATGTCCAAAAGCATATAAATGACATAAACATCCAACCCCATAAATAGTAGATCATTGAGACCAATGCAATCTCTACCAAAGATGAATGTAAAGAAGCTTAAACTCAAAACTCAAAGCTCAAAGAAGAGCATATTCAACATAACCATTAGTGGTAAGCATACATATGATCGAAGAGCATTCATATTAGCATAAAAGCATAGACTTCACTAATACTTAAGACATATCCTTATTGTCCATTGTTTACGATAGCAATAAACCTTCAATGGTTGAGAAAAGTGAGCTCTATTCAATAAGTAGACCATCCCCGAGCATCAATAACAAAAAACCTTTAGTGAAAAAGCATCAAAGAAGCATGAGCATTCAAATTTTTGTTGCTCCAAACTGTGAACAACAAGTCTATCCACAACTATCAATCAATAATTGATCATCCTCTTCTTGAATGATGCACAAGTCCAATATCCATAAATGGCCCCAATAGTAGCTAGTGGGAGATGGAGGCTGGAGCAAACACCATAGGTAGTAGTAAGGTAACCCATTAAAAATGTGCCAAAAAATGTAATGACTACTCTTGGAGCTCTATCTACTATGGCTAACCTTTAGAGGTCACCTTGCACTAATTAAATGCCCACTTTGAGCTAGGGAAAAAGTTGGAGAAGGTGGGGAGTTGATGCATACCTCAAACAGATGAAGACATTGTTGTCATGGAAGCTTGATTGAAGTGCTCTTTCCCAAGTAGTTGAAGTAGAATAGCTAAAGCTCCTTGAACGCTTGCTTTGATACTAGTTGGAAGGGTGAGCAAAAGGAGTGAGAGTGAGAAGAGCACAACCAAAAGCAAGAGCTAGAGCCAAGGAGATTTGAACTTAAGAGAGCAAGTCTGGTATCTAGGAACTCCAATAGTTACAATGTATAACCTACCTTCCTATTATCCTATCTTAGTAAAGAATAAATAATAAAGATGACAATAGTGGGTGGCCACCACCTAAACTATACATGTATGTGGGCACTAAGTACAAGGCAAATATAGGTAGCTAGGAACATGTAGCCTTTAATCCCTAACAACTTTGAGCTCAATTTTCAAGACTAGTCAACTCTCTCTTGATAAAATGCCCTCACGAAAGTTCTAGAATAAATCATCTTTGTCCATGTCTTCAAATTTTACCCCTTTGCATTTGATAGGCTTAACTTGCTTGTTTTGCAACAAGGCATTGCAAATTTGTTCCTTCCATTATGAGAAGTTTGTGCTACATCCAACTTCTCAATATTAAACAATCCTTTTTAAAGCAAAAAAAAAAACCATAATTACTAGAGTATGTGCAAATCAACAAGCAACCAAGATAGTATCAACTACATAGGCAAGGTGACGAATGTAGCTCCAAAACAAGGGCCACCGCAACGGCAAATTAGTGTTAATGTAATGCCAAAATAGCCCAATTTTGATGCAAACATCTTGATCATATACTCCTCAATGTATAGAAATTTTATATAACTTTTTTACAATTTTTTTGTAAATTTCTAAGCATAAAATAACCCTCAAAATGTTGCATAAAAATAGCCTCTTTTTAGCCTCAATAATGACTAGTTCTTCTTGTTATAATGTGAACTCAAATCTATTGAACCAATTCAAAATTAACTCATTTAGCTCAAACAGAGTGCGAAAATAGTTTTCTCCAAGTTGCTTCAAAGTTCAGATCTCTAGTAGTGTGAACACAACTTTATCCAAGTGGTTCAAATTAACGAACTCAAATTCTACAATGTGAATCCAACTTAAAAGTAACCATCTTAGGGCTCTTTGGTGTGAAAAGGGTTATTCCTTCAACCAATTCAAGTATAAAAGGTTTAGCAAGCTTAATAGAGGTTCAATTTTTTTTAAAAAGCTTATTGTTTACAAGTGTGGCATATTGTGGCCCACCTCAATCACCCCAAGACAAATCCATGTTTTCACCAACACCAAAGTATCTAGTGCGAAAGGGGTTGAATGACTAATCCCAAAAGTATCCAATGTGAAATGGGTTATTTCTACAACCAATTCAAGTATGTAATATAGGTGTGAAAAGGGTTAAGCTTATTAAGGTTTAGTAACCTTAATAGGGTAATTTTTACAAACAAGCTTATTGTTTACGAGCACGGCCTATTGCAACCTGCCTCAATCATGCCAAGAGGAATCCATATTGTCACCAACACTAAATCAAATGAGTGCATTCTGTAACATTAGGGGATGAATTCTAGAGCTTAAAACTCTTTAGATTGAGTTACCATCAAAATCTTCTCTTCTCTCAGTTTGGCAAAAAAAGTAGGTGAGGTGCCCTACTCCTCAAGCTATCCCCTTCATTTTGGAAATAGGCATCCCCTAGTTAAGTTGAACCCTTCTAGAGAAAGAAGTTTTCCTTGTGCTTAAGCGGCCTTGATCTTACATACATCCAATACTTGACTTGAATCTCTTTTTCCAAGCAAAAATTAACTAGAAGTGCCTTGAATCTATCTAAACTCTTCAAAATCAACCGGGAGCCCCTAAACTGAGCATTAATGGCTTCCTTAATTGAAGACTATTTGACTTAAATAGAGAGCTCAATAATAAGATTTGTACCTCTTTCAAATCTAGATAGCAAGAAATAATGTTGCAATGAAGGTTGATTCCTCACACTCCTCACCTCAACCACAAGCTCCCAGGCATGTTGCTTTAAGATGAGTTGAGAGGAAGCAATGGTGGGATACAAGGTCAATGGAATGAGAGAGAAAGAGAGTGAGAGCAAAGAAAAAAATAAGGATTTTCTATGGACACTCAATTCCCCTTATTATCTTCATTATCTTCGCATATATATGATTGGACATGTGTACTTATACAAGGGGTAATTGCATAGCTTCTAGCCCTTGGCCTTTACCCCAACACCAATCACTAGGCTTTCTCTTAATTGCAAATACTACTATGTCTTGCCTTCCCCTCAATTATTCATAACAAGGGTTTAGTAGCAATGTGAATAGTAACAAGCCAAAGGGCTAGCCTTCTCTAGATGAAGAAGCTTAGGCAAAGAGGACTTGACTATGAGTGCTAAGGTCTTTTCCACAACTTTTTGTAAATTATATTGAGAATAGTCAAAGGGCACAAATCACTAAGCTTTCTCTTAGATGGAGATTTTGATATGACCTTGATGAGATGTTTATTAATAAGAGTAGATACTTCTCCACAAGCTTAGAAATGATTGGTGAGGCTACATAGATTTGGTACACAAATATCCCAAAAGGCTTAATAAAAATCCACTACTATCCTTTTCATAAGAAGAGAAATTTCACAGGGACTTTATGCTCCACATAACTCAGCAATTCATGGGTTTTGACTCCAACTCTTTGCATCTTTGAAAGGAACCTCAAAGGAGCCACCAAGCAGATCTTGTTGTTCATGTATACAGGACTTAAGTGAGATACCCTTCACGTAGCTCCTAGATGCCTATTATGCTACATAGACAAGGTCTCACCATATTTCAACATGGTGATAACACCCCTAGGATGGTGTTGCCCATCCTAATTGGCTTCTTTGCCTTAATAATTTATTTTTACTATGAGATCAATTATTAGATATTTTTTCCATATTCACTCCACTACAAGAACTAAGTGATTGGGGCCCTATCCTTGCTCCAATCCCACTTCTTTACTCTAGCATCAGACAAGTTTGATACATAAACGAAAATGATTTCTACTATCTCTCCCTTTTTTGCACCATGATTGAGACAACATTAGCTTTGTCATCATCAACCCATGCTAAAAATGGGATAACAATAAAATCAAGGCACCTCCACTCTCCCTCAATCTTGTGAAGATATGAATGCTTCAAATCTATCAAAAGGCATCAATCTCACTTGTGAAGATCCTAGCTTTATATTTTGCAATGTGAGGAAACCTAATTTGAACCTTCATAGTACACTATAGAGGATATTAATTTCTCCTTGTCACAATAAAACCCCCTAGTGTTGCATGATATGATTTTAAGTTTGCTAGCTATTCTGTCACACCTACACTATAGAATCTAAGATCATATTCCTCACTTTCATCAAAAAATGCCATGGATATTTCTTGGGGAGAGGTCTTTGAGTCATCTTCTTGAGTAAGGGTTAGACCTTGCCAATAGGTTTCCACCCATCTTTAGCTACTTGGATAGGTAGGACATTCTTCTTGTCTACATGCTATTATACTTGCCTATAGTCAACTTTTGTGACACCCCAATGATATTTACTTGACCTATGCGTGCCATCAGATGACCTGCCTATGCTTTTGATGACTAGATTGCCTAATCTAGCTGGACAACATCCAACAAAAAGAAAAATCATTAGTAAATCGACCTTAACCATCAATATTGCAACGAATAGACTCCTCTTTGCATGCAACCTCTTCACAAAGCATAGGTTTTGAAAATTTTTTAACTAGATATCAATTTTCACTCAATTTCTTCAAAAAATTTGGAGCTTTTATCCAAAACCTCTAATAAGGTTTTGACTTTTGAGCCATTATTTGATTGTATTTCATCATATAAGTTCATATCTTTTATGAAATTTTTCCAAATCCATCGACATTAAGGCTGAAATCATCATATCAATAACATTTCAAAGATATTAGAACAACTTCTACTTAGGTTTTTTGCATTCAACTCTATCATCAATACTCGAGCCATAAATTTATAACTTCAGAAGCATCACAACGTTTGCAATATCTCCAACAACTTCCTACTTAAAGGAAAATGTGCCTTAGTGATGATGAGTAAAAGAAAAAAAAGAAAAAGAAAACTGTAACATGTACAGAGTACAACAAGATGAGGAAAAACATCATCTCATCCTATACCCATCAACCTAATAAGGAAGGTATATCATTCCACTAGGAGACTTCTAGTGAGCAAATCTATAAGATTCTCATCAATCTCAAGATCTTGACAAGCTCAATGAACTTGTCCTCTACCATCTGCCTAATGAGGTGATAGTACACCTCAATGTGATTTCTCTTTGCATGGAAGATCGGTTAATTGAATAGCACTCATAGAATCTTAATGCAATGTAGGAGTCATAGCCATTCCAAGATCTACAACCGAATGGCCTAACCATAGAGGGCCTCTCCTTGTAAGCCTTGATGACTACAATGTACTCCACCTTGGTAGTAGATAAGGCTATGTATTTATGTGCCATAAACATCCAAGAGATAGCACCTCTAGCATGGTAAAGACATACCTAGAGCTGGACTTCCTAATATATGCTTGTCTTGCATAATCCAAGTTAGTACAACCCACAACTCCTATATCCTAGCTACCATGGCACACATTTCAGTTGTGCTTTTGAGGTATCTCATGATATCCTTCACAGTGTCCCAATGTTGCATGCTAGGTGTAGCCATATAATGTGCCATAAATCCCATTGCAAATGCTATGTCAAGATGAGTGCCTATCATGGCATGCATCAATATACCCACTATGGATGTATACAGAATCTTGGCCATCTTGTCCCTCTCATTAGCAACTAATTGTGGATAATCAGTCCAACTAACCTTCACATAAGAATGTAAAGGACAACCAATATGTTACCATTTTGCATATGAAATTACTCAATTATTCTCTGTGTATATGCTCCTTCTGGAACAAGTAGAAAAATCCCTTAAAGTAATTGCACGTAATGTGCATACCAAGTATATGTGAGGCATGTACCATGTCATTCATCTCAAAGTTCTTCTTGAGTTAAGTCTTTAAAGCATCCAACTCAGCATAAGTACTCCCAACTATAAGCATATTATCAACATAAAGCACCAAAATAATAAGGCTACCATCACATGCCTTCTTCATGTATAAACATGGATCCATATCATTGTGAGAATACCCTTGTGCAAATGCATGAAAGCATCAAAATTATGGTACCACTCCCTAGGTGTCTACTTAAGACCATAAAGACTCTTCTTCAATTTACATAGTAGGTGTTCCCTACCTTTCTCTGCAAAGCTCCTAGACTACTATATATAAATATCATCATGTAAGTCCCCATGTAAGAAAGCCTTCTTTAGATCTAAGTGAGAAAGTAAGGCCAAGACCAATTGCAGGATGGTCATCTTAACTAAAAGAAAAAAGACTTCATCAAATTCAACACCATGCTTCTACCTAAGACCCTTTACAACTAATCTAGCCTTATTTGCTACCTTAGAGTGACCAAGCATACTCTTTAACTTGTACATCTGCTTGCATGTCAATGCATGTTTCCCATTAGATAAGAAAACTAAGTACAAACTCAGATTGCATAGCCCTCCCAAGAATGAGAATCACCTTTACACATAGCCTCCTCATAGGTAATTGGATTAGCATAGGCTATCACCCCATGACATAATCCATAGAGGGCTCATAGTAGCAATCAAGAAAATGTGAAGCTCAAGTGGAGTACCTCAAATCTGGCTATGGGGCTTGTATGGCATATCCTCTCTATCTAGCAACATGATCTTGCACAACAAGTAGATCCTAGGCCACTACATCATCAACTACAGGTTGTCTAGCTAGCTATATTATAATAAGTGACTCCTCCTAAAAGACCACCCTTTGTACTTCAACTATCTGCCTAAGCTACTTATGCATCTTCTCCTCATGGAAAATCAGAACATAGCTATACATAACCTTCCGAGTTTTCAACTCCCAAAGGTGATAGCCCATATTACTTCCATCCCCATATCCAAGAAAGATGCATTTGATAAACTTTGGATTCAATTGATTGTGCCTGACTTTGAGAATATGGCAAAAAAACTCACATCTAAAGACCTATAAATGAGCATATGAAAAAGGTTTCCTAGACCATACCTCTTGTGCAACTTGACAACCGAGAGCAATGCATGGGGATCTATTAATGAGATGCAAGTCTATATTAACTCCCTCAACTCAAAAGTACTGTAGTAAGCTTGCTTGACTAATAATATTTCTTGAATAGTCATGTTCATGCACTTTGTAATACCATTTTGGGGTGGGTGTATGGGTTAGTCAATTGATACTTAATAACCTATTCATCACAAAACTGTTTAAGTGCCTTAGAGACATATTCATCCCCCATTATCAGACCTTAAGTATTTCAACTTATATCTAGAAGACTCGTTCTCAACAAGAGCAACACATCACTAAAATGAAGCCAAAACATCTAATTTCTATTTAATGGGATAACCCCAAACTGTACATGAATAATCATCAATAAATATCATAAAATACTTTGTGCTACACAATGATTGATAGGGCATGGACCATTAACATTGGAATGCACAAGAGCTAGAGACTCACTCATGTGCATAGAGCCATGCTTTTTATGAGCATTATGCATCTCTCTGTCATAAAGATAATGATTATATAAATCAAAATGAGAGTAATCATGAGACAGAAGATACTATAAATGAGTAAATATTTTCATTCCTTTCAAAGGCATTTTCCCAAGATGACAATGCCATAAAGATACACATGGTAAATCAATCGTAGCTAATACATGGTCAACAAATCCAGATACAAACAAAGGATAGAGGCTACTAGCCTTGGGAACCGTTTATAGCCAAATTTTGGACTACGTGCTCTAAATTTTAGCCCGATTATGGATCTATAATGTGCCTTCATCTCTACGTAGCCTTAGGGGTCGATCTCGGGGTTTAGATGTATCAGAATTTGTGTTCTAGACACGTGTCCGATTTTGACAGTTTTTTGTCCGATTCTCAGATGTCCGATTTTCAAGAGTCCGATTATCAGAATCGGACGTCCGATTATGGGTTGGTCCGATCGGCCCAGTGATCCGATTTTCAAGTTGTCCGATTTTGGGAATCGGATCGGACAGGGTGGTACGATTCTAGTAGTCGGATGGTCCGATTCTGGACTGGTCCGATTCTGGCTGGTCCGAGTGGTCCGATTTTCAAGATCGGACGGGTTGGTCCGATCGGACGGTTGTCTGAACGTCCGATTATGGACTGGTCCGATTCTGGGACTCGGACGACCTGGTCCGACTATGCGGTCGACGGCCCGCGAGTTGCACGCGATGCCTCTAGACTGACGTCTACTACACCGAATCATCCAGTGCCTTCCAGATAGGTGCAAGTCACTACAAGGGAATGCCAGACATGCCTGGAACCACTGTGGTGCTCGAATCGAACGGCACTCCAAGGATCTGTGCCCCTATTTCCTTGTTTTAGCCTGTTATACAGCAACAAAGGACCCTACTGTTTGTTTCTTTTTTTCTTCTTTTTCTTTGTTTTTTCCTACCCTAAATGCATCCAAATCACAAAATAAACACCTATACTACTCCATTCCACAACATAAATCTCAAAAAGCAAAAAACCTACTTGCCAAGGAGATCGAATACCATCTTCAACCCCCTCGCTTCCTACCTATCTCAAGCACCAGTTCAGGGAAACC
Source organism: Lygodium microphyllum (assembly GCF_053477565.2). Lineage (NCBI taxonomy): Eukaryota > Viridiplantae > Streptophyta > Polypodiopsida > Schizaeales > Lygodiaceae > Lygodium > Lygodium microphyllum. The sequence continues at coordinate 44,680,875 of NC_141141.1, read as the reverse complement.
CTTACTTTGATGCTCGATTCGAAGCGCGCAAGTGCTCAAGGCTTGAATCCGTTGGTCCCGACAACGGAACCAAAATGTGGGAGCTTTCACTCAACCACCAAGACCCACGGACCGCTTATTGATTCAAGCGTTCCAAGCCTAGCACTAATGGCTACCTCTCACATAGCCGACGCGCCATCCATATCTACGGGTGTAGTGAGCTTACCTTGATGCCGTTCGAGTTACCTCCTCTCCCGCGCACTCCGGTAGCTCCACGATCCAAGTGCAAGCTTCAAGCAAGCTCAATCCTCCCGCTCCAAGCTCCAAGCTCCATTGCCGCGAGCAAGACAAGAGAAGAGAAGAGAAGAGAAGAAGAGAGGAGAAGATGGAGAGCTTCTCCTCCTCGGTCCCTCACCCTCGCACTCTCACACTCCCTCTCTCAAGCACAAGCTCAAGCAAGCAAGAACAAGAAGAAGAAGAAGAAGAGGAGAGCTACTTTTGGCCACACACAAGAATGAGCTTCTCATTCACTTTTCAACTTTATATACAAAGCCCTAAATCCCTTTTGGGCGGTCATCCCCTTTTCCCCTTTTTTACATGGCCGGCCGTAGCCTAGGCCATTTTTCCCATTGTCCTTCTACCTTCCTAGCTTCCTTTCCACCGCCCATCTACATTTACAAATTGCACGGGTGAGAGCCCGGCGCTCTTTTACAAGATTTCAGGGTGCGCCTTTTTATTTTAAAATGCGCCTTTCCCCTTTTGCCTTTGCCTTGGACTTTTAAGGTTGCCCTTGCGCTTTTGGCCTTTTCTCCTTTTCTTTCTTCAGTCGGGCTACCTTTTTTCCACCTTTGCTCTTCGTCTTTTCCACTTCCTTTTGCTTTCTTCGTGTTGGGGTTAACATTACCCCCCTCCTAGACGAGTGCCAGTCCCATGGCACTCACCGTCGTAGGTAGCAGGATGTAGCATGCACCGAAGACATGGGTGATAAGGACGCCGGTGGTTTCCGTGGAGGAGTGTTGGTGGTGGTGTGGGAGAAGGTCCTGGGGGCCTGTTGATGGCCAAGGTGGCTGGTGAAAGGTTGTTGGAGTTGGTGGTAGGGCTATGCTGTATTGGGGATTGCATTGATGGCCAGCACGAGTGCTGGTTGGTTGGGGAGTCTGCACATGACGATTCTTTGCGGTCTTGTCGGATGGTAAGGGATAAGCATTCAGAGTTGGGTGTTGATGAAGAGCGAACGACACTTGCGTTGGAGTCTTCAACACCTGCAATTGAAAACCTCTCCTGTGGTCTCTTCCTAAGGGGTAGTGCTAGTCTTCTTATCGTGCACAAGACATATTTTGATTAGTTTGGGAGACAGGTCGAACTCTAAGTAATCTTGGAGTATTGTCCTGCACTTGAGGACCCAAACTATGTAAATGCTTTGGTGCAAATAGTATGTGAGTGCTCGTGAGTATTTAGGTTATACTTAGTCAGAAGACTATCGACCTGGTTCCTTGTATAGCAATGGGTTAGTGTAGCAAGGGGCTAAGTTGATGGAAAAATTTGTCGATGAAGATGGAAAAAGTACACTTGAATATTGCTTGAGACATCATTATGGTCTTGTCAAGGCCATGTAGCATAATTGAGCTCCTTGATGTCTTAGCTTTTGGTAGCAAGTGGCTACTCGTAGAAAAGTATATTGTACTTGTCCAGTGTCTTTCATGCCTTGCTTACCACTATTGATTGTAATGGCATTGAGATGAGTGCAAGAGAATTGTGCAAGTGGTTCAGGGTGACAAGTCTAACCATAGGCGAGGTGAGCTCCCGAGGTATGTCCTGCCCTTGATGTGCCCTGAACAATTGTGGGGGATGTACAAAGGGCTAGGGGATTAGGGACGGAGCCAGCCGACCAAGGTCACTGGACGTACCTAATTTGAGGACCCCTAGGTGCGGTGTTGTGATTGTGTGTGCTTTTTTCTTTTTCTTCTTCTTTTTATTTTTCTTTTCTTTTTCTTTTTCTTTCTTTCTTCTTCTTTCTCTCTCTTTTTTTTTCCTTTTTTTTTGGTGGGAAAAATGAATACAATCAATGCCATACATTGAGGCTGTTAACCTTTCATTTGGATTGAGAAATGTTGGGATCCAAAGGCTATGAAGGATGGATATTACAAAGATGATTGTGTCACTAGCCTTGATGCTAGAGTAACTGTTGTTGAGATGAAGAGATACACTTGAGATTTTGCAAACCTCTTTGTAACATGTGAGACATCGAACAATTGAGGTAGCACTTGGAGTGAGCTGTGCATGGACAAGGGCAGAGCATCTTGCGAGTTGAATCTTGGATGATGAAGAGACGCTTGCCCTTGTTGAGAGCGTGGCTCCTGCCCGAACATAGAGTTTGGCCAAGAAGGAGGAGGTAATCGATGATTATGCCTTGGCCATACTCAATTGCAATATGTGCTTTTCCTGCAAGGGTGTCCTTGGGTTCCCATCCAGTGGCGTTTCCGTCATGGCTTTTGTTTTCTGGTATCCTGTCACTTCCTCCATAATGGTTCTTTGTGGGGTTGGTGGTCTTGTGGTGACTTGGATATTAAATGCTTCTAGCCCTTGACCTGTGTCATTCTACATCCACTTGTCACTTGCACTTTGTGAGAGTATATGCTCGCTTGCATTAAGTACATCTGACCAATGCAATCATGTTAAGACATAATTTTTCAGAATGCTATGATGCCTATCCCATTACTTATTAAGGTCGCATACATTAATGGTAGGTGAAGGAAGTGTGTACAAGTGGGGATCTTGCCCCTTCACTCATCAAAAACAAAAAGTTCTGGCATGATGACTTGCCAAGCTACTTGTACATCATAGGGGCTTAGTTGATAGGTACTAGGCGGGGTGAGTCTGGTTGGCTAGGCGACCGGGGTGGTGCTAGTGCGGGGCTCCTATGAGGATGGGCAGGGAACATGTCGGCCGGGACATAAATGGCGTAGTCCCGAGCCGCTACCGTTTCCAGAATTTCTTTAAACAATTCATTAAATTCTACCCTATCCCGGGCCACCTTGTCACTTCGTGAGCACCTGGTGCCCGTGCGTGCGTTGGGGGTCTGTGCAACTAGCATTGCCACATTTTGTGCGCCTCCCTGAGCGTCCGCTCCCCTGGCCCGCAGATTCTTCGGCCTTCGTCCGGGGCGGTGTCGCTTGGGGCCGTGTTTCTTGGCATACCTTTTAAGAGTGGGCACATAGTGCACTGGCGGAGGGGCGTGTGCTGCATGTTCCCGTCGGATGCGGAGAGCGTCCTTGCAAGCTAGCTGCCCTTGGTTCTCCATGCTTTCCTTGCAAGGGGACCTGTAAGATGAGAATCAAAAATTAGGATTTGTTACATGATAAGACCATTCATATGTAAGGGATTATAGAGCAGATTATCAAGCGCATAGCACGAGGAGGGGTGGGGTAGGGCATGCAATGCTTGTTGTAGGGGGATGGCCCCCGTGATGTATATTTAGCCTCCTGCCATTAGCAGATCTTGGTTCATGCCGAGTTACCTCGGCTGGCAGTCCTGTATTTAGGCAGGGCTCCTCCTCGGAAGGATAGACCGAAAAGGGAAGAAGGTGTACAGAAAGGGACTATACCCTGTCTACACCATCAGGGTTGTTGGTCACTCCCTGTGCTTGACTATCATTGCTTGTGTGTGTTGATAGTATCTATACAGGGTAACACAAAAATCATTGTTTATATCTACATCTATACACATACGAATCCATGTCACCTCACGAGGATAGAAACCAATTGTAGAACTCAGGATTGTACTAGAGCGTGGCACACGCATCTAGTATTCGTGGCAGCTTACTCAATACCGATAGATATTTTGCCACATCGAGTAGCATGGAACCTTGTCCGAGTCTACTCGCTATATGTAACTCCTCCTCAGTGAGAACCTTATCAAACAGAGCATTCTCTTGGCTAGTTCCAGCTAAGTCCATACCCCGAATTGCAGTTAGCACTCGTAGGGAAGTTGGTGCCACATAGGTTGGGTCTCTTTGAGACCGCCATTTGGCCAATCGCTCCTCAGAGACTGTCATGATCTGAGCCCCTAGTTCGGCCATTGCAACGCGGTTCTCACACCAACGTTGTTCAAATTGACTTCGGCCCTTTGTTAGTCACTTTAGTTGCTCTATGTCCACGAGATTCGGTCGGCAGAGCACTTCATTGAACGTGACAGTTAAGCGCAGTTCGTCGGCTTCCTCGTCAGAGATGAGTCGCATATGTTCATGCAGGAGCTTGTCGTAGTGCCCGTTAAGATGTTCTTGTTCTTCCCACGATAGAGGAAAGGTCAAGTAATCTCCAAGCTGCTCCTTGGGGATCATGCCCATGTCCGCAAGGATGTAGACACGTGTGACCACTTTGAGCTTAGCCTCCAACTCAGTTAAGCATTCTGCGACACTTCTATGTTTAACGAGGGCTTGCTCGGTTGCTATCTCATGCACAGTTCTAAGAGCTTCCTTAGGCTTTAGCATGGCTAGGGGCTCAGGCCTAGACGAGCAAGATTGGTCAACGCTAGGTTTTCTTATGCTCTTAGGGTTCTCACGGTTCTCCTAAGGTTTTGCTGCTATTTTGTCATGGTTCTCCTCGGATGTGACTGGTACAGATTGGTCACCCTGTTGTGACAACGTTGTATCCACTCTTGATTGATCAATGTGAGTTCTATTGTCAGTGGATAGAGTGTTGTAAGCAACTGTTGATGGCAACGGTTGCTTTGGTTTTTCAGAGCACACGGATGTGTCTGAGGGTTCATCGCTATTAGGAGAGGCATTAATGGGTTCATTGGTGGGTGAACTCGATGCTTTATTCATCGGCTCTCCGGTGCTCTTCGTCTCAATGTTCTTGGGGTCCACAACCACCTGCAATTGCTGTTGTTTTCGCTGTTTTCTCCTTTGTTTCCTGGTTCTTGAAGGTGCATCTCTCGTCGATTCAGGATTTTGGACTAGGCCACCCGTTGATGTGCTTGGTTGGGCCTCAGCATTCTCTCTCTCTAGTGTGTCCTTGTGGGACATAGTCGTGGCCTGCTAAATAGCCTTACCAAGCTGTGAGGGCACAACTGCCTCCCTTTTCCGGGAGTCTAGCTCTTCAGCCAACTCCCTTGAGTTTAACTCCTCCCGCCTAGGCTTTAGGCCCTCCGAAAGTGCTGGAGTTTTCGAGGAAGTTGGTTGCGACACTTCTTCCATAGGTGAACTTCTAAGGACATGTTCCACAAGGGGCATTGTCACGGCCAAGGGCTGTGACTGGTGTGATCCCTGATTGGAAGTCGGGGCAGCTAGTTTAGCGGGCTGGCTACCCTTACTGGGTTGCGGTGTCAAGTCCTTAGGGCCATTAGAAGTGGTCGTTGCTCTTAGAGCATTCCCTTGTGTAGGCCGAATAGTATCAGTTGAGCTAGCCACCTTAGGTTGCATAGGCATACCCTTGGGCCGAGAGCCACAGACGGTGTCGTGTCCTGCCTCTTGGACATTTGGAAGCCTTGATGTAGGTAGAGATTGGGATTGAATAGCCGCATCTGACGAGTGTTGTGCTTCTTGTGTCCGTGTAGGGGAAGTGGGTGTAGGAGACTTCGGACTCCTAAGTGGCTTTGACACTGGCTTGGAGATTTGCTCATGGCTGTTAGATGATTTTGCTATTTGCTTTGTTGAGCATTTAACCTTGCCATGAGCAATGTTGTGCCTATGATGCTTGTTCTCCCCTTGGGGAATCAAAGGCTCCTTGGGCGCTAACGATTTTTGTGCCTGCTCAATGGCTACGTATGACATCTATCTATTTAGCATGCTAGGCTGGGGCTCTTTCCTTCGAACAGTCATGTCTGGTTTCTTGCTTTGAGACCTAGAGTTTCTCTTAGATCTCCTCCTGTGCCATGCCTTTGAGGCACTCTGGCCTTCAGCTGATGGAGGCGGTTTAGCAGGGGATTTCGAAACCCAAATCCATTGGTTACCTGCGTAGTATCCTTGAGCACGTAGCAACTCTTTGGATATCCATCGCGGCGTTGTGCTAGCTCTCCATCGACGCCTCCGTCTATAAGGCTTGGGCTTCTTTCGTGGTCTTCTACGATATTTGTGAGTCCAAACCCTGTCCTTGGCCTTGTCTCTTGACCTTCTTGTTTCCGGCATGGCCTCACTCACTGGTTCTCGTTGTTCGACCTGTGCTTGTATCAACTCTTCCAACAAGTCCTTGCCCTCGTTTGTAGGCTTGGCTGTTATGTCATCACCTTCCTTGCCTTTCCCTTGAGGCTTGATGAGGTCACCCTTGCTAAAGGTGGTGACTATCCTCACACCTGGTAGTGTCAGGTGTATCCTCTGTGCTACATAATCAGCCTCACATTTGGTCGCCCTTTTGAAGGGTCTTCCTAGGAGGGTCTCTTTCCTGCAGCTAGCACTTTTTGGAGGAACATGAAATAGGATAGGCAAGCTTTCCGTTTCAATTGTCGCAAGGATTTTGCACTTCCCTATGAGTGCTTGTGGGTGTCCCCCATAAGGGCTAAGAGTTGCACTAGTCGGTGTGAGCTCTGGTTGGCCTAATAGGGTCCATGATTCATAGGTCAAGATGTTAAAATCTGCTCCTTCATCAATCAGAGCATCGATAGTATGCTCTCTTTTCGCGGTGAGTTTGACCCTAAGATAAGCAGGTGGCACTATGTCTTCATCCTCCGGGTCATGGCTTGTAAATTTAAGCCTTCTGATAGATGCCCTTGAGTTCTCAACTGCACGACCAGATGTGGATTCTCCACCACTGTCTTGGGTCGTCAGTGCAATGCTATTCAAGGTACATCTCTCGTCAAGAGTGTCATGTCTAGTCATCTTCGCATTTGTAGCTTGCTGAAGTTGCATCTTGCTCTGACTAGACACGGTTTGAACACAATGTCTTTGTGTTCTCATGGTGTGGCCTTTTTGCCCTTGATGGCTAGATTGGCCCATTGATGTTCTAGGGTCTCTGTTTCTCTCTGTTCGGTTATGGGCTTTTGGCTGCTCTTTTGCAAGTGAGAATCCATGCTCGTGTAGAGCCATTACTTCACTAGGGTCCAATTTGGAAGGCCTGTCACGGTGCGCGTTTTCTCTCCAACCTACTCGGGGGAGGTGCAGAGGGGGCAGAGCCCCCTCTGCGGGGGTCCGGGGGGGGTAGTCCCCCCTGGCCCGCTGGGCCGTTACGGTAGATACCATATGCAATTTGAAGGACCGTTTATAGCCAAATTTTGAACTACGTGCTCTAAATTTTAGCCCGGTTATGGATCTGTGATGTGCCTTCAGCTCTACGTAGCCTTAGGGGTCGATCTCGAGGTTTAGATGTATCAGAATTTGTGTTCTAGACACGTGTCCGATTTTGACAGTTTTTTGTCCGATTCTCAGATGTCCGATTTTCAGGAGTCTGATTATCAGAATCGGACGTCCGATTATGGGTTGGTTCGATCGGCCCAGTGGTCCGATTTTCAAGTTGTCCGATTCTGGGAATCGGATCGGACAGGGTGGTCCGATTCTAGTAGTCGGATGGTCTGATTTTGGACTGGTCCAATTCTGGACTGGTCCGATTCTGGCTGGTCCGAGTGGTCCGATTTTCAAGATCGGACGGGTTGGTCCGATCGGACGGTTGTCTAAACGTCCGATTATGGACTGGTCCGATTCTGGGACTCGGACGACCTGGTCCGACTACGCGGTCGACGGCCCGCGAGTTGCACGCGATGCCTCTAGACTGACGTCTACTACACTGAATCGTCCAGTGCCTTCCAGATAGGTGCAAGTCACTACAAGGGAATGCCAGACATACCTGGAACCACTGTGGTGCTCGAATCGAACGGCACTCCAAGGATCTGTGCCCCTATTTCCTTGTTTTAGCCTGTTATACAGCAACAAAGGACCCTACTATTTGTTTCTTTTTTTCTTCTTTTTCTTTGTTTTTTCCTACCCTAAAGGCATCCAAATCACAAAATAAACACCTATACTACTCCATTCCACAACATAAATCTCAGAAAGCAAAAAACTTACTTGCCAAGGAGATCGAATACCATCTTCAACCCCCTCGCTTCCTACCTATCTCAAGCACCAGTTCAGGGAAACCCTTACTTTGATGCTCGATTCGAAGCGCGCAAGTGCTCAAGGCTTGAATCCGTTGGTCCTGACAATGGAACCAAAATGTGGGAGCTTTCACTCAACCGCCAAGACCCACGGACCGCTTATTGATTCAAGTGTTCCAAGCCTAGCACTAATGGCTACCTCTCACATAGCCGACGCGCCATCCATATCTATGGGTGTAGTGAGCTTACCTTGATGCCGTTCGAGTTACCTCCTCTCCCGCGCACTCCGGTAGCTCCACGATCCAAGTGCAAGCTTCAAGCAAGCTCAATCCTCCCGCTCCAAGCTCCAAGCTCCATTGCCGCGAGCAAGACAAGAGAAGAGAAGAGAAGAGAAGAAGAGAGGAGAAGATGGAGAGCTTCTCCTCCTCGGTCCCTCACCCTCACACACTCACTCCCTCACACTCTCACACTCCCTCTCTCAAGCACAAGCTCAAGCAAGCAAGAACAAGAAGAAGAAGAAGAAGAGGAGAGCTACTTTTGGCCACACACAAGAATGAGCTTCTCATTCACTTTTCAACTTTATATACAAAGCCCTAAATCCCTTTTGGGCGGTCATCCCCTTTTCCCCTTTTTTACATGGCCGGCCGTAGCCTAGGCCCTTTTTCCCATTGTCCTTCTACCTTCCTAGCTTCCTTTCCACCGCCCATCTACATTTACAAATTGCACGGGTGAGAGCCCGACGCTCTTTTACAAGATTTCAGGGTGCGCCTTTTTATTTTAAAATGTGCCTTTCCCCTTTTGCCTTTGCCTTGGACTTTTAAGGTTGCCCTTGCGCTTTTGGCCTTTTCTCCTTTTCTTTCTTCAGTCGGGCTACCTTTTTTCCGCCTTTGCCCTGCGTCTTTTCCACTTCCTTTTGCTTTCTTCGTGTTGGGGTTAACAACAATGTACTCCACCTTGGTAGTAGATAAGGCTATGTATTTATGTGCCATAAACATCCAAGAGATAGCACCTCTAGCATGGTAAAGACATACCTAGAGCTGGACTTCCTAATATATGCTTGTCTTGCATAATCCAAGTTAGTACAACCCACAACTCCTATATCCTAGCTACCATGGCACACATTTCAGTTGTGCTTTTGAGGTATCTCATGATATCCTTCACAGTGTCCCAATGTTGCCTGCTAGGTGCAGCCATATAATGTGCCATAAATCCCATTGCAAATGCTATGTCAAGATGAGTGCCTATCATGGCATGCATCAATCTACCCACTATGGATGTATACAGAATCTTGGCTATCTTGTCCCTCTCATTAGCAACTAATTGTGGATAATCAGTCCAACTAACCTTCACATAAGAATGTAAAGGACAACCAATATGTTACCATTTTGCATATGAAATTACTCAATTATTCTCTGTGTATATGCTCCTTCTGGAACAAGTAGAAAAATCCCTTAAAGTAATTGCACGTAATGTGCATACCAAGTATATGTGAGGCATGTACCATGTCATTCATCTCAAAGTTCTTCTTGAGTTAAGTCTTTAAAGCATCCAACTCAGCATAAGTACTCCCAACTATAAGCATATTATCAACATAAAGCACCAAAATAATAAGGCTACCATCACATGCCTTCTTCATGTATAAACATGGATCCATATCATTGTGAGAATACCCTTGTGCAAATGCATGAAAGCATCAAAATTATGGTACCACTCCCTAGGTGTCTACTTAAGACCATAAAGACTCTTCTTCAATTTACATAGTAGGTGTTCCCTACCTTTCTTTGCAAAGCTCCTAGACTACTATATATAAATATCATCATGTAAGTCCCTGTCAAGATTGTGGGAGAGAAGGAAGGAGTCTCACTTGAAGCTTTCTTGCTTGCACAATGGGGGAATACACACAAGGGTGGAGGCTGAAAACAGTTTTTCTCTTCTTAGTTGTGTAAGCCAAAAAGAACTCAAGTACAAAGAAATAGAAGAACCCTATATATGGGTCTCAAACCAAACTCAACTAACTAAGGTGGCATACTAACTGAGCCACGAACTAGAGTAGATAAGGATAGCTATCATGTAGCTATTATTCATGGGCGGTGTACCAACCGCGTCTGCAACTGACAAGTCGGTGACATAAATACACAACGGTCACCCTGGCGTATCATGAGTGGAGCTCGATATCTCAACACTCCCCCTCGAGCTCAATCCTAATTCCTGCACACCAAGCAGGTCTCTGAACTTGCGCAGCTTCTCTGCGCCCAATGCCTTCGTGAATATGTCAGCTACCTCATCCTCTGTGCTGACATAAACTAGATCAATAAGACCTAGTAAAACCCTCTCTCGCACATAGTGATAATGCACCTCAATGTGCTTTGTTCTAGCATGATAGATTGGGTTATTTGCCAAGTGTATACTACTCATGTTGTCACAATAAATGACAACTGGTCCATCTGTAGACTGATGCATATCATAAAGTAGCTTATGCAACCAAGCTACCTCACATGCAACCATTGTTGCACCCCTGTACTTAGCCTCTGTGCTCGACAAGGCAACTGTAGGCTGTTTTTTGCTGCTCCAAGCGACTGCAGCACTCCCAAAAGAGAACACATATCCACTGGTAGATCGTCTATCAGAAATACTACCAGCCCAATCAGCATCAGTGTATCCATGCAACTGTATCTGAACCCCAATCTCATAAAATAGTCCATACTGCAATGTGGACTTCACATACCTGAGTATGCGTCTAGCCGCATCCAAATGTGGTTTCCTTGGAGCCTGCATAAACTGACTTACCAATCCAACAGCATAGCTCAAATCTGGCCTGGTAATAGTCATATAAATCAAACTTCCTACTATGCGTCTGTACATAGTAGGGTCTTCTAGAAGCTCACCTGCATCTGTGCTCAGCTTCACATTCTGCTCCAAAGGAACTGAAATAGGCTTACAGCCTGTCATCCCATATTTGGACAGCATGTCCAATCCATACTGCCTTTGCAAGAGGTGTATCCCACTTGGTGATCTAATCACCTCAATGCCCAAGAAATAACGCAGCTCTCCCAAATCCTTCATCTCAAACTTCTGCTTCAATAGCATTTTCACATGAAGGATATCTTCATCACTGTCACTTTTCATAATCAAATCATCAACATAAATGACAAGTAGCATAATACCTTTCTCTGTTTTTCTCACATAAAGTGAGAAATCTGCCTTGGAAATCTGAAAGCCAATAGTGACAAGATACTGTCCTATCTTGTCAGACCATGCTCTAGGTGCTTGCTTCAAGCCATACAAGGCTTTCTTCAACCTGCAAACAAACTCAGGATGAACAGCATGCACATAACCTGGTGGCTGCTCCATGTAGACCTCTTCTTGCAAATCACCATGCAAGAAGGCATTCTTTACATCCATCTGATGTAAAGACCATCCCTTTGATGCAGCCATAGCAATGACTACTCTTACGGTTGCCATCCTTGCAACGGGACTGAATGTTTCTTCATAGTCAATGCCATATGTTTGTGCATACCCCTTGACTACTAATCTTGCCTTGTATCTGTTCACAGAACCATCTGCATTGTGCTTCACCTTATAAACCCACTTACAGCCAATTGCATTTTTACCTTTAGGCAAAGGTACCAATTCCCATGTAGCATTTGCTTCCAAGGCATCCATTTCTTCATCCATGGCTTTCTCCCATTTTTCTTTTCCCATGGCTTCCTCAAAAGAAGTGGCTTCTGGTTCCTGTATCACTCTAACCATATATGCATAGTGAATGGCTGTAAATCCATCATATTTCAGCCTATCCACAGGATACCTAGCTCTCGTAGACCTGTGCAAAATAGGTTCACTCCCAGGTGCTCTCAAAACATCCCTGGTCTTCCTTACTCCAGGTGTAACAATAGAAGGAATACCCAACTCATCATCAATGCTCTATTCTGAGCCACTGGATTCACCATCCACATAAGAGTGACCTGCATTCACATCAAACATGGGCTGATCAACCTTCTCTTTTCCTTTTTGTGATACCTGCATACCACTATTTGCATTGCTTTGAGAAGATTCTCATGATCTCAATCTGTCTGTCCAGGGCGAAGAATGTGAACCACTGCTAGAGGACGCTCCAAGTCCACTAATATTTTGTGACTGCTGCTGTGAATTCTGTGCAGCATTACCATTTTGTGCATCTACATCATCAATCACATTTACTGGTTTATACCAGCTACTCATCTCATCAAAAACAACATCTCTGCTCACTGTAAACTTACGAGTAGAAGGGTTATAGCATCTATACCCTTTTTGCTGCAGAGAGTAACCAATAAAGATGCACTTCTCAGCTTTTGGATCCAACTTGGATCTCAACTCATCTGGCACATGTACATAAGCAATGCAACCAAAAAATTTCAAATGAGAAATATCTGGTTTCCTACCAGTATACCTCTCCTCTGGAGTCATTCCATGTATTGCTGCAGTGGGAGTCCTGTTCATTATGTAGACTGCTGTAGCAACTGCTTCAGCCCAATAAAAATCTGGCAAGTCTTTTTCATTGAGCATGGCACGAGATACCTCTTCAATATGCCTCTTTTTCCTTTCTGCAATTCCATTTTGTTGTGGGGTATGACTGCATGAATATTGCTGCTTTATGCCATGCTCCTGCAAGAACCTTGCAAACTCATTTGAGAAGTACTCTCCCCCTCCATCTGACCTTAGGCATTTTATCTGCATGCCTATTTCTTTTTCAACCATAGCTTTAAGAGTTTTGAAATGCCCAAAAACTTCACTTTTCTTTTTCATAAAATACACCCAAACTTTTCTGCTATAGTCATCAATAAAAGTGACAAAATAATGACAGTCTCCAAGAGATACAGCTTTAGTAGTCCACACATCAGAGTGGATTAATTCCAATGGCTTCTTACTCTCTTGAACATGTCTAGGAAATGGTTTCCTTGCCTATTTTCCAAACTGACAGGCTTCACATACCTTATGCATTTCTGCAACCTTGAATTTTGGCAAACCTGCAACAATATTTTGGGCCTGCATTGATTTAAGTCGATGTACATTAACATGACCAATGCGTTTATGCCAGATATCAATATCTGCAACTACACCGGTCCCATGTGCAAACATTGCTGCACTCAATTCAGACATGTCTGCATCCAATGTAAACATTCTGCCCTTCTTCTTTCCTTTTGCTATCAAGCGACCTTTATTTTTCATATCCTCAACAAAGCATCCATGAGGATTAAATCTGACCTGCAAGCCCTGCTCAACCATTTGACCAATAGAAACCAGATTCTTGGTGATATTCGGGACATGAAATACATCGGACATGTATTTCTTTTTCCCATCCTGCATAGACAAATGAATTTTTCCAATCTGCACAATAGGATGTGCAGTATCATCACCAATCTCCACAAATCCTGATTTTTCCATTTTCCTTGCATCCTCCATCCATTCTGCATGACATGTCATATGGTTTGATGCACCTGAGTCAACATACCATACATCGTTGCTTTCTTCTGCACTTGTCACAGAATTGTTCATGTGCTGCACCATAAACAGATGCTCATTTCTGTCATCACCCTGTCTACTAGAGGATGCATAATTTCCTTGTTGCAGTTTTCCATTCATGATGTCATTCTGCTTTTTATAGCAGTCTTTAGCCATATGACCCATTTTACCACAATAGTAGCATTCAACATTACTGTCTGCATTTTGACCTCTTTGCCATCCACCACGACCTCTTTGACTCCCCCTGCCTCTAGAGTTACCACGTCCTCCTCCATAGGACTGGTTTTCTTGAGTTTGCTGCATATTCTGATTTCTGCCACGGCCTCCTCTACCTCTGCCTCTACCTCTTCCAGCATTTGAGTAGAAGACAGCTTCTTTTGAAGTTCCTCCTGAAGAAGATGCACCACCATTTCTCTGCTCCTCAAAAATTAGAAGAGCAATCAACTCCTCAAAATCAGGAAATCTTTCACGGACGGAAATGGATGTTCGGAACTGTGCATAATCCTTTCCTAGACCATTCAAGGTCACGGAAACTAAATCATCATCTTCCACTGGCGACCCAATGGAAGCAAGTGCACCTGCAATCTTCTTCACCTTCATGTGGTAGTCGTTGATGCTCATACTTTCTCTTTGCACATTATGCAACTCTTGCTTGAGCTGCATTTTCCTGGCTTGCGTATTTGTGCTATACATTTTTGACAAAGTATCCCATGCCTCCTTTGGCGTACTTGCATCCTGAATATGCACAATCATAGAGTCTGAAATACTGATAGACAGCCAATACATAACTTTCCTGGCTCTCTCATGTCATGTTTTGAATGCCTGCATTTGCTGTTGATTGGGAACATCAGGAAGAACTGGTTCTTCTTCATTTCCTGCAACAAATTCCCAATATCCTTTTCCCATAAGGAAATTTGTCATTCTAAACTTCCATGCTTGGAAGTTGTTCTTGTCAAGCTTTCAGTGACAATCTGTGAAAGAGAATCAGATGCCATTACAGAAGACTGGAAAAAAATTCTGTCACTGCAAAAACCACAGCTTCACCCTCACACGGGAAAATCTGCAAAACTGGCGAAAGTGGTATTTGACCACACAGTCACTTCCTAGTGACGATTTTGCATCAACAGGCAACAGGGATGATTTTGCTTCACCGCGAAGGGCGTCTCAACCTGAGACAATGCACTCCTGCACTTTCTGGCTGTGCTACCTACAGAGATCTGCTCCCAAAATAGAAAATGAAAGCAACACTGCTCCTCTTACCAGAACACCGCGAGCTTGGCTTGCTTTCTTGAGCTCCTTACCACGAACAAGGCTCTGATACCATGTCAAGATTGTGGGAGAGAAGGAAGGAGTCTCACTTGAAGCTTTCTTGCTTGCACAATGGGGGAATACACACAAGGGTGGAGGCTGAAAACAGTTTTTCTCTTCTTAGTTGTGTAAGCCAAAAAGAACTCAAGTACAAAGAAATAGAAGAACCCTATATATGGGTCTCAAACCAAACTCAACTAACTAAGGTGGCATACTAACTGAGCCACGAACTAGAGTAGATAAGGATAGCTATCATGTAGCTATTATTCATGGACGGTGTACCAACCGCGTCTGCAACTGACAAGTCGATGACATAAATACACAACGGTCACCCTGGCGTATCATGAGTGGAGCTCAATATCTCAACAGTCCCCATGTAAGAAAGCCTTCTTTAGATCTAAGTGAGAAAGTAAGGCCAAGACCAATTGCAGGATGGTCATCTTAACTAAAAGAAAAAAGACTTCATCAAATTCAACACCATGCTTCTACCTAAGACCCTTTACAACTAATCTAGCCTTATTTGCTACCTTAGAGTGACCAAGCATACTCTTTAACTTGTACATCTGCTTGCATGGCAATGCATGTTTCCCATTAGATAAGAAAACTAAGTACAAACTCAGATTGCATAGCCCTCCCAAGAATGAGAATCACCTTTACACATAGCCTCCTCATAGGTAATTGGATTAGCATAGGCTATCACCCCATGACATAATCCATAGAGGGCTCATAGTAGCAATCAAGAAAATGTGAAGCTCAAATGGAGTACCTCAAATCTGGCTATGGGGCTTGTATGGCATATCCTCTCTATCTAGCAACATGATCTTGCACAACAAGTAGATCCTAGGCCACTATATCATCAACTACAGGTTGTCTAGCTAGCTATATTATAATAAGTGACTCCTCCTAAAAGACCACCCTTTGTACTTCAACTATCTACTTAAGCTACTTATGCATCTTCTCCTCATGGAAAATCAGAACATAGCTATAAATAACCTTCCGAGTTTTCAACTCCCAAAGGTGATAGCCCATATTATTTCCATCCCCATATCCAAGAAAGATGCATTTGATAAACTTTGGATTCAATTGATTGTGCCTGACTTTGAGAATATGGCAAAAAAACTCACATCTAAAGACCTATAAATGAGCATATGAAAAAGGTTTCCTAGACCATACCTCTTGTGCAACTTGACAACCGAGAGCAATGCATGGGGATCTATTAATGAGATGCAAGTCTATATTAACTCCCTCAACTCAAAAGTACTGTAGTAAGCTTGCTTGACTAATAATATTTCTTGAATAGTCATGTTCATGCACTTTGTAATACCATTTTGGGGTGGGTGTATGGGTTAGTCAATTGATACTTAATAACCTATTCATCACAAAACTGTTTAAGTGCCTTAGAGACATATTCATCCCCCATTATCAGACCTTAAGTATTTCAACTTATATCTAGAAGACTCGTTCTCAACAAGAGCAACACATCACTAAAATGAAGCCAAAACATCTAATTTCTATTTAATGGGATAACCCCAAACTGTACATGAATAATCATCAATAAATATCATAAAATACTTTGTGCTACACAATGATTGATAGGGCATGGGACCATTAACATTGGAATGCACAAGAGCTAGAGACTCACCCATGTGCATAGAGCCATGCTTTTTATGAGCATTATGCCTCTCTCTGTCATAAAGATAATGATTATATAAATCAAAATGAGAGTAATCATGAGACAGAAGATACTATAAATGAGTAAATATTTTCATTCCTTTCAAAGTCATTTGCCCAAGATGACAATGCCATAAAGATACACATGGTAAATCAGTCGTAGCTAATACATGGTCAACAAATCCAGATACAAACAAAGGATAGAGGCTACTAGCCTTGGGAACTTGAGCAAAAATAAGGTGACCACCACAAGTAATCTTCCATGAAGTGAATCAAAAGAGACATGATAACTTGCATAATCCAACTATCTAGTAGAGAGTAGGCTTCTAGTCAAAGTTGGTACATGACGTACATTATGTAAAACAAAAGAGCTACCTAAAGCAAGTTGTAGTCTAACATCCCCCGACCAATGACATCCAATGCAAGCTCATTTTCCAGTCTCCAAAACCTATAATGCTGTGATAGGTATGAAACCAATACCGATGTGGGGTCACATGGAAAGAATCCCCCAAATCATGTAGCCAACACTAAGATTAAGTAGATGAAGCATCGATCAATTGAGTAGCATTAAGAGGCGAAGCAAGTACAATATAGTCATTTCATCGGACTCAAGTTGCACTATATTTATCTCTTTAATCTTCATGTTGGACTTACTAGGGGCAATGCTACAATATCAAACTTTGTATTGTCTTATGCTTTCCCCTTGTCATTCTCATTGTATCTATCATTGTGCAGTTTATCATACTACAGCCTAATATGACCCTATTGCCCACAACAATGACATTACGTAAGATTTCTCATGAGACTAAGACTTCCCCTTGTTGGGTTGTGAGTCTCTACCATAGTTATTGTTACCATTACCACCATTTCTACCTCCAACAAATAAATGCATGAGAAGTGTGGGCTGCATCATTATACTTCCTACTTACCTCTTCTATCAATAGAGCACTCTTTGCATCACTACATTTAAAGCCATCCTCAGGGGGATTAGTACTCATAGCAATACGAAAGGTGTCCCATGGCTCAAGCAATGTAACAAGAAAGAACAAAGACTTGATATTATCTTCAAATTGAATGTCCTATGATGCAAGCTAGTTAAAAATGGAATGAAACTCATTAAAATGAGTAGACATAGCCATACCTTCCTTCATGCAAAGTTCCACAAGCTTCTTCAACCAATAAAATTGAGTTTCATGACTTTTCTTGTCATAAAGATCATAAATGTTTTTCCATAATGCATAAGCACCACCCTCATTGTCAATGAAATTAAAATACACATGCTTTGATAATGACAAAATGATAGTGGATTTGCATAGCTCATCAAGTTTTTCCCAATTGTCTACATCATAAAGCTCAAGCTTTATGCTCTCTAACTTCAATGGCTTAATGTGCCTCTTCTGGATTGAGACTTGCCATAGCAACATCTTCCAATATTGGAAGTTACTACCATGTGTTTCAATGTTGAAAATAGCACTATCTATTTATGAACATGTTGTAATGATTGCAAATGCTTGTAAATGACAAGAGTACCATTGTTGTAAATTTAGTAAAATAGTTCGAAAGCTAATCTAAAATAGCAGACAAAAGGGTGGGAACAAGAGGGGGTATAGTTGTCTATAAATTGCAATCAAAAGAATACCACAACAAAGTGTCTACTCTCCAAAAGAATGCTCAAAACTGTAATTATACCAATGCTAAATAAAGACAATAGTATATGTCAATCCAATTATGGACAAATAACCAAGAAAGCAAGCTCCCACTACTATGAGAGATATCTGAGTAGCAATTGAGATACAAAGAATGCAACTAATGATGATTGAGCATAGACCATTGATACCAAAGACTATGACAAACTCAAAGTGTTAGTAAACCAAATATCCCATAAGCATATACATCATGCTCATCAAGAGAAACTGCAAAGATTAGTCAAATGCACAACCAACCAAGAAAAAAGCAATGGCACTCAATACATAACCAATATGCACGTATATATCACCGACAAACTACTACAGAGGTAAGTGCCAATGTCCAAAGCATATGAAATCAAATAAACCCACAAATTGAGGTATTTGTGTCCAATAGCATACAAGAGGGTATATACATGAGCCAAGAGTCCCACTATCTCAAAGAACCAAGCTCTACTAAGTAAGTATAAGCATCTCCTATTGGAAGCAAATCTCGAATGCAAAGTGAGCAAGTAATGCTCAAGACATATACATCAAAGCATCCAAGAAGCCCAAGCACATCACAAATATATCTGAGAGCATAAGTGTCCAATGAAGCTTCAATACCCATAAGTGAGTACGCATGGAAGCTCAAAGCATGTCATAAGCATATACGAGCCTATACATCAATGCTAGACATCACCGTAGACATGTAGCATACCCGAAATTACCATGTAGACATAACAAGCATTTAAAGCCTGAAGCTCACTATTATATGCTTGCTACCCAAACTCTTATTACAATAATAAATACTTCAATTACTGATCTAATCAAGCTCTTATCATCAGCCCAAAAAACTTTCCAAAGCATTAATGCATTATCCAAGCATTGCAAACATTCTCCATAATCATCAGTGGAGCAAGAAACCATCGAATGCCTAATATCCAAACGGAAACTATTCTGTTATGTATAAAACAAAAAACTAAAAAATACATAGAATCAATTCTATGAATGCTTAGATTTGTAGCTCTTATCGTATCCTTTGTTTCCAACTCTAGAACCCCTAGATCCAATATTGTATGCAAAAGTTAGGCCAATATCCAAAAGTGCTATCAAGTTGTCATAGCTATCCATGACTTCTGCAACATGCGCTCTATACTCCAAATGGATAGAATGATTGCTTCTCAACTTAATAAATACTCAACTAAGCCATGGAAAGCTCATTGATAAGCCAAGAATAAGTGATAACAAGCTAGGATAAGGGAAAACTCAATACATACAAGGAAGAAACAATGGCGACTATGAAACCTTGAGCTAAAGCTTCTTCACGAGCTGTTGAAACAGCTTATTGGTGAAGCTCCTTGAGTCCAGCCTCTAATACCAATTGAAAGGTGGAGACTAAATGAAAGCGGACAAGCAAAAGTAAGATCAAGAGACTAAGTGAAAGCGGACAAGCAAAGCAAGAGCTATGGCATATGGAGGAAAAGAGCAAGAGAAAGAGACACCATATGTGGGAACTCCAATAGTCATAGTGTGTGATCAACCTTCCCTTATTCAATAGTCTCATTGAAAGAATAAAGAATGAAGTAATAGTGATAGGCACCCACCACTTGTAGTATACAAGTTAGCCAATATAGTGTATAGTGAGTAAATGTAGGTGGCTAGGCACATGCACCTTTACCCCTAACAATTTGCACCTACTCCTCCTCCTCCTTCCATAGCTCATCACGTAAGATGAGATGGGAAAGATGCACAAGCACATGCATTGATTGCATTATCATGCAAGAGACAGGTCATTCCTCATATTTGATTGTGTATAATAACTAAGGATGATTGCGATACACTTGCTTCTATATCTCATGTATGTGTGTGTTTTCCATGTGCACAAGTAGTGATTATTCATATGATGCGAGATTTATTCAAGGCTATTTCCTACACATCGAATTTATTCTACCATGTTGAGACCTTCAAATACTAACAATGTTAATATGGAGAATATAGAATCACCTCTTTTGAAAATTTTCTTGCAACAATAAAATCCACACTAATAAAATTGTTTAAATTCCATAAATTTTGTAAATAAAATATAATTCCATAATAGTTCATTGTGTTTTGTTTTTTGTGATAAGGAGGTCTTTGGCATCCCAATATACCTTTGTATTTAGCATGTTTGATGCACTTCGTTAAAGAACTTAATCAAGAAGGTTTTTGATGCATCAAAATGGGTAGACATGTTTAGAGCATTAAGTCAAATAATGAGCATGCAAAGCCAAGTAAACATTGATCACATGAGTATAGAGTGAGAAGCCATGGACATGGTGGATGATTTCGTACATAGGTACGAGGAGGAGGAGGGCTTTGTCAAGTCTTTTAAGGAGAAATAAATGGCATCAATAGGTAAGGATTTGTGTTCTAGTTAATACTTTTACCACTCTTATTATTCTAATTTTACTTTTGACTTTTTAAGAAATGTGAACTTTGTTAAGTACGTTAAGGACCAGTGGATGGCATCAATAGGTGAGAATTTGTATCATACTTAATACTTTTACCTCTCTTATGATCCTAATTTTTACTTTTGAGTTTCCAAGAAATTGGATTCGAGCAACCCATGATTTGCCACACTCAAATTAGGAGACAAATGGTAGCATAGAGTCTTATCATGATATTTTGAAATCACACTTTCATAATGATGCAAGACAATTCATGGTCTTGTCTCCTATAAAAGCTATTAGGTCCTTGTCATTCATATTACTAGTATTAGGATTTGTTGAATTAGGCCGGGTTCAAAAAAACTTTAATATCTTGGATGTTGTTGGTAAGCTCGATACATTGTACCCAAGCAATCTTTGATGATGATGTAAGGTTATTAGATGTTGAGCACAAGTATATTGGTGAAGAGACAAAGAAGAATTGAACTATAGCACAAAGTGGAGAATGTAAATTGTGAGTAGGCATGTTGCTCATGCAAGTGTGCCATGTGTGGTAATCTTTGCAAGCATCAAGCAAAGGTGGTGATGATTGGTGGTTTACACTTTTCCTGTGTCATCAAGGCATCCATGGACTTGTACAACTTGTCTAGCAAAGATGTACCATGTGAGTTATTCCATTACTAAAGCTCGCTTGAAACGCTTTTCAATCTAAATTACTAGGTAATTGTGCTTTAACAATTTTGACAGGTCATGGATTCTTTTGCCACATGGATCCAGTCCAATGTTGAGGACCCTCTTCCCATGTCACCATGGGTTTGGTACAAATACAAATCACTACATTCCATTATTGTTAAATTGTTGCAAGTTATCCTTCATTGATGGAAAGTGGCTTGTTATTAGGCTCACTAATGACATCAAATACACCAAATTATTGATGAGATACTCTTCCAATGTGGTAGGCATTGGTGGTTATGATCAATCTTAGCTTTGATCTACTACGAATGCTATGGTTTTCTTAAAATAATGTGTGCTTGGTAGATGGTGATGTGAAACTATTGGAGTTTGCTCAACGTCTTTCTCTTTAAATGGAGATGTCTACCCAACAAACAAAAGTATCAAGTTGCAGCTACCATATTGACTTAGTAGCTTTTAGCTTGTTGAGGATGGATGCTGCCCATTCTTTGAGCTAAAATTTTAAGGTAGAAAGCATTGTTGGGGAAGCTCCCCTCTCTCCCAAAGCCCCTATGACATGCTTGACTGAGCAGCCCTTAGTGGCACAACACCACCCAATACTTATTAGAATAACATGGGGTTTGTCACCTAGGCCCTCTTGAGTCCACTCCGCAATGGAAGGTTTCAGCCATAACTCATAAGGATTGACCCTAAATCTGGGCTCCTATTTTGATGCTAAGGTTGCCTAATAGCTTAATTAGTATTAGTTCTTGAGCCACTATGTTCACAGGTCAACTCAAATTGGAGCAGATGAATGTTGCATTTGGTTCAGAGTAAGTGAGAAATGAGGGGGAGTGATATGCATTGGCCCCTTTAGCCATAGGATATAGTCTCAACTTTGATCCCATAAAATGACATTGATCGGGATTTAAGATAATGTACTAAGTAATCAAGCATTCAACCCTTTCATAATTCCATTGCCTTAAAGGAAAACTCTTGTCTTATGAAGACCACCCATCTATAGGATAGCTTCCTTAATTAGTCAAATAACACTAGTTCCTTAATATAATTTATTATCATGGACACAATGCGAATGGATTTTTGGAGCCGATTTTAAAGTGCAAAAGTGGTCCGTGAGGTGTAAAAGAGCAAAATTTCATGGAAAATGAAATGGTTGCGAATCAAGGAGCTAGAGTTTTTATAAATGCATTTTTATGCCGAGAATCCAACGCAAGTGTCCATTCATAAATCAGAGCCCATTTGACCCCTCATTTGATGGCCATAAGGTTTGGCATTATGAGCAGCTACTAGATATGGAAGTTGGAAAGCATGCGAAGAAGACGAGGGTGACAGATTTCGATGCACCAGAAAGTCATTCGTCTAGTCGGATCACAATTTCAAGCTTGTTTGCCCCCTCAACCGGGTCAAAACCACTTCAAGCAAGTATGAAAAGCAAGAAATGAACTAGTTTTTTGGGGGTTTAATGTTAAGCTTGACTACTAAGACCAAACTAATCAAAAAATGAAATGACATTGAGAGGAGGGGCACTTTTTTTTCAACGCCTCCTCCATCCCCCCAAAATGGAAATTTTAGATCTACAACTATTCTCTTCTCCCCCTTGGCATTGGTTGCATCAATTTTTCACTCTTCAACACTTCAATTCTCGCAAGAAATGATGTAGTATTTAGCAATATAAAAAATTTAGTATTTCTCTCTCCTCTTTCTCTCTCACCATAAATGTGGTTTATATGGGTTGAGAGAATGAGGAGGAATGGGTATCAATTCACGATGGAATGCACGCAATAGATTAAGAAAGCACCAACAAAGCATCAATGGCTATAAACGAGCATTAGCAGCTTCCCATTTTTGAATTACGAAGCATGTGTATGTTGTTTTATGAGACTAAGTGGGTTTTCTCTCGTTTTATGATGTATATCAATTTCCTATGGCTGAAATTGGTTTGAAGTGTTTGAAAATGTTTCATTTCATCAGAAATATCAACATGACCAACAAGTCTTAATCATTTATACGCTTTATTCAAAACACGCAAAAGTTCTATTTTATGCTAAATGGTCAATTTAATGAGTTCCATCATGGAAAATTGTGCTCCCAAGGAGGCAAACAAGGAATAATAATGAATCTTAGTATTCTTAAGTATTTTACGTCAAGAAATGCAAAAAAAATAAGTACAAATAATTATGAAAAATAGAGAAAAAATGAGTTTTAATTGAGAAAAATTTAGATATCGCACATGGAAAATTAGGACTATTATTTTTTAAGTAGAATGGAGGTAAGGCATGAATATTTACTCACCTTATCCCATTTGTACATTTTAGTGTGTATTTATTGCTTTCATTATGAAGAAACATACATGGAAACACCTCTTAACCCACCCATCGCCAACCAAACCCTAGACGGCAAGGAGAGAGGGGGTTTTATGTATTGAATATGGTTCAAAATCTAATTGAGTTCAACTTGGGGATGGGAGATCCAAAATTTTACTTAGACTCAAGTTTGTATGAAGATGTGAAGACCCATCTCAAGTTATTGAAATATCTTAAGAACCTCAAGCTAATAGGACTCTACTTTATGACACACTTCAAAGGGACAATGTAAAATTTATAGATGGAAAGTTTCTAAGGACAAATTAATGGGTGTATGATTAGTATACGAAGGCTATTCCTACTAATAGAATTACTCTTATTGGATGTCTAAAGTTGAAGATCTAGGAACTCCATGAGTACCCTAATCTCTTGAAGCATTATTAATTTTTGAAGACTAGGGCTAGTGTGCCTTCTTTTGTAATCAAAGAACTTGACGATATACATTGTTAAACTCTTGTACATCCTCACAATAATAAAGATATTTTTCTTTTTTGATAAGCATAATTATGATATTTTAATAGGATATTGGCTAAGCTTATAGTCATTTCATGGTATTTAAGATCGTGTATATAATTGCTTATCACTCCTTTAATTCAGTTTCGGGAAACCATGATGACAAGGAGAACATGTTAGACCCTCAATATTGTAAAATCCAAAAAGATGGTTTAGAGGAATGCCATGGAAAATGGCTCACAACTTTTTTGCAATCAATTGACCAAATGGGAAACCTCCAAGTTGATCTTAGGAGAATCTGATGGATTGAAGAATTGAAGATAGATCTATGCTTCTTGTTTGAAGGAACGAGAGTTGAGGATAATGATATTGTAGTGATTAATGGAGAAACAATTTCCTTACATCGTTGGTTGTACATAAGTCATGCAAGTTATACCTTCTAACATAGTAATTCACAGGAGATATGCCCAAAATATCTATGCCATAAGAGGATATCATCCCCCTTACCTTTAGTTTACATAGCCTTAGATATAGATAAGAAACCTCCTTATTTTGTAAATATGCAATTGCATGAAATCTATGACTAAAACTTTGTTGTATTCCTTTCCTTTGAATTAATAACAGCTATCATAGTCCCTAAAACTATCTAAGAGAGGAATGGTTTAAACTTTTGAGCGAGTGAGTCTAACATTCAACTCATGTGTTAATCAAAATGGCCAAATTGATTTGAATTGATGATACATACAAAGAGTTCTAGGAGAAGAAGTTTGTTCTAAAGCAAACACCACCACCTAAGTTTAATAGAGAAGGATTTAAGGTGGAGCAAGATGCAAAAGCTTTGATCAAAGCCATGGATGACTATTTCTTGGCTACTCAGTTATTATCACAAACAAATCCATGACTATATGCGTTTGTCTCACTAGTGAAGCTAAGCTCTAGTGAAAATAGTGGTATTGAGACAAGGGAATCATATAAGCTTTTTAAAATTCTAAGCAAATCAAAGAAGCTATGAAAGGTTGATACATTCCTCCATCCTTTGAGTTGATCAAAATGGATGACTTCTATAGCTTGCCCCAATTTAACTTAACATGGAAGGATATTACTCCAAGTTGGTGATTCTTTACAAAAGTATGCATTGCCCATTATCTTAACACAACAAATTGCAAGGTTTTGTCAAGAATTGAATCCACCCTTAGAGACACACTCCTTGAATCAATGAGTCTTCTGAATCTTGAAGATGCCTCATGAACAATAACTATGGAAGAATTATCTGAACGGTAGTACCAACATGGGTAATAATGATAGAGAAGATGGAATGGCCAATGCCATCACTCAAGAACCAAATGGCCCACACAACATGTAATGCTACCAATGCAAAAGTACTAGACACCCACGGGACAACTATTTGAATCATCCACAAAATTCAAACTCAAACTAGCCTAGTAGAAGAGACCATGGAAATGAAAACAACAACCAAGGCCACCATAGATGTGAAAGAGTGTCTGGAGCCCGAGTAAATACCATGATAGGAAACCTAAAGGGTATACTTTAGGTGAAGAAATTGAAAGAAGGTTCATACATGCTACCAGGAGAGAAGAAAGAAGCAAATTGCCATGTTTTGTATCCAATATCTAGCCACTTACAAGGGTACACCATTCAAAATTTTGATTGGCTATGATAGTACTCATTCCTTTCTTGCACCTAAAATAGTTAAGAGATTGCATTTAGAATATATGAAAATAAGGAAAATGATAGTAGAATCGGCTAGCAAGAAGGAAATTGCCTCACCTAAAATTGTAGTAAAACTTCAATTCGAGATGCTCAACCATAAATTGAAGCAAAATTTTGGATTTTCTATGGCCACATTCAAGGAATAGAATGGCTCGACAAGAATAAAGAGTAGATTCCATATGCCAAAGAGAAAGTGATCTTCCAAGAACTGGAAGGAGATACCGTAAAGGCACATGGAAAAGTTGGTTCAACTAGCCAAGGCAAGTTGAATGAAAAAAGGGCTAAGGAAAGATCAACTAGTTTACATGATTCGGTTAAATAAAGTCAAAAAGAATAACGAATGCACTCTACCTTCTTGGATTGATGATTTGGAAGATGCATTTCTAGAATAAATGACCCAATTGCCTCGAAACTATGAAGTTGACCATGAGATAGAGTTGATTCCTAGAGCCAAAGGGATTGTATATGTATTTGTACTTGAAGTCATCAAACTTAAGGAGAAACTAAGGTAAATGAAAGAGAAAGGTTTGATTTTCCCAAGTAATCCCCCTTAGGGCATAATTGTTTCTTTCCAAAAGAAGAAGGATGGATCTCTTAGAGCTTGCATTGACTTTAGAGAACTATACTAGGTGATGATCAAGAACAAGTACCCTTATCTAGGATCAATGAATTTCTAGGTCACTTACATGGAGCCAAGGTATTTTCCAAGATAGATATAAGATTCAGATATTACCAAATTCAAATCAAGGAAGAATATATTTGAAAGTCCACCTTCAGTACTAGATATGGTCATTACAAATTCTTGGTTATGCTAGTTAGATTTACTAATACCGTGGCAATGTTCAATCGACTGATGCAAGATATCTTCCAATCCTATTTGGATAATTTTATATTAGCATTTTTTGATGATGTACTCGTGTACAAGTCATTTGAGAGACATTGAAGTCACTTAAGGATCACATTGCAAACACTGTGCAAACATCAACTATATGCACAGACGAGAAAATGCATGTACCTTTTTGACAAAATTCTCTATGCCAATGGAATCTTCTAGATCATGCAAATGTAAAGGACATCCTAGATTGGTTGATAACTAAGACAATCAAATAAATTTAAGGATTTTTGGGATTGATTTGATGATATTGAATGATCATCGAGGATTATTCCCTCATTGTAGTACCACTAACTAATCTCTTAAAGAAGGACATTGTGATCATATGGGTAATTGAACATTAAGAAATCTTTGATAAGATTAAAGAAGTTGTAAGCAATGTCCTAGTGCAAAAAATCCTTAACTTCAATAAACCATTTGAATTAATCACTTATGTAAGTGGATTGTGATTAGTGGGGTGCTTGTACAAGAAGGAAGACTAGTGGTCTATGCTTCAAGGAAGTTAAAGCTCTATGAGTCAAACTATGACCTTGAACTACTCACAATAATCCATGCATTGAAATTTTGGAGACATTACCTATTAGGAAGATGGTTCACTTTAGTGATGATGAAGACAGATAATAAGAGTCTTAAGATCAAGTTGAATCTAAACATGAAGTAAAAGAGATGGATAGAAATACTGCAAGATTTTAATTTTGAAGTCGAATATCGATCGAGAAAGAACAATAATATTATGGATGCCTTAAGCTTGAAAGCTTTTCTTAATAGTATTGTTAAGGTACGAAGCTTTAAAACCATGCCCATAATGGATAATCCTATTCTTGAACTTGTAAGCCAAGCTATTTCTTAAGATAAGGAATATGAGAAGCTCATGAGCAAAGTACTTCAAAGTGAGAAATTTAACAAAGAAAGAGCCAAGATTAAGGTCTATGATAAAAGAAATGGTTGTTTCTATTACTAAGTTTGCCTTTGTGTTCCAAAAGGACATGAAGTAAAGCCTAAAATCAGGAAGCTCATGACAAGCCAATTGCTAGACATCTATGATATGCTAAAAGTCTCAACATAGTTCTCAAAAGCTATCATTGGCAAGTACTAAAAAGAGATATGCTAAGATATGCCAAAAATATCAATGCAATTCACTAAAGCTATCATTGGCTAGGATTAAAAAGAGATGTATGTAACCCAATGCTTGACTTGTCAAAGGGCCAAGGTAGATTAAATCAAAATGCATGGAGAATCATAACCCTTAGATATTCCAAAAATAAAATGGAAATACATAAGTATGAAATTTTTCATTTGATTACCTCTGCTGCCACCAATGATGAACATTTCATTATAGTAGTGGTGGATAGATTAACCAAGGTCACACATAGATTCTAGTCAAGATAACTTATAAGTCATTTTATGTTTACCTAAGTCTTTATTTAGACTATCCGGACTATTAAAGAGCATAACCAATTATCAAGACTAGAAGTTCACCTCTAAGTTTTGGACTATTTGTTTCAAGCCATCGGAACATAGGTATACTTTAGTATCATATATCACCCCCATAAATTAATGGCCAACAAATTGAGAGGGTGAACCAACCATTGAAGGTATCTTAAGGTTTTATTATGGTAGAGAACTAAGATAGTGGATTGAGCATCTACCTCTTATAGAATTTTATTACAATATTGCTTACAAGCAAACAATCAAGATTATAGGTGCATTTCACAACCTTTTATTTTTTCTATATGAACCTCCTCTTAGAATCACACAATATGTATATAGCTTTTGGGTGCATTGTTTAAGCCTCCTTTTTAGAATTAATCCTCTTTGGAAATATTTATCTATAATAATTCTAGCATTAGGCTTGGATGGATTTGAAGATGAGCCACGTGACATTTTAAAAACCTTGGAATGATGCATAAAAGTCTCCTCACATTTAAGAAAATGGTGCTAAGCATACAAGAAACATGAGGACAAGGGGATATGATGACAGCTTTTACAAAAAATTCAAAGTTGTTAGTCACTTGGAGCTAAGATCTTTGAAAATGAAAGAAAGAGGTGGTGCTAAGCTTGGACACACATATCTTTGAGTATTTTTAAAAAATACTCCAATAACTCTTACATGTGGTGCATACATCCGATTCCCTTTTTTATTCTCTCTTATATTTTTCTCATTTCATGCATCTCACTTTTCATAGCCTATTAACTATGACATTCTTCCTTTTAATATTTGGAGTTTCATAAATGGTGCATTCATGGAAAACACTTTGGTCACCAAAAGAAGAAAATGTAACAATATATTGGTGCACAAAGGGATTCATAACAAAGGCTACATCTAAAATGGTGAATATTTAAGACTCTTCTCAATTATTATTCAAAGTCTTTTTCCCCATGATTCTTTCTCTAAAGCAAGCTTTCTCTCCTTTTGGACGATGGAACACATTGCAAGAAGTGCATATACCTTTTCATATTCTCTCTACTCAAACCCTTGTAAAACTACCCATCCCATGTTGTAAAACCTCACATTATACTAGTAATGCACATGCACAACTCTCGCTTACATTTTCCAACATTTATAGTTTACCTTCCTTTTTATTATTATTTTGGGAAGCTTGACTATGGAGACTTATGCACACAACACAACAAAATGCATTATGAAGGGAGACTCCATGCACTGCCTTACATCACTTGGTGCATTATCCAATTTGAGGCTCTAATCAATCAATATTACACTTGATTAATTGGGATTAACAAATAATATAATCCAATCAAGTGCCTATAAAAAGAGATCCCTTTGAGCCTTCACACACACTCTACTCTACTACTATTCTCACTACCTCTATTTTCTTTCTCTCCTTCACCATTCTCCCATCCCTCTCCACTCCATCACCCTTCTTCCCCACTTCATCACATATGCCATCTTCCTCTCCCTCACCCCCCATCCATATTTCAACTCCATCACCCTCTTTGCCCCCTGCTTCATTGTAATGTCCCCGACATTACACTTAAACCCGAAGTTTAATTCCATCTCCATTTTTCAATTATCCTCAATCTAAATCTATTTTATTTTATTTAAAAAAATTGTTAGTATGGGTTAGTCATTAAGAAGAGTTAGAATAGTTAGTAGTTGTTAGTTAAGTCATATAACTTATAGCTTATAAGTTATATAGTATAAGTTATATATATATAGTTAGTCGTTAACAATTAATCAAGCTTACCTTTATAATTGGAGCCGTCGAAAACAAATTGCACCACCTCTAAACTCCACGTGGTCACCATGCTAATGATCGTCGTTTTTATCTCCATCGTAATCATCATCATAATCGTCTTCACCAGCGCCGCTAGCACACGTGTTGATTCTTTTCGTCCACATCAGCTTGGTGATCATCGTCATCATCATCATCCACATGAATCGGTAGACAAAGCTTCCTTCCCTCTAGCAGAAAAGCATATCCAGACTGCAGTCATGGCAGATGGACTCCCAAGTTTTCGCCATAATGATGCATGGGCCACACGGTGACCCCCTCCCCCCCCCCCCCCCCTCTCATTGAAATACTATATAAAGGGATCAGCCTTTATGCAAGAAGGACACATGAGCAGGCCGTTATGCTGATAAGAGAGAGAGAGAGAGAGAGAGAGAGAGAGAGAATGAGAGAGAGAGAGAGAGAGAAGAGGCAGAGAGAGAAGGAAAAGAAGAGAAGAAGAAGAGGAGGAGAGAGAGAGAGAGAGAGAGAAGGAGAATAAGAGAAGAAGAAGAAGAAGAAGAAGAAGAGGAAGAGAGAGAGAGAGAAGGAGAAGAAGAGAGAGAGAGAGAGAGAGAGAGAGAGGCAAGTCGATGCTAGAAGGAGAAGAGGAAAGCACTCTTGGAGCAATGGGCTTCTTGCGTCAAGGGTAGATCTGGAGTTGGAGATTATGAAAGTATCAACAAGTCGAAGAAAGACCAAGGTTTCAACTAGGAGATGGTGCTTGAAGAACTTTGATGTTTTTGAACCCTTTTTCTATCTATGCTTATTGCTCTATTAGCCGGAATGAAAGAACTTCTATAGTTCTTCACGCTCATAGGTCATAGTCTTCGTTTTTAATACCCATTGAAGGAAAAGGATACTCATAGAAGCTATATGTTGGTTATGTATTCTTTCATTCCTAGTTGTTCATAGATGTAGATGATCGTATGAAATTCTGTATGTGGCTAGATTAGTGAATCGTTCACATAAAATCATAGTTGTTACATCGACACCTTGAGATAGTCACATGAAATGATAGATTATGATAACCAATGGCCTGATAAGTTAGGATCTTGTTGATGTATTTGATTAGAACAAGAAATCATTAAATGGATTAAAAACCTAAAAATTATGATAGCCTCAACTCTTGGTAAATTGGAAACTTATCTTGTGGATCAAACCAAGGCAACTTGCAATCAATTGGATAATTTCTATTCAACCAAGCCAATCTAGGATCAAGTTGTTACTCCTAGGGGGGAACTAGATGAACACTAGGGGGAACATGATTTCTCTAAGAAGAATTAAGAGAACTTAAGGGTGGAAAACCCCAGGAAGAAGAAGAGTATTGCATGCACTATGGTCCTGTTAGCAAAAATCCTTGCTAGGTAAACCCTAAGATATGTATATATTGTTGATGTTAAGTTTAAGGTGGAATGCATTCTAGGTAAAAAGAATGGAGTGCTAAGCAAAATTCTGTATAGTATCATACTCGGGGATGAAAGGTTGGAGAGCTAATGTGTAGTAGACATTTGGACCTAAAACACACCCTTTGAAATAGGGCCTAAGTTATGATGAAACTTAATGACTAGCAAAGAAGGCTTGGAGTCCAGTCATATAAACCCTAAGGGGAAGAGCCACCTAAGCTGATTAGGCAATTGTTATCTTAGAAGGATTTCTACCTTAGAAAAGGTTGTGTGTAGATTCCTTGAGCAAGTGTTTTGGATGTGATGTTAATCCAAGTGGAGTGTGGTTGATGATTTCATGGCCGGATCTGTGATGATTGGCTGCCATGGGGACAAAGGATGTTTTCTTAGAAGATGGCATTGGGCTAGTTGCCTTGATTGTGCTTGATTCTTAAAAGGATTAATTAAGGAAGGATTCCTCTAGTCCGACTCCCCCAGCTAGCACTGATGCCCTATACCAAGGGGGTAATTTTATTTTCTGCACCGAGATCTTGGACCGACTCCTGCTATGAGAGGTCTCTCCCCAGGGTTTACGTTTAGGAGACACAATGCTAAGGGTGCCCGAGGGGACATAGACTGTAAATCCCTTTCACTGCCTAACCCCTTGCGTGACTCAGGATGGGATCCTGAGGCTCTGGATACTAGTTACAGAGCAAAATCTTGGTAGGATAAACCTTCGGGTTTTTATTTCTAGGATACGGAAGGATTATTTCTACGGAGGCAGAAAGTGATACTTAATTCTCCTGTATGGGCGGGAGACAAACATTAACATGAAGATAAGTTAAGGAACTTTTTTATCTTGTCTTTGTGTCCATGCCCTAAATTACGTAAAGGAACTTGTGATTAACGGGTTAATTAATGAAGCTGCTTTTATATGTCGAACATAATGTGTTGTAGGTAATTAGATAACTAAAACAACCCTGAGGAAACCGTGGCGGATGTGACCCCGATGGGTCTATCCTACGGAAGGGTGTTCTTGGTTAGCCAAGAGCTTTCCTCAAAGGAAATGTTAACGAGAAATGTTAGGAAAAGCCAGACGATGACCTTAGACAATGCTGGTTAGAACCCTGATTCATACCATTTTAGGGGACCGGAATGGGACTATGCCCTACGGGCAGAGAGGTCGAGCGATGCATCCCTCTCATTCACATTCTCTTTGAACCAAGTGCGGTATGAGTCTACTTTGGTCCACTTGTATCTGTGCAAAGTGGATCAGTTGTAGACCAACGCTAGAAGGCTGTTAGGAAGACCCGACTACTAGAAACCTGGACTTCGGGTCGATCCTAGTGGGAATGGTCGGATAAGTTCCGTTGCGAGGCAGACTCAAGAGACCCCAGTTGGCAAACCCCATGTCATTCCTTGGGAGTGCCGGGTGACATCTTCTAGATTTATCTCTCGATGGACTGTTAAGACGTGTCCCGCAATTTGAGGGGCGGGCACATTACATTCATCATACCCTCACCCTCTCCTACCCTTGCCCTCATTCTCTCTCATTATCCATCTCTCCATTATCCCTTTCCTTCCCATTTCACTACCCCTAACCCCCTTCACATCATCATCCTCTCCACCCCCTCCTCCTCTTTCCCTTCCTACATCATTGCCACCATTATCCATCCACTTATGTATGCATGCCCCTCCCCCACCATTTTGGGTTGGGATGCATTAGTTGTAACTTTGAATATTAGAATATTCAATTATTTGCTTTATATTGAACCACACCTTCTCCTCTCTTTCTCTTTTACATAATCATTTCTCTACATTGTGTGTTAAAAGTGTCCTAGTCCACTTCTAATTTGGCTAGGTGGTGCCTCTTTCACATCCTTTCATGTGAGGAGATTGATCCTATTTGTGTAGAAGCTATAAATGCTTATTCTCTCCCTCAAAGATATCACCATTTCAAGCATTGTATTGACAAGAATGCTATACACCTCTAAATTTTAAAGATCAAACTCTTAAACTAGAAGCATTCAAGGCTATGCTTGAAAAGATGGATCAGCTGATGCAAGCTATCTAACATGACTCTAAAGCTATCCAAGATCCATAAAAGTTCTATACTAACCTTGAAAGACCCACAAAAAAACATATAAGAAAGGTGATAAATTTTTCCCAAGGATGAGACCTGAAATGAGCTCATTGTCCCTAGGAAACCATAAGAAGCTTAGTGCAAGATACTATGGACTTTATAGGTGATTAAGGTGATGGAAAAACAAAATTTTAAGCTTAAACTACCATCCCATCTTAAGATCCATAATATATTTTATGTGAGTTTTTTTTAATTTTATGTCCCAAACCTTGAATTTTTACTTTATGATGAATAAATAGTCATGCTTCTCAAATGAGTTCTAGAAATGCGACTCAAGAAGATCTTACAAACAAGGGAAAAACCTTGAAACAATCAAATCTTGAGGGAACATATTGTACAATTGAAGGATTATCCTAAATATAATGCCTCCATTACTCATTATATTATAGTAAAAAATATGTGTACACATTCCACTTAAAATACAATAATATACATTTCTTGAAACAAGTTAATCTATGTGCAAAAATTGTTGGAAAAGTGATTTAATTGATGGGATGTAAATGCTTATTACATTCACAAATTTGTATAATTTTAAACAAAAGAGGCTATAGATTTAAAATAAAAAATTTAAATATGGAAAATATTTTTAGCATACATTTATTTGTCCCAAAAAATTAATCACTTTACCATTTTACAGCATGCAAATCCAATATCAGGTGCGCACTAGACTTCACCCATAAGATATAGTGTAGAACCACTCTTGAAACAAGGAATAAGGGAGAAAGGGAAAAAAATTTGTTGGTAAATGGAAATTCAAAATTACTTTTTCATAAAAATAGAGAAGGCTAAAGACAAAGCCAAAAAGAAAGGCCATGCTTTTAGGAAGACATACTCACCTAAGTTCCTTCAAAGAAAGAAATCTCAAAAAAAGTAATTGGAAAGCTAGAAGTAAGTCGGACTCCCCCACTTCTTTGTTCTATATAAACATTCCCTTTAGGCAAAAAAACCATGGATTCTCTTCCCTTTGAATCATGTTGAACCCATAGACCATCCTAACCTTCTCAATATGAGGATTCTAGATCCATTAATTGTTCAAAGCATTGTTGCTTGTGATGATCGCATTTATTATTAATAAATTTTCAAATTTTCATCCTATTGTTGATCTCTCTCTATTTTGTGCATGCAAATATGAAGTATTACATAATTTAAAGTCTATTTACAACGTCTTACACTCAAACTTATTATAAGTCTTTCTATGTAGTAACAAGCCCAAAAGTCCCAAAGGATCCAAATGATATCAAAATAAGCTAAAAATTTTAGCAAAGCTTGCTATAGCATTACTCTATGCCTAGATAATAGCAAATTCATGTTTTAAGGTTTGTTCACATGCACTTGAGAAAACCATATTACGAAGGCCAGTTTTATAGCTCCTAAGAGATGTAGAAGAGAAGTTGTGTGCGTTCTTACCAAAAATGAAAGGTGGCTAATGGTGAAGTTCAACTTGAAGTGGAAGCACATCTTGAAGATGTCCCCGAATTCATAAAACTCAAAGAAATAGTTATTGCATAGCAACTCAAGGTTATGGTCATACCCCACAATAATGATGGATGGCTAGATGATGATAATCAAGTTTGCTACAACAATTAAAGGTCATTTCTAACTTTCTAGAATAATTTTTAAACTTGTGTAATTTTCTTAATTATTTTTCGGTCACTCACATGAATTTCATGGTAATTATAAAAATAATCACACAATGATAGAAAATGTACATAAGGTGAGTCTTTTTCTTCTTAAAATTAAATATGGCTATAATTTACTTGAAAATGATAGTAGGAAATACTAAAACACCTTAGAATATCTTTTTTTCTTTTTGGGAAAAGAACACTAGATGAAAAAGGGTAGTTTATATGCATTGCATATGTGAAAAGTACTCTAAAAACAATGTTTTTATGATTATGGCTGCTTTTCTTTTTGAGAAGTATTGAGAATATATTATCTTATGATTCAACACTTGTAAGAGTCATATGAGTTGTAGAATATGATGATTCAAAGATATTAGCATCTCAAGCCCAATGCTCCTTAGCATTTTGTAGAATATTGAAAATTTCACATGTGGGTGGAGATCCTACGTCCTCGAGGGAGATAGGTATTTTTACTTTTTTGATTACTTGAGTGCTTGAGAGGGCAAAGTGATAAGTGATAAGCACCCCTATTAAGTAGGACAACTCTAGAGACTCAAGGAAGCTTAGCATGACTCAAAGCCAATAAATTCCATGTTGTTCCAAAGGGAGTGTGATCACATACAACCCAATCTTGCAGTATTGGAAGGTCCTATCCTAGGTTGGGACAATGTCTTCTCTATGGGGAGAGTTTTTGTACCACTTTGTGGAGTGAAAGCTTTGGTTATTTCATTATGATATAATTACTAGTTTTTAAATTTTTATCGTATGCTTAAGTTTGAGTTTAATTATCATTATTTAATATGATAATAAACGGAAGCTAGTGTTACTTGTCAAAATAGTGTGGTAGTATGCTTTGCCTAATTAGAAAACCAAAGAAAACCCAATCTAGGAAAGATGGAGGATTTGGCCCTAATGAGGGAATTCATGTAGCTAGGTGGACCTGATAAGCTAACTAACTTTCCAATACTAGATAGAACTATTTAGTTCATGACTTCCTAAATTCAATAGGACTAGTTACTGGGTTTAATACCATTTTAGATAGTCTACCTGAGACTTTACCTTATGAGGAGGGGGATCAAGTTATGCTCTCCTTGTCTCTCATTGTCCTTGAACCAAGTGCAATGTTAGCCATCCTCTCACCTTTGGAGTGATTATAAATCAATAACAGAGTGATCTTTCTTAGGTAGGTACCAGACTACTATTTAGGGGTGACCAATTTATGCTTAGCATGAAGTAGAGTCCGGGTTTTCCTTCAGGGAGATTGGACACTGGTGTATATGGACACAAATTTTGGTTGACTACTAGAGGACCCTTCTAGGCCTGATGGAGGAGGCACACACCTCCAAAGCTATAGTGTGTAGTTACAATATGAATTAGCTTACTATTTTGTTTGACTTAACTATGGGTTCAGTTTTATTTTTACTCCTTCATTATCATCATATATATAAGTATTTCCTTTCCCAAGAAAAGGTATTTCCTCATCTTGATTCTTAGTCATAATCATTCTTGTTCTACTAATGTACCCATTGTTCAATGGCTTATCTTGAGCAAACTAATCTTGCTTTTGCTTGTTTCCTAAAGGCATTCTATATAAGTTAGTTGTTTAAGCTGTTGGAAATATTTCCTTTCATGCTGAGCATAAACTTAATGTTTCTTTTTGGTTTGGGGCAACCATGGCTTTATTAAATAGTTAGTTGTGTTATCAGTACTAAAAGTACTTTTGCATTTACAAAAGTGCTTTTGTATTTGGAACAAAGTGATTTTGTATATAGGAAACACTTTTGTCTCTATAGAAAGAACTTTTACAAAGTATTTTGGTCACTATATTATCACTATTCTATTGGTTGTAATTGAGCCTCATATTTATATTCCCTTACCCCCCAAATTTTTGCATGGTATCATAGCCATTCAAGCTCTTAATGGCCTTTTTGTATTCATACAGCTATCATATATTTCTCAAATGATTAGCGATTAAGAGGCCATTATTTTTATAGAAGTGTTGTCTCCTCAAGGGATGCATACGCTATGCTATTATTCTTCTTCTTCTTCAAGCTCTCTACGCACAAAGCTTTTAGTTCTTGTGAAATATGGAGTTCAAGTCCTCTCATTTGACAATGGAAAGTGTGTAACAAGCGGGATACACACCGACTAGGGTTTAGACACCCCGTCACACTGAACGGAGTATTTAAGGTGTAAGAGCCCCAAATTAGGGCAACCAGTTATTATTGAGATCATACTCTTCACCTTCATCTCCAACTTCCGTGGCTTCCTCCTCCCTTTTCTCCTCCCTCCTCTCTTTCTCTCTCTTCCTCTAGTCTTCTTCCTTCTTCTTCTTGTTCTCTTTCTCTCTCCCTAGCTCTTCTTCTCTCTCCTCTTAGCTTCTTTCATTACAAGTGGTATCAGAGCTTCAGGCTTTGGTCCTTTTCCTCTTTCCCCTTTCTCCCATTTCAAATCCCAAAAACCCTAGTTACTCAACTTACAAGTACAGGTACAACAAGAAGGACTGCAGTTAACTCCAGTTTTTTGGAGCAAGGAGGAGCTATCTCTGGAGACTCAAACATATCTGGAGGTAAAACAATTAAAATAGTAGGTCGTCACTTCTTTTCATGCAAATTTTAAGGGTTCCAGGCCAAGTTTAGAGTCCCAGGAGTTGGAAGAGGGCAAAACCTCAATCACTTTTTTGCCCCATCCCTCTCTCTCTCTCTTCTCCTACAAGCTGCCATGGCTGCCAGCCCAAAGAAACCCCAAGATCTGACCTAAGGGTGCTCCCCGATATCAACCAGCCCTGGGACTCCTTCCCTAACCCCCCAAGCTACTAATCAAGTAGTGGACTAGGGGCATTTGTTGCCCAGAAGGCCTACAGGACAACCCCGTAATTTTCGGCGCATTTTGTGCTGACTGTCCTGCCCCTCCCCAACCCTCTTGCCACTCCTCCACTGCTGCCTGGCCACTCCCTACCACTCTTGGGCATTGATTTAGCTGATCTTCCTCTTTCCCCTTGGCATTTTTGATCCCGCGATTCAACCTTCAAGATGGATAGCAGCTGGACTGTTTGATACAGTTTGGGCCAGCCATGGATTATTCAAGGTGAAGCCATCCCTGACCTTGAGAGCTCATACCCCACAAGCCCTTCATCCCATGAATGATTCCTCTTGCCCAGATGAAGAAATTGAGTTCAGCATGCATGGGAGCTCTACGGGCAGCCATGAAAGTTTCACTTGAAGCTTCCCATTCTTGAAGCTCGGGGATAAGCACGGGAGCCTTCTTCATCAGCAGGAATTCAAATGCTGAAGTATTCTTCCACGGATGCCCAACCAACAACCAAACTTGATCAAGGGAGCAAGTGGAATCGCGATGATTCATGTTTCAACGGTCTTTCCAAGCACTAAAGAGGTATGCCATTTTGATCTTAATCTCTCAATTTAGCCACTTACTAAGCTTAATCCACTGTTGGAGAGATTCAAGATTGCATAGGTTTAATAGTTCTATCCTCTTCGTGTGCAAGCATCATACTTCTTCCTAAAATTCATTGTAATGGCTAACATTAACCCCCTACCTTATCTTGTGATCTTAGATGAATAATAGTCATTGTAAATTGTGTAAGTAGCAGCTAGTGAGTCACTAGACTGCCAAGGTAACCCCTACCCCAACCTTTATCATTCCTTGCATCTCATGAAAAGGCCCAATGTCTTCTTTCCAATGCATCTCATGCTGATTGCTTATTAAAAATCTCTGCCATGTATACTCCGGCTGATGAAAAAGGCTGATGTCAAGCGAGGTGGTAAGACAAAAGAGAGGTGACCCTCCCTTACCACTTAAGACCCTGAAGGGGTGCACAACCTGTCCTGGGGGGAACTTTGCCCACCTCTCGGTGATCCAGAGCCCAATACTTGAATGCATGTGTAGGTACTTCCATGAGCTCCACTCCCCTGCCCCAATGATCCTTCTTGGATACCCCACAATGCTAATGGCACCCATGTATGACACTTGAAGTACATGTAGTCAAAGGAGATGTATGACACTGAATGTACTTATGCATTAATGGCAGATTTGATGGGTATGCAATGATGCTCGAGATTATGTTCAGTTTGCTCAAGATGCTATTTATGTGGCAAATCAGGCCCCTTGAACTATGCTCTATCCATGTAAGACATTGGTACTAAGGGACAGGCAGTGTTTTTGGTCACAGTCCTGCAGGACTGTCACAAAGATCCCATTGCAAAAAAGTCTGCCCCAAATTTGGGGGTGAACCCTATAGCTCACCTCAAAGAGGGATTCATCCCCTCCGGTTTAAATCAAAAACCTCTCCAATCAGAGCTACGGTGTGAAAGTTATGCCCATTTTTGTGCACTAGGATCACTGTGGACAGGATGCAGACCCCGCTCTAGGACAGGCACTGTAAACCCCTTACAAAAAATTCTGATCATTTTCTGTCATAAATATTAATAGCTCATCTCGAAGAGGTCATTGTCCCCTCCGACTTGAGCCCAAAACCTCATCAATCAAAGTTTCCTACAAAGAGTTATGCCTCTTTTACTAATAGCAGGTCTTGTGGACTGCATCCAGATGGCTAGCTAGAAAGGCAAAAGAAAGGCCCAAGAGGAACTCTAGAGGGAGATTAGAGACTCCCGGACCTCCATGAATGAGAAACCAAGCTCAGTACAAGATTACCATGATGACATACAGGAGGAAATGCCTGAAACAGACATGTATACCCTTCTCAATCACACCCTTTGCATCCCAACATGAGCTCTGTCATATGGAACGCCACAATGATATGGCCACCAACCACCGCCAAATGATGTCCAAGTTTGATGAAGCGATTGAGCACATGGCTATCTCAAACTCAAAAACTCAATAGACCTTGGAATAGCTCACTACTCTTATTGCTCAGTTAGCACCGCTTCATCCCAAGAGAAGACCAATGGCTCTAGACATGAGTCTAGACATCCTCCACATCAGGAACAGTCGTATGTGGCCCACAGGGTATACTTGGCTCTAAGGGAATTTTCCCTTCTACCTATGAGATCAGGGAACCCTCTCATAAGCATGATGAGCCCCTATTGAATTCCCTCGTCCACCATGCCGGCAACATTCACTTGAGACCTTCTCCCACCTTGGGTCGAATTTCACCCGCTCTACCTAGGAGTCCCCATGCACCCCATATGAATCAGACCCATCAAGGACAATATGGTACAAATGGCCAGCCTAGCAATCATGGACAACATGGTTATAATAGATAACATGGGCTTAATGCACCACAAGGGATGTATGGATAGCAGGGCATGTATAGCCACCACAGACTACATGGACAGCAA
This sequence comes from Lygodium microphyllum, assembly GCF_053477565.2. NCBI lineage: Eukaryota > Viridiplantae > Streptophyta > Polypodiopsida > Schizaeales > Lygodiaceae > Lygodium > Lygodium microphyllum. The sequence goes on along the minus strand of NC_141141.1, from coordinate 44,640,473 downwards.
GGATTACATGGGTAGCATGGCCCCTATGATCTGCATGACAAGGTCATCCTAACAAAGCACAATGGGCAATCCCCCTCACCATCTGACCTGGAAGAATAGACGTCCAAGTTGGAGTCCTACTTCAAAATCTACCCCTGCACTAATGATCAGAAAATACTTTTTTCTTCTCTCCATTTGGAAGGTTTTGCCCACACTTGGTGGCGCTATATCAATTGGGAGAATCAACAGCTCATTGATTGGGAAGATTTCAAAATGCATATGGTCCAAGTTTTTGTGTCCCTGTGGAAAAAGAACGGTTGGCAAGATGATGGTACACTCTTGACCAATGTAATTCTCATTGTACGTGACTACACAAATTAGTTCATGAACTTGACCATGTATGTGGAAAGCATTAGTGACGATGCTAAATTGCACAAGTACATCTATGGGTTGGAACCGAGTCTATCGACTGATGTCATGGCCCAAAAACCTACTACACTGTTCGATGCAATCAAACTAGCTGAGAGATATGCAAGAAAGTACTGTAAGAATGAGCATTTTCAGCAAGGTGTTGGACCTCCCCGCATCCCTTCACGATCAGCCCCATACGGAGGTGGTTTTCAAGGCACTTCTATGCCTAATAATAGCCCCAAAGTACCCACTTACCCCGCCTTCCACGCCGAAAGAAAAATGGGCACTTTTGGGACAGCATCGGGCTCTACTGCTGAAAATAGGTATGCTGAAAATAAACAATCCACTGCATCACCTTCCCATGGATCCAATAGTCAACAATTCATCTCCCCAGATGTTGTGAAGGAACGAAAAGAAAAGGGCCTATGCCTTAAGTTTGGAGATAAGTACACTGCTAATCATGCCTCCAAATGCCTGTACAAGACAGCTAAGGTTAAAGTTCATAGTATGTATGTCATGGAAGATTGGCATAATGAAGAGGATGACCTAGCCATTGACCAGGCTGAGCCCACAGAGAATGTTGATCATGAGTAGTTCTATGACCCAGAGGATGGGTTTCCCTTTGACATGGGTGGTGCTCCCTCACAGATACTTGATTTAACATCCCACCCATCTCCCACTTCCCTTTGCTCGATCTCCTTGGATGCTTGGATGGGTTCCCGCAACCCCGATACCCTTCTCATTCAAGGCAGTATCAATGGAAAGCATGTTTTTATCCTTGTGGATAGTGGAAGCACTCGCAGCTTTGTCAATAAATCAGCCATTGATTAGTTGAAATGTACCCCTATGGCATTACATCACCCCTTGAAGGTCCAAGTAGCAAATGGAGAAGAATAAATCAACACACATGTATGTCATGCAGTTCCCCTATGCCTGGCTAAAAATTATGTGGCACGGTTGATCTGATTGCCTTAGATATGGGCCCCATTGATGTTGTCTTGGATTGTGATTGGCTAAAACAATTGGGAAAAATTGCTATGGACTTCTCTCAGCTTTACATGGAGTTTATGATGCATGGACATCCTGTCCACCTAGAGGGAGTTCAAGATCATGCTGATTTTCAGCTCATAACAGCAAAGCAACTCAAACGGGAGTTTAAGAAATGCTCACAAATCTTTGTTTTGCAATTAAATAAGGACACTTCTGATTAGCCCTCCATAGTATCTCATGACTCTGCCTTGTAGGCCTTATTTGAGGAATACAATGACTTATTTGAGATGCCTACATCCCTCCCTCCCAAGAGACAAGTGGACCACCCACTTGACCTAGAGCCCCATTCCAAGCTAGTGAACAAACCCCCCTATAGACTCTCCAAGTGTGAGCGTGAAGAGGTTGCAAAGCAAATCAAGGAGTTGTTGGAGATGGGTTTCATTGAACCGAGTTCTTCCCCCTATGCATCCCCTGTCCTCTTAGTCAAAAAGAAAGATGGCTCCTTTCGCATGTGCATTGACTACAGAGATTTGAACAAAATTACAATGAAGAACCACTACCCTATCCCATATATTTGCTGGATGAGTTAAAAGGGGCATGCTTTTTCACTAAGATCGACTTGCGCTCTGGCTACGATCAGATTTGTATGCGGGCAGGAGATGAGGTCAAAACGGCCTTTAGGATTGATCGTGGACTTTATAGTTTTCTTGTGATGCCTTTTGGGTTGACTAACGCCCCTGCCACCTTCCAAAGCCTCATGAACAAAATCCTCCAGCCCTTTCTGTTCAAGTTTGTGCTTGTTTTCTTTGATGACATCCTCATTTACAGCAAGTCATCTATGGAGCACTTGACACACGTTTGACATATTGAGAGAGCATCGACTCTTTGCTAAGGAGAGCAAATGCATATTCATGCAAACATCTGTGGAGTACTTGGGACACATTGTGAGCAAAAAAGGTATACATGTTGACCCAAAAAAGGTGCAATGTGTTAAAGATTGGCCCACTCCTTCCACCACCACTTCTTTGCGTGGCTTCCTTAGTCTCTCTTCATTCTACAGATGCTTCATTCAGCACTATGCCACCATTGCAACACCTTTAACTGATCGCTTAAAAAATGAGTCATTTTTTTGGGATGCCACTGTGGATCATAGCTTCAAATAGTTAAAGAATGCGCTTACTTCAGCCCCCATCCTTGTTTTTCCTAACTTCTCTAAGCTATTTACCATTCATTGTGATGCCATGCCAACAAAACAAGGATAGTACACTCAGGCCCGCTAGCCTCTTGCAGCCTGTCCCTATTCCTGAAGGGAAATGGACTCACATCACAATGGACTTTATCACTAGCCTTCCTGCGACTAAGAAAGGGTGGAATAGTATCTATGTGGTAGTTGATCGCCTCACCAAAGCTGCCCACTTTATTCCCACTAAGATCCAATATACTACCTCTTAGGTGGCCACTCAGTTTATGGAAAATGTCTTCAAGCTGCATAGCTTACCACAAGTCATAGTACATGATCGGGATGCAAAGTTTATGAGCAACTTTTGGCAGAGAAAGTTTTCACCTCCATGGGGACCAAGCTTGCTCCATCCACTGCATACCACCCTTAGACTGATGGGCAAACTGAGAGAGTGAACAAATGGCTTGAGCATATTTGAGGCACTTTTGCCATGATATACAACATAGTTGGGATACGTGGCTTCACTTAACTGAGTTTGCATATAATAACTCCACACACTCTAGCCTTGGAGTTTTCCCTTTTGAGGCCTTATACGGGTATAAGGTTCCCCTTCCTAGAGTCTTGTTTACTGATAAGATCAACCCTCAAAGTCAAGCTGAATTGGATCGCATGTAAGCTTTACTTCAGCAATGCAAAATGAATCTTCAAAAGGCCCAAACACACATGAAACTCTATGCTGATGAAAAACAAAGGCACTTGGAATTCCAAGAGGGGGAATTGGTTCTTTTGAAAGTGCCTAAGTCCCGCTACTCAACTCAGAGGGCAGCAGTAACAAGCTAGCCCATCGCTTCTATGGCCCATACCGAATCCTGAAGAGAGTTGGCGGCTTGGCCTACTGCTTATAACTCCCCCCTACCACCAAAATCCACAATGTGTTTCATGTCAGTTAGCTGAAACTCTTTGTAGGCTCCTCAGTGGACTATGTGGAAGAACTCCCCCCATAGATGAAGAGGGCATCACTCAATATGTCCCTAAAGCAATCATTGGGCAGCGAGATAAGCACTTATGATCCCAATGTATCAAAGAATACCTCATCAAATGGCAAGGTCTCCCCTTGGAAGAAGCCTCTTGGTTCCTAGCAACCATCCTCAATGAATTTCCCTACCTCCGTGAACACCAATGGCTGGAAGACTAGCCGGTCATGCCCCAAATTGCCCACCCTCTACCTGTAGATTGCACACTATTTTAGAACAGTTTTGTACTTACTCAAATTACATGCATGTGCATTCTACACAGACTGAAAGTACTCGTCATAAGCTTCGTTTTGACATATGGTGCACCCCATTTGGAGTAGCCCATCAAAAGTTATGACCAGTTTACTTCAGCAGACCGGTTTCGGTCTACATGTTGTCTCTAGTCTCTCCACACCTAATTTTCATTATCAAAGGGATCTGAGTAGTACTCTGCAACCCTCCCTTAGCCCACCCATCACTCCCCTCTATTTCTCCTTGTTTTTTAGGGCAAAAACCTTTCGAGTGGGGATATATTGTAACAAGCGAGATACACACCGACTAGGGTTTAGACACACGGTCACACTGGCCGGGTTTTTTAAGGTGTAAGAGCTCTAGATTAGGGCAACCAATTATTATTGAGATCATACCCTTCACCTTCATCTCCAGCTTCCATGGCTTCCTCCTCCCTTCTCTCCTCCCTCCTCTCTTTCTCTCTCTTCTTCTAGTCTTCTTCCTTCTTCTTCTTGTTCTCTTTCTCTCTCCTCAGCTCTTCTTCTCTCTCCTCTCAGCTTCTTTCATTACAAAGTGGTGAGATAGATTCATTACATGGAAAGAATTCATATGAAATATTAAAATGGACTCACTACTCATGAACCATGATCTTTGGGTTATTATTCAAGGCAATGAACATAGACCGAATCAACTCAATGAGTAGGTCAAGTATAATAAGAGAGGGAAAGTGGCTCTCCATGTTATCATAATGAATGTGTCCATCCATATTTTGAAGGAAATCAATTATGATACTGATGTAAATACTACTTGGGAGTCATTATGGACCATTTATGAGCTTGAGAGTCATTATAGACAAATTATGAGCCCAAGAATACTTCTCTAAGGTCTCACTTTGAGGACTAGAATAAACCAAAGTTATAGCTTGAGCATGAATTAGCTCCTACTCACGTAAGAGTAAAACAATTTAATTGTGAGCTAGCTAGCATTGATAACAAAATGAAAGAAAGTGAATTGATGTAAGTCCTATTCAACGAATTTAGTGAAGGCTACGAGAATCTTGTCCAAAGTTATGCCATCCAAAAGGAGCTTCCATCACTTGAAGACTTGTAGACTTTACTAGTTTGTTGAAGAGCATAGAATTGCCAATGAAAAGACAGAAATAGGACAAAGTAGAAGCAATAAGAAGTCCAATAAAGGAGCTTTATCAATCTCAAGAGAAAGAGGAAGAGGAAGAGGCTCACATAGAGGGGGAACATCTACATCCTTCCTAGAAGCAAACAATAACCAAGAAGACTTCTCAAAGCAACCACAACAAGAAAGATAAATCAAGAGTACAATGCCATTATTGTAATCTATGCGTCATTTTTCTTTAGAATGTCACAAGAAGCAAAGGGAAAGAAAAGGCAAAAACTCTTATGGAAGAGGTGGTAGACAAGGCTACTATGTCAACAACAAAACTCATGACCATGAAGGCTCCTTTTTAGCAAATCAAGATTCAGCTCACTTATTGTATTTGTCCTTGGGTAAAAGGTAGAAAGGATGACATCCAAAGACTCTAAGACGTGCATATAAGGGAGGTTTTTCAAATCATACCTCCTCTATAACATGATAACCAATAGGAGTGCATGGTGATCTACTTATCAAATATTTGGTATGTAGCAATTGTCTTAGATAAAAAATAATATGGTAAGCCAACCTGACTAAGAATATTACTAACTCATTTTTGAATGGTCCTATGCATGCGCTTTCCAAGACCATTATGGGGTGGGGTGCATGGAGCAATCAATTGATACTTAATACCCCTCTCATCGCAAAACTACTCAAATGCCTTAGAGACATGTTCACCTCCATTGTCAAACCTTAGGCATTTTAGCCTGTAGACTAGTTTTGAACAAGAGTAAGCCAATACTGAAAGGCAGATAAGACATCTGTTTTTTTCTTAATAGGATATGACAAGACCTTATGCGAATAATCATCAATGAACATAACAAAGTACTTTGCACCACCTACTGATTGACAAGGCATAGGACCATATACATTGGAATGCATAAGAGCTAGAGGTTTACCCATGTACGCATTAGAATGCATAAGAGCTAGAGGTTTACCCATGTACATAGTGCCAAACTTCTTATGAGAACTGTGTATTTTTTTGCCATGAATTAAAACATTTGTAGTCAAGGAGATACTACAAATGAAAAATCATTTTTCTTCATTTTAAGGACATGTGCCCAAGGTGGCAGTGCCATAAAGATGCATGTGGTATGTTAGCCACAGCCAAAACATGGTCAATAGACCTAGATACAAGCAAGTGATAGAGGCTACTAGCCTTAACACCTTGAGCAAAAACAAGATTTTCATGGATAATCTTCCATGTGGAATCAATAAAAGATAGATAATATCTTGCAACATCCAATTGTCCAGTAGATAGAAAGCTTTTGGTTAAAGTTCGTACAAGACATACATTATGAAAAATAAAAGAGTTGCCTAAAGGAAACTACAACCGTACATTTTCAATGCCAACAATATCCAATGCCAAGTCATTTCCTAGTTTAACAAAACTTGTCATGCTGCGATAGGACTGAAACCAATCCCTATGAGGGGTAATATGAAAGGAATCCCCTTGAATCAAGCAACCAAAACTGAGAATACGAAGATCAAGCATCAAGAGAGGAAGCTACTAAGATATACACATCATCTAACTCAGACTATACTACATTTATCTCTTCAATCTTTATAGTGGACTTACTAGGAAAGATGTCATGATTATCAAACTTTTCCTGCATTTTACCCTTGCCTTTCTCTTTCCACTTATCATCATGCATCTTATGACACTATGTTCAAATATGACCACTTCCCTTAGTAATGACATGCAAGAGAGGCCTTATGACCATGAACTTATGACATGCAAGTGGAAATCATATGGTTTATTGAAGAGATACAAGGCAAGGTTAATTGCAAAAGGTTATTATCAAACGTATGGTCTGGATCATGAAGATTAATTTAGTCTAGTAGCTAAGATCTATCATTTCATTGGCTTTTATCTATGGTTGGAAATTATACCAAATGGACGTAAAGATTGCTTTCTTGAATGGTACATTGGAGGAAGAGGTATACATGGATCAGTGAGAAGGATATGTTCACCATAAATATTTGCATTATGTGTGCAAATTGAGGAAGGCATTGTATGGATTGAAGCAAGCACTAAGATCTTCATGTGAGAGGATTAGTAAGTTCTCATATATCATGGGATTTTAACAAAGCATGGCTTATTATTCACTTTATGTTAGACATGTAGAAGATAGAATGGTCATTGTGGTCATCTATGTCAATGATCTCATCATTATAGGTACTCTAGAGAGAGACATTGTTGAAGTAAAGCATGGGTTGCACAAGGAGTTTGACACTAAGGACCTTGGCTTATTGAGGTACTTTCTTGGCAGTGAGGTGATTTATTATCCACATGGAGTTTGGGTAGTGCAGAGAAAATACTCATTGGAGATGCTAGAGTAGTATAGAATGCCAAGATGTAAGCCAATGGACATACCATTAGATCAAGACATTAAGATGATGGATGATGGACAGTAAGTAAAAGATGCCACTATGTTTAGGAAGATGGTCGGTAGCCTAATCTACCTAACCATTACTAGGCATGACTTGAGTTACTCAATGGGAGTCATTAGTTAGACTATGTAGAAACCATGCAAGTCACACTTGGATGCAATGAGGAGAGTCTTGAGATATGTGAAGAAGACAATTAGCTTTGGCTTCTTCTATGAGAAAGGGATCAAGCCTACATAGTTTGGCTATATATATGCATATTCGGCTAGAAGTAGGAGATCCACTAGTGGCTATGCATTCTCATTTGGTTTAGCCATGGTAAGTTGAAGCAGCAATCTATAGTTTCTCTATCTAGCATAGACATGGATTATAGAGGTATTGCATTGACAACATATGAGCATACATGGCTGATATTGTTACTATGTGATATGGAGATAGAGATAGATAGTGGAGTTATCATGTGTTGTGATAACATTGGCAGCATTATATTGGGCAAAGAACCCAATCTACCATGCAAAGACAAAGCATATCAAAGTGCACTATCACTTAATCAATCACAAAGAAGGTTATGGATGGAGAGATAGACTTGGTAAATGTCAAAAACAACAACCAAGTCACGGATATCTGTACCACATCACTAGGTAATGATAAGTTTGAATAATTTAGGAGTGCACTCGAGGTATTGTATTTGCAAGCTCATTCTAAGATTGAGGGGAGTGTTGAGAAATAAAGCATAGGATAAGTCATATCCTATGTATGCATAAATAAGTAGAGGTTATGTGTAAATAGTCTTAAAGGTCAAAAGGTATCTATATTTTTAGAGGATACTTGTGTGTGTATTAGTTGAGAATGAAGTAAGAAGAAGAAGAAAAACTCTTGAGCCTCCATATATTGTGCCATTTCTCCTTTCATTGTGCACCTTCTCTACTATTTTCAATATACAAGGAAGGTTTCCCCTTATGGCAGTACGAGAACCATTGGGGCTTTGGTCATTTAGGTAATTCTTGTGAATGATCCTATTACAAGGATGAAATCCTCGACAAGCACGATGGTGATGGGCATTGGAGAGACTCCAACTAGAATAAAGGGGTCAAAAGGGTGAGATTGACCTGATTTAGAGCTGAGCAATTCAATGGCTGGATATCAAGAGGAAGGAGAACTTATTTTTAGATAAGTTGAAGAGTCCCAGTAATCTTCGACTTGAGGTTAGTTGCATTTTTCCTTCGTACTGGTTCCATTTTTTTATGTACATGAACTAAATATGTTCAATGGACTGTGTCTAATGAGACTAATTAACTGAAGCTACTAGTATATGTCTCACTGTGTGGTAGGCTTTAATTAGAAAATCAAGTACGTGTCTGGGAAGTGGGTGGATAGTCATCACATCAATGTTGTCCAATGGATGGGTGGACCCAATTACTTGGGTGCTTTTTGGGAGAAGGAATTAGGAGTAGGGATATATGATAACTTCTTAGGGTGAGTGTCATAAAAACCCAACTACCATCATTTTATGAGATTAAAGTTAAGATTATGCTTTATGGCTAGAGGAGTCAAGTACAACTTTTCTTTGTCTGTCATTCTCTTTGAAGCAAGTGTGATAATAGCCTACTCTCAGCCTTGATTAAAGGGCCTTCATGGTTGGGTGATAGATTGTTGATAGAGAGTGTCAAGTCCTAGGTCCCTCAAGTCGATCATAGTGGATTGAGGATGTACATTTTGCTACAAGATAGACTCAAAAGCTGCTTACGTTTGAACATTGTTTGATGTATAGGGGATGAGGCATTAATAAGACTCTTTGTGCTTGTATCTATAATAATTTAGGACTTACATTTAAAAACTAGGTTAAAATCTAGAGACACACTATGCCTTTCCCAAGGATAGTTGCAAGAGCCTTTACCAAAGGGCTATGTTTGCCAGTCAAAATGTTAGGACCGGCTTTGTGAGGGTGAGAGGTCTCTTTGTAGGGAATATAGTTAGCTAGGAGTTGGCGAGGGTGCTAGGAGGACTCTAGCCATAAATCCTGTTAACCCCAAGTCGAGATGGCAGAAAAATGAAGGAAAAAGTAAAAGGATGATGGAAAAAGACCAAAGACACGTAGGCATCCTCTAAAGATGAACCAGGGCAAAAAGCACAACTTTAAATGAAAAGGCGCCTCAAAAAACTCGAAAAAAAATTGTAAAAGAGCGCCAGGCTCCCTCCTGTGCCAATTGTAAAATATTAGATGGGTGTAGGCTAGAGGCATAAGGCTAGAAGAGGGAAATGGAAAAAGGACCTTGCCACAATGGTCGGTCATGTAAAAAAGGGATGGGTGCCCATGGGATTTTAGGGTTTGTATATATAAAGTTCAAAAAGCGAATAAGAGCTCATTCTTATGTGTGGCAAAAAGTGGCTCTCCTCTTCTTCTTCTTCTTGATTGCTTGAGCTTGTGCTTAAGAGAGGGAGTGTGAGAGTGTGAGGGAGTGAGTGTGTGAGGGTGAGGAACCGTGGGGTGGAGAAGCTCTCCATCTTCTCCTCTCTTCTTCTCTTCTCTTCTCTTCTCTTCTCTTCTCTTCTCTTCTCTTCTCTTGCTCGCAGTGATGGAGCTTGGAGCTTGGAGCGTGGAGCGGTGATGGAGCTTGGAGTGTCAGCTATGTGAGAGGTAGCCATTAGAGCTCGCTTGGAACGCTTGAAACAATAAGCAATCCGTGGGTCTTGGCGGTTGAGCGAAAGCTCCCACATTTTGGTTCCATTGTTGGGACCAACGGATTCAAGCTTGAGCACTTGTGCGCCTCATATCGAGCATCGAAGTAAGGGATTCATCCCCGAAATGGAGCTTGAGATAGGTAGGAAGTTTGGGTGTTTTTGATCTTCAAAACAAGTAACTATTTTGGGTTATTTTGTTTGTTTGATGATTGGGAAACATGGAGAAATCATTTCAATGTTTTTCTTTTGATTCTTGTTGAATTTAGAGTAGGTTAGGATTAGGAAATCGTATCGAAGAAGGGTAAGGTTTACTGTTGCAAAACATGGCAAAACAAGGAAAAAATCGTGCAAAAAATGGCAAAAAGCTCGCTTGTAATGCCTAAGATCGACAAGTGAGTGATTGGGGGCACCAACACCATACCCGAGAAGGGGTATAGGAGCCAAGAGGCCAAGGGAGAGCCCATTTGTGACCATTTCAGTGAGAGAGAGAGAGAGAGAGAGGGAGAGCTATTTCCCCCGATTCAATCCGATCGCACCAACGACGAGCCCACAACTCTATCCAGGTATATTAATCCCTTCCCTTATCCCCTTAGGTAGGATATGGAGGTTTGTGCCTGATACCATTGAGTAAATCACAAGGAACGATCGAAATCAAACTCGCGCTATTGACGTGTGTCGTGCTTGGCCCGTCCGAACGATCACTTCTGGGCCAAGTCCCAGAATCGGCCCTCGGCCCCTTACCATTCGGCCCACTTGGCCCAAACCCTAATCGGCCCACTCGGCCCAAACCTAGGCCCATCTGAGCCTACCATTTGGACCGTGGACCAATTCAGCCCTCTGCCACATCTCAAACTCGACCCTCGGCCCACTTCCCTCGGCCCAATTGCCTCAGCCCATCCGAGTGACCTCGTCCGAATTGACCACTCGGCCCGTCCGAGCGAATCTGTCCGAGTGACTTTGTCCGAGTCCGCTCCTCGGCCCGTCTGAGCCCACCCTATCCAAGTTCTAAATTTGGCCCTCGGCCCATGCGCCTTGACCCGTCCGAGTGACCCACTCGGACCCTACAATTCGGACCAATTGGGCCGAGTGTAGATTTTTATCAAATTTTTAAAAATTTGACCTGATTCGGCTAGAACTCAGCAGCACACACTGTTGAAAGCCCTTAGGATGCTCAGAACTTGATTCTGACACATGGAATAGGCAAAATCATAGGGCGCAGCTGCTTGGCAGCTAGAAGTAGACAGTTGCGACACCCAAAGACTTAGACGCAAACCACTAAGTTGTAAAGCCTAATTGGACCAAAAACGAATGAGACAACATATTAGGGAAACCCTAAACCCTGCCAAGATGGCCAGAAAATTGACCAACAAGCCTATCAGGCCCGAAACAATGCGAGAGTGCGTAAGATGCCTAGAAATTGGTTGCTACACTCACCTTGAATTTCCGCACTTGAAATACACTTAAGGAAACTGAAAGCCTGATTGAGCACAAGTGCACAGGAAAAGACACACACATTGAGTGGCCATAAATTGAGGATTATATTCAATAACTAAAGGAACTCACCCAGATAAATCACTCAAGGAACCCACTAGTAGGAGAGGACCCAAGACATAGACAAACCAACAACGTGCAAAAGTAGGACCAAGCAAGGGGCACCGACAAAGTGGATTTGACAAGTCTACTGAACCTAATCAATAGCTTGGTGGAGCACGAGAACTCGACAATGGCAGAAGAAAGTTCAGACTGCAGATCTAATGAGGAATTCGACTTAGGAGTCTTTCTGGATGCTATTCAGCAGAGCTGGTCAGTAGTTACGACGCTCATGCCCGGTATGAGCACCGCGGTAGGACAACTGACGCTATTATCGCAAATCTAGAAGAGGAGAGAAATTTGGCCCACAAAGCATTGCAAAGCATGGCTAAATACAATAGGGATCAGCGGACTAGGAGCCAAAGGCAAAGCAAGGAGTTGCGAGAGGTGCAGCGGGTGCTGAACCTGGCTAGCAAAAATCGAACGGACCATGAGAGAGCACTAGAAGGAGACTTAACGCTGAGCGAGCTTCTCATGAAGCGGCTACTCGATAACACGGCTGCAAAGCAAAGTGCCACAACACTAGCGACATCGCTACTCGCAGGATTAGGAGCAAACTAGGGCTCAAAGAGCCAGTCCAAACAACTCGATAAGTACCAACCCCATGACAATCAATACAGCTTTGTTAAGCAATTCGAGCAAGTCTGCGAAGCCAACAGCCTCAATGACCTAACTCAACGCTCTCAAGCGTTTGGGCTTTGCTTGGGCGACAAGGGTAGGACGTGGTATACGAGCTTAGATGCCGTAGAGCGAGCCAACTTCGATGTCCTCAAGGATCTCTTCATTAAGAGATTTGCCGAGCCCAGATAGTCCGATAATCTACTAGTACGCTTGATGAACGTCAAACAGAAAGAGGAGGACATTTGCGATTACGTGACCTGGAGTCTCTTTAAGAGAATCCCTACTGGAGAGCGGCCGACTGAAAGAGCAGTATCAATTGTATTCATCAGTGAGATTCAAAACGAGGAACTATATAAGGCTTTGGCAGGCAACTCGAGCTTGCAGCGAGATGCGCTAGCTAGGGTCTTTGAGGAAGCCATCCGAGTTGATGATCAGCTGAAGGAACAAAGCTCTAGGAACTCAAACTCTGAGCAAAGCAATTCACGAAATTCAAAGAGAGCGTCAACCTCGAGTGAGCGATCAGTCCCACCATCCTAGGATAAGGGGAAAACCACCGAGACAAACCAAGACTTGGCTGATGTTAAGATGGAATTAGCCAAGTTGCAAGACATGTTGAGACAACCAACGCGCCCACACATCCAATGCGTGTACTGTGGCGAAAACCACTTGCCAACTGAGTGTCAAGACCCTAGGTCAAGACCTTGCGCTAATTGCGGTAGGTTCGGTCATGACGTCACGCATTGTAGATTGCCAAGAAGACTTCCATACTCACAGCCATACAGCCAGCCCTACCTAGCGAATAGGCCACAGCCGTTTTTTGGAAGGGGAGTCCCATTGGCCCTCCCTGCGCTTAACGACATTAAGTCATTTGTTCCTAGGATGGAGATAAATCCTACAGGCATTCCTAGACCACCTGGTCCTTACGTAACCCATCCACTGAGTGACGCTCCTGTCCACTACGTGGAAGAACCAACTGAAGAAGAGACCTACGTATACCCTTACGTCTTGCATGACGACGAGGGCAACACTGTCCTCATGGATTATCGCCCCGTACCTGTGATGGCGTTAGGAAGAGGACAAGGTAAAGGCCTAGGATGGCAGAAGCAGGATCCAATCACCTGTTGGACTTGTGGTCACCTAGGTCATGTCTCATCAAGCTGCCCTGAAAGGGAGGAGCAAAATAGAGACAAGACTGACCAAAGGTGTACTGAGTGTGGAATCACCCATCTCTTCATCGATTGCCCAAAGCGAAAGTCGTCTTGTAGCTCAGCCAATGTGCCATCAGTCCCATTGGGGCTATTTGGTATTGAGAACCTCGATGGGGAGGCCACACCTATCCCATTGCGGGTCATGACCCATGCCCAAACGAAGTAGGCCGGCATCTCCCTACCAGGACCCAGCAATCTCAATACAGCCACGATAGAAAAGAAGAGTCGTAGACGGAGGAGGAAGAGATCCGAAGCTAAAATCGCACTAAAAATAGAGAGTGCTACAACTTTGCCTGCTGGAAAGAAGGTCTCTAACACAGAGGCAGAGACTTCAGCCCCTAAGACGGTCGTAAAGGGAAGTGCTAAGGTAGGGGAATAACGGCATCCGAAGCGACAATTAGAAGCCATAGAAAAGGTGAAGGAATGGGTGAAGGAAGCCCAAGAGCATCTAAAAGACATTGAGCCCATCATAGAGGACTAGATCAATGATCTCTCCAGCATAAGTACACCAACCTCACCTCCACAACCAAAGTCGGGATAAGCAACTGCACCACAAGCAATGCCGCTAAGGCCAAGCCTCGGCGCTATAGGGCCATGGTCCAGTCACGGCCACCACTGGTCAGGACGATCCAGGTTAGGAGAGAGACGATCACCCAACAATCTCCTGACCACGCTGATGACTACCCTTGTAACACTTAGCCTAGGAGATCTTCTTAGGCAGCACCCCACCCTATGGCAAGATCTTAAGCAGTGGGTTGAAGGGTCACAAGAGCAGGTCACGGTAGACCTTCATGACCATGATGCAGAGACACAAATACCGAGTTTGATACTGCACTCTATGCCTAAATCCTTGCACGTCAATGCCTTCTGGGAAGGTTCCGAGATGCATGTGGTCTTATTGGCTTTAGCCCTAGGCGATACAACAAGAAAGGGAATTGTGGACATGGGGGCTGGGGTTAGTGTGCTTAGCCACACAGTGCTTCAGACTTGGGGAAACCCACCTATTGAGACTACTAGGTTTAATGTCACACTAGCAAACGGTATGAGAGTCAAGCCATTCGGAGTGCTTAAGAATTGACCAGTGAAGATCGCAGGTGTCCAGTTCTCCGTTGACTTTATAGTCATGAAGGGAGTGGACTACGACATCCTATTAGGCCGACCCTGAATGCGCAACGCTAGAGTCATCAAAGATTGGGGTAACGACTTGATCTTTCTTAGAAATAGGACGGACGCCGTGAGAGTAGAGATGGACACGTGGAAGACCTCACCAGTTGACTTAGATGCCATCTCTGCTATGCTCAAGGGTAATGCTCAGGTCAAGAAGTCCTATGGGCTCTTGACCAAGTATATCCCATGCCCAGAGGACGAGCGGGATTGGATGCATGTCCTTGCTACAATCGACCTGCCGTTCTCTGATCACGGGGCATATGAGCAAGCCATCAAAACAATCGACAAGGCTAACAACACACCCTCCGTACCAGCCTGCATGATGGTAGGAAGCGTTCGTGGAAAACCGAAGCCCGTCAACCTCCAGGTCCCAACCAACAAAAGGGAACTCCAGGAGATACTGGAATACCTAATGGACAAGCTAGCTAGCAATCCAGCTACAAATTTCAAACCACTCTAGGATCTCTTAGATGAATCCAAGTGGCAATGGACCAGAGTGCATGACTTAAACCTCATGTATAGCTGAGCCCTAGTTCCTGACCAACGACCAGAGATATACCAAGCCCTAGGAGACGATGAGCAGTCTGATGAAGAGAATTCTAACAACGAATACGAAGACTGCCAATCCTTCAGTGATGAAAGTGAGGGTGAGGTAGATACCATGGAATATGGCACTAAAGGACAAGAAATAGAGCAAATACGAGCACACTCCAAGCCGCAGAAAAAGAGTATCTTCAGGATAGAGCGAGGAGTCATGCATATGGAATGTGATCGTGCCTGGTTGGAACACGTAGGAGCCATAGACATTGAGCAAGCAGGCCTAGCCCATCCAGGAATGACATCAGTACTTAGGACTGAATCACCACCATCTGAACTACACCCACTAGGGGAGACCACCTCTTATAGCATAGATGGAGGGTTCGACTCTGAATCGGAGGTTAGTTCGGATAGTGATCCAGAAATCCCTAGGCCACCCACAACCAGACGCACCAAGGTGGACCTACTCGTCCACCTAAAGCGCAGACGATTAAGGCAGAAAAAGGCAAAACAACCCAAGGATACATGAACGGAAGAACAGCGAAAACTACAGGACCTCCCTAAACGATTTACAAAATTCAAAAAAGGGGATAGGGTAGTAGTTCTGTTAGGTGCCAAACGTCAAGCGCAAACGAGCGAACCAATCGAGGGACCAGCCAAGGTCAAGGAGGTGGACCTAGCCCAGGAAGGGGAAACACCCCGACCAATCTTCATTGCTGATGACTTGACTGATGAAGAAGAGACGAGTCTTGTCGCTATCTTGCGAGAGTACATAGACGTGTTTGTCTGGTCCTTAGAAGAGCTTAAGGGGGTGGATCCAAGTGTCGTGACTCACAACATACCCATGATGCCAGATGCAACGCCGATCAAGCAACGACCATACCCTATGAATCCAAAACACGCTCATGCTGTCAAAGAAGAGATTGATAAGCTGATGAGAGTGGGATTCATTTATGAAATTGAGCACACAGACTAGGTATCGCCCATAGTCATCATGATGAAGAAGAATTGAAAAATCCAAGTGTGCATCAATTACAAGAAGATAAACGCTGCTACCAAGAGAGGGACAACTATCCATTGCCGTACATCGAGCACATGCTTGAGAGAGTGGCAGGCAAGGAAGCCTACAATTTTCTGGATGGCTTCTCAGGGTACAACCAGGTGCAAGTGCATCCTGCAAATGGCCTTTGCCACTGAGTGGGGCATCTTTGCTTACATAGTCATGCCCTTCGGGTTGACTAATGCCCCTGCCACTTTCCAACGCCTCATGTGCACCATCTTTAAGGACATGCTTTGCAAGGAGTTAGAAGTCTTTGTCGATGACCTCTGTGTCCACTCAACCAAGATCAAAACACCTAGACAAACTCCAAGCAGTCTTTGAGCGGTGTCGCTTATATCGTCTCTCCTTGAACCCCTTAAAGTGCCAGTTTTGGGTGAAGCATGGATGCATCCTAGGGCATGTGGTGTTGAAGAACGGCATTTCCACTGACTTCTCGAAGGTTAGGGTTGTTGTTGACCTTTCACCCCCAAACAACTACAAAGGAGTTCAATGCTTCCTAGGCCATACTGGATACTATCGGTGGTTTGTACTGAATTATGCATCGATCACTAGACCCTTGTACAAGCTGCTTATTGTCTTCGAATGGACCGAAGCATGCCAACGAGCATACGAAGAGTTGAAGAGGGCTCTAACCACAGCACCAATCCTACGAGCCCCAGATTGGACCATTACTTTCCACGTGCATATCGATGCTTCTAAGTTTGCTGTGGGGGCAGTGTTGTGCCAACCTGGCGAACACAATTTAGACTATCCAGTGAGCTTTGCTAGCAGACAACTCAATAAGACGGAAATGAACTACTCGATGACAAAAAGAGAGGGATTAGCCATGGTATTCACAGTGAAGAAATTCCGGCATTATCTTTTGGCCACGCCCTTTACCTTCTTGGTGGACCATCAAGCCTTACTCTATCTAGTAAACAAACCTTGCGCTACAGGACACATAGCTTGATGGCTCCTTTTTCTTTTCGAGTTTGACTTCTCCGTGGTGGTGCGGAAGGGAAAACAACATTACATGGCTGATTACATGTCACGCATTCCCAAGCCGTTGGACAAGGTGTTGTTGATGACTTACTCAATGCCCATCTATTTAACCTTTCTAGCAAAAGAGATCTATTTAAGGCTAATCTAATGCCATATTGGGCAGATGACATAGTCCAAGTGCTTGAGCACAGACTACCTAACCAACCGATAGAAAAATCCCGACTTAGGCGATTAATCCTTAAGATCTAGCCCTATCAGCTAATTGCAAGCCAACTCTATAGGCTGGGGCAAGATGGATTGCTGCGTAGATGTGTTTGCGAGCATGAGATGCACGATGTGCTCTCAGAGGCACACAGCAGCATTGCTGGAAGGCACTTTAGCGCGGATACGACAACACGAAAAGTGCTGCAGTCTCAACTGTGGTGGCCCACGTTGTTTCACGACGCAGCACGATTTGTCAAGCACTATGACGAGTGCCAGTGGGACGAAGGTTCGAATTCACAATGATCAAATGGAATTAACCGGAGTTATTGCTCGATAACCCTTCAAAAAATGGAGAATTGACTTCATTAGACCCATCAGTCCTGCGGCACAGTATTCGTAGGCCAAGTACATCATTGTAGCCATGGACTACCTCACGAAATGGGTAGAAGCGAGAGCAACACGAAAAAACGACACTAAAATGACTGCTAAGTTCTTGTGGGAGCAAGTGATCTCACAATTTAGCTGCCCCATCAAACTGGTCAGTGACCAAGGCGCGCACTTCATCAATGAAGTGATCGTGCATCTCCTGTCCACCTTTCTCATCATCTATCGCAAATCCTTGCCATACTACCCTCAAGTAAACGGTCAGGCCGAATCGACGAATAAGATTCTTGTCAATGTCCTAACCAAAGTTGTCTCTACTTCACGCAGTGACTGGGACAACATGCTGATGGCAGCTTTGTGGGCTTACCGCACAGCTTATAAAATGGTTGTCGTGGTCAAACCCCCTTTAGGCTGACATATGGAACAGAAGCGATTCTACCATTAGAATTCTTCGTTCCTAGCCTAAGAATAGAGCTTCAAGAATGATGGGAAGGGAAGGAGGCATGGACACAATGCCTAGTTGGACTCGAACGCCTCTCGGAGACTCGTCTTCTAGCCACCCATGCACTGATATGTGAGAAAGCCCGATGCAAGAGCTGGTTTGACTAGCACATCAAGCAACACGAGTTCGAATAGGTTGACTTAGTGCTCCTCTACTCAGTTAAGGAGCATAAGAAAAAAATGAAATTTAGAGGTCTTGGACCCTTCAAAGTTCGTGCAATCAGCTGAACAAGAAATGTCAAACTTGAGACCCTAGATGGTGAAGGAATAGGCTTCTTCAATGGCAGTCGTGTCAAGAAGTACTACCCTCCTACGCATCCTTTACATGAGCCACCGATGTTAGAACCGCCTGTCAAAGTACAAGTAGCCACAATCACTGAAATCGACGATGAGAATGAGGAAGCCGTAGAGCCTGCATACCTCCATATCATGGTCACTGGCCAACCAAACATGTGCTTTTAATGCCCTGATCGACGAGGCAGCAAACTGCAATGTCTTAACTCACGATCATTGGACCCAACTTGGAAAACCACTACTTTAACCCACCACTGCCAAATTAAGCCCATATGGGGCCCACTCATACTCACTTCTGGGCAAGTGTAGAGCCACTGTCTCTATCGATTCTGACTGTACCACTGATTTTTTACATGTTGCCAGACACTAAAGACGCGGGCACGAAGTCGCTGATGGGGCGAACTTTCAAAAAGAAGTCTCACTGCAATGTTGATTACACGTCGCAGCGCATCCACCTCGCAATAGGCAACGTTCGCATTGTTACAGCTTTCAGCAAAGGGCTGCACGACCTCATCCCGGGCCACAAAGCCACCGATAGAAACATATGTAGTCAAGTCTAAGGAGGGGGGTAGTGCGCAGCCGCCACTCCCCGAATTTCATAGACCGCAACCCATAGCAGCCAAAGCTAAGGCCCCATAGCCTCGCCTTCAATGGATGCCTAAACAACCGCAACAGTCGCCTCCGAGTCGATGCTCCTACCCTCATAAGACCAGAAACTCTAAACCTAAGAGGCCCAAACGCAGTTACAGGAATAGACGCGTAATCAGTCAAAGATGGGTCCCCAAAGCCCTCTTGCATGCACAAGGCTACTATGAGGGCAATGCTTGGCTATGGATACCTAAGGCCCATACAGCCAAAGGCACCACTCGTACACTAGCCTCAAGCTTGATCATCCCAAAAACTGTAAAAACCTCAAAACCACAAGTCGTAGAGCTTCCCTGACCCGCAACCATCAAATTCATCCACGCGCGAACCCAAGAGAGTCACCCAAGCCTATCAACCCAAGCGATAGCCCCGTCACAAGAGTCATCACCTGCGAGAGTCGATCCGACTTCCCAAATCCATCCTGAAAGTAGCAAGCCATCACTCGAGGCTCCTACTAACCCAGCCATAGTCCCAACGACCCAATCGCAAGCTCAAGAACACTCACCACCGCAACTTTCTGTTGCCAAAGGCTCAAGTCCTACCAAACCCCAACCACCTGCCGCCACAGACCTTAGGCCCTCTTACGAGAGGAAATCCTTTCTCACACTAGCAGCTGCTTTAGCTGAAGAAACAGGGGATGACGTAGTGGATTGCATTTTTTTCCCTTGACTATAAATTTTTTGATTCTTATGATCGTTGTATTTATGGCAGGTAGATACGCAGTTTACATAAGAAGTTTGGCATTACATACATAGGTGAATCTCTAACACTCATTCATTATGATATTTTTGGCCCTATGCCATGTTAGTCGTCACATATCCCACTCTAGAATGGTATTGCTAATTGCATAAATATAACAATTAAGGATAGAGTCTATAGTATGCATAGCTAGGTAGGCTCACCACAACAATTTTGGGTTGAGACAACTACTATTGTTGTATATTTGATTAATAGATTCCCATGTACTGCTATCAGTTATCGGGTTGCAAAGGATGTATGGTCTAGAAAACCTCCATCCTATTCTCATTTGTGTCTCTTTATGAGGCTTTTAGCTATGTTTCCAAGGGCATCTGTGAAATCTACATACTCAAAAAGTCATCCATAGTCATGATGTTATTTTCCATGAGGAGAAAATTCATAAGTAGCCTAAGTAGGTAGTTGAGATTCATAGGGTGATATTCTAGGATGAGCCTCCTACTCCTCGTTGGAACAGAGGGAGAGAGATAGAGTGGAGCATAATATGAGCCTCAGCTCATTGTTGTTCTTCTTCCATTATTCTTCCATCATACACATTGAAAGATAATTACACACATAGATATGACTAACCAAGACTAACTGTGGTTGAGTCCCTAACAACAACAACTTATTGAATGTCACACACGTGTACAATTGTATCTAGCTAATGTCTGTCACACACATAAAGATAGAATAAGTGAAGAGTAATGGGAGCTTGATATTCTAACACTCCCCCTCAAGCTCAAACCATCTAATAAACTCCAAGTAGCTATCTGAAGTATATGAACTTGTCTTTACCAAGAGACTTGGTAAATATATATTCTACCTGGCCTTCAGTCTTCACATGAATCAAGTCAATCTGCCCTGTAAGAACCACTTCTCTGATGAAATGGTAGTGAGCCTCAATATGTTTGGACTGAGCATGGTAGATAGGATTGCTAGCCAACATAACACTGCTAAGGTTATCACAATGCGATCTCACTCTGCTTTCCAACTGTATTCCCAAGTCTTTCAACAGTTTCATCAACCAAACTGCTTCGCAAGGCCGCTAAGGTAGCTCCTTTGTACTCAGCTTTTGTATTGGACAATGCAATATTAGGCTATTTCTTACTCTGCTAATTGATCATACTGCTGCCCAATCCAAATGCATAACCACTGGTTGACCTCTTGTCATAGGCACAACCAACCCAATCAGCATCAATAATCCCTATCAAGTCAAGGGATTTTCCATATGCATAAAACATCCCATAATCTGTAGTACCCTTTACATATCTCATGATCCTCCTGACTACATCTAGATGTGGTTTGCGAGGCTTGTGCATGAACTAACTAATCAGCCCCACTGCATAACATAAGTCAGGATGGCAAGTATATCAAGCTGCCCACCATCTATCGATACATGGTCACATTCTCTATGTCATTCCCAACATCAATCTGCAGCTTGACATTTTGATCAAGAGGTGTCTCCATAGGCTTGCATTCAGCCATACCATACTTCTGTAACATGTCATGAGCATACTGCTTCTGTAGCAGCCATATACCTTGAGGCATAAAGACTACTTCAATCCCAAGAAAATACTTCATCAGCTCACCAAAGTCTTTGACTCTGAATTGAGCATGTAAACATGATTTAATTTCAGCAATTCCCTTTTCATCATCTCCAATGATGATAAGATCATCTGCATAAACCACTAGAAATAGACATCCATGATCTGTCTTCTTCGTGAACAAACTATGATCTGCATCACCCAATCTAAATCTATGTTGTTGTAAATAACTTTTGATCTGAGCATTCCATGCTCTAGGTGCATGTTTTAGTCCATATAAGGCCTTTTTCAGCTGACATACATGTGTAGGAAAGTCTGGGCGAACATAGCCTTCAAGCTGCTCCATATATACTTCCTCAACCAAATCACCATTCAAGAAAGCATTCTTGACGTCCATTTGCCATGATTTCTAGCCTCTACATATGCTGCCAAAGCAATGACATTTCTGACTATTGCCATTTTAGCCACCGGACTCAAAGTCTCCTCATAGTCAAGGCCATACTACTGTGCATACCCTTTTGCAACCAGTCTGGCCTTATAGCATTCTAACAAACCATCTGACTTGCACTTAACCTTGTACGCCCATTTGCAGCCAATGGGGACTTTGCCTTCAGGAAACTCAACCAATTCCCATGTCTCACTTTAAGCCAGTACTGCAACCTCCTCACCCATGGCAGCACACCAATTATCATCTATAACTGCATTATCAAACTTTGTAGGTTCTTTGTAACCTCTCACACTAGCCATATATGCATAATGGCGAGCTGAATAACTAGTGTATGTAAACCTATAAACTGGTTTTCTGACTCTCTCAGCTCTCCGTAGCTGTCACTCTGAGCTTGCCTCTCATGAGGTGGTACATAATGACTCTGCCTTGCCCCAGGTGTCATAATAGAAAGAATGCCCAACTCACTATCCAAACTATCACTGTTGGATGACTAATATCCTGCTCTAAGTGGACCTATCACATCCTCAAGTATCTTTTTTTTCCCTTATTCAATCTCACCCTCACTAACATATCCGTGTCAGTGGACATAGGAGTATGACTCCGCAAGCGTCCTGACCAAGGACTTACTCTAGGACCCATCACCTGTAGGACCACTCATAGATGTACTCAGTGTAGGTGTATTTTCAACATGACTATGCTGGTTGATCCATCAGTAGCCACTGCAATAGGATTACCATACCACGATGCCAGCTCATCGAAAACAACATCTCTGCTAATTAATGTCTCATGTGTAGATGGTACATAACACTTGTAAGCTTTCTGGTCTTGTGCATAACCAAGGAACACACTCTTGATAGCTTTAGGATCCAATTTCTTCCTATTTTCATCAGAACATGCACATATGCAATGCTACCAAATACATTCAAGTGTGAAATGTCAGGCTTATGACCATACAACTTTTCATATGGAGTTACATCATGAATCCCTACTGTAGGGGTTCTATTCAACACATAGACAACTGCTTCAACCCAATAACCATTTGGCAAACTCTTCTCATTTAGCATAGCTCTTGCCGATTCCATTAGTACCATGTTTTTCATTTCTGCTACACCATTTTGTTGCAGTGTATAGCTGCAAGTTAACTATCTTCTGATCATCCCAAATTTAGCAAGGACATGTCAAAGTAATTTGAGACAAATTCTCCACCTCCATCTGATCTAAGACATGAAATTTTACCATTCGTGTGCTTTTTGAAGTCCTTGAATGCATCAAACACATCATCCTTATGTTTTAGTATGTAAAGCCAAGTGTACCTATTGAAATCATCAATGAAGGATACATAGTAACGAGCACCACCAAATGAACCATTATGAGATGGACCCCATACATCTGAATGTACCAATTACAAGGGTCGTAAGTTATTCCGTACATGTCTCATAAATGGAAATCGTGTCTGCTTTCCAAACTGACATGCATCACATACATGTCCAAAGTCATGATACGTGAACTTAGGCAGTCCAAGCACAATGTCCTTCTGCTACATAGATTTCATCTTTTGTACATTCACATGGCCAATCCACTTATGCCATATCTCAACATCCCATATAGCACCACCATCATGTGCAAACGTGGATGCTTTCAAACATGGACTCTTCACTTATTCTATCTTTATGTGTGTGACAAACATTAGCTAGATACAATTGTACACGTGTGAGACATTCAATAAGTCGTTGTTGTTAGTGACTCAACCACAGTTAGTCTTGGTTAGTCATACATATGTGTGTAATTCTCTTTCAATGTGTATGATGGAAGAATAATGGAAGAAGAACAACAATGAGCTGAGGCTCATATTCTGCTCCACTCTGTCTCTCTCCCTCTCTTCCAACAAGGAGTAGGAGGCTCATCCTAGAATATCACCCTATGAATCTCAACTACCTACTTAGGCTACTTATGAATTTTCTCCTCATGGAAAATAACATCATGACTATGGATGACTTTTTGAGTATGTAGATTTCACAGATGCCCTTGGAAACATAGCTAAAAGCCTCATAAAGAGACACAAATGAGAATAGGATGGAGGTTTTCTAGACCATACATCCTTTGCAACCCGATAACTGATAGCAGTACATGGGAATCTATTAATCAAATATACAACAATAGTAGTTGTCTCAACCCAAAATTGTTGTGGTGAGCCTACCTAGCTATGCATACTATAGACTCTATCCTAAATTGTTATATTTATGCAATTAGCAATACCATTCTAGAGTGGGATATGTGACGACTAACACGGCATAGGGCCAAAAATATCATAATGAATGTGTTAGAGATTCACCTATGTATGTAATGCCAAACTTCTTATGTAAACTGCGTATCTACCTGCCATAAATACAATGATCATAAGAATCAAAAAATTTACAGTCAAGGGAAAATTTTATAGTCAAGGGAAAGTTTCTAACGTGTATCAAGCCTTTTGAGCATATACTAGAAGAGCTAAAAATATTTATCTATGCAGTTGCCTAGTTTACTAGTATATTGGATAGCCAAGTTCCAACTTTTTATAAAGTGTTTTAGTGGTTACCTACATGTTGCAATAAGGGAGTAACATAGTCATACTCTTCATTTGAACTTTATAAGTATAGCTAGCCAAAGTCCCCTATTATTGTCACAAAAATGTGTTGCTTTATTATCATAGAAAGGGCAATGCCAGTGCGATAAGTGTCAATGTGATGTGTGAGATGAGAATATTTGATTTAGTTTAGAATTTACATCACATGTCAACCAAATTAAGTGGTTTGAATGAATCCATGTATATAAGTCAGCTTGATTATAATTGTTTTTCATATTGTATTTAAGCTTCATCAAATGTTTATGAACAATTAGTACGAATTTAAGGTTAATCAAATTCTCATGAAAAATTAGTGCAAATATCATGCTAGATGCAATTCTATCGAGACGTCTAAGAAGTTCATAAAAGACCATGAAAGGAAATATATGACCACCACATCATGAAGCTTCATATTTGTTTGAGGTGTTCCCAACCTTGAATACAATTTGGAATATTATGAAGGTACTATACCTTATGTCATAGAAGCAAGTAAAAGAGGAGAAAAACAAAATATTTCCTGAACAATATTTTCATTTGTAACTTTAAAAAAACCTTAACACCCTACTTTTGTGAATCTAGACAAAAACTAATTGCCTTTTCATTTACAGTTGACAAAATTATTATTAATTTACGTGGATTGAATAAAAGCTTCTCTCAAAGACTAGTCGTAATACTAAGTACAACATAGTAGTACACCAAAGAAAGACACAAACTCAAGGAACAATAAGCTTTATTTTTGCAAGGAGTAATGATGAGGAGTTTATGCTGATGTAAGGGAGTTACTTTTTGTTAAAAGGTAGGAGCTATTAGAGCATCAATTGCCTCAAAATAACAGGGTTTCTTGTCACTTTATTGTTGGTAGTCTCATATGTCAATGTTTCTTACTCACATAAGAAAGAACATATTTCTCACTAGTCAATTAGTTCTTTAAAAATCCTTCTATCGAAATATACCTATCATCAAGTTGACAAATTGACCATATAGAAAGTGAGTCACTATGGTGACAAACATTGAGATGGACATTCTAACATTGGGACATTGGGAATCAATGTGAAAGTTTGGTGCTACAACAAAATAAGTAAAGATTGGTTACACTCGTGATTTATATAGAGAGAGGGGTGAAAGCCACAAAAGGAATACCAAAAATCTTTGTAAATGCTAATATTTACCTCAAAACCAACCAAATGTTTGCAAGTAAGCATTTGAAGACTAATCTGTATTATTAATAACTTTGGCTCCTTTAGGGATATGGCATGCATATGTCATGCTCTTTTTTGACAAGAGTAAAATATGTGAAGAAAGGTTTTCACACACGCACACGAAATCTTGTACAGTTGATATGCAATACATTGTGCAAATTCTATAACACACGAGGTTCTTTAAGGGTGTTGTAGGTTTTACGATACTAAACTTTCGCATTTTGAAAAAGAAAATCTGGTACACATAAATTTTTCAGCTGGCATTAAACTCCTACCAGGTTATGGCAGAACGCTATGATTCTTTAGCTAGTGTTAAACTCCTACTGGGTTATGGCAAGATGCTATGATTCTTATCAAATGGTTTAGAATATACGAAGGTTGTTGTCTGAATTGTGATACTTATAAGATGGTTTAGGATATATGTAGATTGTGGTTTCAACATGGAGATAAAATGCATGTATGGTCTTAGCTAAAACAATACTCTTCTCTAAGAGGTTGTGACTTTGATCACATGGCTTTGTAGTACATTGGAGATAACATGAAGTACATTGGGTATTTTCTAAGAGGAGAGTATTGTTTGGCTCTGAATGTTGCTGAAAGGAGTGAGGCCAACGGCTTGATGTCTCTCTCTCTGACTGAGTAAGCCAGCAGGCCTAGGGCACAACCGCCATCGCCGTAGGTCGAATCGCCCTAATAGTAATAAAACTAATAATGGAATCAGAGAGAGTAAGCCTTTTGCTAGGAAAGATTGTGACACAAAAACCCTCCAACCACCACCTTTCCTCGTGCACTTCTTCGTATCGTTGAGCCATCATCAGCAGAGATCCCTCTTCTCATATATTCACCGCCATCCCCGAATGCATGAGAGCCCTCATCGAAGGTGCCCTTTATAACTGTGCACGCGCGCGTGCACGCAAATCACAAAATGGCACGACCGTCTGATCATCTTTGCCATTGCCTTGGCCTTGCATTAACCCTCCTGTGCGCATGTTGCTCTGCCCGAGCTCACACATCCCCTACCACACATTTTTTGAGGTTTAAGGTATGGCTACGCATCAAAACGGTGAATTCACCCATAAGTCACTGTGGGCTCTGCTGGGATCCCTAAATTAAGTGCATAATGGCAGGAGATTAAGGTATGGGTAAGCATCAAAACAGTAATTCTCTGATATATCACAGCCACGGGCTCTGTTGGGATCCTAAACTAAGTACACTGCGTTTTTATTGGGGATTAGAGAATCATTGGGCAACTAGGCAAGTGCACATAGGTTTCTCTCTTTTCGGAGATCACAGGACATTATGCAGCTACACATGGAGGTCTTCTTGGAGGTTGTTGAAGGTACCATCACCAAAACAGCCACAGATGACAATGCTCCAATCAGGATCAAGTGTTCTTAGAAACTCGTCCAGTGTAGGATTAAAATGCAGTCTGTTTCGCACTGGATGATTAACCCGTGCTTGGGCATAGCATGTCTCCCTTTCTCCCCTGTTTTTCCCTATAGTGATCAACATCATGAGCTTCTGCTCAGGAGATGGCCGGCAGCCCTCTGCTCCAAACCATACCTAGCTAGATATTCGATCCCTCCCTCATAGAAGCTCATGATGTTGTCCTAATTATTCGTAATGTGGGAATTATAGTGGAAATTTGTCTAGACTTCCTTGTGGGTTTGTCCAGTGTAGTGCATTGTGTACACAAGCTGATTGGTTGTTTGCTAGTGGATGATTAAGTCATGCTTGAGCATATCATGTCTTCATAACATTTGCTTAAGAGGGGCAGGAGATTCTGAACGAGTCAGAGATCTTGATGGGTTTTCATAAAGGGGATTGTGGAGATACAAACCAGGCCATTGCTGCTCGTACTTAACAAAATCAAACCAGGTCTTGAATTTGACAGGTACATTACATGAATGTTACCAGGCTGTGCCACACAAAGAGCCTGGTGGGAGTGAATGGGCAGTTCCCAGGGCCTACACTGAAGGTGCGCCAGGGCGACCGATTGATCATAGAAGTTCTAAATCGCATTGACACAAACCTCACGATCCACTGGTACTTCACTTCTCAAACTATAACCTAATATTTAATAAGTGTCTGCCAGTGGAAGGATGATGATGATGATGATGATGATGATTATCCTGTTCTCAGGCATGGAGTCAGGCAGTTGTATTCATGCTGGTCAGATGGTCCAGCCTACATCACGCAGTGCCCAATTCAGCCAAGGGGCTCCTTCACATACAACTTTACAGTTGCAAGGGAAATGGGCACCCTCTTTTGGCATGCGCACATCACCTGGCTTCGTGCAACAGTCCATGGAGCATTCCTCATTCTGCCCAAAGATGGCACATCATACCCTTTTCCCAAGCTCCCACATGCAGAATTCCCGATCATTTTAGGTAATCCATACAGGTCAAGATGAACCTTATTACAACTAGAGCTAGCTAATCATTCTATATTTCTTAAATTTTCAAGAAAACAGCATTGAGCCAGATATAATGGAGGGATTGGCATTGGCACCATGTGCCTTTCAATTGCTTGTGCTGCATTTGGATAAACTTCACAGCTATCACAGAGTTTTGCTCATGATAAGTTTTCTTTGTCAGAAGGAATTTGCTGATTGTTCTTCTGGCAGGGGAATGGTGGAATGCAGATGTGTTGGATGTGGAGAAGTATGGCTTAGCAGATGGGGGAGGTTATAATATATCAAATGCTCTGACAATCAACGGGCAGCCTGGCCTCCTTTATAATTGCTCGTCTGATGGTAAGCTATGCTCTAACTTGCCATAGTGGAAACCCTCACTGTTAAGAAAGACAGAAAGGAAAAGGATAACACAAACTAATTATCCACAACACATCAAGTGGATTCTTCAATCCTGTGCAAATGGCCTTCTGAAAAAGTTTTTGGCATTTTCCCATGTTGGAAAAAGGATGCTTTTCCCTTGTTTTTCCCTACAGTATTCAACATCATGAGGTAGGTGCGATTGGGGGGGGCAGTCCCCCTGCTCCCAACTGCACCTAGATAGGTCTGCGATCCCTCCCTCGCCAAAGCTCATGATGTTGTAGTTACTCACAAGGAGAGAATTATAGTGGGACTTCTTGTACATAAACCTGCAAGCATGCATACAACTTGATGAGAAAGAGACACAGCACAAGGAACTCCTGACAATTAATCAATCAGGCTACCTGAAGAATAAGCTTTTTGTGTTTGCACACTCGTGTATGTGCAGGGACTGTTATCCTGAATGTGAAGAAAGGAAAGACCTATTTGCTGAGGCTAATAAATGCAGCCATGAATTTCCAGCTCTACTTCCAAGTGGCCCAGCACAGCCTGATAGTAGTGCAGACAGATGCCAGTTTGGCCAAGCCATACACAACCCAAGTGATGGTTTTAGCTCCTGGCCAGACAGCTGATGTGTTATTCACTGCAGATCGAAAAGTGGGGGACTACTACATGGCAGCCACAGTCTATTCGCCTCCATCTGCACAGGTTGTGCCATACCCAAGCATTGCAGCAACTGCAGTGGTGAAATACGAAGGGACTAAAGGCAAGCCCACAGGTGCTACACCAAACCTGCAGTTTCCTGTGTTCCCCATGGCCAACGACTCCACCTTTGCCTTGGGCTACTTGAAGAGTTTGAGGGGCTTGAACAGTGAGCATGAAGTCCCTCGAGTTGTGAACAGAAGCTTCTTGTTTACTGCTGGCTATTCCATAGAGGACTGCCCATCTGGTCAGACTTGCCATGGGCCCTCAGGAGCTAAGGTCTCTGCTTCTGTCAGCAACATCACCTTCAAGTCACCACACACATCAGTCTTGCAGGTAAAAACTCCCTCCATGCAATGCAGAGCCTCATGCACTCGCTTCTTCTAAAGACACCTAAGACTCCACATTAGAAACATGAGAAAAGTCCAGCTGATGCATTCACAAAATTGACATTAAAATTAAAATCGGACTTGATTCTGAAGGTTGCATTACCCTTCCAAGCTAATGTTCACAAACAACTGTGATCTTTTGTTATTTTTGGGGGGGAAAAAAAGGAAATTTGAGGAGGGGAATTGTTTACATTTTCAACTCTTAAGGTCATTTTAATTATAATATGGCCAAAAGACCTACAAAATCTAAGAGAAAACATGTCAATCATCAAGATTGAAGGTTTTTGTATCGGTTCGGAAAAATGTTCTCCCACACTACTTCAAAGGGCCCTTCATCCTTTAGAGAAATGAAGAAATGATTTTGCCCATTTGGTTTCTTTATGAACCTTGATTTTTTGATAGGTAAAATACTTAATGGACCAGGGAGGCTAGCATCACCGCATTAAAAAAAAGCGCGCCAAAACCATCATGAAATCCATGTCATAGAAATATGAGCATGACCATGCACAACACAATCATCTGGTAAGATCTACAAAGAGAACAAAGAAGAATAGGATGGCCCTAAATGGTGAGTTGGAGATGCCTAGATACTGGAGGTTTTTCTAGAGGGCATGTTTGGAGATGGCCAGCAGGTTAGCTAGTGTAGATTGTAGGCACACCTCCTCCTAAGCGAACACCTCTCCTTCCTAGGCCAACTAGTGTGGATTGTAGGCACACCTCTCCTTCTTAAGCGAACACACCCATGTCACTTTGCATGTGCCATTGCATGCTTGACTTGAAGATTCCAGAATTTGCTTGACCATCTAGGCCCCAAAAGCTAAAGGTGATGGAGGACCTTGACCCTAGATCTTTTGTCAGAAGCTTGCTTACAACGGTGGGACCCAAAACTAATCTCAACATTAGGAGGCAATTTCTCTAGAAGTGTGGATCACATCTCTAGTATACATGTGTGCTTGTGTGCCCAAAACACATTTTCTTTTGGAATGCTTGTTTCATAATAAATCTATAATAATGCATAGTTGACTGTCTTAGTCTCAAACATCTTATTGCAAAGAGCAAGATAGTCCTATCCAATTTTGGAAAAGTCTTAAAGAGATAAGAAGGGAGAATATTTAAACTTTGAAGTAGATAATTAAGGGACAGACAGTATGCTGACATACTCAATTATTGCTTGGAAAAACTCAAGGGATAAATTTACAGTTGGACATGACCATGGATATGATAAATGTCTCTAGGTTGTTGGAATGTGCATGCATGTGTACACACGTGCTCTCTCTCTCTCTCTCTCTCTCTCTCTCTCTCTCTCTCTCTCTCTCTCTCTCTCTCTCTCTCTCTCTCTCTCTCTCTCTCTCTCTCTCTCTCTCTCTCTCTCTCTCTCTCTCTCTCTCTCTCTCTCTCTCTCTCTCTCATTAAGGTACAAAAGGATGTTCTCAAAGCAAGGATTAGTTTATTAAAATGTGTCCTCTACAGAGAGGTCCTTTGTTTAAAAGGCAAATTACATTTCCATTTTGTGAAGATCTTGGGTAGAGCTTGTACTCATGTGTGACACATGTGATTAGGAATCATGGAAGCCCTTGGTTTTGTACACACATGCATACACGCAACATGACATATATTCCCATCAAATCCACTAATTAAAAAAATCACAAGTCTTCACAATTGGTATGTTTGGATGTCCTGCTTTATCATATAAAGGTGACACCTAAAGGCAATTTGAGTAGTAGTCAACACATAAAACACTTTGAGATCTTGCAACTAAATGAACACATAATAAAAGCCTTTCACAACACATTGGACCGCATGGACTCCAGTGTTAGAGAATGCAAAGGTCTAGCATAATCTTTTGAGGAGGGTTTAGATTCTCATAATCATGTTTTTTTTAATGTCTTTAGAGTATATGTGTAGCCTTCTTGCCATATGATCTAACCTTAAGAAGTCAACCAAATGAAAGGCCTTTCAGCTAAAATATATTGCACATAACAACATTACTTTAGTAGCAACCTTTTAATTCAAATATGTCGCATATAGCAACATCACTTTACCAACAACCTTATAACACAAACATATAGTCTCTTTTAGTAGGCTAATTTAGAAGGGAAGTATAAGAGTCTTCAAGAGCTAGGACATTATGAGGATATTGTTTTCTAGTGGGATTTGATGATACTACAAAAAATGTCATATTGAAAATTCAAAAATGAGAAAATCAGCCAAAAATTATCATGAAATGTTGTTAAAGATTCCCACACCTAAATTTATCATGAAAATTTGGCAAATATTCCTACTCCTAAATTTTAACAAGCCTAAAAGGAGAAGATTATTAAGCCATAAGATGCTCACAGATGATTTTGTATTGGCTACATTTTACTATTGATGATTTATTCAGACAATGTAAGTGAACTCGCAAGACCTCTAATGCTTCAATTGGGAAAATTAAGAAGAACCTTGAATTTCCTAATTCCTTTTTCTCAAAAGTTGAAAGCTAATTATTGATGCTCAACCAAAAACAATTTATGAAAACTCAATCCTTCATGCTTGCAAAAGTTAAATGGGGAAACATGGTTGTATGCTAGATAGGTGAGGGACTAAATGGCTTAAGAAAACTATAACCATTTTTAACAAATATCATCTAATTATAAAACCATCCTCACTTGATCAAATAATTATACAAAACAAAAAACTATTATAGAGGCTATTCATATCTCTATTATGTATGGCAATGCACAAATCAAACTTGGAAAATTAGATTACCATTTTGTGAGGACCTACATAAGTGTGAAACTTAATGTTACAAAGTACTAATTCTTTTTTTTAATTAAATCAATCATTTGGAAATTTTGACAATAACAGGCTTATTATTTTAGTATCCATGATCCATCATTTGGAGCTCAATTAGCTGCTAATACATACCAAGGAGATTTTCCTAATGATCCCCTCAATATCTACAATTACACTGGGGTTGATCTACCCAACAAACATGCTGAGATTGCAACCAAAGCAATGATACTAGATTTTCAATCCCACATACAGTTAGTATTACAAAACACTAAGAACCTCTTTTTTGAGAGCCATCCATTCCACCTACATGGACACAACTTCTTTGTGGTTGGGGTAGGGTTAGGTAACTATAACCCGAATCTCGACCCCCAAAGCTTCAACTTGATCGACCCTCCATCTATGAACACTGTAGCTATTCCTGCTGGAGGTTGGGTTGCATTGCGATTCTTTGCAGATAATCCAGGTATCAGCATGAATTTTCTTATAGTTTAACTAATTTCATGCATGAAAGAAATATGGTAAATTTGGCCATTGAAACTAAAGGCAATTTACTATGTTGAGCTTAAAAAACCTTCATATGCTTACAATTTTGTAGGGGTTTGGCTAATGCATTGCCACTTTGAAATTCACACTTCATGGGGGATGGAGATGGTATGGATTGTTCGAGATGGGAAACTTCCAACCCAAAAGTTACCCCCTCCTCCTATATATTATCCAACATGTTGAACAATTTCAGAAATTTGCTTGTCAAATTTACATTTTTGCTTCCTTATACAAAAGGAAGGTCTTCTTTCTTGTAATACCCACACAATTTTCAAGCTAAAATTTTTGAAGCACAATGAAATCTTCAAACTAATTATGACTAATTCAACCCTTTTTTAGGCCATAAGGATCGTGTGATTATACATGGTCTATTGTACAGTAAGGTGGCTAGTCATTTCCTCTCATCCTCACAAGAACATAGTGGGGTTTGTAGTCTCTTCATTGTCTAACTTATATTTTTTAAAATTAAATTTCTTTATTTGTTTGCTATACATCATATTTTATACAAGCATGCTCCATATTTTATCGAGAAATATGGATCTCTATCTATCTGGTCAACCCAAGGTATGAAAAAATCACATTATCAAGCAAGAACAAAATACTTTAGACACGCAAGTCATGGAGGTGGAAGATACAAAGAAAACAATTTATTAGAGGTCTTCCAATGGTTCTATAAACAAATTTGGCATAAATTCAAGCTCAAAGACACAACCACATCATATAATACATCATCTTTGGCAAGGACTATACAAACTATCACCCAAAGAAAAAAATAGGGATATTTAAACTCTCCTGCAAAGCAAAGATTTTCAAAATGGTTACAAACTAGACAAAGAGATGGAAAAATATGGGTTTCAACAAACCCTTGACATCTTTTAGTCTAACTCTACAAAATAGTCTCTAGCTTCAAGCAACTCACTAGGGCCTCTAGATGAATATTTTGTTTCATCCCACTCAATAAGACCTCTACATTTCAAAAATTCTTGTTTCCTATAACTTGGAAGGAGCTTCAAATTCTTGGCATCTCCTACATGAGAGAGCAAATAAGAGCCAAGATCTCCAAATTATCATACCCTAGATCTACTATATCTAGGCATAAAGTCTAAAACTCTTATAGCTTCTTCCTTCTCTACCAAAATTATCTCCTTTGATCCTCTATTGAAAACTTGGGATCCAATTACCTTGGAAATAGCTTTCAAACCCATCATTGGCAGGCTTGGAGAGCTTGACAACCTGCTATGATAAATTGCAACTATTTGATTATTTAAGCTTCCAATATAATGACCAAGGCCTTGACTTTTTCCCAGCTTTAATAGCCTTGAGCCATTGGCTCTTTCGAGAAAGTTGTCTGGATCTTCAATTTCTATCTGCATAATAGACCACAATAGTATAAGATATCAATAGATAAATATCAAATAATATTTGTCTATAATACATAACAATTTCTAATATAAACCACAATGGATATCTTAAAATTATCTTCCATACCTTGGGGTTTTCATCTTCTTAAAGAAGACTATCATCCTAAATATTTATTGAACTTTTTGGTTTCTCCTCTGATGGAGACTTTAGTTTCTCTTCATATCCCATGCCATCAATACCAAGTCTCTACTGAATTTGTGAGAACTCTTCCTTTGTAGGTAGCCTCTTCTTTTCATATTCCACGATTTGATCAATACATGAATTCAAGGCTACATAACTGTCTTGAAAATTCTCTCCCTCAACATCAAGACTTGCTAGCAATTCCTATTCATAACTTATAACATTCTTATCATTTTGGCTCCATCTTGCAAGGATTGCTAAGCATTAATCTTCTCTAAGATCAAAAAGATGTTGAATATAATTTAGCAATACATCTCTTTTTGTTGATGAGGTAAATGGGAAATGTTGGGACACAATCAAGAGGACCTTCTTCAATCTCTACACTCAACTATATCTCCTTTTCTTTCACTTTTGTAATATTCTTACTTTTAAACAAAGCAATATCAAATCCCTGCACTAGTTGGTTCTCAATATCCTCTTAAAACATTTTCCCCTTCTCTTCAACCTCTTTATCTTTACTTGCAATATCCTTTGTCTTCTTCTCTTGTATTGTATCTAAAGAACAATTGTCCATATACTGATGATATACAATAAATCCAACATCCTTGTGGACAAGAAGAAATTGATGCTGATTCTAATGAAAATAGCAATCTACTTCCCACTTCTTGAGTTCCTCATCATTGAGGCTAAACCTTGTTCGCAAATTTGTTCTAGCAACATTGGTAGCTTCCACTACATCACTGTAATGGACAAATCTCTCAGTCTCTAGGATCTGCACATGTCTATCATAACACTCCCTATAATCCTTTAGTTTGTCTTCAAGATTCTTCAAGAGCTCTTGCAAATCAAAGGAAACATTGAGTATATCCCTTATGTAAATGAATCTAGATGAATTTCCAGTTGCATGGAGGAATTCAAAGGGCCCCTTCTCATCACACATATCCTCCAAATCCACTTCCTCCATTCCCTCTAGAGAAATGTTCCTTTTGGTCATCCTGACTACTCACAGAATCAAATTATGAAACAACAAGACAAGTTTAGGAATACAAAGTACCAATCCACATTTGCTTACATCCAAATAAGAAATTAAAATTTGTGTAATTTGATGCACATAGAATATCAAAACCACATCATTTTACATGTATACAAGATCAAAGCAAGATTTCCAAAAAACTCCCATCAATCCCTTCATGCCGTTTTTGGCTTTCTGACATTTTGTGAGACACTCACTCTTGGATTTAAATTTTACCCTTTTGTGTGAAGCATGCTCATCAAGGGAACTTGAGCAAAGCTTCAATGTCCTCTTCCTCCTCTTGGACCACCAAATATGAAACTATGCGCCAAAATAACACTTTTTTCTACTCATTTCTTGTCTTAATCCATATATCATACTCCAATTTTGCAAATTCTCACATAGCATATCACACATGTATGAAAACAACTTAGTTATAACTTGTAATCAAATAACCTTAGCTATGCCAAGGGCAAAATCAAAAGAGGATTGCCTTATGAAACGTGAGTTGAGTCTTTAGTAACAAACCAAGCATCACATTTTGCATTTCATCAGGAAGTGAACTAGGCACAGCAAACCAAAAAATGAAATGCGATATTGGAGGTCAAAGGGGCTTTATGGATCGTCTTTATCACATTTCATCCAAAAATTTGACCGATTGAATAGTTTCACAAGAAAAATAACTAATTTAATCATTTTCAACACCTTGAAATACCTCATTCAATCATTTTCAACACCTACACAAAAGAAATGACAGATAGAAGTTTCTTACGTGAGAAATGTATTGCTTTCTGAGAATGAACGGGCTTTGTCATGAGCACACATATTGTGTTAGCTTGCAATGAACAAAGGATGTGGTTGTGGGAGAGAGAAAAAAATGCATAGAAGAAAAGTTTATGCAAACATCAGTCTGAGTTTGTGTATTTATTTATCAATGGTTGCCATGGACTAATTCAAAAATGCTATTTTAAACTAAAAAAGAAAGGGCTATAAATCTTCCCTTTCATTCGAAAAATAATGATATAAAAGTGCCATAACATTTGGAAATGTCAATGACATGTGGCATAAGTTCCCAAGTGACAATGGTATACCCACCACACATATGAAGGAAATTGTGCATCATACTTCGAGGAAAGGTCCTTTTAAAATGAATTTTTGATCACTAAGCTCTTTTCCTACTGTGAGTCAGTATTGCAGGAAGGCAACTTCACTATAGCTCAAAATTTCATCACATAGATGCTAAAGTCTTGGGCCTTTCATTTTCTCCCAAATTTTTGAGCACCCATCATATAAGGTAAGATTTCATCACATAGATGCTCAATAGTTATGTACTTTTTGAAATTGTTAACAAATGTTTTCTGAAATTTTCTCTAGATATGTCTGAATTTTTTTTAATTTCCTCCGAAAAGTTTTGACGTACAAAACGCAAATAGCTCTCTCTCGTGCACAATGCCTAGTAGTAGTTCGTGTTTCATACATCGAGTATATGTTTCCATCTGAATGGTAGCCCAAAATTTTTATCTTGATAGATTAGAAAGGCATTAAGCATCTTGTCAATGAAATTATGTTTGGGATCTTACAAACAATTGAGAATCTCCTTAGACTACAAAACAACTTTCAAAGCTTTGCAATGGATTATCAGTCATATGTGTGATTTGTTATCCAAACATGTGCAATCTTACTTCATGGGTTTATCATTCAAAATCAATATTGTTTGACTATCAACCATCAACCAACTATTGAATCATTCTTCTATTTTAGGATAAAGTTCTATCAAGATCAAAATTTATGGGCTTTACCCTGACTACATATTTGGCCATTGGAGGCCTACTCCAGTAGAACATAGTGTGATAAATGTGCAAGTAATCTTTCATGCACTTTGAAGCAAACACCAGTGTCATTCAAATACCTCATGATGTGTAGCAACTATGGTATACATCAAGCTAACAATGTTGCATATGCATAAGATCCTTGGCTATTTCAATCTTTTGCTTGTTTGACTTGGGGCTATCGTAATTTTAAGTTTTTGTTGTTTCATCTAGAGATTTCAGATGGCTAGAACTAAGGCTACTACAAGAAAGCAAAAAGTTGATCCTAGAGGCCTTGCTTCAAAGATCCATCAATCCTCCAAGCCTTCCAAAGTTACAAGGAAATCAAAGCCAAGGAGAAAGTTTTCACAGCATGTTAGATTCCTGAAGGAGATTAGAAGTGCAATGAAGTCTTTGGATAATGCAATGCCAAAACTGCCCTTTCAAAGGCTTGTCAGATGAATTTGTAACAAGCCTAGTCTTAATAGTTTTAGATGGACAAAGACAGCTCTCAATTGCATCTAGGAGGCTACATAGCATTTTTTTATTGAGTTTTTTCAAGATTCCTATATATGTGCTACTCATGCACATAGGCTTACACTTATGGACAAAGACATTATAATTCTTCGGAGGTTGAGAAATAGGATTTTAAAGATCCTTGAACCACTTTCCTTTACTGATGTGAAGACTTTCAATATTTTAAATGTATCACCATATAGAAAAAAGAAGGATGATCCAAGTCCTAAGGTTGAAGATGGCACCCATGAAAAGGTCACAAGACTACATGAGAAAGAGGAGAATGCCACAAACAAGCAAGTAAATAAATCAAGGGAGTATAGAAGGAAGAAAGCAGAAGAAAAGGAAGTAGAGCAGCTATCATCTTTTGAAAAAGAGCTATCTACCCTTCTTGAAAGGACTAATCCTAAGGGCATCAATGTCTGTTGCTTTTTACTTTGTGCTATTAACAAAAGATCTAATATGATATTTTTTGACTCTGATTGTATTCTCTATTATTCTTGCCGGGATGAGGTATAATATACTCAAATTTATTTTTACTCGCTATATTTTTCTAGCAATAAGCTTTCATGTTTATGCTCACTATCTCCATTCCTTTGCTAGATGTGTAGCACATGAGCTCCCCTTTGATATACAACAAAAATTTAAGGTTCTTGATCCATCTATCTCATACTATATGAGGAGTGAGCTTGATGCAAGTGCAATTTGATCATTGATTCAATCCAATTGACTTTGAAACTTTGGAGGTCCTTCTAATTCCATACAATGAAAAGTAAGTAATTTGATATTCTATTAGATTTTTTGAGATTTTGTTTTGCTAAATTACTGAAGTATGATTGTTTTCACTTTTCATTAGAGCTTAATTGGAATAGACTGTGTGGAGAGGCAATGTTTCCTCATCAATTCTGTGAAAGGAAGCCATAGAAATGCTAAGTTGTAAGTTATATAATCCAGGGTATCCTTGATATTTTGATCTTTTTTTTGCAAGCACTCTAAATATTTTGATCTATTTTGTAATTACTCTAAATTTTATTGTATTTTTTGTACAAAGCTATAAAAAGATTGATGGAAATGCTAGAGAAAGAGCCTCCCATGCCTTCTTATTTACTTGCAACAATGCAATATAGACAAGTTGCAGTAAGGTCTTAATTAGCATGATTGGAACATAATAATAAAATTTATTATATAAACTACCTTAAACAATTTTTATATTTTTACTTTATATTATTGGTTGTAGTGTTCTCATCAAGATTATAGTCACTCTTGTGGCTAGAGAGTAATTCCAAATGCCAGAAGATTGGTTAAGTTTATTTATCTCAATGATGATAAAATTGTAAAGGTAATGTGAAAGATACTAAACTTTAAGATAGAGGTTCATTGCAAAATATTCCATTGATGATAATAATATAGTCCATTGTAAATAATAACAATGAACTAAGAAACTTTTCTTACAAATGTTTGACTATTTTCAAGGTATTGCTATATAAGTGAGCATGTTCGGTATGTAAGAGCAAAGGTGATGAAATACATAATTGTCAACTGTATGAAACTGGCAAGAATGGATAATAGTAGAGGCTTGGACAATGAAGGAGAGGAGGTGTGTGTACTTGCAACAGTTGAAGCTATGCCTTCAACACCTAAGGCAACTAAAGCATTAAAAAAAGGCAAAATGACTCATAGAAAGGATGTCCCTTCTCCTAAGAAAAGTCCTCAAAAAAAGAAGCAGCTTTGCCTCGTTGCTTGTAAGCCCTTGTGTGTATAAATCATGGAGATGGCTTAAAAAAACTTTCACAAAATTTATACATGTATTTTATATTGATAATAAAAATATCTTTTCTTCAGTACCTTCGCATTTTATATTCTTCTCTCTCCTCGTTCATATGTGCAAAAAATATGTTACCAATATTTGTTAATCAAGAAATGGAATCAAGTATACACCTAAGTGGATATAATATGATATAAAAACTTACTCGTTTGTCATTAAGTTGGAACACAAATGAGCATGATAGTTCAATATCTTCATTCTATAACTCCATCTTCACTTGATGTAGTGTACATGATCTAACCTTTAGCAGTGCAATAATGTCCTCATTGAACCAAACATCAAGATCCACTATGGGATCTTTGCTAAAATTATCAAGATTTTGGTCTAAAGTAACCAAACTACCACCAACATAATGCCATCTACTTTAATAAAAGCTAAGGATGAAATTTTGAGTAGCAACCATATATTTACAAGCTATAGAGTCTTGATCTATCTTACATATAATTTTTCCTTCTATCCTAGTGTCCCATCCCTCATCAACAAATTATATGACATGATCATATGTTAGTCTCTTCACTGAAAGCATGGCCTTTGATCTTCTTATCTCAACATTAGAAAAAAAATCAACAAATATATTAATAGACATAAACAAAGTAACTTTGCTTAGCCTACTTGAGATATTAGGTATTAATGCTCTCTGTATCTTAGAAAATATTTTACATCTATAGCCCTCACTAGTAGCTGGACTTGGCAAAGACCACTCAAAGCTTGAAAAATCTAGCAAAGGAAGGGGGGATATTGATCCCCATTGGTTGTGATGCATGGAGACAATGTAAGAATGGTCATAAAAGAATATTCAATTCTCTACAATCTATGTCATATTTCTTCCTTTGTACATTTCTTTTTCAATCGATCCATGCATAACATCAATAACATTAACAATAGACTCAACTGGTTTGCCACTCCTCAAGTTTAGAGAGCTAGACATCTCCAAAACAAATAAATATTATAATGGAAAACCTTAAACCAAGTTCAAGAAAAGAAAGACTTTAAGAATCAAATTATTACAATTTGCTCTATGCATTGGAAGATTTTAAGTTCTAGGTTCCAAATATAGCTCTCTATGCATAAACATGTTGCACCAGTACCTCTTTTATACTATTCTTATTTACTCCAAGCTTGAAATCTCAGATTCAACCCTTCCAAGTAGAGATGAATGAGCTCTCATATCTTCGCCTTTTTCCACATTTTGCCTGCTGCATGGTGATTCAACTGCCTTTGCTAATGATTATAGGAATCCATCTTCCCTCTCTTTGAAATGAGTTAAAAACTAACATAAATGTGATTTAGGAGCTTAGATGCCTTGTTGAAGGTCAAATTTTATATCCATGGCATGCACGTGCGCGCATGCGTGTGCGCGCGCACACACACACACACACATACACACAGGACTAGGCTACCACAAAGGATGGAAAAACATGAGAGGGATAAAAGAAAATAGGAGAAAATTTGAGTGCCAAAATTTTTACTAATTTAAATTTAGATTAAACTAGTCATTATATCATTAATCTAGACATATCATTAAATAAAAGTGGTTGAGATTGTATGTAATTAATGCAAAGAATATCGTAATCACAAATATAAGGGGCTAAAAATAGATATTGATAATATAAATTATAATATTATATATATATATATATATAGTAAAATATTTTTTGCCTTTTTTAAAATAGAAGTTTCGTTATGGAGGTTTTGCTCCTATTGGTCTCGAGCACTCTCTCTCTATCTCCTAAAAGGCATTTTTGAGACCTCAAAACTCCCTTGATGAAAGTTCTAATCCGCAACCATGTGCTTACAAATTATAGGTTACATATCGTCCTTTCTTTAACAAATTTAGTCTTTTAGTATCCCAATGGTTATCCAAGGAATCAAGACACTTTTTCATCTTATAGTTATACATAGATACGGCATTTCTAACATCTTGCAAACATTCTTGTATTTCTTGATATAGCTTGACTCTATCGTATTCACTTATTTATGTTGCAAGAAGTGGACCTCTTTTCTTTTAGGCAATGCAGTAAGTTGTAAATTTCTATAGTCCATAATACTATCAAGCACCACATTAAAAAATTCATAAAAAGACACCCCAACTCTAGTAGAGACCTACCTAAAGTTGATTACAAAGAGATTCTCTAATGATTCTATGAAATATATTAATAGTACCCACAATATTCTCCATTGATTGGCAATCTACAATGTTTGACAGATATATATCTATTCATAAACAAAAGATTCAAATGAGCAGTAGTAAAAAAAGGTGACATACACTATTGCATGTGCATTAGAATATCAAATGGTCATTGTCATAAGCACAACTCAAAGTGCATGTATGCATGTTGTAGCAACACTTTCGTTATAGACATACTACTATCATCATCCATTCCAAAGTCTTTTACCATATCTTTGTAAGTGGGTATGAACTTGTTTATGCTACTCCTTTTATTATTTTTGGTTTGTAGCATAACCTAGCTCACAAAACAAAGATTGTGAAAGGGATCCACTTGTAGTTTCCTACATCAAAACTATTATATAATATAATACTTCTAATAGAAGAGTATGGACATATAGGTCATGGTGTTGTCATGTCTCCAAGTAGTAAAAGAGTAGACAAAAATGCACATAGAAGAAGCTTAAACTCGAATCGTGCAGAGAAAAAGTACTTGCAAATAGAGCCCACAAATGAATGGGGGATAGTAGTGAGAAGAAACATATCTTGTTTGGAGGGAAAATTCTTTCTCACTAATTGAAAATTTTGTACTTTGAAAGGTGAATATATCCATTAAATGAGATGATAGCATTGTTCTAATATCTTCAAACAAAACATATCAATACATAGGGAATAAAATGCTTTCTTTTTAATCTCTTATCTTTAGAATATGAATTATTAAAAAAATTCTTTTCACTTTTCTAGTTTTAGAATATATATGAAAAACCAAAGAAATGATGTGGTTTCTTATAATAGCTCTCTCGTAATTAGTCCAAACACTTTCTCTCTCAACTTCTCAAGACCTATTGGGGCTATCTTAGGACATTCTTGAGCCTACATTGAGCTTATTTGAGGGAGTATTCAGCTTAGTATTTAGGGTTGGAAAAACAAAAACGTTTTTTCAACTGTGACCATTTTCAAGCACTTGTGCTTGCTCAACCACTCCCCGGCATTGGACAAAGGCTTTGGCATTGTTTACCACTCCTCTTGGCATTGACCATTGACATTGAGCATTGGTTTTGAGTCATTGAACTTTAGCTATTAATAATTATGCAAATAGGGTAGCATGCTATCATAAAACAGGGGTAGCCATATCTTCAAGGTTTTGAGCTCATATACGCTTCCCGGGATGCCTGTATACCTATGTTTTGTTGCCAGATACTTGGAGGATCATATGTCATTGGTTTGAGATGCTATTTGACTGATTTGAGAACTCTTTTAGCTGAGTTTGAGATGTGGGACTCATGGGGGGATCATATGTCATTGGCTTGAGATGCTATTGGACTAATTTGAGCACTCTTGTAGCTCGGCTTTCTCATAGACATCACTATTATCATAACACGGCCAAACACTATTTGTCTGGGAAATGTCATGCTTTTGGCTTATGTGATACTCTCGGGATGCTCATTTAATATTGGACACTTGGGGAATGTTTGGCCAATGTATTGGAATGCTTTTGGCCTGATTTGAGCCCATATTTGGCTCAATTTTACTATCATTTTTACTACTATAATAAGTAGGGTTGAGGACTATTTTATCAATGAAAGCATATGCCTATTGCTTGTTGATTCTTCCCGGCTACTTGGGATGATACATTAATGTCTATGGTTGATGCCATATGGTTGGCCATACTCGAGAATGCTTTTGGCTTTGAGTGAGCTCACTTTTACTCAAACTTGACTATCATTTTATTGCTACACATAGAGTAGATAGCAAGCTTTTAACTAGGATAGTCTATGCCTAATGCTCTTTCATGCTATTCGGGAATTCTATCAAATGTATTGGTGGATGAGATGTTAACACATGCAGAAGGCATTGGGAGTAGGCGATGTGGCATGCATGGTTGGTAGTGTTAAAGTTTGCAGGGGCATGGGACATGGAGTGGGATAGGTAGCAGTGTCAAAGCTAGCAAGGAGTGATAGGTGATAGGTCAATGGGTTAGGCGATTGGTAACATGTTGCTAATTTAATATTGATCTCCATTTGTACCATGACTTTATAGGTTCAAGGATAATTTCTAAGTTTAGAAAGCTATTTGGTTGTTCAATGATCACTTAAGCCATGGCAAAAATTATATGTAGAATACATGGAGAGACCTCTATGAGTGTTGGGGGGGGGGGTGGGGGGGGGGGGGGGGGGGGGAGTGTCTTTTTAATATCACAATTATCCTAATTCAAGTTGTTTGCTTATGTTAGGAACCTATTTTGGGCAATGTAAGGTCAAAGGAAGTAGTCATGTTATACTGAGTTGTGTGGTGCTTTTCTCCACCTTACATGAGGTTGGTGACAATGTGAAGGAGTGTCCCTTAGATTATTTCATCAATTATGTTGGGTCATTACTATTTGACTAGTACATTACATTTAGGTCCTAGTAGCATTCAAAAAGTGTGCCTTTCTTGGGACATATCATAGACTAGCTCCTTTACCATAAATACATACTAAACACTCCCTTGTTGGTATGTGTTGTAGTTGGTTTAACTTGTTAGGACATTTGACATTCGTTGTCAGTTACTTCATTGGATGCTTCAGAGGTCTATGACCTTACGGACTTAAAGCTTTTATTGGGTCTTATACTCTCGGCTATGTACTTTATATATCTTGGATGCTTGGATGCCATTCACATGAGGATTTGAGCTTTGTTTTCTCATCTAGCATCTAACTTTTGTCCCAATGGGAACCACTTACTTGACAC
Organism: Lygodium microphyllum; assembly: GCF_053477565.2. NCBI lineage: Eukaryota > Viridiplantae > Streptophyta > Polypodiopsida > Schizaeales > Lygodiaceae > Lygodium > Lygodium microphyllum. The sequence goes on along the minus strand of NC_141141.1, from coordinate 44,595,922 downwards.
TTGGATGTCACATTAAACTTTGGATTTTATTTACAGTTGGAGCTTAAGCTACTTAAACTTTTGCTCGCGTGTTGTAGGTTATATTGTATCAATGATTGCCCTTGTTTCCCATTGATTGCTTACTGTTGTACCTCATTTTCAGCATGATGTAACTGCATATTGTTGTATTATTTATGAGACCAACCCCCTCCATTTGATGTTATTTTGGTCCTAGTTTATGGACAGCTCATTATTTGGTTCGTATCTCTTGTTTTTAGCTTGTTTTGGCAGTGGTTTTGGGGTTGTTAGTAGGTATTACAGTAGCCTATCATGGTGCCTTTCTTTCTTGTAGTATGGCTGGTCATTCAAATGATAGTGCCATCTTCAACATTGAAAAGTTATATGGTAGCAATTATGGCTATTGAAAGATGCAAATTTGGCAAGTTTTGGTGCAAAAATCTTAGATTAGGCCAATCAATGCAAGAGTATTAAGTTTGAAGGTCAAGATCACAATGTATGGGATGACTTAGATAAGCTCTGCAAGTCCATGATTATTATGTTTCTCAACAAGTAGATTCATTATAATGTTGTCACAAATGGGTAGTTTGCATGGGATCTTTAGGAGAAAATCTGTAATCTCTATTATAAATAGAGCTCTGCTTATTATCAGATGATTGGCTGAAGTAGCTTATGAAACTTTGTATGAAGGAAGATACCAGTGTTTCTCAGTATTTAAGCGTGTTTCATGCTATCATTGGTTAGTTGCCATTGCAAGGTATTGACTTTAAGGATAATCTTGCGCCTTTGTTCGTGTTGGTCACACTACTGAGTCTTGGGACACATTCCATACTATTATGTGTGCAAATATGCTCGAGAATGGGTTGAAATTGTTTGATGTGGAGGGTGCACTCCTAACAGAGGAGATAAATAGGAAGAATGTGGATGCTTCTCATACTTCTCATGCTTTGACTGCTCGGGCTCACCATGATGGCAAGAGCGAGAATGACCGCCGTGATAGATACTCACAAAAGTCTCATTCTAAGTCCCATGGATAGTCTCGCAGTAAGTCCCATGGATGTAAGTCCGATTTGGCATGCCATTATTGTGGGAAAGCAAGACATATTAGGCCCATTGCCATAAAATGTGTGATGACAAGCACAAAGAAAAGGGCAAAGGGAAAGTGCATGACAAGTCTAATGATCGCAGCATTGTCCCTGTTAAGTCCAGTATTAAGATTGAAGAGATCAATGTATGTAGCAACCTGACTCTGATGATGATTACGTACTTACAGCTTCTTCTTTGGATGAGTCACAGCTGACTAATGCCTCACCTGGTTTTACTGAGTGTTGGTTGATGGATGCAAGGGAATCCTTTCATGAGACCCCTCATAGGGAGTGGTTTCATTATTATCACAGTATGATTGAATCTATCCATTTGGGGAATGACTTGGCATTGCACATAGTTGGTATTAGTGATATCAAGCTACAATTTGATTCAAGTAGTATATTTACTTTGCATAATGTTCGACATGTACCAGAGGCTATCATGAAAAGTCTTATCTCTACTGGTATATTGGATGATAAGGGTTACTTTGTTTCCTTTGGAGATTCTTTTTGGAAGATCACCCATGGGAACCTTGTTTTGGTATGTGGTGCCAAGTTTGGGACTTTATATCCCTTTGTTGTATCTAGATCAATAGATCATGTTTTGTTTATGGTGGGTGTAATTCCACATGTATCTCTTTGTTATCGTCGCCTTGGGCACATGTCCTTAAAGGGAATGAAAATGCTTACTTGTTTGCAGTATCTTTTGCCCCTTGACTATAAGTGTTTGGAGTCATGTGATCATTGTTTGTATGGCAGGCAAACACATAGTATGCATAAGTCAGGTACTTTGCACATGGATGAGCCTTTGGATCTTGTTCATTCTAATTCCTGTGGACCTATGCCTATCTGTCGTTTTAGGAGGCATGAAGTACTTTGTCACATTCATTGATGATTACTTGCATAAGGTCTGGGCATATCCCATAAAGCTGAAATCTGATGTTTTGGCTACTTTTTAGCATTGTCTTGCATTGGTTGAGAACCAATCTAGGTATAGGTTGAAATGTCTACGGTCAGATAATGGGAATGAGTATGTCTCTAAAAACTTTTAGCAATTTTGTGATAAGAGGGGTATTAAGCATCAGCTGACCGCCTCATAAACCCCGCCCCAGAATGGTATAGCTGAGTGCATGAACATGACAATACAAGAAAGAGACCGTAGTATGCTTAGCCAGCCCGGCTTACCACAATAGTTTTGAGCTGAGGTAGTGACTACTATCATATGCTTGATGAATTGATCTCCTTGCAATCCTATTAACTTTCAGGTTGCAAAGGAGGTGTGATCTGGAAAACCTCTATCGTATGCTCATTTGTGCGTCTTTGGTTGTGAGGCTTTCTACCATGTACCCAAGGACAAGCACACAAAGCTAGATCCTAAGTCCGTGAAATGCAGTTTTCTTGGTTATGGGGATGTAAGTGAGATGGGCTTATCGCCTATGGGATCCACAGCTTGGAAATTCATCCACAATCATGATGTAGTTTTCCATGAGAAAAAGATGCATAAGCAACCTGAGCAGATAGTTGAGATACGTAGGGTTATATTTCAAGAGGAGCCTCCTACTCCTATACAGCTAGCTAGACAACCAGCAGCAATAGTTGATGCTCCAATAGCCCATGACCATGATGTTAGACAAGATGTGTAGACTCCTCAACCTCCGCTCTACTAGAGCCAAACATCCTCCTGAGCGGTTTGAGCCCCCCGTTGATTATGTGATGGTGAAAAATGCAAGTAAGTCTCTCATTTATGATGAGGCCATGCATCATGGTGATAGTCACTCTTGGGAGACGTCCATGCAGTCAAAGTTTAACTCTTACCTATAAGGTAAGATTGGTTGCTAAGGATTTTAAATGGGAGCATGATGTTGACTTCAAGGAAGTATTTTCTCATGTAGTCAAGATGAATACCATGTGCCTTGTACTAGCATTGGTTGCTCAATTAGATCTAGACCTTTATCAAATGGATGTTAAGACGGCTCTCTTATATGGGGACTTGCATGAGGAGATTTATATGCAGAAGCCTAAGGGCTTTGAGAAAAAAGGCATGGAACACCTAGTGTGTAGATTGAGAAAGAGCCTTTATGGCCTTAAGTAGGCACCTAGGGAGGAATGGTACCACAAGTTTGATGCTTTTATGCATTCACAAGGTTGTAGACCCAATGATATGGATCCATGTTTATACAGATGAAGACTCATGATGGCAGTGTTTTGATTTTGGCACTCTATGTGAATGAAATGTTGATTGTTGCTAGGAGAGCTCTTGATGAGATGGATGCTCTAAAAAGTCAGCTCAAGAAGAACTTTGAGATGAAAGACATGGGACATGCCTCACATATTCTTGGGATGTGCATTATGCATGACTGCTATCAGGGGCTCCTTTACTTGTCACACAAGGAGTATATCCAGAATGTACTTGAGTGATTTCATATGTAGGATGTTAAGCCCATTGGTTGTCCTTTGCCTTCTCATGTGAAGGTGAGCCATGCTAATTATCAGTAGTTTGACTAGTAGAAGGCCAAGATGGCCAATATCCATTATGCATCCATATTGGGCAGTTTGATGTATGCCATGACAGCCACTCGTCTTGACATAGCTTTTGCAATGGGAGTTATGGCATGCTATATAGCTACACTTCGCAGATGGCATTGGGATATCATCAAGGGTATCATGAGGTACCTAAAGGGCACATCAGAGCACAGCAGATATATGCATATATTATGGTGGGCAAGATACAAGAGTTGTGGGGTACACTAGCTTTGATTATGCTAGATATGCAAACAATAGAAAATCCACTTCTGGCTATGTGCTTACCTTTGTTGGAGGTGTTGTCTCTTGGATGTCTAGGGTGCAGAAATACATGGCCCTCTCTATTAGAGAGGCCAAGTATAATGTAGCCACCACCACTAAGGCTTACAAGGGGGCTCTTTGGTTAGGCTATCAAATGGCAAACCTTTTTTGGTATGACTGATGTGGTCCCTACACACATTGCATTTGGATTCTATGAGTGCTACCCAGTTAGCCAAGAATCCAGTCTTCCATGCAAAGACAAAGCAAATTGAGGTGTGGTACCACTTTATCAGAGAGGTCATTGAAGATAGGTTTGTTAACCTTGTCAAGATCTCAACTAACAAAATCTTGCAAATTTATTCACGAAAAGTCTCTCAACAAAGTGTTTTGCCTTCCTTAGGAAGTTAATGGGCATTGGATGAGATGACCTCTATTCCTCATCCACTTGTACTCTATGTGCACATTGTACTTTTTCTTTTTTTTTCTTGTTCCCTCTTCACTACTCGAGGCACATTTCCCTTTAAGTGGGAGGTTGTTGGGGATAAAGGTGTATGTGTCTAGATGTGTATTACTACACTGACGTAGTACTTGCACCACCTTCACACAGTAGGCAATGGCCTCCCATCATTGTCACTTCATTCTTTATTCTTTCAGTGATATTTGAATAAAGGGAAGGCCAGTCACACATTGTGACCATTGGAGTTCCCACATCTCGAGTCTCTCTCTCTTGCTATCTTTCTCCATCCACCATAACTCACACCTCGCTTGCTTCCGCTTACTCATGCTTCTATTGGGCTTCTCCCTTCAAAATTGTATACCATACAAGATAAGTTGATTGAAAATGGAGTGGAACTCATTCAAATGAGTAGACATAAGGGTGCCCTCCTTCATGTGAAGATCAACAAGCTTCTTCAATTAATAAAACTAAGATTCAAGACTTTCCTTGTCACAAAGATCACATATCTTCTTCCATAAATCATATGCATCACTATCAATCTATTGAAGTACACCGCCTTAGACAGATAGTATGATAGTATACTTACATAACTCAACAAGCACTTTCCAATCATCTTTATCCCAATTTTTTGGCTTTATGATGTTGGGTTTCAATGGCCTAACCTGCTTCTTTTACACCAATACTTGCCATATTTGTATCTTTCAATATTGAAAGTTGTTGCCATCTAGCTTCTCAATGTTGAAAATATCATTGTCATTGGATGCATTGAAGTACCTACCATTAAGTCTACAAAGGACTGTAAAGTATAAGAGCATAGGCTATTATAATTAAAGAAAAAGAGCCCTAAAACTTAGCTAAAAACGAGGGCAAGAAGTGAAAAACTAAATAGTATATATTCATCCACAAATAGTAGGTAGCTAAAATAAAGCATCTACTCTCAAAGAAACTTGTCAAAATCAAGTTTTAGCATTGGTGTCTACAAAATTGCAGTAAATGACCATACATTTATAGACAAATGACCAACAAAATAAACTCCCATTGCTAGAAACATCCAGATAACAACAAAGATATATAAAATGAAACTAGACCAAGTACTATGAATTTTTAAAACATACAAGATATTAGATACATAAATGCATATAACAATGCATATCAAGTATGTGTCCACCACTAACAATAATAGATACAAGATATCCAAGCTTAAAAGCAAATCAGCCCATAGTCATGGAACTCTATAATGAATAGTGTAGCATAAAAACCAAAAAGAGCAAAGGCTCCTCTAGAGTTGGTGAATGTTAACTTCTGCAGTAAAATGCCTACAAAAGCCTTGAATGTTTAAGAGCACAATAAGGCTCAATGCATCAAGCATATAATGTGTGAGAAGCACAAGCACATCAATGATACATTCAAGAGCATATACATCCAATATGTCTTTAATACACAAGTGAAGAATCACTAAAGCAAATGGATATTTTAACACACAAGTGAAAAATCATTGAACCAAATGGATAATATCCAAATGCATCCAATGGAGCTCAAATCCAAGCTTCAAAGGTCACCATAAGCATATCTGGCTATTAACATCAGTTTTAAGCATCAACATAAGCATATGGAAGACCCAAATAGTATGTAGCTATGTAATAAATCAAGCTTTGTAACCTATAAATCTGCTATCCAAACCAAAACTATTCTATTCTATGTAAAACAAAGAACAAAAAACTACACGAAATCAACTCTATGAGTACTCAAATCTATATTTCTTGTCACTCTCTTCAATTGAAAGAAAATCTAAAATATTTAAGACACAATAAGGCTTAATGTATCAAGCACATAATATCTGAGAAACACAAGCACATCAATGATACATTCAAGAGCATATACATCCAATATGTATTTAATACGTAAGTGAAGAATCACTAAAGCAAATGGGTAAATCTAAATACATCCAATGGAGCTCAAATCCAAGCTTCAAATGTCACATTAGACATATCCAAGCATTAATATCAATGTCAAGCATCAAGATAAGCATATGAAAGACCTGAATAGCATGTAGGCATGTAATATATCAAGCTTTATAACCTATAAGCTTAGTGTCTAAACTAAACTATTTGGTTCTATATAAAACAAAGAACTAAAAACTACACGAAATGAACTCCATGGGTGCCTAGATCTATAGTTCTTGTCACTCTCTTTGTTTCTAGCTATAGAACACCTCAATCTGATATCATATGCAAAAGTTATGGCCAAAATATGAAGTTGTTATCATGCTGCCAAAGCTATACACGACTTCTACAATATGCTTTGTATCCACTCAAATTTGATGGAATGGCTACTTCTCAACTTAGTAAGCACTCAAAAGGCTCAAGTAAGCCCTGGGAAGCTCCTTAACTAGTTTGGAATCAGTATTGAAGATAGAGAAGCCAATGCATACCTCAAATGGACTTAAATGAGACTACCATGAAAGTTGTAAGTCAAGCTCTCTTCAGAAGTTGAATGCAATGTCGACAAAGCTCCTTCAATGCTTCTCAAATACCAATTGAAAGGTGAAGTAGGAGTGGAAGCTTAAGTTGAAGAAAGAAAGAATCAAGAGCTATTGAGGTTCAAGCAAGAGCAGGCAAGACGATATGTGGGAAATCCAACAACCGCAATGTATTACCTATCTTCCCTTATTCTATTGTTGTAGTAAGAATAAAGAATAAAGTGATAATGACATGAGACTTCTACATGTAGTGTAATGTGTGAAAATGGTAAGTACAAGTAAATGTAGGCAGTTAAGCATATACCCCCAACAATCCACTCTCTATCCATCTTGTGCTACACCTTTGTGGCAATAGTGACTATTCTACTCACCAATTCTAGTTCATGCAAGGCCAAGCTTTATGTGGTAAATACCCTATTCACTACAATGCCTACTATGCATGTTTACATGGGATTATCCTTTGTAAATTAATAATAATTCTAACTTCAAAATGGTGCATCCTTCCAACAAATTCTTCTACAAGTGCAAATACGAAGATGAAGCACCGTTAGAGAAAGGGACTCACCCCACTACGTCTATAACCAAACAATCATCCCAATGCACTTAAGGTCATCTACCCCAACTAGTCAATATAATGTTTCATGAAATAAAAAAATTTCACATGCACAATAGTGGCATCAGACAAGCCTCAAAGATAAGGCAAATATGTAAATCTAAGGGATGAAAGGATCAAGTTCTCTATGCATGCCAATTGTAAGGTCGTTGAGCACTCGCTAAAATAAGATATTTGATAAGGGAGAGTAGGCTAATTAGCTACCAATCAACACAAAAAGGGTATGATGCATATAAGGATTAGGGTTAAGCCACTTGAAAAATGCTATCTAAATGGATGTAAAGTCTCTTTTTTAATCCTCCTCTCTTTTCCATATTTGTCACAATGTTTGCTACTATTGCTCTCTCTCTCTCTCTCTCTCTCTCTCTCTCTCTCTCTCTCTCTCTCTCTCTCTCTCTCTCTCTCTCTCTCTCTCTCTCTCTCTCTCTCTCTCTCTCTCTCTCTCTCTCTCTCTCTCTCTCTCTCTCTCAGGGTGATTGTTAGCACTATGGCCATCACCCCTCAAACATACATCAAGATAATCATTTAATCTCCATATAATTTAATAAATTGCATTATATAGTTTGAGTTTTGGACAATAGTAAAGTTAAACTATTCAAGTATTTCTCTTTTGACTATTTTTTCAAAAATATTAAAGACAAAGACAAAAGTAGACTCACATGACTCATCCATCATGGCAAATTTAACTAAAGATGAAGCATAGTTACTATTAGAAGTCTTATCACAAGTTCATGGGTGCCCATGGCCTAATTTATGGGCACTCTCTTTATTCTTTACTTGGTAATTGGCTAGCCTTTTGTGTGGTAGGAAAAATCCCTTATTTTTTTCTATAAAAGGAGGGAGTATTGTCATTGTCCATTATCACACTTGTACTTGCATATTCTTGGTGTGGAAAAAGGGAGATTGTGGAGTGCGTGAGTTAATGTTCAACCATTGTACTCTTGTCATATTGAATTCCTATTCTTGGTTACATCTTATGCATTGTCTCTTTCATCGATCTTGTATCTTTCATTATTCCGCTACGTGTTTTGCTCTTCTAGCATGGTATCAGACGTTAAGGTTTGTTGATTGAGGTATGCTCATCCTTGTTAACAAAAGAATGTTCTTGCATTATTCATGCATGTAACTATTGTGTTTTGATTACCTTCCCATGCTTGCCTTAACCTATGTTGATGTGTTCTCAGTGTAGATTATCAATCACCTGTGTTTATTGATGTGTGACTTGTTGCATTGGTCGGTAAGGGCAATCTTGTTGCTAGTCGACTAGCTAGTGTGTATGTGGTGTCTCTTCATTGTTTGCTCAGATCTATCATTTCATTTTATTGTTGTTTCAATCATCTTGGCTTTGTACATTGGCCTTCTTGTTGTGTGATGCCACATATATACATGTTCTATCTTGCCACATGGCTTTGTTGACTTACTCAATGGCTATAGCCTAAATTGACCTACTCATCATTGACATATCGATGTCTATATCAATTGCATGTGTCACTACTCATGTCATTTGTGAAGTACACTATGTTGACCTACTACTCATTGACGTCGCTATTAGCCTGCATTTCAAATGAACCAACTCCTTTGATATTTGCCTTACTACCTTTGCTAGCAGTGGGCTAATGTCATCATTTGGTGGCTTATTTCAATGACCATGCCTTCTCAACTTGCGATGCAATGTTGAGCTCAACATTGACCTTCATTGAAATTTGAAGTCCTTCTCACATTTGTTTCTATGCTCTTTAGATAGCTTTAGATTATTGTGTTTTGGGTGTTCCTATGCAATGTAAATCTTTTGCATGTTATCTCTCATTTATTCTCTTAAGGCTCTTACAAGCTAATCACACTCCCTTTGTTACTCTCTCATTTCCAAGGTAATTGTGCGAGTTCTTGTCTTTCTCATTTCACTTCATTATGATCATACATGTTTCCTTGTAATCAAGAGATTCACCATCCTAACATATCCAATGAACCTGTAGTAGACCAATGCTTTTCAAAGAAGGTGTCCAATTGCTCCTACATGTGGAGGACTCTATTTTCATCATGATGCAACACAATAGCGATTGTACATGTAAAGGTGAAGAGACAAAATGGTGTGGCATAGTATCAAGAAGATAGGAAAAGCATAATGTTACTTCATGTGTTGGATAGTCATGCTTAGTGGAGTACAAGATCGCATACATGGCTATATCATGCTTGGTGGAGTATGATACCACATACATGTCTATCTCATCTTGGTTTGCTGGAGACCTATTGGTGGATCAAGTGGACGATTCTTCTCGGCTCTAGTGATATTACATGCCCTCACATGCTCCTAACCAAAAGGGGCAAGTGTCAGTGGAGAGAGCATGCTAATACTCTTTCATTACTAGTGGATTTGGTATGTATCATCAAGTTCACATCTTCTCCTAATCCTTACCTTAGATTGGTGTGTCCAACACAAAGTTCATGCTAGGATGCATAACATGATGTGTTCATGTGGTCTCACATGAGAGGACTTGAAGGACATGCTAATACTCTAATGGAAGAATCTTAGTGTCACAACGAGTTGTCCGTGGAGCTTGTGTGGCTACAGGAGGTGCAAGTAGCTAGGTCAACTACTTTGCTTTAAGAGAATACTTATGGCATTTGGACTTCTTTAGGATGCTTTCTTACTAATGTGCATCCAATGGAGTACACACTACTAGTGTATCCATGATGCATCTTAGATACTCTTGTTCATTGCTTGTTCACTTGTGCTCTAAGAGAGGGTGTTAGAAGTGGTCATATCATAAGTTCACAAGTACCATGGCCTAATTTATGGGTGCCCTCTTTATTCTTTATTTGGTAATTGACCAACCTATTTTGTGATAAGACGACTCCTCTATTTTTGCCTATAGAAGGAGAAAGTGTGGCCACAATCCATTCACACTTATATTTGCAAATTCTTAGTGTGTAGAGAAGGAGCTTGTGGATTGTGTGAGCTAGCACTCAACTATTGTGCTCTTGTCATAGTGGCTCTCTTTATTGACCTTGTATCTTCCATTATTTCGTTGCATGTTTTGTTCTTCTAGCAATTACATTTTGTTCTTCTAGCAATTACATGAAGAAGTTATTTCATGTACTTTCCTCCTCTCATGATATTATTGATGTTCAAACAAGCATATTGGATTCAACATGGCATCTAAAAAGAAGATGAACTTGCAAGATAGAGAGACATCTAAAAACAAGATATCGTGAAAGCTTTGTGATACTGCACATTGAGAGTTCTTATGTTTCATGACTGAACGATGCTTACCTAACTTTCATCAAAAGCTAACCCACCAAAATGTTGCCTACCTTTCATGGCTCACAAGGCTCTAATAATGAACTATGTCATTGACTACAGCTTGACACATTGATCCAAGAAGTTTATTTCTCACAAGACCAATTGCAATGCTTGGTTTATAGTTTACATCTAGCTATAACAAATCAAAGGGATACATATGATAGTTTTGATTGTTTATAAGAGAAAATTCTCCATCATGTCTTTATATATTCCACATTGCTAGCTCCAACATATGGATAAGTTCATGCATGAGCATTGCAAGGACTTTTATTATGTGATGCTTCACACCTCTTGGCCAAAGTCTACATTGATAGCTTGTTTTTATACTGGAAAATGGAAAATGGAATGTATGCATTCATATAACAACTCTTTATTACTTGTTTTTAAACCAGACAATGAAAAATAAAATGTACCCCATGTCATAACAACTATATATTAATTGGTAAGGCTCTTTATTACTTGTTTAAACCAAACAATGAAAAATAAAATGTATCCCATGTCATAACAACTATATATTAATTGGTAAGGCTATAGCATAAAATTTTGATTGGCCAAAACAGGCTACTTCCATCAACCAAGAAAAGATGGCACAAGGGAGTGCAGCCATCTAAAATCACAAACCCACATAAGCCGGTTTACCAATTGGGTTGCATCCCATGCCAAATGTATCCTGTAAGCTTGGGTTTTGCAAACTCTCAACTTTGCACCTACCATTGTCAACCTGAGGATTGTAAGGCCATAATCCATGGAGCTTATGTGCAACTCTACTTGCCCTTTGCTATTTTGGACTAACTGTGATCGATTTTTCTATTACTGTGACCATGAAGATATTGTGGTCAAATCACAAACAAAAAATTGAATTGAGACTGTTAACACCAGACAAAGTACACCCCTCCAAAGATGTAAGGACACCTTGACATTTGAACATAAGTGGCATATTTACCAAGGAGAAGAATATCATCGTTATTTGCATGTGCCTGACTGGTTATGTCTCCAAAGAACCAACACAAAGCTCATGTATAATCATGTGACTAAAGGCTTTGTAATCAAAGCCTGAAAGGGGTGTATCAACATATTCAGTACTGCTTTGGATATGTCCGCCTCCTCCACAGATCATCCATTTCCCTTCTCATGTACCTACTTTGCGATTTCATGTGGCCTTTCCTGGAGTTGAGAGGGTGCACAGAGAGAGGGGAGGGGGGGGGGAATATATTTGGCTAAAGTTACTTCATTCCAGACCTGAATTTCAACACTACCATATTGCAACTTGTCTGCATTGTTGAATCTCATTCTTCAATGAGTTCTAATTTCACAGAGCTTGGTGCCTCTAGTTTCTGAAACTTGGGTTTGTTTCTTTTGAGAAGAACATATGACATCCAATACCAAAACAGTAGTATTCGGCCTTCTTGAACCAGTGCCTCGTTAATTGAACTCTTCCTAAATGACATCCTTTCAAGTACCTGAAATGATACATGCACCAAGTGGTGAAATGAACGAGATAACTGGATGCCCATATAAGAACAAGCAATACGTCCTAAAACAGTAAATTGCACATGCCAGACTACCTGTTCACCCGTCTGGAGGTCATACGAGTTTTGATGCTCAAACTTGAGTCCCCTAAATTCGTTTATACACAATGCTTGAAACGCCCTGTTCACAGTGGAAAAGGATATCTCAGTTCTGTCTGAAACCAAATCAGTGCAAAGACAAAGATATGCATGCGATCAAGATTAAAGTTAGTATTAGGGCAAGCACCAACCAGTCTTCAAGAATGAGCAAAGGAAGACTGCCATTAAGGATAACTTGGAACTCACCATCTTATCAATGAAATGTGGGGTATCCAGCGGAACACTGCTGGAGTATTTTCAGAGTTCACGTAATAGCCACCAAAAACTATAAAAACTGTCATAAGAGATGGACCAAGAGCCATGGCTGCTTCTGTGGTGGGAGCCATTGCTCCTACGGTCAGCCCCATTGCAGATGCAGTAAAAGCTTCAATTGTTATAATGGCACAAAAACGCCCAAACCTGCGTTCAGTTAAAATACGCATAATGAGAAACTAAGGTCAAATGATAAATGTTGAACACTCCAGTCTAGAGATTTGAAAGACAGATTGCTCAATGACTACCTCTCCAGTGCTGGATTAAGGCGAGCCATAGGATATAAGATTGTTCCAAAAGCCAAAGGAAAGGCTGCACTAACTGGGATTTCCGCAAGCAGCTTAGAAAATAAGTATGGACCCAATGCATAGCTGCTCTTGGCACGTTCACGGTCTACAACTTGTCGCTCTTTTGGAAAGATATTTACAGTTTTGGTAAGAGCTGCCATAGCTGTGTTAATTGCAGCCACCTGAAAAATTCAATGTCTATATAGTTGGGCTTGGCGTTCCTACTATTTGTTATTCATCTGGTTAGAATAGTCTCTTGAACCAGTAAGACACCACATTGTGCATCACAGTTCAAAACTCCACAGAATCATCAAGGTAAAAGCAATTGTTGTTAACAAGGGAGCAGAATCACAAGGGAGCAGAATCACAGCTACCAAACTTCAAGTTTTCTTGGGCTGATCTCATCTCATTGACATTGCAGAATGAAGATCCCAGCCCATCAGCCAGAAGGTTTCTTCATTAATGCATTGAATATGTTTGATGTTTACCAAACTTCCAGTTTTCTTGGGCTAAGCTCATCTCATTGAAATTGCAGAATGAAGATCTCAGCCCATCAGCCAGAAGGTTTCTTCATTAATGCATTGCATATGTTTTATGTATCTTATATTAGGAATAGTTATATCGCATGTTCACAAGTGCCTAACTTTAATTTATGGTTAGCCTCTTTATTGTGCATTTGATCATTGGTTGGCCAACCTATTTTATGGTAGGAAAACTCATTTAATTTTGTCCATAAAAGGAGGGAGTGTGGCCACCCTCATTCATTCAAGCACCTGCAGATTCTTGGTGTGGAGAGAGGGAGATTGTAGAGTGTGTGAATCAAGAGATGTGAAAAGCCAAAGTAGTCACTTGTACAATATACTACAAGCACACTCTCACACTTATATTTATATTTATATTTTTCGGGTTCCTGTTTCACTGTTTTGGACTAAGGCTGATGTTGAGCCAAAACATGCTTTAGAGCTGATTAGCATTTTTAAACAGCCCCAAAACACACTTATTAATGAAAAACGCAAATTTGATGCCTCGTTTGAGAAAGTTTCAGCCCTGATTTTTGGGGCACCCTTCAACATCTATAAAGAGACAAGCTGCCCACCATTCAGCCTTCTCTCTTCCGTGCATGTTTCTCACCCTCGTGTGCAAATCTCAACCATCAATCTCCCACCACGTGGCGGTCCAACCTTCACGAGCTGCCATCACCTTGCTCCTCTACTACGGTGTCTTGCTGCCGCCAAAACATGCTTTAGAGCTGATTAGCATTTTTAAACAGCCCCAAAACACACTTATTAATGAAAAACGCAAATTTGATGCCTCGTTTGAGAAAGTTTCAGCCCTGATTTTTGGGGCACCCTTCAACATCTATAAAGAGACAAGCTGCCCACCATTCAGCCTTCTCTCTTCCGTGCATGTTTCTCACCCTTGTGTGCAAATCTCAACCATCAATCTCCCACCACGTGGCGGTTCAACCTTCACGAGCTGCCATCACCTTGCTCCTCTACTACGGTGTCTTGCTGCTGCATTTTACTATCACATTTTACTACGGCATTCTATTGCCGCCTTTTTTTACCATGTTTTACTACGGCGTCCTATTGCTTCGCCCACTTCATCAAGCATCATCCTCTTCAGTCTCCTCACACTTTGGTTATCAGTGTTGGCTGTTTCTCTCACTCTATCACTCTGACAAGTGGTAATAGCACTTGGGATCCGTCTTCGATGGACGTCACTCACCAACACTTTTCTGTACACTCTTACATTCATTTACAGCATTCATTCACGTCAAAGTTCTTCTCTCTATGTTTATCTCTGTTTTTTGAGTTTTGAGTTTTATGTTTGCGTTTTATGTTTACGGTTGGAGTTTTGCTTGCCTTTATTTGAGTCTTTTGAGTTTCAATCTTGGTCGTACATGTTGTGTTTCCTCAGTGCAAACCCTAGCATATGTTCACATGGTATCAAAGCCGGTGCTCTTCTAAAAAGTATCTTGCGGTGATTGTGGAGGCTAGTCTTTGTGTGACACTCGCATATGACTCGACTCTGACTCATAATGTCTCAAGCACCTTCTTCAAATCCTATGACACCCTATCAAGCTTCTCCATGATTAGAGGCTCTGAGAAGGTATTATGGTCTCAAGAAGGAGGTAGACACACCTTCACCTTTAAGTGCTACTACTCTGTCTGGAGCGATTGGTAAGACTCGCCATCTCTCTAATCTTGGAGGGATTATGACATTCGGCATGTCTGGCAATCCATCTCCTTTATCTCAGCCAGGCCTTGTATCATGTTTATATAACCCTTTTGAGTCATAAGAGCCAAAACCCTCTCATGTTTCTTCTTTTGTTGTGCAGGATCCAGATGATTTTTAGTATGCTAACTTTAATAGAGACGGCTCTCAAAGCAGATTCTCTTCATTAGGTATATCTTTACCATCTATTTCATTTGAGCAAGTAAACCATACTTCTCAACTCTCTCTCATCCCAGCACTATCTTCTCCACATTCTGATCTACTTACATCTTCATTCCAAAATCTAGGATTACATTCCACTTCAGCTCAAAGCACACTAGGGGTTGGATCTTCCATCTTTGCTCCTAACTTTCTCTTTCTCCATCCCATCTACCTAGCCTCCATTCACTTCACCTCTTGGTGCATCATTAGAGAGAATGCCACCCTTTAACATAGTAGCTTCCACCTACCCCCACTTTCCCACATCCTTTCACTTTGGGACGGCTATGATGGGCATCCCCCTCACTACCTTCGGACACCCACAAATCCCCCACACAAACGTTCAGATGCAAGGATATCCATCCTTTGCTTATGGACTGTCGTCACACATCCCTTGGGTCACTCCTATGTAAGGATTTCTATCCCTTACTCCTCATGCCCCTATCCCTCCACCTTGGGCTCCTTATGCGGTTACCATGCCCATACCCAATCCACCCATGCCCACCTTTGAAGCTGCTATGCACACTTCTCGTATGCATAGTGGGCACTCTAGGATTCCTTCCTCAATGTATTCCGCTCCCCTACCCTATCCCCCCTATTCACCCTACCCCCATTACACATCTCCACTCCTAGCACTACCACTCCTGTTGCAACACCCAAAAATGCCTTAACAAATAAGATTCATTTTAATGGGTCAAATTTCACAACTTGGTCAAACTTCATACAACAAGTGTTGAATCTCACGGACTTTGGAACCTTGTCATTGATATCAATCCTATGTTGGACCCTTGATTAGCTCACCCTGATCACATCCATCAATGGAGAGCCCGCAATGCCACAACCAATGTTGAGTTAATGCAAGGCTTGCTTCCTACATTTCACCCTCAATCACAGTGTTTTTCCCTCACATCTGAGCATTAGAGTCATCTCATTGACCACTATGCTGCTCAAGATCGCCCTCAACGTATCAATCTCGATTTTGAACTTCGAGAGTTTTCCATTAAGGAAGGGTATGATCTGAAAGTCAAGTTGGCCGAATATCTTGTTACTCGCCAAGTTTACCACTACTAGCTGTTGAGAAACCACTTCTTCAATTCACACACTTCATTTAGAGTTTCGCATTGACAGCCCCAAAAAGGGCTAGCATGCACATTTTGGCCACTTTTTCAATGGACACCCACGCAGTGGTGCACCCTACACAACTTATGCCTATAAATAGGCAATCACTTGATTCATTCTTCACCACCTTCTTCGGCCGCCACCACCACTTCCCTTCTCTCATCAACCCCTTTCACCACCCTCACACCTCTTTAGAAAGACATTGCGGTTTGTGGCTTGTGGCTGCCTTAACCCTTGTTCTTCTGCTTCAAGCACCTTGTTCCAGTATCACGGCTTGCATTTGGAGCATATTCCACCTGGCATCACCATCATCTGCTTGGCGTTAGTACCCTTCTCCATTAGGCTCCACCTTCACTTGCATTTATCAGATTGGAGGCCTTCTCCTTGCTTGGCGTCATCATCTCGAGCTTAGCATCAGCATCCTACCCTCTGGCAACAGTTTGTAGCACCGAGCGTCAATGATTTCTTCATTCATCTATCACACGGGCTGTTGGAACCTAGTTTTTGCAACCTCGCTTCTCCTCCATCACCTAGCGTCACTCATCTGTCACAAGCATTGCTGGGACCTGCGTTTTTGTAGCCCCGCTCCTCCTCCATCACCTAACGTTACTTGTCTATCACAAAGGCTACTAAGACCTACGTTTTTTGCAGCCTGGCTCATCTTGCTTCATCATTATCCACCTGGCATCAACATCTGGGCTGCTCTCCCTACGTTTAACAGCTCCAACATTCTAGGATTTGTGTTTTACTGTCCAAGTCACTCCCCAGTATCAAAGGATCAACTTGCTCCCTCAACAACTAGTGATCATCTTCCACATCTCTGATACCATCAGAGGACTGCGGTCCCCGCTCCCTCACCAGCTGCCCTTCACCTTTCACTGATTACTTCAATAGCCCACTACCCAAAGGATTGCATTTCACTCCCTTCACTGTGCAAATTTCCCACATGTGCTACCACCTGATTCAGATCATAGCTTTCGAAACTTACGAAACGTTTCTTTGCATAAAAAACGTTTTGGGGGGGGGAGGGGGGGGACCCCCGAAAAAAAAAATGTAAGTTAGTTTGTAAGAAAGTAAAGGTTAGTGTTAGTCTATGGTCAATGGGAAAAAAAAAAACCAAAAAAAACGTAACTTTCATCACTAGTGACTTGTCGCGTGCGCAGCCTGTCACCACTCACACCTCCCATCTCGCTCGTTTGTCCCGATTCTACCCCGCCAACCATCAACAGTCCCATGCTACCTCCTCCGCCCATCCACTTGTGCGCTTGTTCGCCCCGTCGACTGTCTGCTCCTGCCCTGCTGACTATCAACAATCCCAACTCCCACGCCAGCTCCTCTACCTGTTCACTTCTGCGCCTGCCCACTTCTGCCCTGTCAATAGTCCTACACAAAATACAGAATTGCAAGGGACCAAATGAGATCAACCCCAACTCCAAGGTGGAAATTCACTTAGAAGAATTGGTGCATCCTACACATGAGGATGATGAGGTGTGGGACTTACTTGCAACAGAGAGAGTACAGCTTCGGTATCAAACAAGATCTAGAGCCAAGGGTGCTCATGCATTAATTTCAACAGAAGGTTCCAGTAGGATGATAGCAGTTAGTGCTCAAGCTAGTGTCATAAATGACCCAGAGAATGATTGGAGTGTGAGTGAGAAGGATGAGCATGGGGATGATGATGGTGATGATGGTGGTGATGGTGATGGTGATGATAATGAGTCTAAGTAGTGACTCGTGAGGGTTCATAATTTTGGATTAGACTCTAAAGTCTTACCTTTTTGGGATTTTCACTTAGTGTTGTGTCTATGGACCATTAATGTTTGGATAGTTCATTATATGACTAGTTTCATTTATGAGTAATCTATAATGTATCATGATTCATTTTGGATTTTGACTTTGTCATTTTGTAACTTGTTTTGAAATGAGAATCATGATATTGCCGCTTCACCCATTTTCATAGTTGTCAGGTACAAAAGGTATAATACGATACGATACGATAAAATACAGTACTAATTGGTACCTTATGATTTTATAAGGTACGGTACAATATTAGTACGAAAAAAAAATGAAGATGATTTTTTAAATAACAAAAACCATAAATCATTAAATGATAGATCATAGAATACATGTTTAAAGTGGAAATAGCCATTTCATAACAAAATAAGATAAATACATGAGGGTGACCATCGCAGTCGCATGGGCTACCAAAACACGCAATACAACTACAGTCTAGTATATGTGATACCAAAAAAAAAAGAGAGATCTATGTCATATGAATCTATGATGAGGCATCACTATCATCATCATCAGAACCATCTGAGTGTCAGAAGTGGTGCAGCAATGGAAGCGTAAAGAATATGCTGAAATAAATGCTGAAACACAAGACAAAAGAAAGAAAGAATGAATGAACACAGTAGACAGATGAGAACTCAGATGTATGCTCGAGAAATGGAATCCATATCAAACACGAGACAGCAGCATACAACGGTGAGTCACTGGCTGCGTGGGCACCTCAGCACCGGCTCCTCTCTCCCAGAAGGATCTCCACTGATGGCTGAAGCACCGAAGACTGTGGAGGAGGAGCCCAATAAATAGCCACAAAAGTGGGGAGCATAAAATGCAGGTCGGCCAGCATTTAATGCTGGTCGGCCAGCATTTAATGCTGGTCGGCCAGCAACAAATGCTCAAAAATACATCATAAATGGCCACAAAAATGTGCCATAAAATACTGCATAAAATGCTACATAAAATGCCCAGCCTCTGCACACAGACTCACACCATGAGCTGACTAATATCTGCTAACACCCTCTCTCAGATCATGTGTGATCGGATACAATGAAATAGTACAATGATGGAGAATCATAAACTACACAACAAAGAAACACCAGAAGGACCATGGATGTCCAAGCGGTGAGTGGCCAGCCCACCACCAAGATGCCTCGGAGAGTATCTGATGTCGATGTCGATCGTACCAACAACACCTGAAAATAGAGAAGACTCATAGCAGC
This sequence comes from Lygodium microphyllum, assembly GCF_053477565.2. NCBI lineage: Eukaryota > Viridiplantae > Streptophyta > Polypodiopsida > Schizaeales > Lygodiaceae > Lygodium > Lygodium microphyllum. Next base: position 44,576,476 of record NC_141141.1, on the reverse strand, counting down.
TCTCTGTGTAATGTCACCTATGTCACTCAGGACATACAAAGCCAATCTGCCAAACATGTCTCTGAACATGTGACCATGGATTCCCCGCCTTTGGCCAAACCACCAAAGTGTCCCCTCACGTGAGCTCCAGACGAAAGCCTCTCGCTCTCTGTCAAGAAGAACAGCTCATCATGAACCCAGAAATCAACACCAGTCTCTAGGATTTCACTGCCAGATACCGTCGATGCGTCAGGGACGTCCCTCTCTGGAACCTGTGCACCTGTATCAAAATATAGATGAGGCACTGCAGCCCCACCAACACCCGCTCACACTCCCTCTCTGGCACAAGAGAGTCGTGAGGGATGACCGCATCACCACCACTAGAAAGCAGCCGAGGAAGGGGCCACCAAGCCCTTCCCGCGATCCGAAGAAGAGGATCCCTTCCGTGCCTTGGACTTCTCCTTGGTCGGAGAATCGGAGTCGGAGTCTGATGAAGGAGAGGACTCATCGGTAGAGTCAGCATCCCGCTTCGTCTTCTGCTCCTTCTTCCTGGAAGCCGCTAACTTCTTGCAGTCCTTCCGCAAATGTCCCTTCTTGCCACAGTGGTAACACTGGGCCTGCGACTTCTTCTTCCCGTCACCCCTCTCTGAAGCTACATAAGCCTCACCTCCATAATGTGCCGGAAGCCGCCCCTGTAATCTCAAGGATGCCTCATACTCAAGAACAATCGAGGTCATATGTGTAAAACTGACAGGAGTCGATGATGTCTGCGCCCGCAAAGCATTGGCCACTCCATCAAACTCCGGGGGGAGCTTGTAGAAAACCGTCCCGACAAGATGCACCTCAGGAAGAGCAGATTGCATGTGCCGAAGCTGGTCCTGTACCTGCGTAACACGAAGAAGAAAAGACTGAATAGTATCTTTCGGCTCAAACTTCATCTGCTGGAGCTAGCCATAAAGTGTGACGGCCCGCATGGTGGAAGGTGCCTCGTACATCTGCTGCAACTTCTGCCATACTTCAGGAGATGTCCTACAGGAGGTAACCGCCGGTAAGACCGCTTTAGAAATACACCGAAGCAACGCCGAGTAAGCACAGGCATCGTCCGAGTCCCATGTGAGCACCGCTTCCTCATGGTTGTCCTCATCAAAGTCTTCAGGAAGAGGAAAAGGACGGAGAGGTCGAGCAAGAGCTCCACAGACGATGTACCATAGCCGCTTCTGCACAAACCAAGCTTTCATGACAGCACTCCATGTGAGATAATCAGGTCCATGTAACTTATCTTCACTTGAGGTGCACGGAGGGGCCATCTGGAGGAGGTAGAAAAGAGAAGTAGAAGAAAAGAAGGTCGTTTGGAGAGTGAGCACAGCTAAAACGCAACCAAAAACACCAAAAATAGTGAGTTCACATGCAATATAACCCAAAGGCTGACCAAAATAAGCCAAAAGCTGCTGCACAAAGTGAAAAAATCAGGTTAAAACTGCCAAAAAGAAGCAAAAACGGCCTGAATAATCAGAAAAACAGGCAAAAATAATGCTGTAACAGCAAAACACAGGCTGCAAACTGAAGAAACAGGGGCTAAAGACTGTTGCCAGCAGTTGGATGAAGGAAACACGGGCAGCAAAGAGTGGAACAGCAGTAAACGCAAATCTGTCCAGAAAAACGCAAAACGCAAAACGCAAATGCTGAAACACTGTCGCCAGCAGCAAATCAGCAGTCGCCAGCAGGAAGGACAGCTGCCTGATCAGCAAGAAGGGTGTAAATCCTGAAATCAGCAAGAAAACACAGCACAAATAGGTTGCAGCCTGAAATCTGATACCATGTCAGAAGTGGTGCAGCAATGGAAGCGTAAAGAATATGCTGAAATAAATGCTGAAACACAAGACAGAAGAAAGAAAGAAAGAATGAACACAGTAGACAGATGAGAACTCAGATGTATGCTCGGGAAATGGAATCCATATCGAACACGAGACAGCAGCATACAACGGTGAGTCACTGGCTGCGTGGGCACCTCAGCACCGGCTCCTCTCTCCCAGAAGGATCTCCACTGATGGCTGAAGCACCGAAGACTGTGGAGCAGGAGCCCAATAAATAGCCACAAAAGTGGGGAGCATAAAATGCAGGTCGGCCAGCATTTAATGCTGGTCGGCCAGCAACAAATGCTCAAAAATACATCATAAATGGCCACAAAAATGTGCCATAAAATACTGCATAAAACGCTACATAAAATGCCCAGCCTCTGCACACAGACTCACACCATGAGCTGACTAATATCTGCTAACACTGAGTGCTCATCAAGAGAGTCTGAAGATGACTCCCCGGCATCCGATGATGAGACATACTCATACTCATCCTCACAGATGAAGTTACCATCATCATCAAATGATGGCTCCCTAGGTGGCGGTTGTGTAGGCAAGGGGGGATGTCATCATGAGGCACAGGATGTGAGATACTAGAGCCTCGCCTTACATATGTCTGCAAGCCACTCGAACCACTCCTCGATAATGGAGGGTGTCAAATGACCATGCCCTGCTACCACCTACTCGAACTCCTCGCCTATGAGTATGCTAATTGCGAGTGCCACAAGTATCTTGCTATAAGCTCTCTATAGAGCTCTGCAAAAATCATCTCTTCCTTGTCCACCTTCTTATGTATACTCGGAAGAGTGTCGCTAGTCAACTTGAATGTATTAACAATCACCTACACAACACAGTGATGCACGTAAGATTGATCATTGTAAATGCTAAAGTCTAAATTGTGAAGTATAAAGTTTAAACATCAAAGTTCAAAGTTTAAAAGTTAAAACAACAAATTTTAAATATTATGGTTAAGTGTTTAAACTTTACATGCTTCGAACTACCCATGCTCATCATAGCCCTCATCGTGCGTAAGTTAGTGTGGCAATAGACTAGCCGCTCTAACTGTCGTGTGCTAAGTCGATTGCAAATCTTTGTATGAATGAAAGAATAGACACTCCAGTTTCTCTCACATGCACCCGAAGAGCAATCCTAGGCAAGGACTCTCATGGCTAAGAGCTAAAGAGGCTCCAGTGCATATCCAAAGTTTTGCCACCAAAATAAAGACTTCGCAAGTGACTCTCTTCCCCAACAAGTGGGAGAAGCAAAATCCGCATGCCCTCTCTGATCCGCATAGCATCCTAGCTCCTCTAGCACTGCATTGTGGTCACCCACAAGGACCACACGAGTCAAATACGCAAGTTGGTCTGAACGGAACTCTCTATCATCCATGACCGCCGGTGACTTGTAGGCCGGATGTACCAATGCAATAAAACCATGGATAGGCTTCTGCATCCATGCCCATCTCCTCTCTGCTATCTCTAAAACATGTGCACGATGTGTCTCTATGATCATTGTACAAGCACGTGCCTTCGCCAATGCCACTCTAAAAAAGTAAACGAGAAGACCCATGGTGAACCCCTCGCAATCACTCATACGTAACACCCTATAAAAGGGAGTCACAACAATGACAACGGCACGGACTTTTTGCCAAAGCTGCTCATTAAGGCACAAGCGTTGCACGGATTTGGCCTCCTCTGTCTCATGCTCATCCCACTCATTCCATAGAGTGGACGCCACTATCTAGCAGAAGGCGGACCGCACCTCATAAAGGCGCTCCAACAATAACCACATGTAAGCAAAGCAAGTTGAAGAAGGCTTCTTCAACTCCAGTGTGTTATGCTCACAATACATCGCAAGTACCTTTACCTTTACCGTGAAGAATGTGACAATTGATGTAGCTTTGCAAACCACCCTCTTCACCCACTTGAGCTTCCCAATGTCCTGCATGAGCAAGTCCAAACAATGACTTGCACATGGGATCCACATAATCGTAGGAAACTCGGTCTTAAGCAAACAGCCCATGCGCCGACAATTCGATGCATTGTCGATAACAACTTGCACCACATTTGAGGGGCCCACCTACAACCACGGTCCACAATTTACAAATTACAAGTTATGTATAAATCAAATTTCAATTATGAATCATGATATTATCATAATGAAAGAAAGTGAAACAAATTTAAAACACAAATTGCAATGTATACCTCAATGATAACTTGTCGAATGTGGCGGTAGATGAATGCACATGTCGTTTTTCTCCCCCTCTTGCATCTACCACCCGCAAACAATAAGTGCCAAGTGGACATGAGACAAGTATGTTAATAATGCCCTGTTTCTTACGATCACTCCATCCATCAGTGAGAATGGAGCAACCATATTTTATCCATGCCGCCCAAATAGGATCAAGGATTCTATTAATCCTCTCCTCTTTATCAATCTTTCTCGTCCTCATGTCGTTGTATGTGACACCAGTCCATCCTTCACATAGACCCACATTAGCAATAGCTTTTACCATCTTTTTCCATTGCTCTTGCTCTAGGACATTGAATGCAAGATTGCACTCAATCACTGTGCATAAAATTTCAATGTCCATAAGTCGTTGCCTTTCTCTAAGAAAGACAACCGATCCACGCACATGACCAAGAGCTTGAGAGAGAGACGATTGTCTCTTCGGCACCGTATGAGCCTCCACTCTTTGTCTTTTACCAGAGCCAGATGCGGATGTGGAGCCCCCACCACTAATGGTAGAGACCTCTCCAGCATCGGTTAAAGATACGCTCACATTGGATGCTTCCTCGTTAGTAGGCATAGAAGTTGGTGCCGGTAAGCCACTTCCTCCTCCTCTTGTGGATCCCCCTCTCATCTTGGTGAGAATCTCCTCCGCAACATTTTGAGGAATCTCCTTGCATGAAGCAACTTGCCCCTCCATCTTGGAAAGATATTGGAGAAGTCAAGTTGCACCACTTGTATAGCGCTTCCCACAATGCTTGCATATCCAATGGTGGGAGTTGGACTTCTTTGTGTCCCTCTCCACATGGATCGCATGCAAATTGAAGGCCTCGTGCTTCTCACGAGTCATGGTGCCGATGATGGATAAAGAGGCCCGAGAGAGAGAGAGAGAGAGATGCTTGAGGCTCGACTCTTGAAACTTAAGTCTTGAAAGTTGAAAGGGAGGGAGACTCGAGAGGCCCAAGGGTTGGGGTAAAGTTGAAAGAGCAAGAGTGAGAGAGAGGGGATGGGAGATGAGAATGGCAAAAGTGCTTTGATAGAATGTGGGATAGAGGGGATGGGAGATGAGATTTGAGAATGGAAAATGCTTCGATAGGGTGCGGGAAAGAGAGGATGGGAGGTGAGATTCGAGAATGACAAATCACAAGTCCATTCAAGAATCAAGATCCAAGAGAGGAAGATGATAGTTCAAACAGTCAAAGAGGGGCCAACGGTCAAAGAGAGGATTGCCAACTAGAAGGAATCCAATGAGGGCTAGGGAGGGGAGTGCATGGCTGGAAAAGGGGGTGGGATGAGGTATCCAAGGCTTCCCACCCCCCAAAAAGTGCCACGCAGGAAAGCGGAGTAAAAGCGAGGGCGCAAGAAAAGCGGGATGCGGGATCGATGACGCACAAGCGACGTGGCCCAAATAGGCCCAGAAAGTCGTACGAATCGTACCATACAAATCTGTATATACGACGTACGAAGGCAACTATGTCCATTTTACATTGCTATTTGCACATGGGCTATGTAAAATGTCTTTAAATTTTCTTTATGTGATATGTATGAATCAATGATCATGATGTTTAAGGTTTGATTATAGTACAGCTTATTCAAAGATTAATCTTTGACAATAGTCAACAATGGATTATGAATCATGGATGTGTAATGTGTTATTCTGAATTGACTATATATTGTTTCATGTTTTATCACTTTTTCTCAATTCACTTGTTTTTGTTTAAGAGAAAGTTCCATGGAGATTTAAAACATCTTTCCCTAGTTTAAAACTATTAAAAAACCCTTTATAAAAAAATCTCGCGTTTCTTATTTTACCCCCTCTCGAAAGAAACTTACGAAACATGTTTCTAATATTACGTTTCTAAATGTTTCTAGCTGTTATGATTCAAATAGGACAATGCACTTATCTTTTGAGCTTCAGCTCCGCTACATGAGCTTTTCTTCCGATACATGATTCATTCCATCATCACCATGTTCTTCTTGTATTTCTAAGTTTCTCTTCTCCCTCAGTGTTTATCGCATACTTTGTGTTACTCCCCGCAAACCCTACTGTCTCTCTGCACCGTCATTTATTTTGACATGGTATTAGAGCATACCTATTATTTTTTACACTAGCTCCCTGAAGTCAAACAACAATCAAGTCACATTCTTTTTGAACAAGTTGCCTAGCAAGTACTTTCATTTTATCCAACACATTATCACTCTCTAGATTGCCGACCTTCTATGAGAGTGTCAATTCTTGTATTACACGAGGTTGCATGATCAAGTCCACAAGAAGTCCACACATATCCATTTGGAGGCACGAGGATTGGTTGCCTCCTTCAAGAAGGAAAACCAACAGTTGCAAGAACTTGCAAGATGCGAAAGGCAAGCCAAGACAAGGATGACACCACTTCCTCGATGAAACCAAAAAAACATGACCCCTTTGATAGCAAATTACTAAGAAAAATAGATTTTGCACACACTGCTAGAGGTAGAGCCGTATGGACGAGTGTCATACCAAGGCCCAAGGTCTTCCACCTAGAAGACCACAATAAACTACTACAATTGCCAACTAGCTAGTTCACTGGGGCTACACTCCCTGCTGTTGCATCATTTACTCCATCTTTCCCAATGGCTACTGGATATGTGGCACGCAGACAGGTTAAGCAACCTATCTCCTTCACTACTCCATAAGGATTGACTGATAGATCTGCTAATGACTCCTCTATTGCACTTTACACATCCATTCCTCGAGCATCCATTGCACCTTCTAGAATCCCTTCCCCATCTCATTGTACACAATGGTGGCCACACACTTAGCCTTTCTCTTTTTGACTTCCACTATCCCCATACATACTCATTGCATTGCACTTAGCTTTGCTTTCCTTTATTTTTAATTTTGTTTTTGGAGCATGTCACTACTCACCTCTATGCTTGCAGATTTTGATCTCTTTTGCAAGGTTTTGTATTTCAATGGAGGGCTAACATGCAGGTTTGCACCAATCCTTCCTAAGCTAGAGATAGAAGCTACGCACCGTTCCTTTCATAGTTTCATCTACCAGGAGTTTTGCTCTTCTACCAGCATGGAGACTTCTCCCACAACAAATCATGCAACATCTCTCTTGATGCTATTATGGTGGTGTCTTCTATCCTTGCTCTTCCAATAGGGATGCTTCATCATTTTCATCCACATGATTCTCAACACCACACGAAGCCTGATATTCTCAGGCTCCTCTTCTTTCTTTGGCATCAACACCTAAGTTGAGAGAGGATTCCTACTCTTCTTGGTATTATATAGATTTCGACACTTGTCTTCGACATCGGCCTTTCCTTCCCTATTGTATCTTCTCCTATGCATTGCATGATTTCATCATCTTTGTACTAGAGCACTTGGGCAAGTAAACAATTTTCCCACAAGGGACACTGTCCAAGTGGCACATATTACATAAGCATTATTTAGTATGTAGCATAATATACATCCCATTGTGCAGAGCACCATGGACAAATCCCGAGTTGTTTTCACCCACGAATTACACGATCATCCTTCTTTACCCAATACTCCATTATCTTTTCCTCGTCATCACAATTCTCAAGTGGATGAGTAAGCTTGTACTTTTTTGTGATATGTTGGATATGTTAGCCTGCTCTTATTCAGTCTTAGTCTGTCATCTCCTGGTTGTGAGCTCCTGTCAGAGTCTGACAGGAGACAGAGGAGCTCTGTCAATGTGTTTTTAGGCTGCTTTAGTCAGCATGCAGCCTTGGGCATTTTACAGCCGAATCTGGGCTGTTTCTGGGCTGACTGCCCATTATTTTGGGCAGTCGGACCAGATCTGGCCATAGTCGGCCAGATCTGGCTGGTCGGCCAAATCTGGCCAGGTCGGCCAGTTTGGCTGGTCGGCCAGTTTGCTGGCTGGGGGCTATTTATAGCAGCCCCCCCAGTCAGTCCAGCATTCACTCTCTGCAGGTACAGCACTGCTTCCTCCGTCTCCGTCTCCGGCATTGGTGCTGCCTTTGCTTCCAGTCTGTCCTGGTTCCCTCACTGACGCTCCGAGCTGCATGCAAGGACTGTTCTGTCCATTCCAGTGTATTCAGCATTCATCTCAGTCAGTGCAGACTTTCTTCCTTCATTCTCTGCTTCCTCTCTCCTCTCCTCTGTGTTCGTGTTCTTCTTTCGCTGCGCACTCTCACATGGTATCATCGCCTGATTGAGAGCACGGAGGACGAGAGAAATACCTTACCGCTGCTGCCCACAGTTCCACAACAGCCAGGCGATTGCTTCAGGCGGCTGCCAACAGGTCCATCCCAGCCAGGCGACTGCATCAGGAGGCTGTACAGCCTGCGTTTGCTGTACACAGGGGCTGCCACGTCATCCAGTGACGCAGCAACCCTGCGTTTGCTGCCAGGCAACCTCTTCTGCTGCAGGGCGACCTTCCTACAGCCTGCGTTTTGCTGCTCTGCAGGTCGCTTCTACCCCCGGCTGCTCCTTTCCTGCAGGCGACCTCTGTCTGGGCTTGTTCCCGGTGCTGGTGGTCTCGATTCTGGTGTTCGACATCAGATCTATTTGCGTTTTGCAGATCCAGGTGTTTGTAGGCACTCTCTGCCTGCGTCTTGGTGGTTGGTGACCACATTGCTGGTCCTATTTCGTCAGCGGCACAACTTTCTTTGGTATTTTGCAGATTGGAAGATGTCTTACCAGTTTTCAGGCTTTGAAGACTCAGAGGATGAGCTTCTTTCTCATCATTCCTCTGAGCGGAGGCGGGACTATCGTGAAGTTCGACATCGGGAAGACCCTCCTCGCACTCGTCCTTCTTCAGTCCATGCATCTCAGAGGGTTCCATCTACTGCGAAGGTTTCTTCAGTGAAGACTGCATCAGATGTGCGGATGCCTTCCTTGATTCCCTCTATCCAGGTGCCGATTCTCCCTTCCTTTCCGAAGGAAGACAAGTTGGATGGTTCCAACTATTCCCTATGGTCATGCAAGGTGGCTTGCATCCTTGATACCTTTCATCTTTGGGAGCTTGTTTCTTCGCCCATCGACCGACCCCCCGTGAATTCGTCCGATGGCACCTCTATGGACCGTGCAGCCTTATGGGATAGGCTCAACTCTAGAGCCCATTCTTTTCTTTTTATGAGTCTCCATGATTCTGCTCTTGTACATGTTCACAAGTTAAAGACCTCGGCGGAAGTATGGACAAAGCTTGCGTCTTTGTATCAACACAAGACATTTGCCCACAAGATTTCCCTGGAGAAGAAGTTGTGGATGCTCAGTCTTGATAGTTCTTCTTCCATGAAGGAGCACATCACGAAGATGGAGGATATGCGAGGCGAGCTAGCCTCTCTTGGTCGTCTGATATCGTCTGAGGATATGGCGATGATTCTGTTGACTCAGCTGCCATCACCCTGTTATGATGTCTTCTACACCAGCCTCATCACTTCGAGGACCCGTGAGACTCTCCTATGGGAGGAGCTTTCCCCGCTTGTCTTGGAGCATGACGAGCGACTCACAGAGGTGGGAGCCAGTAGCTCCACCAAGTCATTTACGGCTTCCACAGGTGGTGGCAAGAAGAAGAAACAAAAGAAGGAGAAGGCCAAGGACAAGAAGGAGGAGGACAAGAAGGATGCGAAGGAGAAGAAGCCCAAGTGTCCCCATTGTGGGAAGGGCACTCATCCCGAGGAGAAGTGTTGGCAGAAGTATCCCCATTTGAAGCCTAAGGAGAAGGACTCGAAGGCGGCCCCCGCCACAACAGAATCTGCGTTTGTGCATCTCTTTGTTGAGGAAGACACTGCCCTAGCTTCTACCACACAGGAGAAGCCTTGGCTCGTCGACAGTGGGGCATCTTCACATATGACCTTCCGTCAGGATTGGCTTCAGGATCTTCGTTCTAGAGGGGGTACAGTCACCATTGGTGACAAATCTACGGTTCCTGTTCATGGAGTGGGGACTTTACCTATGTTTTCTGACAGGCGGTCTTCCTCCACCAAAGTTCTCTATGTGCCTGATTTGGGTTTTAACCTATTATCTGTGCATGGTCTTACTCAGTTAGGTACCCGAGTCATTTTTACTCAGGATGCAGTCACAGTGGAGGATGCTTCTACAGGTGATGCTCTTTGGACAGGTACACAGGAGGGTGGACTTTATACGCTCACACCCTTGGCTGCGCGGACTTCCCATGAGCTTGGGCTGCTCTGGCATGCTCGGTATGGTCATTTGAACCTCGATTCTCTTCGCCGGGCTTCTAGGAGGAAGATGGTGGAGGGACTTCCTGATTTCCCTCCTCTTCACACTTTGTGCCCTAGCTGCTTGAGGGACAAGCAGCACCGGCAGCCTCACCCGCAGATTGCTTCTAGGCGGGCTTCTTCTCCACTTGAGTTAGTACATACCGACCTTTGCGGACCTATGGGCACGGCCTCCCTTGGGAAGGCCAAGTATTTGATGCTGCTTGTGGACGACTTTAGTCGTTATGTGTGGCCTTATTTCTTGGAGTATAAGAGCGAGGCATACTCCCGTTTCTGTGAGTGGCAGGTGTTTGTGGAGACCCAAACAACTTCCAAGGTTCGTGGTGTTCGAGCTGATCACGGTGGAGAGTTCACTTCTCACCTTTTCTCTCAGTTTTGCAAGGATCATGGTATTCGGGTGGAGTATTCCCATCCGAACACACTATCAGAGAATGGTGTGGTGGAGCGTGCGAATCGGACCATGATTGAGATGGCCCGATCTATGCTGGAGCATAGGAGTCTTCCTCATTTCCTTTGGGGTGAGGCGGTGGCTACAGCGGTGCATATACGCAACCGCTCTCCGACTTCGGCATTACAGGACATGACTCCATATGAGGCTTTCTTTGGGAAGAAGCCTTCCGTGTCCCATTTTCGCATCTTTGGGTGCGATGCTTTTGTCCATGTGGACAAGAAGAAGAGGAAGACGAAGTTCGACTCTAAGTCAAGAAAGCTTATCTTCGTTGGTTATAGTACGACCACGAAGGGATATCGACTCTTCGACCCGACGACGCGGCAGGTTGAGGTGAGCAGGGATGTGATCTTTGATGAGGCTTCGGCCTCTGAGGATCCGATTGATGGTTCTATTTCAGATGTTTCTTCATCATCGACGGACCCCCCCCCCCCCACCTTCTCTCCCTTCACTTCCTTCCAGGATGCCTCTTAGCACCCCCCCTATTCCTCCTCCTTCGGCTTCCCTCTCCCCTTTGGTGGATGTGCCTTCGTCTACTACGAGCTCTTCTACCGCCTCTTTGGGATCTTCACGGGATATACAGCCTTCTTCAGATACGGAGGATCTACCTTCCCTCGGTGAGGGGGAGTCCCTCTCCGATTTGGGTGCTTTACAGGTTCCGGAGACCCCCCGGTCTCCCTCACAGCAGCAGGAGTCTTTCAGGATTCCTTTATGGTATCGCCGGCTCATGCAAGATTCAGGTGTTACTCACTTTCCTGCTTCTTCTACAGGTCCACGTCGTTCAGCCCGTTTACAGGCCCAGTGGGACAGTTCACTATGTGTGAACTATGCTCTTATGTCACAGATTCTTCAGGATTCCGAGCCTTCCACTGTGGAGGAGGCTCTTGCACAGGATATTTGGAGACAGGCTATGCAGGCCGAGCTCGACTCCATCGAGCGAAATCATACGTGGGAGCTTGTACCGCGTCCCGCGAAACGGAAGGTGATTGGTGTGAAATGGGTCTTTAAGACCAAATATCTTGCAGATGGCTCCTTGGACAAGCACAAAGCTAGGCTTCTTGCCAAGGGTTTTGCCCAGCGTGCAGGGTTGGATTACTTTGAGACTTTTGCTCCTACAGCTCGGATGTCTACCATCCGAGTGCTTTTGGCTCTTGCTCCTCACCACCGTTGGCCTGTCTATCAGATGGACGTCAAGTCTGCTTTTCTGAATGGCGTTCTTGAGGAGGAGATTTATGTTTCACAGCCTCCTGGTTTTCTTGTGCAGGGGAAGGAGGATCATGTCTACAGGCTGCGGAAGGCTCTTTATGGCCTAAAGCAGGCTCCTCGTGCTTGGTACCAGCGGATTGACCGCTTCTTTCTATAGAGTGGCTTTGCGCGCTCCACTTATGATCCCAACCTCTACTTACGGGTTGTGGATTCTCTTTCGGTGTTCCTCATCTTGTATGTGGATGATCTTATCATTACAGGGAGCGACACTCAGCAGGTGGAGCATACACGGTCCATTCTACAGCAGGAGTTTGACATGACGGATCTAGGAATCCTTCACTTCTTTCTAGGTTTGGAGATCTATTAGATGGCACAGGGCATTTTTATATCGCAGCACAAGTACATCTCCGAGCTTCTTTCGGAGTTTGATATGGCTGAGTGTCGGCCTATTTCATGCCCTATGGACCCTGAGTCCAAGCTTTTGACAGCTGGAGTTCCTCTTACCGATCCCACCCGTTACAAGTGCCTTGTCGGCCCTCTTATCTGGCTGCTTCACACTCGGCCGGATATCTCTTTTGTGGTGGCTTTATTGTCTTCCTTTATGCAGACTCCTACCCATGATCACTGGCAGGCGGCCTTGCGGGTTCTTCGCTATTTGCAGGGGACTCGATCCTTTGGGATCATGTATGGAGATGGGATTACCCTTTCTGGATGGAGTGATTCTGATTGGGCCGGTGATGTGGATTCGCGACGATCTACTACAGGTTATGCTTTCACCCTTGGATCTGGTGCTGTCTCTTGGAGCAGCAAGAAGCAGCCTACTGTGGCACTTTCTTCTACAGAGGCTGAGCATCGGGCCCTATGTTCGACCGCTATGGAGGCAGTTTGGCTCCGTCGCTTACTCGCGGAGATTGGCTTTTCCCAGACCGGACCTATAGAGCTGCGCGTGGATAACCAGAGTGCTCTTGCTCTGGCCAAGAACCCGGTGTTTCATGCTCGTACGAAGCACATTGAGGTTCAGTATCACTATGTTCGAGAGCGGATCGTGGATTCGGAGCTAGTGGTGGTCTATTGTCCTACGGCGGCCAACGCAGCTGATCTCTTTACGAAGCCGTTGCCTCAGGCTTCTTTGCTTCATCACATGCGGTTCTTGGGTCTTCAGACTCTCCCAGGAGTTGAGAGGGGGTGTTAGCCTGCTCTTATTCAGTCTCAGTCTGTCATCTCCTGGTTGTGAGCTCCTGTCAGAGTCTGACAGGAGACAGAGGAGCTCTGTCAGTGTGTTTTTAGGCTGCTTTAGTCAGCATGCAGCCTTGGGCATTTTACAGCCGAATCTGGGCTGTTTCTGGGCTGACTGCCCATTATTTTGGGCAGTCGGACCAGATCTGGCCATAGTCGGCCAGATCTGGCTGGTCGGCCAGTTTGGCTGGTCGGCCAGTTTGCTGGCTGGGGGCTATTTATAGCAGCCCCCCCAGTCAGTCCAGCATTCACTCTCTGCAGGTACAGCACTGCTTCCTCCGTCTCCGTCTCCGGCATTGGTGCTGCCTCTGCTTCCAGTCTGTCCTGGTTCCCTCACTGACGCTCCGAGCTGCGTGCAGGGACTGTTCTGTCCATTCCAGTGTATTCAGCATTCATCTCAGTCAATGCAGACTTTCTTCCTTCATTCTCTGCTTCCTCTCTCCTCTCCTCTGTGTTCATGTTCTTCTTTCACTGCGCACTCTCACAGGAGATACCATCCCTAGTCTTGTATTCTAGGTCACTATTACTTTGATATGCCCTAATAATCTTTTTTTTTGCATATGTGTAGATAGTATTTGAAAATGATTTATAGGTCATTTTAAGTACTTTGACAAATTTTAATGATGGCAGATTTTTTGTCAAAATTTTTCCAACTTTTAGGCATAAGACATGTTTTAGAAGCTAATTTGTGATCAAACGTAGCAAAATTTGGTCAAAGTTCCTCTCACTAAGTTCAAAGAGCTGATCGAGGAGAATATTTTGTTGTCTCACAAGCTTGATTCAGTTCTTCACAATTTTGGAGATATGAGCCTTCGAAAATGAAAAATAAAAATTTTCAACACTTTTTTTTAATGTGTCGTGCTTTTTGTGTTTTCTTTCCGTTTTCCACAAGTTTGCATGCACATGATGATTTGGGAGAATCGTGCTAATTTTGGCCCACACTTTTCTTGGGAAACACATTGTTCTTGGAAAAGCCTATTCTAAACACATGAAGCCATTTTGGCAAAAAAGCTAAACAAACTATCATATCTGTCTTCTTCTTTCAAAATCCAAGATTAAGACTACAAATGTGATTGCGATTGAGATTGTGAGCGAGAGTGAGATTGCGATTCTTTTCATGTACATGAAATCAACTCGAGGATGGTCAAGAGGTTCGAACTCCACATCGGAGTGCAAGTTTTGATTGTGTTATCTACTGCTTCTCTGTTTTCTTCAAACTATAATACAAATTTGTCACTCTCTTTCTACTTGCATCTCTCTATCCAAAACTATGTTGATTTTTATCAGATTATAACTACTTGTGTCAGTTACTTAATCGGCCACCACCCCTAAATTTTACTTTCCACCAAAACAAAAACCAAAAAAAAAGTTCAATGTGGTTCCATCCTGTAGGGCTTGGTAGGCCACTGGGCAGCCAACGTGCACCCTTTGTCCAATGCCCTATCCTCTCTGGGGTGACTACTTAGACTCCCTTGGTAAAATAACCATCACCTCTGTAGTCTTGGTAGACCACTAGGCAACCAATATGCACCCTTTGTCCAATGCCTTGGCTACTTTGGGGTGAACATTGCCAACCTTCCCTTTTGGGCTCAATTTTGGGCCTAAGAGGGACTGTTGAGCTAAAACACACTTTATAGCTGATTAGCATTTTTAAGCATCCTCAAACACGCTTAATTAAGGAAAAATGCAAAATTGGTACGCAGTTCGAGAGAGTTTCAGAGGTCCCCCAACACCCTAATTTTTGGGATACTCTTCAATATCTATAACTAGACAAGCCTTCTCTTCTGTGCAAGTTTCTCACCCTTATATGCAGATCTCAACCATCAATCTCCCACCGTGTGGCGGTCCAACCTTCGCAACTACTACCATCCACTCGATTGCTCCTCTACTGCAATGTCCTACTACCGCGTTTTATTGTGGCCTTCTACTACAGCATTCCACAGTGGCACTTTGTAGCTTCACCCACATCATCAAGCATCATCCTATACAATCGCCTCAGTCTCCTTACACTGGTGATCAACGTTTGGTGTTTCTCTCACTACGTCACTCCAACTAGTGGTCACAGCACTTGGGATCCATCTCCAACAGTCATCGTTCTCTCACACTTCATTGCTCTATCCTTGAGCATTCTACACACTCTTACATTCATTTACAACATTCATTCACTTCAAAGTTATTCTCCCTATGTTTGAGTTTTGAGTTTTGTGTTTGCGTTTTGTATTTAGGGTTTGAGTTTTGCTTGTCTCTGACCGAGTCTTTGTGTTTCACTCTTGGTCATACATGCTACATTTCCTTAATGAAAACCTAGCATATCTTTACAAGCAAATCTCCATTTCACGACTTTGAAACATATTTCCATTTCCCGTTTCTAAAACTCCTGGCAAATTTGGTGCTCAACGATTTACTCTTGCTCATAGTGGATTCCTTTTCTGGATTACATCTTGTGTATTGCCTCTTTCATCATTGAATGGAGATCTGCTCTAATTTTGCATCAATTGTTACTTTAACTAGCAATGTTTCTAGCATGTCAAGCTGCTGTGTATATACACTGCTTATCTTTGCTATTGCATTTCTACTGGATGTGGCATGTTCTTTTGAACATTGTGAGATTGCATTTTTGAACTATATGCTGACCATTTGTGTCAACTATTGACCTATCTGCATTTGCTGCATTGGCTACAATCCGCTTCTGTCTGGGTTAACCTCATTCTGTATTTGATTACCGTTTCAATCTTGTGTTGAGGTGACTGCATAGACATGACTGCGTTTGACACTATTGTGTTGACATCATTCCTTAACTGAGCTTTGTTGGTGGCTAGCTGGTGAGCCATCGATTCGTGTCATATGTTTAATTCCATGCCTGATTTACGTGGAATCTTTGTGTTTCCAACATTATTTTTAGGATCTATGTTTACCTTAGTGTGTCTACTAGTTGATAGTTTTAAGGGCTAATTCATAAGTAGTCCTTTGAATGATTTTAGCAAATCCTTCCCTTGCATACTCTATTTTTTGAGCAAGTTTCTTGATTTGTTTGAGCTTAAGTTCTTTGTATGTGAATCATGCTCCCTTTGCTACTCTCTCCTAACCAAGGTAATAGGCCAATAATTTCCACTCTCATTTCACTTCATTATGATCATATAGGTGGCCTTGTGATCAAGAGATTCAATGTTCTAACATATCTTATCAAGTTGTGGTTGAGTACTACTATGCTTACCATTGCTTTTTTGAGAGGATGTTGGATTGCTCCATTCTTTGGAAAAGTTAATGCTTCCATCACAATGCGGCAAAGTAGCAAACATGTTTGCAAAGGTGAAGAGTAGTGATGTGGCATGGTATCACATTCAAAGAGAAGAAAGATGCAAAAGACATGTCGTTGCTCAGTGCGGTGGATATCATGGTCATGCTTGGCAAAGCACAAGATTGCGAGTATCTATATCATCTTGATTCACGTGGGGCCTAGCAATGGCTTGAGTGAACAATTCTAGTGATGTCCCACGCACTCATATGCTCTTAGCCAAAAGGGGCAAGTGTTAAGAGTAGAGAAAGGGCACATTGATGCTCTTTCGTTCTTGTGGATTTGATGTGTCATAAAGTTCACATGTTTTGATGACCTAAACCTTGCACTAATGTGTCTGATGCCATGTTTATGATGGGGTATGTGACACGATGTCTTCAAGTGGTCTCACATGAGGGGACCCAAAGGGTATGTGTATGCCCTAGTGGAGAAATATTGGTGTCATGGTAAGCTATCCATTGAGCTTATATAGCTATAGGAGGTGCAAGGTGGCTAGCTTGACTACTTTGCTTTCAAAGGGGGATTATGGCATTCGGTCTACTTCGTTAAAGTGCTTTCCTACCGAGGCACATCCAACAAAGTGAATGCTGCTAGAGTATTCACAGTACATCGTGGGTATTCACGCAAGGTGACTAGCTTGACTACTTTGCTTTCACATGGGGAATATGGCATTTGGTCTACTTCTTTAGAGCGCTTTCTTACAGAGGCACATCCAACAAAGTGTGTACTACTAAAGTATTCATGGTGCATCATGGGTATTCTTGGTCTTTGCTTGTTCACCTATGCTATGAGAGAGAGTGTTAGAAATGGCCATATCACAAGTTCGTGGATCCCCATGTCCCAATTTATGGATAGTATTGAAAGATGGCTTCGGAAAAGACAGAGAAAAACGATGAAAACCCTGAGAACGAGTGATTCTTCTCCTCCCAACCACGCCTAGATAAGTGCTGGCACCTCTCCCCCGTATTCCTCTGCCAGCCGTCCACTTTTCTTGAGTCCTACTATTCTTGGACTCTCTTACTCTCTAGACTCCCCTTAACCCCGTTCGGGCGCCCAAGAGCCCGGACGGTCATTCTCGTGCATGTTCCCCTAGATTTACCTTAATGTCACATTCCATATTTATGACCTTAACGTGACATTAAATGTCACTTTTAATGTCACATTAATGTCACATTTCCTTCCCCTTAAGAATCGGTTTCGTCCTCGAAAACGATACTTGAAAGGTCTAACTGTAAATCGGAAAACCTTTTCTTTAAAGTACTTACTCGCTCCCATGTTGAGCTTTCTTCTGAACAATCTTTCCACTTAACCAAACATTCTTGATAAATAGTATTCCTTGTTCGTCTATTGCGAACATTTAATATTATTTCTGGTTCATGTGGATTAGATTGGTAATTGAATAGCTCCTCAATATCATCATTTAAGATTAGATTATCCAAATCACCCAGCTTCTTCCTTAATTTACTTACATGAAAAACTGGATGTATTTTACTACCAGCAGGCAGTTGGAGCTTGTAAGCCAATTCTCCCACCCTTTTAAGTATTATGAAAGGACCACAATACCTTGGTGAAAGCTTTGGACATTGTCCCTTTTTCATAATTTTAGTTTGTTCAGGCACCTTAAGATAGACCAATTCTCCCTCTTCAAAGGAGATGTCTCTTCGGTGAGGATCTACATATGCTCTAGCTCGATTTTGGGCTTTTTTAATATTTTCTTGAGCAAATTTTAACATACTATTCATATCCTCCAAAAAGTCTTTAGTTGCCTGAACCTTTTCCTTATGCAGTCCTACTGCAAAAGGAGCTCTGGGCTGAAACCCATACATTAACATAAATGGACTATATCCAGTGGAAGAGTGCTTGGCACTGTTATATGCAAACTCTACTATCGGTAAATACTCTTCCCAATTAGTTTGCCTTTTAGTTACATATGCCCTAAGCATATCTTCAAGAATTTGGTTAACCCTTTCAGTTTGTCCATCTGTTTGCGGATGATCCGCCGTACTCATGCTAAGTTTAGTATCCAATTTCCTAAATACCGCACGCCAAAAATGGCTATCAAATTTTCTATCCCGATCAGAAACTATATTTGCCGGAAGGCCATACAATCGGTATATGTTCTCTACGAACAATCTAGCCAATTCTGGTGTTTTAACATCAGTTGAAGTTGGAATGAACCTAGCCATTTTGGTTAACCTATCCACAATCACCCACACAGAGTCGTGCCCCCTCTATGTTCTAGGTAAAGCAACAATAAAGTCCATGGAGATACTCTCCCATTTTTCCGAAGGAATTTCTAGTGGATGGAGAAGTCCTCCCATTTTTAATCTTTCAGCTTTATTAACCTGGCATTTATTACATTTGACCACATAGTCAAAGACGTCCTTATTCATTCCAAGCCAATAGAACTGCCTTTTAATAAGACTATAAGTCTTATTGACTCCTGGATGTCCCGCACTAGGGGTATCATGACACTCAAAGAGTATCTGGCGCCTTATTTCTATATCTTTTGGGACACATACCCTACCCTTGTAGAGTAAATAACCATTATCAATGGTAAAATTCTTCCACTTGAATCCAATTTGAGCAACCCCTGATGCTCCATTTCCTTGTTGAACATCCTCAGATATTCCTTCCTCAGTAGAAGCACTTTCATTTGGATTCCCATTTTTTATTGCTTCCCATATGTTGGAATATGCCGAATCAACCTGGCATTTCCCTTTTAAAGATTCAAGCAAGTTGGAAGTGAACTGAGTAAAACTCAATTCATTAATGATGGGCATTCTGCTGAGTGCATCAGCTACTATATTATATTTTCCTTTTCTATATCTTATCTCAAAGTCGAACTCTTGGAGGAGTTCAGCCCATCTGGCTTTACGCCCGTGTAAGTCTGGTTGATCATTAAGCCACTTAATGCTTTCATGATCCGATAAAATCAAAAGTTTGGCACCATACAAATAGTGCCTCCATTTCTTCATTGCATGTACTATTGCATACAGCTCCCTCTCATAAACAGAATAATTCTGTTTTGCACGATCTAATTTCTTGCTTTCAAAAGCAACTGGTCGACCTTCTTGTAATAAGACCGCACCTATCGCCTTATCACTGGCATCAGCTTCAACCACAAATGGTTTATTGGGATCCACTATTAATAATACTGGAGCTGTAGCAATAGCTACCTTAAGTTTTTGAAAACTTTCATTTTTGTATGTTCCCCAATTAAAACTTTTTCCTTTCCCTTTAAGTTGGTCTGTCATTGGAACAGCTATTTTGGCATAATCTCGAATGAATCTACGATAAAATCCAGATAAACCTAGGAAGATCTGCAGCTCTTCCAGGTTCCTTGGAGGTGGCCATTCAATAATTGCCCTTACTTTTTCTGGATCCATGTTGATTCCCTCTTTCGAGATAATATGCCCCAAATATTTGACCTCTTGTGCAAAGAATTCACATTTAGTTTTCTTCGCATAAAGGGAATGTGTTCTTAACAGTTGGAATACTAATTGTAAGTGTTCCAAATGTTCTTCTCTTGATTTACTAAAGATCAAGATATCATCCAAAAAGACTACTACAAAATGTCCTAGATAGGGCCATAAAACACTATTCATCAGCTTCATAAAGGTAGCTGGTGCATTAGTGAGGCCAAAAGGCATCACCAAAAAATCATAATGCCCGTATCTAGTACGAAATGCCGTCTTGGAAACATCTTGTGCCTTAATTCTTACTTAGTGATAGCCTGATCTTAAATCTATCTTTGTGAAGAATTTTGCCCCTTGTAATTGATCAAAAAGATCTTCCATTCTGGGCATAGGAAATTTATTCTTCACCGTTATTTTATTAAGTGCTCTATAGTCAACACAAAGTCGCATAGAACCATCTTTTTTCTTTACCAATAAAATTGGTGAAGCCCAAGGTGAATTACTGGATTGAATAAATCCTTTATCCACATAATCCTTAATTTGTCTTTCAACTTCTTGATACTGTGTTTCACTTAACCTATACGGTGGTTTTGAAATAGAGTGTGTATCCTTATTTATATCAATTGGGTGATTTATATCACCCCTATCTGGTGGAAGACCACTTGGTAAATCAAAAGGAAACACATCTTTAAAATCATCTAACAAACTACTCAATTCATTATTAACATTCAACTCACAAACATAAGAAAATTGTTGCTTTATATTACAGAAAGTAAAAGTGTTCTGTACAGGAAGAGACCATAACATATATACCTCACAAACTTCCTTCTTTATCAGCTTCTGAACTTCAGTAGAACACAGCAAAGGATTATCAGATACTTCATGTTCACCTTGAATGACAAAAGTCTTACCATCCCTTTCAAATTCCAGTGTATTATGATGGTAACTACGTTTTAAGGATGGTTCCAATCCCCATAGCCACTCCCTCCCTAGAGCAATATCAACTCTTTCCATGTTCATAATTTGGAAATCAAGTTTATCTTTATATCCTTGAATCTCAATTTCCAAATTGGATACCATTGTATCCCATATTTTATTATCTTGGCCTTGCATCATGCGAACAACATATTGATGCCCACTCTTTTGTTGGAGAAGTTTCAATTTTTTGACAAGTGCATAATTTATAAAATTATGTATGACAGAGTCATCAATCATGACTCTAACCCTTTTTCCAGCTATCAATCCATGTACTCTAAGTAAATCATGTGGCCCAAAAGTAGGTTGCCACATAGAAGTTGACATACAACACTTATGTTGTACATCCATATGCAAGACCTCTAAAGATTTGTACTTTTCATGGCCCTTTAATTCTAAGGTCTGCACTACATGGATTTGTTTTTCTTTTCCCTTGCCCTTGTCCTTATCCTTTCCTTTGTCTTCCCCCTTTTTCTTTTGAGGGCAATTCCAAGCAGCATGGTTAGGGGATAGGTAATTGAAATACAACTTTTCTTTTTTGGCCTTATCAAAGTCATCAAGACTTAACTTTGGCCTCATATATGGTTTCTTTTCAAAAGGTTGTTTTTTACCCTTAAAAAATGGCATTTTCCTTTTAAATTTGCCCACAAATTTTGAAGTTTTCCAATTCCTTAGACTTGGGCTCCGTATCAGTGAGACTAGTGAGTGTACCTTGACGCATACTATCTTCATGAATTAATGCAAATTTAATTGCTTCTTCCAGCGTCTTAGGTAAACTCCGTTTTACTTTCTTTTTACAGGTTTTATCTAGTCCCCTAATGAATCCTCTTGTTTTTTGAAATTCATCTATTCCTTCCAGTTTGAGGATTATCTCACGATATTCCTCCAGATATGTCAGCAGGGGTCTTCCCTTTTGTCTGACATAATCCCAATCTTCCCAATTTCTTTCCATTTCATTTTCAGGAAGAAATTCTTTCAAAAAGACGGATTCAAATTGAGCCCAAGTTTCAAGTATTTTATTTGCCTCCTTTAAAGTTCGCCACCACTTATATGCTTTGGGCCCCAAAGTTAAACTAGCCTCCAGTGCTTGGAGATGTGGTGGGGTATTTTTTAGTTTATGTAAATCTTCCCATTTTTGGAGGAAATTAAAGATTGTGTCTTTATTCCTATCTTTTTCCTCCCCGTAAAATTGAGGTGGTTTCATATCCTTTAGAACTGGATTATCCCTCAATTTATGGTAAGGTTGGGGTTCCTTAGGATCTCGCATAGTCACATCTAAATCTTTCAATGAAGATCGGACATCCGAGGTTTCTATCTTATTTTTATTTCTTTCTAGCAATAAAGTTAATTGAGATTTTATTTCAGTGAGTGTTTGGGTTAAAAATTCCATTTGAACCCCCTGAGCTTGCACACGAGCCGTAAGATCATCGAATTGCTCTCGTGTAGCAAAAAATTATTCCCATTGTTCTTCTTGTATTTCTGGTTCATGGGGATCTACCATAGGTTGGTCCCCAGAACTAGAGCTTTCCATCACCCTTTCTTTCCCTTTTTCTGCCATTAATACACTGGAATTGGAAAGCAAAGATAAGAAATTTGTATACAAAGTAAAGTACTTCCCTGATTTTAATGGCAGGCGGTGGTTGCTGGTTTGGAAAGAAACCCGAAGAGTAAGAAACAAATTTTATCTTCCCAGACTAGAGCAGTGAAGCAGTCATGCTGGAAATTCAATTTCCTGACTTCAGTCGTGTATGACATTTTTCTGTCAGTTCCATGACATTTTTCTGTCCGTCTCACAGCAGTCGTGTAACGTTTCACGTTTTGCCTCCGTCTCACAGCAGTCGTGACACGTTGTCACGTTTCACCTCACGACCACACGCCTGGTCGTTTCATCTGAACCTTCCTTCTGCCCGTAACGTGTCACTTTTTACGTGACGTGGCACGTCTCACTTTTTTTTTTTCTTCACGGCCCATCACGCTTTCACGGCATCTCTTTTCGGCCAGTACTCATTAATGACGAGTGACACGCGACCTTACAAAGGACTGACGACCTGGCGTACGACGGATCTGGCCGTTGAACCATAGGCTCTGATACCAATGAAAGATGGCTTCGGAAAAGACAGAGAAAAACGATGAAAACCCTGAGTACGAGTGATTCTTTTCCTCCCAACCACGCCTAGATAAGTATTGGCACCTCTCCCCCGTATTCCTCTGCCAGCCGTCCACTTTTCTTAAGTCCTACTATTCTTGGACTCTCTTACTCTCTAGACTCCCCTTAACCCCGTTCGGGCGCCCAAGAGCCCGGACGGTCATTCTCGTGCATGTTCCCCTAGGTTTACCTTAATGTCACATTCCATATTTATGACCTTAACGTGACATTAAATGTCACTTTTAATGTCACAAGTATCTTTGTTGTTGATTATTTGCCAACCTATTTTGTGACAAGTCTCCTTTGTTTTTATCTATAAAAGGAGGGAGTGTGGCCACAATCATTCATTTACTTACAAATTCTTGGTGTGAAGAGAGGGAGCTTGTGTAGTGTGTGAATTGGCGGTCAACCATTTTACACTTGATTCTCATAATGGATTCATCTTCCTAGTTACATCTTGTGCATTGTCTCATTCATCAATCTTCTATCTTTCTTTATTCCACTGCTTGTTTTACTCTTCTAACAAATTCAAACAAATAGTAACCTTGGGAAATATACTTGCTCTATGTGGAAGATGATGATTGAAACTCTACTAATATATGAAAGGGAATGCATGTCCAGCTACATCAAAACAGATAAAATTATTAGGGATGATTCAAGTTGTTGTTGGCCTTCACACGCCACTCATTTGAATGTTAATCTCAACACATTGAGGAATCATGCCATGTTAGGGAAAGAAAAGTGTGGGGAGATATGCTTGCAGTGTTGCATTTGAAAACGCTCTACAATGCTGTCCAATGTAGTTGGACTGTCTCAAGACAATGCCCCCTCAACTATAGTACAACTATATGACAAGACAGTAATACAAATGGCCTAGATCAATAACATCAAATGAGCTGCAATTCAGCCTTCAAAGCGTCAATATGCAATTCATGAGTTCCAATCAATAGCATATCATCCACGTAAAGAATTAGAATCAGCAAGTCATCCCCGTCTTTGTGGCCAAATGAAGACCTCATGTAAGTCATCATTCAAAAAGGTTGTTTGGAGCAAAGACTGCTCTTTATCGAAAAAACAGCTCATCATGAACCTCAACCTGCTGCAGGATTTCACACAATCCTACTGCATCTGTTTCAACATCAATCTGAATCAAAGTGAGAAAAAGGCTTGTGTATATGTCATTAGGACACATTGCACCATTCTAACATGTTGTCGCTTCGAGCACTCTGTTCCTTCATTCTATATATATTCATTCTGATTGTAAAGACTCCCAACAATATTGGCACAAGGTTAAATTGCATCAAGTTTCTACCAAACTGTACTTTACATGTGAACTCCTCTAACTGATGTGCATTCCACTAGACAGAACCAGGTATCCATGAGATGTACTAAATAAACTATTTGGAGTCTACCAGTCATAAATCATGGTGAGGCTCAGAATTGATAGACACTAGGAACATTCCGGTCTCTTGTGAAAGACTACCGATGTCTACTGAATAGACATTATAACATGAACTTCTACCACTCTAATAATCTCTTTAAGATTTGAATGTCCATGTAAATAAACAATTTTCAGGAAAAGGCACTTGCCCTGGGAAAAATTTAAAGCTCATGAAAGAAACTGATACGATTGTGTTAAAAGGGGATATAGATACTACAAAACCTGAAGAAGACCCATTCGGTCTTGTATGGATGTCTGCAACAGCCCCATCCTCCAAAAGATTGACCCAAATATGATCGCTGATGATATTGACATATTGGCACGAACTTTATTTGTAGGTCCATCTCGCGTAGCCTACCACGAGATTACACACAATAAACTTATGTTTCAGTGCTTTATAAAAACTGAGGAGCATTCTGCACAAAAGACAGGTGCAAAACTTGCTGAAACTGCCAATATATACATGCACAACTCTTCAGCATTGTGGTCACCATTAGTAAAGCACAAAGATGCAACCTGCAACCAGGCACGCTTAAGCAGCAATCTGAATTGCTTCCACCAACCAATGCGATTGACAGGTGCAATAGAGACTTTTATAATCTCGGTGGAATGAGACAAATCTACTCCATTTTCCCCCTGTAAATTGAGCTCATAACTCGCATGTGACTTCTGCCTAAATGCTTGAAGTAAATTATCCAGGCGTATGCGAGTGGACGTTTCATTTTCAGGCGAGCTGTAGTCTACAGAAATGAGGTCTGCAAAGAACTCAGCTGGATTTACATGCTGTGGGCATGGGTACCTGAAAGGTTTATAGATCATATCAATGCGCTTGGCATAGGTAGCCTTAAAACACACAAACGCTCAGAAGAAGAAGGATTGCACATTCTGATCAGACCTAATAGGAAAATACAAAAGAGTATACATAAGATGGAGGGAAAAAGAAGACAGAAAATATATGTTGTCAGAACAAAATGATGACACCTAAATGGAGAATCACAAAAGCTGAATTTGCACTGTAAGCACTTGCATTTCTGAGTTTCTTTGTCATTACTTTCTTTTGACTTAATTCCACTCTATTAAGGGGTTATTTAAGGAGTGGAAGCATACCCAAGTTCAGTAAAGTAGGACAAGGCATGATCCTGGGCAGGGCCAGCATAAACAAGTGACCCTTCGGCTAGCAGTACAAGGTCATCAAATTTTGCATAAATTGAACCTCGAGGTTGATGTATCGAACAGACAACGGTATGCCCATCCTTGGCTAGGTTTTGTAAGGTTTCCATTACCCTTTCTGCCTGAAATGCATCCAGACCTACAGATTCAGCAGTTAATAACAGCTTAGGACTGGTTTATCAAGTAGCCCTGTTAACATTAGACTTCACAACTCAGATGCGATTATTCTCAAAAAGCAAGAGAGAAAATGCAGCTAACCTGTTGTAGGCTCATCAGCAAATATTACTGAAGGGCTGGCAATTAACTCACAAGCAATTGACAGCCTCTTTTTCTCTCCTCCACTTATTCCACGCACTTTCGCATCACCTACACGACTATCTGCACAAGTTACCTGCATACTGCTAATAAGACCCAGTAGATATAATCCTGTGCCCAGTCAAATATACATCTTGAAACAAGTCAACAAGACCACTCTTACCAAACCCAAGCGATACAGTAAATTATCTACATATTGTTTTCTTTCTTCACTAGACAATGAGCTGGGGAGCTGAAGTTCAGAAGCAAGTGAGAGCGTCTCCCTTACAGTAAGCTGAGAGAAGAAAAGATCTTCTTGCCTAACATATGCCACCCTGCTCAAATAAAAAGCAAAATTAGCACCACAACACTGTCAAAAGACAGTTTACAGTTTCAGGAAATATTAGATAGAGGAAAGCTTAAAAGCATACTTATGAGATGAAGGCAAGAACGGTTTTCCATTTACTAAGAGATCTCCACTGAGAGTTAGGCGTGATGATGCAGAAAGTTGGCCAGCCAGTACATTTAGCAGTGTTGTTTTCCCCGATCCAGACGGTCCCATTATAGCCAGCAAGCGTCCAGCTTTTGCTTCTCCTGAAACATGTCTAAGTATATGCTTGACCTGTTAACAAGCATGCAGATATATTTGAGGTGCTTTGCACTTCATGGATGCACTATGACAAGTGAACTGAGCACATTGACATGCATGCTTCTTTTTTGTGGTTGAACCACTGCATTCATGATGTAAAATGTACAAAGAAAGCTATGTTTGTGTGAAAACAACAGTCAACCATAGTGAAATTCATTGGAAAAGCACACAGTCAGCAAGCATTGAGATACTGCTAGCATGATAAGACAACTGTAGATAGACTCGGCAACATAAGGAAAAATCCACACAACCAACAGGAGAATCTGTAAACAAGAGCATGACGTTAAAGAGCATGCAACAAGAACTGTAATAACAATAATAAACGAAACCTGAAAAAAACATGCAAACAAATAGTGACATACAAAACTCGTGACTTGAGGTTCTTATCCATACTTAATTCCAGCTGAAATATCTCTGAATGCAGGAGAAAATGAAAACCCAATCGAGCATGGTTTGAATTATGCCTGATCTTGAGCACTATCCTAGCTTAATTGAACTTGATGAAACTTCCCCTGGCGTTTCGGCATCCTGCGGTCCGTTTCAGGGCACTCCAACTCCCGCCGCCACCTCCTCCTCCTCTTCTTCGTCTTCCTCCTCCTCCTCCTCCCATTAGCCTTTACTTCTTCCTCTTCCTCCTCTTCTTCATCTTCCTCTTCCTCATCCTCATCCTCCTCTTTTTCTTCTTCTTCCTCTTCCTCTTCCTCTTCCTCATCCTCCTCTTTTTCTTTCTTCTTCCTCTTCTTCTTCTTCCTCTTCCTCCTCCTCCTCCTCCTCCTCCTCCTCTTCCTCTTCCTCTTGCTCTTGCTCTTCCCCCCATTACCTAAAGGCTAATCATGGCATTGGATCCATATTGGAGACACATCACTCCAATCAAGAGATATGAGGGCTACGGTGGATCAAATAAGTGGTGGTGCAACTATTGTGGATTGGAGAATTCAGGGAGCATAACACACATGAAAGACCACTTGGCATGCGTTCCCAACAAAAACATCGAGCCTTGTTATCCAGACTACACTTGCCAGTCATTCATTGATGTTGATACTTATTACTCAGTAGTTACTAGAGTCTAGAGACTAGTACACAGTGCTCAGTGCTCACTGGACTTTAGAGTTTTAACTGATTATTCACATGACATAGTTACATGTATCATTGTATCTTGATTTCACTTATTATGCATATTGATTCTTATTCCATTGTTCTTTATGTCAGTCTTCTCTACTCTTTAGATCATAGATGATTTAGGAGTCATAAATTATAATTCATTTGTTACCTTCAGTTTTGAAAATTGAGTCTTAATTGTGTTAAGTTGTCTTAAGTTTCAACCATTGAGTCTTAACTCTTCAATCTTCACTCGTGAGTTGTGATATGTGTAATGAATCATGATTTCAATCATATAACATGGACTCAAAAGTTTTGTATGAAATTTGGGTACATGTTATTATAGGCATTGATATATTTACATACCCACATAATACAGTATTTATTTTAGTGTATAATCCGAAACGCCGTTTCCAAAATTTGACCAAAACTCCGAAACTCCGGTTTTTCCCGTTTCTGTTTTCCCCGTTTCCGAAACTCCCCCGTACTATGAATCCAACCAGCACACGAGGCACAACATAAGTGGCCCCATAATGCACATTCCAACATCCTCACTGACACAAACCAATAGCATGCAAGGGCTGTTTGCAGCAGGCTGAATAAACATCCTCACTAACACAAACCAATAGCATGCAAGGGCTGTTTGCAGCAGCCTTGTATTCAGCATTCTTTCTGAGTCCAGTCCAGATTTGTTCCTTCTCTCTACATTCTCTCTCTCTCTCTAATGGCAAGTTTAAGTTTGTATCATTTGTTACATCTAACCACCAAGTCATGAATCCAAACAATTTATTCCTGAACTTGTGAGCTGATTGAGGGCCCTTAATGATGGACTCCATCTCGTGTTATAGCCTTTGCAGCATGCCACCATCAAGGACCTTCATACCTTGGAGATTCGGAGAATATGTTGCTATACCATTAGATATAGCCACGGAAATCTTTCCATGTAACAGGGTTTTAAAAGGCTACTAAGCATATCTTCCTATATGCAGGATAGTGTAGTAGGGCATCTACATGCATGGCTTGGATGTAAGTACATACATGATGCATATGCAAATGCATACATGTATATGCCTTGAATGCGCATGTATGTCCTGCGGATGGAAATCTCTACATGCGTGTGATGTGACATGTACAACTAGCTACAAACTAGTTAACCACCGATTCTACCTCTAGCTCTCTCTAATTAACACGAATTAACCACTACTTGATCTGTCTATCTTCGTCCCCAATTAAAACTAAGTAGAAACTGATCAATACTGATCACATTTCTCGCATTCTCTTTGATTAAGACGAAGTAAATATCAAGGTGACATTGGTACACACAAGCATCCGGAACACGACATCACAACCTTGTTTAATGGCAGTATAGCTTATGGAAGAAGTTAGCATGTGTGTACATGCAACCAATGTAGGTAAAGAGCAGATTGCATACTGGTTTGCCAGACTTGTCGGAAAGGACACAGCTGATGTTCCGCCATTGAAGATGCACTGGCTTGACGGAATCGTCAACAGAGTTCTCCTCGACGGCATAATCATCATCATCTGGATCGCGCTTCCGGCCTCCTTTGCGACGGCCGGAAGCGAGCACGCGGACTGCAGCGGCTGCCAAAACGGCAGCGACGACGGGGCCCAGGGTGTTGAGACCTCCCATGGGAGCTTATGGCGCTGGGCCAAACTGCCTCTCGTGACCTCTCTTCTTCTTCGTCGTCTCTCTCACTCGCGCATGCGAGTAGGCTGTCTTTCTACTTAAGCTCGAGGAAGCGAGAGGTTAAAAAACGATCCAATCGTCACAAATTCATTGGTTTGCAATGGCCAACGTTCTGTGCTATGGTCGTGTCGTGCATGCGAGAAATTCCTAAGATATAATAAAAATACCGTGTGAACGCAACCGTTATTATGATCGTTTCAAATCGAGAACTTGGAAAATGGCAAATGTTTAAGCGTTATGCTCTTTTACATGCGGATAGATATTTTGAATGCCTCTCCCGGGGATGCGGCGCAGTGTTCGGGGTTTGAACTCGCACACCCATGTAACTCAACCCACACCCAAACAACTGTGCCACAACCCCATTTGCAAACATTATCATTTTATAAACATAAAAACTTTAGAAACAATAACACGCTTGAGGCATGTGGGCGTGTACATGGGTACTTAAGTTTCAACCCATGGATACATGCCTTTGACGCATCCCTCAAAGTTCAAGCCTCCTCCAAATAAAAGAAGTATTAAAATACGAGCACAAAAGGAAGAGAAATATTGGTAAAACAATTGAATGCAAAATTTCAAAAGAAACAAAACAGTCGTTCATCACCTCTATATGTACTAGCACTCACCGGTAAGTGTAATGATTACTATTTCTAAAATATTGTTAAAATAGTTAAAGATCTAAGCAAAAACCCAAAAACATTTCAACAATAAGCATTACATGTGAGAATAATGATTACTACTTTTTAACATATTTATATAATAACTAAGAAATCTATTCAAAATATCACAAGTAAATTGAGAAATTTAATTTAAAAACATTGAATGAAAAATGAAGTGAATAAGAATATAAATTAATATAATCTACTTGTAAAAGAATTCAATGGAAAAGCCTTGTTTGAAAGAGCAATCATTACCATTTTATTTTACAAACTCGTGCAAAAACCCACAAAACAAGGACCTAAAAATGTTAAAAGATATTAATACCTAACGACCAACCAAATATTGCCATGCAAACATTCAAACTCTCCATCGATACCAATGACTTTGGCTTGTTTAGATGTATGTTGCACCCATGCCGTACCTTTTTGTGGGACTAAAAATGTATGGGGTCTTTCTCAGAATGCTTATAGGCGGTAGCCCAAGGTGATAGAAATAGGCATGCCCTAACCTAAGCATTGCAAACCTATTAATTAGACATAAGTGCTTGAGGAAAGTTACATCCATGCCGTACCTTTTGTGGGACTAAAAATGTATGGGGTCTTTCTCAGAATGCTTATAGGCCTACCCAAGGTGATAGAAATAGACATGCCCTAACCTAAGCATTGCAAACCTTTTTATTAGACATAAGTGCTTGAGGAAAGTTACATCCATTGTAGTCGATGTATGCTTAATTATTGTTGCATAACATTGCAATATCTTCAGCAAGTAATTAGAAACATGGTATTCCCTTTCATTATTTGGATCTTAAGTATAATTTTTTGCTCAAATATGCACAATTGAGTTAATAGTTATGGGTTAGTGGAAACTTATGGGCTAGTGGGAACTTATTAGACCATCTTGCAAAACAAATGATTGTAGCCAAATTTTTCTCTTCATTGTCTCTTTGTCTATTCATGTTGATATTGGGTCCTAAACTAGGTTTGAGTATGTGGAGAAAAATATTACTTTGTGGTGATAAAAGTAGCAACTATGACTTAATGGAAACTAATAATTGAGATCATCCTAATAAAGATATTATCATAATTTGAGAAATTGCTCATGCATATCTACTATCTTTCTTCCTACAAAATGTGCTTATATATATGATATAAAACATTTGAATCTAAAAGCTTTTTTAAAGAGGTAAAACATTGCAATAAATATATGCAGGATGACAAGTTAAAAAGCTAGGGGCTTATTAGCTCTCAAGCATTCTACCTTTTTAATGCAAATGTAAAATTATTTATATATAGGTTTTGTAGAAACAATAATCTATAGTAGCAACACATTCAAAAGCCATAAGAAATACACATTTAGTATATTAAGTGAAGCACTTTGATTGGTGCTTTAATAAGGATGAAAGAGAATGTACTTCCCACTAGACATGTGACACTTGTTGCTGAATGCAAACCCCCAATATCCTCATTCAAATTGGAGATGGAGCATGCAATAATGCAACTATTGTAGAGAAGGTGAATAAGACTCCATAGAAGGCTCTAAACGGGTGATGTTGGCTCAATGGAGATGGACTCCGTAGCTATCATTCGTGCGGATCAAATCAATATGGCAACAATGGAGGAAGGGTTTAGAACAAACCTTAGAATCTATAATGCAAAGAAGAAGTAAGCATCGTGTAAACCATAATGTGTTGTGTAACCAAATGGTATTCTCTCTCAAACAACTTAAACAAGGTTGCTCATTGCCCTAGTATCAGTCTTTATATCAATTCTCTAAGCAAGGTGCTTGACAAAAGCAAGTTCATGAGATGGTTTGAGCAACCTTTCAAGGCAAGTCAACATTGTATCAATACCACTTTGTTGGAAAGGGATTTTTATGCATACTCTTCAGCTCACTAGTAAAGTGTGATTTCACGTTGGGTAGCATTCTTGGCTACTCTAAAAACCTAATGCATAACTATTTCTTAGTTGATAAACTTTGAAGCTGAAGGCATCTTATTATCAGGATGCCCCCTATATGGATTCATTTTCCCTCTCTACCAATTCCCAAGTCTCCCACTAGATGAGTAGGCCATTGCATGCCTATGTGGCTACATCATACTCTACCTCAATGGTAGATAAAGCTATACATGGCTAAATTGAGAGATCCACAAGACTACACCATTTATGAAAGTGAAAACAAAACCATAGTAGAGCTCTTAAAGTCTACACCTCTTGCAAAATTAGCATTTACATATCCAAGAATAAATACATTCTTTCTTCAAAATCATATGCACATAGACCTAGTGTGCTCAAGTAACTCATGATACTCTTTACTGCCTCCCAATGCTTCTTGCCAAGGTTTGCCATATACCTACTAACCACTCCCACTTCATAAGTAGTATTTGAGCATGTAGCAACCATGCGTACATCAAGCCACCAACTACAAATATATAAGGAGCCTTGGCCATTTCAACCTTTTGCTCATTTGACTTGGGGATGTCCTCTTGGCTAAGTTTTGAATATGAAGGCAATGAAACACTGATAGCCTTCCCCTGTCCATATTAAAATGCTCCAATACCTTCCCAACGTATTCCTTCTTATACACATGTAATATAATTTTGCCTCAATCTCTTTTCAGCTTGCATAAATTCTATAAAAAAGTGAGCATAAACTAGTGTGGTACATACTTTAAGATAAAAAATCATTCAAAACATGTGTAATCCCAAGTCAAAAGTAATCAAGGGACCTCCAAGTGTGAGTTGTTATCAAAACGTCTTGTCCAAACTAAAACTTTTTTGCTCTGTGTAACATAGAGAATTAAAATTTGTATAAGATTAACTTTGAAAGATAGAGCCCGAGTGGAAGCACACAAGCACGGCGGATAGAGCAAGAGAGCCAGAGAGAGAGAGAGAAACACCATATATGGAAGCTCCAATAGTCACAATCTATGTGACGGGTCTTCCCTGATTCAATAGTCACTAAAAAATAAAGAATAAAATGACAATGATAGGTGCTTGCTACGTGTAGAATATATGTCTGTAGTCAAGGTGTGTGAAGTAAATACAGGGTAGCATAGACATAGGTATCTTTAACCCCAACAAACTACCACTTAAAGGTAAATGTGCCTCTAGAGAGAACAAGAAAAAGTAATAAGGTACAAATGTACATAAAGAACAATAGGATGAGGAATAAACGTCATCTCATCCTACACCCATCGTCTTCCTGAGGAAGGCAAAATGTTCTGTTGAGAGACTTTTAGTGAGTAGATATGCAAGATTCTCATCAATCAAGATCTTGATAAGCTCAATAGACTAGTTCTCTACCACCTCATTAATAAAGTGATAGTGCACCTCAATATGCTTTGTCTTCAGGGTTCTTTGCACTTGAATAGCATCTCATACAATCCGAATGCAGTGAAGGAGTAATAGTAATACAAGGTTTGTCATCATAGATGGCTTAACCATAAGGCCTCCTTGCAAGCCTTTGTGGCTGCAACATACTCTGCCTCAATAGTAGATAAGGCCATGTATTTTTGCACATAATACCTCCAACAAAAGTGAAGGCATATCCACAGGTGGACTTCTTAGTATCTACATGTATTGCATAGTCAGAGTCAGT
Organism: Lygodium microphyllum; assembly: GCF_053477565.2. Classification (NCBI taxonomy): domain Eukaryota; kingdom Viridiplantae; phylum Streptophyta; class Polypodiopsida; order Schizaeales; family Lygodiaceae; genus Lygodium; species Lygodium microphyllum. Next base: position 44,542,855 of record NC_141141.1, on the reverse strand, counting down.
GTAACCCACGACTATAGCATCATGACCACCATAGCAAATGCTCATATTTGCAATGCCTTTCAGGTACCTCATAATACCCTTCATGGCATCCCATTGTCACAGCTAAGGGGTAGCCATATAGCATGCCATAACTCGCACTACAAATGCTATGTCTAGATGAGTGGCTATCATGGCATATATCAAATTGCCCACTGCACATGCATAAGGGATCTTGATTATCTTAGTCTTTTACTCATCTAACTAGGGATACTGACTAGGGATAATCTACCTAATTGACCTTTAGATGGGAAGGTAATGGATAGCCAATAGGCTTAATATCCTGTATATGGAAGTACTTAAGGACCTTCTATATGTACTCCTTTTGTGACAAGTAAAGGAGCCCCTTAGAGCGATTGTGTATGATGTGCATCTCAAGAATATGTGAGACTTGCTTCATGTCCTTCATCTCAAAGCTCTTCTTGAGCTAATTTTCCAAAGCTTCTAGCTCATCATGAGCTCTCCTAGGAATCAACAACATGTCATCCACATAAAGTACTAAGATAATAAGATTGCCATCATGAGCCTTCTTCGTGTAGAGGCAGGGATCCATATCACTGCAGGAGTAAGATTGGACCGCATAAATGCATCAAACTTATAATACCATTCTCTATATACCTTCTTAAGACCATAAAGGCTCTTTCTCAGCTTGCACACTAGATATTCTCTACCCTTTCTCTAAAAGCCCCTAGGTTGCTACATATAAATATCATCATGCAAGTTCCCATGTAAGAAAGCCATCTCAATATCCATATGATAGAGATCCAAAACTAATTGAGCAACTAAGGCGAATACTATGCATAGGGTAGTCATCTTAACTACAGGAGAAAAGAGCTCATCAAAGGCAACACCATGCTTTTGATTAAAAGCCTTAGTAACCAATCTGGCCTTATATATTGGATTGGTGCATCTAGGGGTACTCTTCAACTTGTACACCCACTTGCATGGCAATGCATGTTTTTCATTAGGCAAAGGAACCAAATCCTATGTATGTGTTTTTTTCAACGAGTCGTACTTTGACTGCATGGCCCCCTCCCCAAAGTAACTATCACCTCTATGCATGGCCTCCTCATTAGTAAGAGGCTCACTAGAATCTATCACCATAACATAGTCCATGGGGGGCAAAAACTGATCAGGCTAATGTCTTTCTCTAGTAAACCATCTCAAAATAGGTTGTGGAACCTGTACATCCTATCCAATATCATGATCATACACTAGTGGAACATCAATGTAGGTTATCTAGTTGTTTTATGATAATAAGAGGCTCCTCCTAAAATATCACCTTGCGTATATCAACTATGTACTCAAGCTACTTATGTATCTTCCCCTCATGGAAAACAACAACATGGCTATGGATGACCTTCTTAGCTTGTGGACCCTATAGGTGATAACCCATCTCACTTGCATCCTCATAACCAAGAAATATGTATTTCATTGATTTAAGATCCAACTTATTATGTTTGTCCTTGGAAACATGGCAAAAAGCCTTGCATCCAAAGATATGCAAATGAACGTATAACAAAGGTTTTTCAAACCATATCTCTTCTGCAACCTAACAACCAACGGCAGTGCATGGCAATCTATTTATCAAGTGTATGGCCGTAGTAACTACCTCCATCCAAAAATTCTATAATAAGCTTTCCTAATGAAGCATACTTTGGACTCTTTCTTGAATGGTCATATCCATGCACTTGGCAACACCATTTTAGGGTGGGGTGTATGGGGCAGTCAACTGATGCTTAATACCTCTCTCATCATAGAATTACTCGAATGCTATGTAAACATACTCATCTCCATTGGCATAACTTAGGCATTCTATCCTATACCTAGATAGAGAGAAAGCCAACACTAAAAGGTAGATAAGACATTCGATTTATACTTAATAGGATATGCCCAGACCTTATGCAAATAAGCATCAATGAACATAACAAAGTACTTCCACTACCCAATGATTAATAGTGTTGGGGATAAAGGCACCTTTGCCTAGCTGCCTCTGCATTACTACACTAACAATACCCGCACCTTCACACTGCAGGCAGTGGGTGCCCATCATTGTCACTAAATTCTTTATTCTTTTAATGACATTTGAATAAAGGGAAGGCCAGTCACACATTGTGACCGTTGGAGTTCCCACATTGTGTGTGTGTCTCTCTCTTGCTCTTGCTTCTTTGACCATATCTCTTACTCCTGTTCGTGCTTCCACTTTAGGGCTCACCTCCCTTCAACTAGTATCAGAGCCTTCTTCTTCACAAGCTCAAGCTTGGTTGCACACTCTCAACTTCCATTCGAATACCTACAATAGTTAGCTCTTTGTCAGCAACCATAGCCACTCCGTTCGAGCTTCCTATCGGTTGAATTCTTCTTGGGCACTCTTTGAACCTTCTTGAGTAAGTTGAAATAGCTCCCATAGCCCTCACCTTGTTGATGTAGCATCACGTTGGTAGGTGAATTGGGTAGTCGGCCTCTAACAACCCCCAAGACAACACCACATGATAAAGACCGAGGATCTCACCTCAACAAAACCCACGAGATGGCACCACTGAACATATCATTAAAAATTCTTGATCACTCACTCCTCACTGAAACTTCAACTCAACACTTAAATAGTTCAAACCTTCAAGCTCAAATTTTACCACTTTAAGAGAGAATCTGAAACTGAAACAACCATGGTAGAGACTCTCACAACACGAGCTTTCAGATTCACACAACTCCTATTTTTAAGGGATGACAACCCCACGTAGCAAACTGCTCCACAAAGTGTGATTGCTTCAAGCAATGCAAAATCAGTTTGTAGACCCTCTCTATTCTTCTTTCCTCAGAGCACACATAAATACAAACCAAATACATGGGGAACCAAAGCTTTACCTGGCAAGTTTTTATGCCCATTCAACGGCTACGAGCCTTTCACTATTGAAGACATTCCATTACTGTATCCAAAACAGAGCTTGCACTGATATAGGAATGGATAATTATGATGACTTTCATGGGGAACTGAGTTGGTGACGTAGATGTTGCTAAATTCACATGTTTCCTTGTAGAGCATAGAAATTGCCTCATGAAGCATTACACAGAACAATTCATAACTTTCTAACCAGACATCGGATCGCCAAGCTTTAAAAAGGAAATTTATAGCTCTCTTTCCAATCTATAATTCTTCAAAACAACTCAAAATCAAATTCCTCAATCTGTTTCCCTGAAATAGCTTGCACAATCTGCAGTCATAAATGCATACTCTATACATCAAACACAACTACTTTGTTCCAAAAGTACAATCTTGCATTGATGAAGAGTCATGAGAGCTTCAAACTTTACAAACTCTGATCTATTATTTTCTTGGCTGCAAATTATTTCATATCTCAAACCCGTGCATTCAACACTTGCTCATAATACATATTCCGTGCCTCAAACCCAGTTTCAAATGTAGAGACCCTTCACCTCCATTCTTCTCTACTAATGGGAAGCCTCACTCAACAACTAACAAACATCACTTTCATCATGAAGAGGAACAGCCCTTTGCTGTCTTTCACTCATATCTATACACTAGAACCCATCTACAAACTCTCTGCCCCCCACAAAGCAGTAGAAGAAAACAAGACAAAAGGAAGACTCTTACTACCATCATCTGAGAGCTGAGAACTTGCATCAGCCCATTAACTTCAATAGCCTTGCCATCCTGCTCCACAGCTCCAATTACTTCAGCTTCACGGTCTCTTCCTTCTAACAATTTGTTCTTCTTCTTTTGAGCTTCAAATTTCTCCCTTCTTCAACCTACAAGATTCTTCTTCTCCTCTCTCTCTCTCTCTCTCTCTCTCTCTCTCTCTCTCTCTCTCTCTCTCTCTCTCTCTCTCTCTCTCTCTCTCTCTCTCTCTCTCTCTCTCTCTCTCTCTGTGTGATTGTCTTGTGTCGAACACTTCTCTTCTTTTTTTCCCAAAAAAAAACTACTCACGTTTTCGTTTTTTCCCTTGATTTTTCAAGTTACCCCTTGCTTCCCCTTAATTTTTAGATGGCAAACATGCCCCTGGCAATGTAAAATTCCACTCGGGGACTCAAAATCGGAAATGAGAACACACTTTCTTCTCTTCCTGTATGAAGCATGTGTCTCAAAACTAAAATATCTCAACCACGTGTCGAACATGCATGATACCACTTGGGATTTCCATTTATCAACCTGACTCCCGCTATGGGTAAGTGTTAGAAAGACAGAAAATGATATTTGCATGTGTTATTCCACTTGACTTCATGAAGCATCATGTCCTCGATCGCTCATTTTCACTCACCATGATTAGCCGTCCCCTTGGTTTGGAACATAAAGTGTGAACAAACCTTTATTAAAAGCTTCAAAAACATCTGACAAAGACAAACACATTTTTCTAAAAATCTGCTTCATAGAGCATAGCACAGAACATCTCATAACTTTCTAATCAAATCTTGGATCACCAAGCTTCAAAAATAAAATTTGTAGCTCTCTTTCCAATCTATAACTCTTTAGAATAACTTAGAGTTAAATTCCCTAATCTGCTGCCCTGAAACAGCTCTGCACAGTTTGCAGTCCTAGATTCCTACATGCAGTCTACTTCAGACATTGACTTTCCAGAGACCATACCTCTCACATTCTTGCTCCGATCAACACCAAACTTGACAGAGGCCTTTAGTAGGTGTCAAAGCACACTTTAAATATACTATCCATTATTTACAAGCATCTGATCAACACCAGATTTTAGAAAACTGAATCTGCCCCAAATAATAAATTGGAAGTAACCTACTTTATGTATAGTATGTAAATTACTTACATCCCCTTGAGTTACAGGATTCTGTAAATATATTTCTTTAGAGGGAACCCGTTGATTCTACTGTTGTGAATAGTCCCATCTAAATCTTGTAGCAAGTAAGTGCCATTTTCAAACTTCTTCTTGATGAGGAAAGGTCCTTCCCATCTAACTCGAAACTTGGTTTGAAAAATAGAGTCCAAGCTACTGTCATATCTCATAACCAGCATTCCCTCTACAAGATCCTTCTTTTTCAATTGTGTATTAAACCATTCCCTTCTCTTCACAATCTATTTTTCATAACAATTCATTGCTTGTTGCCTATCCAATTGTAGGGTATGCAAGTACAGTCCTCTATCAATTCCCAATTTTGTTTGATCTAACTTATGCTTTCTTACAAACTCCATTGTAGGGAACATGACATTCATAGGTAATAAAGCATCTTGACCATATACTAACTAAAAAGGGGTGAATCTTGTACGTGTCCTCTACATTGTTCAACAAGCCCACAAAGCTTGATGTAGATAATTGTCCCAATCTTTAGGATGATCTTCTACCAGCTTAAAGAGAATCTTCTGTTACGTTCCGTTAAATGCTTCCACTAGTCCATTGCACTGAGGGTAATAAGGAGTAGCAAATCTGTGTTTCAAATCTAGTTTCCCTGTTAATTCTCTCAATAGCTTATTTTCGAAGCTAGGGCCTTGATTTGTCACTATTTCTAGTGGTATTCCAAATCTGCAGCATTGATAGACCCGTAATGTCTCAAGTACAACCTCATTACCAATAGCCAATAACCATTCCTTAAAAGTGGTAAAAATTATATATATATCCATAAAATTTTAGCCCATCAAATCCTCCATAGCTCATAACAGAGAAGAAAGTTTCAGCCAATATAGATCACTATGTGTGGCCTACCCCATCACCAAAAATTACTCATATACCATGACTCAAGATGAGGTTGTAATACATTTGGAGGAATGAATATCATCTCTAGAATCTCAAATATGGTTTCTCCATATGCAAAAGTATCCCAATCCTAAGGTCACTTGATACCTCAAGTTAAAAATACCTCAAAAGCAAGCTACTTCCTCATCTCCAATTTCCTATGAACATAGTGTGTATACTAGAGTTAGTGTAAAATAATCAATAACAGTACGTTCAAACAGATATAGTTAATTAATACCTTTTATCCATTGACCACTTAATTTTAAAACAATGGCTCTGATACCACATGTGAGGTGTCTCCTCCACCATAAATCCTAGAAGAGTCCTTTAGTAGTCAACCAAAATTTGTATCCATACACAACACCACCCAATACCCTTGAAGGAAACATCAGGCTTAGTTGGACATGGGAATGCCAATTCTACTTCATAGGGAAAGGGTGGATATGTTACCACTAAATAGGAGTCTAGCACCCACCTAAGAGAGATTACTTTGTAATCAATCAAAGGCGAGATCAAGATTAACACTACACTTGATTCAAAGAGTGAGAGATGGGGAGAGTGTAACTCGATTTCCCTATCCATAAGGTAAAAACTTCGTAAAATGATATTAAACTTGGTAACTAGTCCTACCAAATTAGGGAGGATCATGAATCAAATAACTCTATTTAAAGTTGAAAATTACGGGACTTATCGAGTCCACCCAGCCACAAGGTTCAATTAGAGGCCTCCCACTTTCCTCGATTGGGTTTGCTTTAGTTTTCTAATTAGGTAAAGCATACTACCATGCTATTTCGATACATAAAAGTAGCTTCCTTTTATTGTAATATTAAATAAAGTTCATTAAACTCAATCTTTAGCACATGGAAAAACAATTCAAAAATCAATACTTTAGTTCATGATAAAATAACCCAAAACATGACTCTATACAGTGGTACAAAAACCATGTCTCCTCAAAGAATACACTGTTTAGTCTAGGACAGGACCTTCCAATCCTCAAGATTGGATTGGATGTGATTGCATTACTTCTATAGACAACATGGAATTGATTGGCCCTTTGTCTTATATTATCACTCCATCCTTTTCCCTCTTAGGCACTTAAGTGATCGAAAAAGCAAAAGCACTTGCCTCCCTCAAGAGCGTAGGACCCCCACTCATAAGTGAGATTTCCAACACTTGTAAAATGCTAAGAAATGTTAGATTAGGGATCCCAATATCTTCAATCACTCTCTTCCACAACTCATTTGTCTATTAATGGAATCATAAGATGATATATTTTCAATACTTCTCAAAAACAAAAGTAGCCGTAACTATAGAAATATTATTTTTAGAGTACTTTTAATATGTGTGATGCATCAAAACCACCCTTTTCATCATGTGTTCTTTTTCTAAGAAGTAAACAAGAGATTCTAAGATATTTCAACATTTTTCAACTATATCCTCAAGTAAATTATATTGAAATTCAAATTTAAGAAGAAAAGATTCATCTTACATACTTTTTCTACCATATCGAGGTTATTCTTTCAATTAGTATAAAATATGTATGAGTAACTATAAAAATAATTTAAAATATTTAAAAATTTATTTTATTGTAGAAAGCCAAAAACAACATTTAACTATTATACCAAATCTTATTATTATCACTTGGTTAGCCATTATTATTGTGGGTTATCCTAGAGAGTTGTGCAACAACAAGTTCATGAGAAAAAGGATGCTCACTTTATTCCTAGCAGCCACTACTCTCGTATGCACTGGGCAAGAGTTACAGCTAAAACTGTTGTGAAGGTAGGTGAGTGGGAGATGCCATGTATTGATCTCTTAGACCATGGGTTCGAAATTATTGTAATGTCACATAGACTGTATGAGAATGGTGGATGGATAGTGGATGTGGATCCTGGTGGTTGGTATATGCAGGCTACAAACCACTCATTAGGGGAGCTCTATGGTGCATGCCCAAGTATTCTAATGACTATTCGAGATGTTCAAGATGAATATCACTTCTTTGTCTAAGATTCATGTAGTTATCCAATTATCTTGGAGTAGCCATACATTATGGAATCAAGGATGGAAACTAAGGTGATTGATGATGGTTCTTCTTATACCCATGTGTGGAGCAAAGATGGTAGAAGGGTAGTTCAATTTTTAACTGTATGTGTCAATCATCCCCTAATTGAGATACGCTTAGAGATTATCTAGTTCCATCTAATGCTAGAGAGTTCAAGGGTTTTTGGTAGTGCTACTTAGAATTGCCTTCAAGAAAATGAAAAATTGTCTTTATGGCTGGTTTTTAGAAACGGACAATGAGCAGTGCAGGTACATTCAAGGGTATTGTAGCCATGTGCAGGGTTGAAAAGGGTTATGTATATCAAGCTAAAAAAGAGTTGAAGAAATATGGTATTTGGATTGTAGATGACCATATTTTCGAGCTATTTGCAAGGCTGAATTTTATTGATACATTGGATAAAATTATTGCAGTAATTAATGTTGAAAACATGGCTAAAAAGCATATCGTTCATGTATATACTCTGGAGATATTTGATGTCATAAGTGAATTTGCTAAACAAGAATGTAAAAGGCTACAAAAGAGGGCTGAAGCATTGGTGAAAACAAAATATAAAATGGTCAATAGAAAGGCTAAGCCCATAGCTTTGCCTTTACCCCCCTGATAGTGATGGACTAAATGAGATAGTATCTAAATAGCCAAGTCTTTGCGATCTGAATGGTATAGGGCATAAATTTATTGCAAAAACATTGAAAGAGCTGAAGGTTGGATATAATGGGTTGTTCTTGCTAGCAGAAAGGGATTATTTTATGCAGATGTTAGCAAAGCATGGAAAGGCTTTTGCATTTCAGTCTGTGAAATTGGCTGCACGGATCTGATTATTGTGGCTCCATTGGTGATATTTATAGTGCTCCATATTCCATGGAATCTTAAACTGATTTCTATGCCTCGTTCATACTTTCCTTAGTTGATGGAGCTCTTAAATGAGAAAATTAGGATGAAGATTTTGGATCCATCTTCAGCTCCATACTCTAATCATTAGCTTATAGTCCCAAAGAAGAATGGGTCATTACGGTTTATATAGGATATGTAGCTAGTTAATAAGATCATGATAAGGAATGTAGGTGCAGGACCTATTGTAGATGAGTTTGCAAAAGATTTGACAAAGCTATTTATTCCATCATGGGGGATTTATACTTTGGCTACGATCAATTTTAGCTTGCCTTAGAGATTCAAGATATCACTACTATGAAAACACCACTTGGTTTGGTGTGCATGTGTGCTCCTCAACAGGGGGTGACTAACTCAATTGCCCATATGATGAATGCGATGCATAAGGACTTGAGAGACTATATCCCACAACTCACGATGCCCTTTCTTGATGATGTCTCTATTAAGGGCTATGAAGTGCAGAAAAAGAATGAGGAGTTGGATAAGAAGGGTTGCATGATGTTCATTTGGCTGACCACATAACTAATTGTGAGAAGATTTGGACTCAGTTAGAGGAAGTGCATCTCACTCCATTGGTTGCAGAATCAGTCTTTGGTGTTGAGGGGGTGCTAATTGTAGTCCATATGTATGGCCTCTATAGCCAAAAGCCTTCACCAATTAAGATTGATGCAATTAGCATGATGTAGGAGATATACTTCAATGTATTAGAAGCCAATAGATTTGTAGGTACATGCATCTTTTATTTGATATGGATCCCTCATTTTGTGAATGTGATTGAAAGCCTTTATCAATTATTAAGGAAGGGGCAAAAGTCTCATTTGGAAAGCAACATACAAGGGCTATTTAAAGCTAAAGAAGTTTCCAAATTCTACATCATCCTTGAAGAAGGTGGATTATTTAGATGGAAGGCCTATCATCCTCATTGTCAATACGAGTCCTATTGGTATTGGATGGGCAGTGGGACAAGATGATATTGAAGAGAATACATATGCTATTAGATTCAAAGCAAAGGTATTGAACAAGAGGCAATGAAGGTATGTGCAAGTAAAGAAGGAGCTTTGGGGAGTTGTTACAACTCTTAAATGTCATAAATAGTATTTTATGGGTGCTCATGTAGTGGTGGAGACAGGCTGTCTACCATTATTAGGCATGATAACCAATTGTACTACTCCTAAAATTGCCATGTTGCATTTGATAGCTTATATTAAGTCACTCAACCATAATTTATAACATATTAGAGGGAGGAACAACCCATCGGTTGATATGTTATCACGAGCATGCTATGAAGATGAAGGTGACATGATGGACGAGGATGAAGAGGAGGAGTTTCTTGCTAAGAATGATGAAATTATAGCAGGGGATGGTTATATTGCTATTGTATATGCAAGTATAGGTGTCTTAAATGCTACTACAACTATCATAAATGCTAAAAAGTAATAAATTTAGTAAGTATAGTAGGTACACTATCTGGGAATGTTACTATTGCAAAGGACTCAACAGCAAAGTTTTTAGCCATGGGAAAAGTAGGTACAACAAGAAGAAAACATTGTAGGTGTTATGTTTCAGCTATGGAGGTGTTTTTGGAAGAGGAATATGAAGGGGAATTGCTCAGAATAGGGCAATATCTCATCACTCTTTCCAAGAGGAAAGAATGGACAATAGAGGAGTTCAAGAGGATCAAGAGCTACATATGGTTTCTTCTTGAAGGATGGATATTTATGGAATCGTGCTAAGAAGAAGAGGGGAGCTCCACTACAAGTTCTTGGAGATTGAGCCACATAGGTATAGGTTATGCGGGAGTTCCACAAAAGCTTGTGGATTGGTCATAGAGGTGTGTGGGGCACCTTTGAGAAAATTAAAGAAAGATATTGGTGGTAGGAGATGTATACCAACATTGCTCCCTTTGTGGAATCTTGTGCTACTACTTATTAGATGTATTTGTCTTAGTGAGGCATTGGGATCGGTTACAACCGGCTTATTAGTTGTCTCTTCATTTTAGATGGGTAGTGTATTTGGTTACTATGACTACATGTTTATGGCAAATGTGATACCTCGTGCTTGTGCATGAAGACTTGATGGATCAAGTAGAAGGGAAAGCACTTAGAATAAAGACTACTCAAGTAGTGTATACATTTTTCTTGAAAGATATTTTCTATCCGTATGGGTATGTTGTCAAAATCACAGCAGATAAGGGTGAATTGGATGTAGATGAAGTAGGAGAGTTCTTCTCTCACTTGGGGATTAAGTTGGTTCTTACTTCAACCTATAATCCAGAGGGCAATGGTAAAAGTGAATGTGGACATTTGCCTATGATTAAGGCCTTGGCCAAGTCATGTGAAGAGAATATGAAAGAGTGGTCACAACTACTTCCATATGCTTTATGGGCTAATAGAACAACTCATAGTGCTATCATGGGATATATCCCGAGTGAATTGATGTATGGTCAAAAGCCCATTATGCCAATAGAAGAGATGTCTAGTACATGGAGTATAATACCTTGGGAAGAGGGGTTGCATAGAGATGAGAAGTTGCTAGTTTTATGCATAAGACAGTTGGAAAAAAAGCCAAAAAACATTAGGATAGTAGTGGAGAAGTTAAAGACAGCTAGGCTTCAAAATTAAAAATCGTTTGATAATAGACATAAACTCTAGCCAAGAGCCATATACGAAGGTGACCGGGTGCTAATTTATGATAGCAACTTGGAAAATCAGCATAGTGCCAATTGAAAAATGTCTATGGTTTTGTCCATATGTGGTAAGGAAAATATCTGACAATGCTACCAATTTACTTGGTGAATTGGATGGGATAGCATTGTGTATTCCTATAGTTGTTAAATGGATCAAGCTCTTTAAGCGAAGGAAATCCACATCATATGAATTGGATGATGTATTGACTTTGATAGTGTGAAGGAAGAAGAAGAGGATTATAAGGATGTGGATGAGGAAGACTTTGAATCTATTGAACACTAATACTCTGGTATATACCAAAGGATGTGTAGGTTCGGAGACCCAACTAAACAAAATGACTATAAGCGACTGTAGTGGATAGGTAGGGCAGATTTGAAGATGTTGAAAAATATTTTAATTAGTAGTGTATTAATTGTGATCGATGCATCTAAAATGGGATTTAATACTTGGGAAGGCCTCTACAAAGTTTGGTTGACATCTAGGATCATATGCAAAAGTTACACGGTTGGAAAGGGTGATGTCTGTGCAAGACTACATGCTGTAAAGAACATTGCATGCTATGCAAAAAAAGGGGGGGGGGGGGGGGGGGGGGGGACTAGTACCTTCAAAATTTGGTCCTATTGTCCTAGAAAAGTTGTAGACTACGATTAGGCTACATTTTTTTTAAAAAGCTTGGCAGTTTGAGTTACGATTTGAAAGATACAAGCAATTTTCTGTAGGGGCTCCTATAGGATAGATTTCGAGTCAGTGATGGATGCAATCTATTGTATGTGACATATGCTTTGCCAAAGTTGCATAAAGCTGGCATGTGGATACTCAAAAAAGGGAAGAGGATTAGAATATGCAAAAAAGAAAAGAAAAGTTGATGAGGTCTCTCCACTGGTGAGCTTGGTAAAAAATGAGCATATTGATAGAGATGAGGAAGACAAAGTGTCAGACATTGAAGATGCAGCTAAAGATGAGTTGACATGTAAAATTGGGATGCCAAGTGGATTTATAGATATTGAAATGTTACAAGAGCTATTATTGCCAAAGATAGATTCTCAGGAATACGTGCAAGCTGGGATGTTTACACTCTTGATGCCTTATGATTTGGGTGAGAGTAGTTGGACTTGCAACATAAAGATGACAAGTATTTAGGTTTTTGATCCCAGTGGGTTACCTATGTGGCACCTCTAGAGGACATATAGGTTTGGAGGGGGTAGATGTCATGGAATTTTTTACACAGAGTGTGAAAGTGAGATCTCCTTTGTCTTGTGGAAGATTTCATGCTTTGTCTACAAAATGGTAAGCGACTAACTTCTTAGTCAATGGAATTCTCTAACTTGCTCATTGTCATGATAATAGGAGTTAGTCAAGTGGAGTCTTGGGAGTTAATGACCATGTGACTTTGAGTAGTGATTAGTAGTCACTTAAGTGACTTGTTTTGTGGACTATGTAGTGGACAATGAAACATGAGATCAAGAAATCCATTTAGCATAAATTTAGAGGCACCAACAAGACTGATTGGGTAGCTGCTATCCAATGTGGCCACAAAGGTGAAGGTGATTGCATGCTAACTAGGAGAGGACACAAGGGAAAGGTGGGAGGAAGAGACAAGGAAAGTAAGTGGGCTAGAGGCTCATGCATTGGAGAGGAGAGAGGAGAGTATTGGAACTATTTTTGAATAGGGAAAAATAGGGGAAGAGAAGGCAACAAGTTGTCCTTGAATATCTTCATGTCTTACAATGTCTTTGAGGCAATTTCTCACTTGATTCTTAGTCCTAAATATCAAGGGAGCCTTCCTTGATCATCAAAGAGGAGTTTTGATGGGTTTATTCTCTTCATATAGACTATTTTGGACTGTGAATAATGGGCAAGAACAAGTCAACAAGCTAAAAATGGAGATTTGATGCTCAAATAGGGCTTCTATTGAGTTCCGCAGGTCGATTCTTGATCTCTACCTCTTTGGTAGACATAGTATAGACGATAAAGATAGAGTTTCTCTTAGGTTATCTATACCATGTTTTACTACTATAATAAAACTATAATTACATAGTTGAAGTGCTTCTAAATGCCCATAAAGGGTATTTACAAGGATTTATACATTCCAATTCATGTGTCTTATCTATGATGGTGCCACCTATCATGTTCCATCAAAAAATTGATATATGCATAAGATTTTGAGGTATTACCTACAACTTTTGGATTATGTTCAACACAGAGTATTCATGCATTAGTGTATACTAAGCCATAGTCTTGGGCTATCATCCCATGTTTGTGCCTTTGCCTTGGGCATATCTATCAAATCTATTAGATGTATTGCAAATTGATTGCTCTACTAAGCTATACGAAATGAAGTCACTTGGTTTCACCTCTATTAGTCTTCATTAAATATTCCAAATTCTAAAGTCTCTTTCTTTCATATTGTTCCATCTCTCAATATCCCTACACCCTTCTATCTGTTACCCTAACTATACACCTCAACCCTACACACTCTGATAGCATACCTACATGTCACACAAATGGTCAAATGTGCACAAGGCAGTGAAGAGTTGCATACCAAAGCCCAAGTGGTTGGACCAATAGGATTGGAGGAGACTCAAAGACGAGGCTGTAGACTCTCCAAGGCGATGGTGACAATAGAGCAAGAGGTAGCAATGGTATCATAGGAGTCATGCACCATCTCAAGGGAGGCATCAAGGGCATAGTTAGAGGCTGGAGTCATGCACTATCTTGAGAGTGGCAATCATAGGACTTACTTGGAGGACTTCATAAGTTCTCTATTAGTTATGCTCACTTTCTTATTTTATATATTGCTTGCACTAATAATCTTATTTATAACAATGCTAGTTTATCTTTTTTGATGTAGCACTCAATCACAAATCACAACCCATGGGTTTGGAGACTTCATATGCACAAACATGGTCTTACTAGACTCATCGATAGATTATATGCTTGTGGTTTTTTGGTAAGTCATGCCTCTTTCATGTTTCCAATTTTTAGTTTTTAAGATGCATTGTGTACTCTAGATTGATCTTTGGTTGTTTATCTTGTAGAGTCCTTTCGACAATCCATTGTATCAAGACAAGCTCTTGGACGATGAGATGAGTTGTAGTAGTTGCTTGGATTCATGGAGCACCCACCCCTCCATTTTTTGGCCCTATGATCCATGCAGACTCTTTCTATGTAGCTTTCTTTAGATACATTTCTCATTCTTTGTATGGACTTGCATTTTGCGATATTTATGGATAGATTTTTTTGTTTTGGTTCCTCCTCCCTATCAGTCCATGTAGTTCTATAAAATGCCATCTTGATCTTGTACTTATTTGGAAATTGAATCGATGAACTCCTTCTTCCTAGTAAATCATGATGTATGTTTTTGGATAACAATTGTATATTCAATTTGTGAATTCCATACCTTGCCCCAATTTTTTTAAAAATCTACAACTATCGCTATATGCATCGCAAAATAAACTTGCAAATGTTGCTATTTGCATGGCAAAATGCTCTGCAACCATCACTATTTGCGTTGCTATATAGCAACGGATCTATAGAGATGCATATACCGACATTTTTAGCAATGACAGGGGCAATTCTTTTGCATAAATAATTCCATCACTTTGAATGTCGATATGGGGCCTATGTATTATAGTGACCTTCAAGGGTCTCCCTTCTTCATTGTGACCTTGCTCCATCGAGT
This sequence comes from Lygodium microphyllum, assembly GCF_053477565.2. NCBI lineage: Eukaryota > Viridiplantae > Streptophyta > Polypodiopsida > Schizaeales > Lygodiaceae > Lygodium > Lygodium microphyllum. The sequence goes on along the minus strand of NC_141141.1, from coordinate 44,527,789 downwards.
CAATCTATAGATTAGCAGTAAAGTAGAAAAAGCAAACTAATAAATAGGCATACCCTCATGTCTGTAGAAACAATAGAGCTTGACAATAACATATCTCAAAGTGTAAGGGTATGGTATAATAAGAAATCCTATCATAGGCAAATGATCTTAAGCACCATCAAAGAAACATATTCATTGCTATATCTTTGCAAATTGAGCATGCAATCCTATCCACTATGCATATACTTGGAGAATTGAATGTAGCTTCATCCAACCAATGCATTTGTAGATTTTTTTGAAGATTCCTAACATCTATACCCATCAACTTGCCTCACACACTTCTTCAAAACTAGAGATCAAATCCCCTTCTTTTGATCATTCATCCATCATTTCACAAATTGCTCTAATCCTATCTTCTTTACCATAGTTTAGTATCTCCACCTTCTAATCTTGCTCCTAAAAACTCATCCAACATCTTATAAAGAACGCATGCTCGATCTCTTTTTGACATCCATATGGGGATTGACCCACGAAGAATGGTGGGACTCTATCTTCAAACAATACTTCCTACTTACCATTTAGAATCGGTTGATCATGAATGAGGGAAGGTTCATTGTGTAGGAATTACCTTCTCCCCACCTTGTCCATTTATAGTTGTGGCTCTTATTGTTTCTCTCTCTTGGTCATTCCTTCCTACTTAAATATATTCTAGCCCCCACCTCTACCTCTAGTACCAACAACTTCATCCCATCATTCTCTATTCCATGAGCCACCACACAACTCGCTTGTAGATGTAGACTAGAAAGTAACATTTGAGAGAGACATGGAGGAAGCGAGAGAAAAGAGAGCAGATGCTTCACACCACATGCAAAATATTGGGCCTTGGGGTTCTCAAGTTAGAAATGCATGGTGTCTTTGATCAGTCAGCTCTATCTCTAATACCTGAGCCCATTTCTTCACATACTATCCAAAGCACATTAAGGGAAACACAACCTCAAGCTTGTACAAAAGACATGACTAGACTCACTACACTATACAACTCCATTCTCGCGATTGCATGCTCAAGTGTGAAACATATTAAGAGAGTCAACCTATCTAGTTTAGATCAATCTCCTTATGAGACCTTTACTCATCACCACTACGACAAAGGTAGAGGGTATGTGCTCCTTCACACAATGGCTTTCTCTCTCACTATGCATACATATATAAGAAGCTCTCTCTCTCTCTCTCTCTCTCTCTCTCTCTCTCTCTCTCTCTCTCTCTCTCTCTCTCTCTCTCTCTCTCATATAAAGATGAAGGTAAATCGAGTCTATCTTCATCTCTTTTTTTCACATTTTTTTTTTCTTCTTCTTCAAAAATACAAGTGGTAAGGTGTACATATAAGTGGGAACAAGTCCTACTCTAGCAAGGCATATATAATGCGGTTAACTACATAGCTTTACCAAGTGTAGTAGGTATATTTGACTAGTGCATCCATGATTAAGAGTGCTAGCATATCCCATCAGTCACAATGAGGCATATGGATGGAGTTGAAAATCATACGTGCAAGCTTTCTATGTCAATATTCCCCCTCAAGCTCAACCCATTGTTATGTATTCCAAGAAGCTCCTAAAGATATGTAGCTTTCCTGAGACCAATGACTTGGTGAAGATGTTAGCTACTTGCTCATGGGTACCAACATATATATCGAATCAATCTCACAAGCATTCTCTCTCATATGTAATGATAGTGCACTTCGATGTGCTTAGTCCTTGTATGAAATATAGGATTATGCATTCTCATATGTAATGATAGTGCACTTCAATGTGCTTAGTCCTTGTATGAAATATAGGATTATTCACCAACTATATGTTGCTCATTTTGCCACAATTCAATGTGACAACCTTGGGCATATCGTGCCTCAAAATATGAGGTAGCTTACAAAGCCAAGCTACATCACATGCAACATTGTTGCCCCCCCCATACTCTTTCTCTGTGTGCTAGATACAACAACTATTGGTTGCTTCTTACTATTCCAACTCATCACATCATTTCCAAAGCTAAAAACATAACCACTAATAGATTTCCTATCATATGAACATCCTACTCAATTTTTATCTATATATCTAAACACTTAAACTTTAGCTCGATATGCATAAGAGATATCATAATGTAGCATACCTTTTGCATATCATAGAACTTTCCTTGTAGTATCCAAGTGCGACTTTCATGGCACTTGCATAAATTCATGACTTAACAGTCAAACATCATGACACATACCTAGTCTTGTGAGAGTAGCATAAATAAAAATTCCAACAATTTTCCTATACATTGTTGGATCCTCTAACACATGACCCACATCAAGTCTCAACTTTGCATTTTCCTTGATTGGCATGGCTATTGGCTTATATTCTATCATCCCATACTTTGCCAACCTATGTAGCACATTGTCTTTGCAACAACCATATACCATGTGGTGTTCTTATGACTTCAATGCCCAAGAAATACCTCAGCTTGGCCAAGTGTTTAATGTCAAACTCGTGCTTAATCATCTTCTTTACTCTTGCAACCTCTTCAATGTTACTCCTACAATGCTAAGATCATCTATATAGATCACAATTATGACATTACCTATACTTTATCTTCTTCGCATATATTGAATGATAGCTTTGCTAACTTCGAACTCAATACTTTTGAAGAACTTATTGATTCTATCTATACATGCATAAGATGCTTGCTTCAATCCAAATAAAGTCCTTTTTAGCATACACAATCTGAAAAATTTAGATGTACATAACCATATGGTTGTTCCATGTATACCTTGTTTGACTCACCATTCAAGAACGCATTCTTTACATCTAGTTGTAATTCCTAACCTTTTGATATAGCCATAGCAATCACTACTCTTATGGTTTTCATTTTTGCAACAAAGCTATAAGGTCTTCTCATAGTCTATACTATTTACTAAGCATACCTCTTGGCAACTAGTCTTGCCTTGTGCTTGCTTATTGAACCACTAGCATTATATCTTATACACCCACTTACATCCAATCAGCTTGTTGCCCTCTAGCAATGGTACTAAATCCCATGTACCATTTATATTTAAGCCATCCATTTTCTTATATATATCTATATCCCATTAAACTTTACCAAGTGTTTCCTTAAAACACATGGGCTTCTTGTCATGTATCATCTTAGCAATGCATGCATAATGATGTGCAGCAAAGCTATCATATGTCAACCTATCCAATGGATACTTTACACAACTTGATCTGCATACTTCTATATTACTGTTGATGCATCTTTTTTTTTTGCACACCTAGTGTTTTTAGACCATATAATTTAAACTCTTCAACCAAGCTTTCTACCACTTGAATATCCTCCACTTACATCAAAATAAGGCATGGACTGATCAATCTTTTCCTTTAGTGTAGCTAATTTTATGCCAATTTTGCACTTACAATCAAGACATTTGGTGAACCACTGTTTGACCTCAATCTACCCAATCATGGGTTTACTTTTGTGAGCATGAGACCATTCATGAGGCCCACTTTGTGTACATGACTCAATGTGTTTTCCTTTCATAACAGCATCCTCTTTCCCTACATCAAGAGTCACATTTTTTCTTTTCACCATACCAACTACTCATCTCCTCGAAAACAACAATCTCTACTCACTCTAATCTCACGCATAGAAGGTTAAAGCAGCAATACCCTTTCTACTCAAGTGAGTAGCCAATGGAAACACACTCTTCAGCCTTTGGATCTAGCTTGATTCTTAGCTCATCTCATACGTGTGCACATGCAATACATCCAAATACTTTTAAATGCAATAAATCAATTTTCTACTTGCAAACTTTTGCTCAGTAAGTGTCATGCCATGAACGGTGGCAATGAGGGTCATGTTCATTATATGCACTGCTGAGTGTATCTATACATGCATTGCCTCCTTATACCACGGTCATCCAAAAACTTGCTAGTCATGAGAGACATATTCACCACCACTATCTAATCTCAAAGACATAATCTGAATACCTCTTTCATTTTTCACGAGCCATTTGAATTGCTTAAAGTTTTTAAATACTTCACTTTTTGATTTCATGAAAGAAACCCACACTTTCTGCAATGATTATCAATAAATGTCTACATCATAATCATAATCTGCAATAGAAGCTGTCTACTAGGTCCCCACACATTATAGTGCACCAAATCAAGTGGCCTATTAGACATTTTATTCTGTGGAAATGAATATCTTTGATTGCTTTCCAATTTGGCATGCACTACACACTTTTTGCATTTCATAAACCTTAAAATTTGGTAAACCTCTAACAATATTCTATGACTGCATCTTGTTCAGCTTCTGTGCATTTACATGGCCAATGCATTTGTGCCAAATATGTATCCACTCTCAGATCTAGTGAGCATCATTGTGGGCAATTGATTTGAAGGTTTTTTTGGCACACAGCCAGGGCTGGAGCCCTACATCCTTGGATCCCTTATGTCATGAGCATTACCACACTAGTATTTCATCTATTGTAAGGATCAGTGGTACATACAAAACTGCTCACAAAACGATGCAGGAAACATTTGGGCAAATAGTAACAAATATTTACTGCCTTGCAGCCACAACCTCCTGCAGCTGTTCCACTCAAATAAGTGCATGTGGATGTCTAGACTTCCTAAAACCAGTCTGATATCATAAGTCCAACTTCCATTTGCAGAACGTGAACATAAAAACAGAAAAGATAGTAGACCAATGCATCAATGACTCTACTATACATTCCCAAGTGCTCATCAACTCACTAGCAAATTAACCAGAAGAGTTCACAAATATTGTCCACTTGTGCAGACCGTGATACCACAAGATAAAGTCCACCATGTTGCCTCAACTCAAACTTGCAGCACCAACAATTATAACACTTGGTGATAAGCAACTGTACATTATAATCAACTATTACTAGCACGTCATTGGGCCACTAATAATCAGTCCCATAGTATGACAATAAGTAGGGAGCCATGATCATCAACTTGACACATAGAAACATAGGACATAGGACAAGACCAGGGGTGGGGATGGAAACCAGGGGAGGGTGGCATACAAGAAAATATTTAAGATGAGATGTACAATTATTCATCCGTTAAAAAAAGGTAGTATACAAATAAGATTATTTTGAATTTTAAACACATCAATGTGTGTGTGTGTGTGTGTGTGTGAAGATATCAAAGTCAATATGTATATATGTATGTGAGAGTGCACGCCCATGTGGACACCAGCCAGCTTTTCCCTAGCCATCCCCCCAGTTTGGGACACACCCCTGAGCCAATCCTGTTTTGGGATGGCATTCCAGCATCCCTTGGGACTGTTCACTTTGTCCCCAAGAAAGGATGCTATGTACAGGAATCTCACGGACTTATTCAGCAGCACCTGGAATTATCCAGAGGCTGCAAAAATAACCCGTACCAAAAGCCCCTCTCCAAATATCGAGTGACACCCCCAATTGCTACGTCAGTATAGCAAGTCAACATGTCAAAAATCATAACCAAGTTAAGAGCAGCTCATCAAGAACCTCCTTTTTGCAATCAAGGGCAGATGCCCCTACATGGCAATCTGTAGCATGTTCCACAGCAACATAATAAAATTGATAGCCCATGAACAGGCCCAAAATAATGCTGGCATGACAATCTAGAGCATCGATAGCCTTCTCATTACATGCAGCACCTATTCAAGTAAAGGAAGATGAGCCTTATCATCATATCTCGTCTCTGCCTACAGCCTCATTAAAAATCTCCCTTTGCAATTAAGAGCAGATGCACCAATCCCTGGCTAAATATTAAGCTTGAAGAGTGATTATGTGATAAGGCCATTTCTCCAATTTTTATATTCATTCTATACCCTTCTCTAGAGTTCCTAATTTGTTGCGGCTGCATCTCACCCTCCCTTTTATGCGGTGTAAAAGACAGGCAAACATTTATATGCCAATTCCAACCTTTTTCACACCAGAACTGCATACTTCTGCATCAAGAGCATATACCTTTGAAAACCAAAAACCCTCTTCCAGTCAAAGGACTGGACTTGCAGACAGCACCTTACATCTTTTCATAGACAGTGCTTGTTTTAGTTTCTTCATTATTTTGTGACAACTCTAACACTAAATCCAAGTCTGGCATAAAACCCCTCTCAACAATCATCCTTCTTAATGCACAAAGCTTAATATGTGCCTTGTCACAAAATAAGTGGGTTATATCACTTACAACAAATTCATGTACCTCGTTTTTTATCTCAATGCAAGCCCTGCCAGGTTTCTTCCATGCTCCAACAGATTTCCTCAGGTCTTGGATCTCATTTACATCATCCCAAAAGTTAATATTTGCATATAAACTGGAAATGAGCTCATAACCAGCCGCAACATCTGGGCTCAAATGTACGATCATTTCAAAAGATCTTCTTCCTAGCTCTCTGTTGCCATAAAGTCTGCAGGCTGTTAGCAAAGTCCTCCATCCAACAACATCAGGTGGGAATGGAATAGTATGGAGCAACTGTTCAGCTTCTTTCAGAAAGCCTGAACGTCCAAGGAGATCTACCATGCAGTTAAAATGCTCAATGCCCAGAATTATTCTGTATTTGGTTTTCAAAGATATGAAGTACAAATAGCCTTCTTGCAGTTGACCCGCATGACTGCAAGCAGTTAGAATACTAGTAAAAATTTTACTATCTGGCTCCACACCTGCCGATAGCATTCTCCCGAGGCACTGCTGGGTCTCTATCCACTTGCCATGCAGAGCATAGCCGGCAACCAAGGCGCCCCACGATATTGAGGTTGGTCTTGCTAAATGTGTTAGCACTTTAGCTGCCTCATCAAGAACTCCACATCTTGCATACATGTCAATTAGGGTATTCTCAAGAATCATATTACCATCGAACCCATGTCTTATGACGAGGTCATGTATGAGCTGTCCATGCCTTGTGACACCAGCAATACCACAGGCCTTTAAGATAGATGAAAAGGTAGCTTGATCCCCCTTTACATCCTTCTTTTGGAATCTTTCAAATAGTTCAAGAGCCAGAAAACCCTGTCCATGTTGAGCATATCCAGCAAGCATCGTGTTCCATGACACTATGTCTTGATAGACCAAATTGTCAAACACATTGCGTGCCTCATTAAGACACCCACATTTAGCATACATGTCGACTAAGGCGTTTCCTACCGCATGATCAGATTGCAATCCAAGCCTAATAATCTGCTCATGTATCAGCTTGCCCTTTTCTGTAGATTTGATGATACCACATGCTTTTGGGATGCAAGAAAATGTAAACCGATCGGGACTTTTTCCTTTTTTTTGCATTTGTTCAAAGAGCTCAAGTGCAGAATGGCCCTCCCCATGCTGCACACAGCCAGCAATTATAGCATTCCAGGACAAAAGATCCCGGACTTTTAACCTATTAAACACTTTAAGTGCATCTTTCAGCATCCTGCATTTTATATACAGATCAACAAGAGTGCTTGCAACAACCAAATCTGCTTCAAGTTTACTGATAATGATCTGACTATGTATAATCATGCCTTGACCAAGGTCTTCAATGCTGCCACATGCTTTCAAGGTACTTGAAAATGTACAAGCACCTGGAAAAACTCCCTCCTCTTGCATTTTGTGAAAGAGTTTAAGAGCAAGCAAGCCATGGCCATGCTTGGCATACCCTGCCAACATTGCATTCCAGGCCACTACATTTTTGTTTGGCAAATACTCGAGCAATCTGTGGGCATCTTCTAAAGCTTCACATTTAGCATACATATCAATGAGTGTGCTCCCAAGAAACACATCCAAATCCAGTCCACTCCTAACAATATTATCATGCACCAGCCTACCTTGGCCCTGTCTATTTAGACTGCCGCACACTTTCAAGACCTGTAAAAAAACAGACTTGTCCGGCTTTGCACAATTTTCCTGCATCTGCTGATACAGCTCAAGTACCCGCTGGTTTTCTCCATGACTGGCATGCGCAGAAATAATTGCAGACCATGCCTGATGACTTGGATTAGAAACACTGCACAATTCTGAATTTGCATCTGGCAAACTTCTGCAGGCAGCAAACATGCTGATCAGAGGGGCTTGGACATGTGCACTTGATTCCATGCCATTGGTGATCAAGAAATGAAGAACCTGTCTGCCGGTATCTATGTCCTCTTTCACAGCACATTGCTGCAAGAGGGAGGAGACTTGATTTTGTATTAGACTCACTCCGCACCCGCTTTCTGTGTTGTTTTTATACTGTGTAAAGCAAGGAGCTTGCTTTGGCATTGCTTACGTAAGGAAAGCCTGCAACTGCTGCCTTATGTAGGCCAATTCAGTGAAGAAACAAGTGAGACCAGAAAATGTCCATAACATAGCACAAAGTCAGTCTCTCCCATGATCAAAACAGAGAGCTTTTACATGATTACATCACAATGTTTTGAAACTGGAAATGAGACATAACCATAAATACAGCAAGCCTTGACCAATGCCACAGGTGAAATTTTTTGCTTTTGCAACCTCTAGAAGTTCACACCATCTGCTGGGTAACTGTTTGCAGACAACAGTAACAATTGTACTGTAGAACAATACGCACGCAGGATCTCCACAGGGATACATTGGTAAACTCCTCGAGGAGCTCAGTCAGGCTGTGAGCTCTAAAAACCATCAGGCTAACATTCATGCCATGCCCACTGGAGATGCATGTTTGACAGCATTAGAATTCCTCTTCTTCTCACGAGAAGCTGCTCCGGCAGCCCACAGGACTAAACTGATAAAGACGATGGTCGTACACTTCCATGATACAACGATTGTGTGCATCTGCAAATAAGCTGACGTCAAGTACTCATGGCCACCGGACTTCATAAAACTAATTTTACACGCGAAATAGTTTGTATTAATAAAGAACTAGGCGCTCCGCACCTAGACTCGAAGCATGGGGGTGGGTGCGATTTTTGCAGGGGGGCGGGTGCTGGACGCGTGACACCTACCCCCGCGTTCTCTTTCTTTTTTGTGGGGGAGGTGGGGGCTGCCACGTGGCACCTGCCCCCACCTCTCCTTAACTAATAGTATAGATACCCTCAGTTCCAAAATCTTAATGCTTTACAAAAGATGAGATTTTGGCCACGTTTGAGATACTAAGTTTCCCACATTTGCCAATCAGCTCCCATATTCCTAGAACTTTAAGTGCTATCTTGCTCTACAAGGGCATACATTATAGATGCCTTGACGGACCAGATAAGGCACAAGGTTACTAGCTTGAGCGACTGCTATGCTAGATATCTATGCTTGTCAGAGGTGTCAACAAGCCCAAAAAATCATGCTTGCAAGTTCTTTTCCTCATTTTTGGCATGAGAGAAGTGATATAGAACTAGCTCCCAAACTTGTTTGGAGAGGCAATCATTCTAGAATGCATGTTGTAAGGCCTCCTTCTCACCACAAATGGATAGGCCATTCGGGATGCCTCTCTTTTTCAACTTAGTTCCAATGAACAAAGCCCTTGACATTACCCTTCAAAGGAAGAGTTGATCCTTTGGGGGAAATCTTAAAACCCATTTGCGATTTTTGTTGGATGCCCCAAGCTACATACAGAATGTCGTGTGTCCCACGATCATCCTTGTCTTAATGATTTTGGCACAAAGTGATTTGGAGAGATTCTTGCTTGCAACCCTCAAATAAGGGAGAATAGCCTTTTCAAAGGGAGCAGGCCCTAGGTTGCTATTTTTTTGGGTGACCTAGTCCCAACTTAGCAAAGATTTTGATAAAATCCCTCAATTCACTTCTCCATGACTAGTTAGATTTTGGCTCCCCTCTCAGATCGAGTATATAACTAATTTTCTTGTACATCTAGCAATGGAATCATCCACCTCCATAAGTTGTCATCCTTTTAGGAAACAACTCGTCCTCAATTCTCCTAATCAAGCAATAAGGTTCAAAACAAGTTTTTTGGGGGTTTTTTTCCTCAAACTTTGAATTTTTAGGTTGGGCTTTGTCCCAGGGCTTTGTCCCAATCTTTGCAATCTTTAGGATTAAGATGTCAAAGGGCCCTAGATAGGCGTTAGAATGGAATACATGAAGCAAACTCCAAGAGGTTGGTATGAAAAATACATTATCACCTCAAATTTTAAGGTTTCAAAAAAGTAATGTTGATCATAGTCTATACTTAAAATTTAAGAGGAAAGATATTCACTTGTTTTATGGCTCAAGTTACATCTCAAGTGGGGTTTTTTGTCAGCATGTACACATGTAGAGTCAATAAGTCGGCATGGCAACTTTGACTATGGTAAAAAAGAAGGTCCAATGGTGAAGAAAAAAAGCATGTGTATGATAAGTGGGTATGGGTATCCTACAACACATACATCTCTCTCTCTCTCTCTCTCTCTCTCTCTCTCTCTCTCTCTCTCTCTCTCTCTCTCTCTCTCTCTCTCTCTCTCTCTCTCTCTCTCTCTCTCTCTCTCTCTGTGGGAATGCTTCTCCAAATCCATGCATGGCATTGGGTAAAGTTGCAGAGCATCTGGAGCACTCTCTAGCATTGCAACCATTGCATAGCAAGGGCGTAATATGCAAGCTTTGGAGATGTGTGTGTGGTTGAGGGAGTCTTGTTGATGCTAGTGGAGAGTGTCAATGCTTTTGAAGTGGCAGTCAGAAGTGGCAGCTAGCCACAATCATTTCTAGGATGCCTATCCCCATGTATTGAACACAAATTGTCATACACAAGCTTCAAAACTTGGCACTTCTTGAAATGTCTCTCTAATTTGGTATTCAAAAACTTCGAACATAGCTCAACTACAAAGTTGTTCAAAACAACTATGCACAGAAAGCAATAACATACAACTAATCTCTTCTTAGAGATTAAACCATGGGCCCTAGGGCATGCAAACATGGTTCCATCTCCAAGGAAAAAATAAAAACCTCTCTCTCTCTCTCTCTCTCTCTCTCTCTCTCTCTCTCTCTCTCTCTCTCTCTCTCTCTCTCTCTCTCTCTCTCTCTCTCTCTCTCTCTCTCTCTCTCTCTCTCTCTCCAATCGCTTCCTTGTTTGTGTGTAGATATGAGATGTCAAAAGAAAGTCACCAAATGTCATCTATATACCAACCATACTCTATGCATATAGACACCTTTGGCCCACATTTGGAGACATGAGGTTTTTTTTTCACCCCTTCAATAAGAAGGCTAGAGTTTTTTTGAGGTTAGGGTTGTGTGCATTCGTAAACAATACAATTATGATATATCTACAATTCCAATATTCTTGTTTGTTTGTACATTGCTAGTCATAATCAATAGCAATTTTGTTGCAATTTCGACGGAGATGCAAGATTCGATGATAGTTGCCAAATGCAACATAACAAGAAAGATGGAGGTGAAGGTGGTCTTGAATTGCAAGTTTGTTCGTAAGGATGCATGGTTGTTGGTGCATGCTCTCTCCAGCACTATCAACTAGCATCATACATATGTAGGATTTCGAAGCAATGTCTCAGACGTTGTGGAACTAAAGCTAATGATGTTGGCATTGTATCAATCATGCAACCTGTTAACCTTATTTGCTAAAGCTTTAGCATCCTAATTGTCATGTAACATATGCATCTTGAAATTTTTGATCCATATGTATTTCCATACAATATTCCTAATGAGCTAAGGATTGTACATACCGAGCATTGCAAGTCAAAAAGGAGGATTCTTAAAGAGAAAAGTAGACAGTTTTATTTGACAAGATTGTAATGTGGGAACTTCCTCTCTTGAACAACTAATGACAAAAGCTCATTGATAATTTTCGAAGTATTTTATGAAGGCTTTAAGGGTTTCAATACACATAGTGTTATCAAGTCTACAAATTTCTTCTTTCATTCTACTGATTTGGAAATAGTTAGTCGTTCAAAGTGCAAGACTTCTTTTTTATTATAAGAGCAATGATGTTTTTGTAGATGGGTTATAATGCTAGAGTATATCCCTTTCCTATTTCGAATGCGATGCTTTCTAATAGCTATGCAACAAATTGCTACTACTCTCTTAAGGAATAATTCCCCTCTGCAAGAATGCTTGTATGCTTTGGATCAATGCTTGTATGTTAGCATGTTTGGAAATATGACATAATTTGAGTAATGGAATATAAAAAAATTCTTGCACTACAAATAGTTTTACAATACCTCTACACTTTTCAACTATCATATGTATTCAAGATGGCTATGTGCGCCACTAGAATTGTTTTGATACTAAAATTGTGTTATCTCTTAACCTAGCCCTTTCAGGTTACTAGGACATACAAAGACCTACATGTCAACCAACATGTGTTTGATAGCTAGGTATGTGTGCTACTATAATTGTTTGGTACTATAGTTATGTTATCTTTAAACCTAGCCCTTTGAGTTTAGTACACTCAAATGGCGATAAAATGACATAAGTAATAATCAATTTATAGGGATGAGTTAGTTTTTAGTTTTTAGTACACTCAAATGGCTACAAAATGAAATTTTCAACTTAAAACATTGATCAAGAGAAAATAACACAATGCTCTAAAAAGGAGTCTTCTAAGTGATTTCCATCAAGGTTAGTATGTTATGTAAATGATAGCAATTTCTTACTATGCTTAAGTTGGATACTACATCTTATCATACTTTCTAATCCTTTATGCTCTTTAGCATGAAGCTACATTAGATGATCTAGTTCCCTATTCCCTAGAAACAATTGTGTTGAGGGCAACAATATTCAGAACAACATGGGAAAGGGGCTCATACCACCAAAATGCATTGTTTCATAGAATATTAGTTGTGAAATAAAGTAAGTGGTTACAAAGTATGCCAAAGAAAGTTATGAAGGTGTTTCTAAGAAATCTTCTAAGGCTAGGAAGTTGCCACCAAGCTCCTTTATTAATATTTGTTGTAGCAATCTAGAAGGTCACCAAGGTCCACCATGCTCCTCCTATAGCATACATGGCTTCCCTCTTAGTCACGAGCTATCATAGCACTTTGTCCGCACAACTACTACTTCTTGAACTCCCATTATGGCAAATTAGCAAAAAGTACTATCCAATATTGAATGGTAATGAAGAGGGTCAAGGCAAGGGGATTCCTCCTTGAGTAGGAGTGTCTAGTTCTCCCCCTTTGCTTGAGGGGGAGGTTTGCACCAATCCTTCACAATGCAAGAATGGTAAAGGCTTTGTAGGGGAAGGGCATTTATGTTTGGTAAGACTTGTGAGGTGCTGATAGTAATAGTTGAATCTCCAGTTGATGAGGCCTAGGAAAAGTTTCAACTTATTGATAAAGGGAAGGGTTCCTTAGAGGCTTCCCTACAACTTCTTCAGTGGCCATATAGGATGATTGCTTTATTGAAAGATTTGGTCATCCCATTAGGCAATTGAGCATACCATTGTAAATTAGCTAGGGAGCTTGGCTCACTCTCTCTAGGTGTTATAATGGATCTTTAGTCAAAGTGGAAGAAGAAGTCGCTCTGGTGGCTAGGATGGAAACTTGGAAGAGGCAAATTAGGAAAGTTTGGAAATCACGCCTTCTTTCACACACAATGTGATAAGATGGAGGTTAGTGCATAAGAAGCTCTCACTACATGCATGACTAGCAGGGAGATTCCAAGTGTCTCCCCTTTGTCAGTTCTATGGGAGGGCTGGAAGAGATTGAGAAACATCTCGTCTCGGAACGCTTGCATGTGGCTCCTATCTAGAAGAAGGTCAACAAGTGGCTTAAGGAAGTCAATTTGATTGATAAATTTAGCATGTGAATGGCCTTTTTTGCTAACTAGGCATCGTTGGGATGAGAGCTTGTGGAAGTTGATCTTAGTATTGGTAGCAACAACTATTAGGTTCATTTGGTATTAAGTGGGGGGAGGGTGATTATTAAAAGGTATAAGCTTTAGTTTTTCTTTAGGTTAAAAGGAAAGAAAGATACTTATCAGTTGTATTTGAGCCCCCATCATTATGGCTAGTTCTTTGAATGATAATGTTATTTTTTATATTGAAATGCTTGATGTCATAAACTTCACTAGACATATATATGGTAGGTATTGGTTCATAAGAAGTAGATTAGGCCTTTGAAAAGCAAGAGTGTGCATCCCGTAGCGCAAGGTTTGTTTACTAAATAAAGCAAAGCCTAACGGTCAACGAAGAAGGTGAATGGCATAATACTCTAGGGAATGATAAGATCTAGATTGTATCTCCTCACAAAGTATTCAAAGACATTGTTTGGCTTATTGAATTGGTCTTTCTAAGAAAAGGCTTAATGTTTTAGAGAAGACATAGCCTTTCTAGCCAAGGATAAGTTGGTTGACTCTTATAGAATATTCAATGTGATTATTGGTTGATATAATGAAAAATGAATATTTTTCCTAGCTACAATTGATTATAGGCTAATTGCCTCAGTTGTCTATTTATACAAAAGTTATTGTGCCCTCATATGCAGATTTCTAGTTACACTCCAAACCTCCTCCAATATTAGTGGTGGGAACCCTTCACTAAGGGGCTAGTTTGACTACGCTGGAGGCTAGGGTCGGCCCCAGATGTGAGAGGTCTCTCCATAGGAAGAACTTTAGGCTAAGACATGACAAGGGTGATAGGGAGGCTTTGGCCATAAATCCCTTAGGTCTATCAAGGTCTAGCTTAATCTCTACTAGCCCAAGATGGACTTCTTGGAAGACCCTGATACTAGATAAGGACGAATTAGTGGATCATGTGTCATGAGATTTGGATAGAGTCTCGGATTAATGGATAGAATGCCAAAATGACTTGTACCTTGAAGAAGGTGCATAATAAATACATTGCTTTGCAATTACTTTCAAAGGATTGTTTGACATTGTCTTTGTGTGTCAGGACCTAAAACGGGCTTGACATTGACTCTAGCGCTCTAGATAGGCCTCCTATAGTCACCCAAAAACCCCTTGGCCTCATAGTTAAGAATGTATAGACACTACAAACTGATTTATTGAAATAATGCATTTGTAGATATAATCTCTAGATTGTAGTCCAATGTGATGCCCTTCCTAATTACTCCAAGCAAAGGGAGTATCCAAACATATGGATGGCTAACATCTCATAACACAAACAAAGTGGGCACCCCCAACTCATTGTTGTGGCTCCACTACAACTCTCCTACATCCCTGGGATTAGCCCTAGGATGCACTGTGTCAACATATAATACATACGCATAAAGTCCACTCTTCACAATATTTTTTCTAGGAGATAGTATATTCCTCACCAAATTAGTCCCCAAGGAAATGATTATATTAAACCTACAACATAGGGAGCCTAACACTCATCGTGGGTCAATAATTTGAAACCAACTACTATGCATCTAGGAGATAGTTTTCTTTATATCATGTCTATGCACTGCAATGTAAAATGGATGACTTTGAGTGCACAAAAGAATTACTTAAACGAAATCAGTATTGTGAATGTGCTCAAACATTCTTTCCATGATTTTCTTCAACTAACAACTTTGATGTAATGATAAGGCAGTGCTCGACTATTCCGTGCCACCACACCTCTTAATACTTAAAATAAGATCGAAATCTATGTGAAAATTGGAGCAAAGCAATCAAATTTTGAACCATATTCAGCACATAAAACCCCATCTCTCCCTACCATTTAGGGTTTTGCTTGCGATGGGTAGGTAAAGAGGCATTTTCATGTATGTTTCTTCATAATGAAAGCAACAAATATGCACTAAAACATACAAATGGAGATAAGATGGGGCAAATACTCATTCCATTATACTTACACAAACAGAGCCCTAATTTTCCATGCACGATATCTATTTTTTTCTGAATTTAAACTCATTTTTCTCTATTTTTCATAATTATTTGTAATTAAAATTATGTTTTTTTTGCATTTTCCAATGTAAAATACTTAAGAATACTAAGATTCATTATTACTCCCTATTTCACTCCATGGGAACACAATTTTCCATGATGGAACTCATAAAATTGATGATTTAGCATGAAATAGAACTTCTACATATCTTGTGTGTTTTTTGTAAAGTTTATAAACGATTAAGACTTGCTAGTCATGTTGATATTTCTAATAGAATGAACCATTTTCAAACACTAGAAACCAATTTCAACCATAAGAAACCGATATGCATCATAAAACCAAGAGAAAGTCCACTTACTCATAAAACCACATACACATGCTTCCTAATTCGAAAATGGGAAGCTAATAATGCTTGTTTACAGCCGCTAATGCTTCATTAGTGCTTTCTTAATCTATCCCTCACATTCCATCACGAATCAATACCCATTCCTCCTCATTCTCTTAGCCCATATGAACCACGTTTATGGCGAGAGAGAGAGAGAGAGAGGAGAGAGAAAGATTGATTTTTATCTTGCTAAATACTACATCATTTCTTGTGAGAATGAAGCATTGAAGAGCAAAAAATTGATACAACCAATGCTCAAGGTCCAAAATGGCCATTTTGGGGGGATGGAGGAGGCGCCGGAAAAAATGCACCCCTCCTCCTAATGTCATTTAATTTTTTGATTAGTTTGGTCTTAATAATCAAGCTTAGCATTAAATCTCGAAATAACTAGTTCATTTCTTGCTTTTCACACTTGCTTGAAGTGGTTTTGACCCGATTTGTTGGGGGTAAAGGCGCCTCCGCCTAGCCGCCTGTGTATTACTACACTGACAGTACCCGCCACTGCACACTACAGGTGGCGGGTGCTCGTCACAGTCACTTATTCTTTATTCTTTTAGTGACAGTTTGAATAAAGGAAGGCCCGACCACACATTGTGGTTGTTGGAGTTCCCATTTCTTGTCTCTCTCTTTCTTGCTCTTGCTCTCCCGCCATAGCTCTCGCGTGCAAGCTTCGATCCTTCTCACCTTTCAACTCGTATCAGAGCTCGGGCTCGTGGCATTCTTAGCTTCCCATCGACTCCCTACTCTCATTAGGTCTCCATCCCGGCAACCATAGCTGACTCCCTTGAGCTCCCGTCACTCCTCGGCTTTCCGAGCTTCCTCCCGGGCTATTGAGGCACCCTTAGGGCATTCACACAAAGGTATTGCTTCATTCTTTACTGGGTTTTATTCAGTCCACAGGGTACAGGCAACAGGGCAGCCATATCCAAGGTTCATGGAGTTGATAACTTGCTCCCCCTTCATGGTGGCTTGTTGAGGCCTCTTCCTAGGCTTCATTGGTGCCTACCCTACCCCCCACACTTGCCATTTAGGCCATGTGGCATTGCAGTAACCCCAGATTAGGTTGCGCTGGCTTTTCAGCCTATTTCTAGCAGCTACAGTTTGGTCTTCCTCATCTCCAGCTTCCCTAGCATTGGGCACTTGCAAAGGCTCCATTTCGGGCACATGAACATGCTTTGATGCTTAGCATTGAAGGTCTAAGCACTAACATTGATTCGAAACTGATTTGGCACTGTTTTGGGATCGTCATAATAGTCCACTGGTAGTTTATAACAGTGCTACAGTGACATTTGATGTTTATGCTTGCACGACATTGCTATTTGATGCCCGATTGGTTCCAGTTGATGCCTATTGACTCGGGGATGCATGCCTATTGATTTGCCACCATTCTGGAGCTGATTTTGATGTTGAAATATTCAGTTTTGCATAGCGAATCACTGATGTAATATAGTGGGCTGAAGCTATTTAACTCATGCTTGGTTATGCCTATGCTATTCGGGCTATGTTTCGGGCATACATAGTGATGTATTGACATTTGGGGGCCGACTTTGAGCTTGGCTTACACTCCGGACCATTGATTGAGCTTGAGCTCGGCTTTGGAAAGGATTTGGATGCTCCGTCTTTGATGCAAGATGGCATGCTTTGGTCTATGCTTGACCGCCATTACGGGTTATGTCACCTATGCATGCTAGTTACATTGTTTGGAGCCTTTTGCTACTGGAGCTTTGCCTTGGCTTGACTTTGGATTCCCAGAGCTTGCTTGGGCTATTTATTGGCTTGCCAGAGTTACATTTGGGATGTACATGATGTCTATGGATGCTACATATGGATGCTCTACCGCCTACATGTTTGGGATGTATCATTGATGCTTGATCTTGGACACTTGTCATTGGTACTTGTACATGCTTTGTTAGAGCTTTGTTACTTGATATTTACGGCTTTTGTGCCAATGGGAGCATCTTTGGATGCTTAACAGACATTGAGCAGGTGGTCTATGCTATTTGAGCTTTTGAGACTATTTGGGATTTCTTACCCTTTGGGATAATGCATGGTTCATATGTCTTGGTTCCTTTTGATGCTTATGAGCAGACTCTTTGACTTGGGTCCCTTTCCTTATGAGCTGACACCTACTTGTGTCAAGTCTTGGTAGTGGTAGACACACTTTGCTCCGTTGACTCGGGAGTGTGGCTACTCACTGGTAGATATTTCATGACTTGTTTGGGTGTTGGATTCATGCTTATCGATTGTCATATGCCTATGTTATGCCCGCATGATGCTAGTTATGGTTCTTGGCAGTATATGATTGACTTGGGATCCGCTTCTGGCACAGTTAGCTTTCATTTACTGAAATTTGTCCTTTATTATAGCAAGCTAAAATTTGCAGATTTTGAGCACTTCTCTAAGGGGTAATGCTTACTATTTGATGTTATCTTGGTCATATTTGGTGGATAGGTGCTTCTCTTAGTAAAATCCACTCTTTCAGCCAGTTTTAGCAGTCATTTTAGTGCATTTTCTGCTAATTACAGCAACCTACAATTTTACATTTTTACATTGATTTGGGATAGTATGGCTGGTCATCTGAAAGACATAGCTCTCTTTAACATTGCCAAGTTGGATGGTTCCAACTATGTGTATTGGAAGTCCCAAATATGGCAAGTTTTGGTGCAGAAGTTGCAGATTAAACCCTTGCATTTCAAAGGTGTCAAACCTGAGGATATGGATGATGATGTTTGGATGGAAGTTGATGAGCTATGCAAGTCCACCATTATTTTGTCACTCTCTGAAGAGGTCCATCATAATGTTATTGAAGATGAGAATCAGAATGCATGGGATTTATGGGAGAAGATTCAAGAGCTCTATGCGTAGCACAGTCCTGCGTCACAGATGTATTGACTGAAGCAATTAGTGGACCTTCGCATGAAGGAGGGGACCTCCCTTTCATCTCATTTCAGTTAGTTTCATGCTATCATGAAGAGTCTGTTGTCATAGGGTATTGAGTTCAAAGACAACTTGCACCCGTTGTTTCTTCTTGGCACCTTGCTTAAATCATGGGATGTCTTTTGTACTGTCATATGCACGAACAAGCTTGATGGGCTGAAAATTAAAGATGTTGAGAGTGCTTTATTGACTGAGGAAATCAATAGGAGAAACAATGATGCTTCCCGCTCTTCATAGGCATTGACCATTCGAGGTGGCAGACATGGCAAGCATGATAATGATCATAAGGGCAGCAACTCTTAGAAGTTCATGTCCAAGTCACATGGTCGCAGTAAGTCCTGTGGATGGAAGTCTGATCTTACTTGTCATTATTGTGGGAAAGTAGGACATATTAGGCCACAGTGCCATAAAATGCGCAATGATAAGCGCAAGGAAAAGGGAAAAGAAAAAGTGCAAGAAAAGTCTTCTAAGCACAGTATTGTACCTACAAAGTCCAGTGTGAAGATAGAAGAGGTTAATGTCATGCATGCCACTGATTCAGATGATGATTACATACTTGCAGCTTCTGCATGTGATGCCTTACAGACTTCAGAGATACATTCCATGTATGCGCAGTGGTGGCTCTTGGATTCGGGTGCGTCATTTCATGTGATACCCTGTAGAGATTGGTTTCATACCTATTGTACCATGTCTGGTTCTGTGCGTTTGAGTGATGACAGGCTCTTGATATTGTGGCCATTGGAGATGTTAGGCTGTAGTTTCCTTTTGGCGGCTCTTTTGTTTTACATGATGTACGCCATGTACCTACGTTGACACGCGGCCTTATATCAACTGGACAGCTTGATGATGCAAGATATTTTGTGTCTTTTGGAGACTCTACATGGAAGATTACTCGTGGCAGGCTTGTACTTACAAGAGGTGCCAAGTCTGGCAGCCTTTATCACTTACTTGTACGTGGAGCTACATTGGATCATGTTTTATCTGTGGTTTCTATTCCCCATGTATCCCTTTGGCATGCTCGTTTGGGGCATATACCTCCTAAAGGAATGAAAATGCTCCGTGCTTTGCAATATCTTCCTTCTTTTGACTCTTCGTATTTTGATTCTTGTGATCATTGTTGGTATGGTAGGCAGACTAAAAATACGCATAAAAAGTGTGGTAAGAAACGCATGGGTGAGCCCTTGGCTCTTGTGTACTCAGATGTATGTGGGTCTATGCCCTGTCAATCACTTGGTGGGGCAAAGTACTTTGTTACTTTCATAGATGATTACTCACGTAAGGTTTGGGCTTATCCCATAAAGAGAAAATCCTATGTCTTAGACACATTTCAGCGTTGGCTTGCATTGGTAGAAAACCAGTTTGGAAAAATGCTAAAATGCCTAAGATCAAATAATGTGGGTGAGTATGTATCACGTGCTTTTGAGCAGTTTTGTGATGAGCGGGGTATTAAGCGTCAGTTGACCGCCCCTTACACCCCACCCCAGAATGGTATGGCTGAACACATGAATAGGACCATTCAGGAAAGGGTCTATAGCATGCTTAGCTAGGCTAACTTACTGCAGTACTTTTGGGTTGAGGCAATTACTACTGCAGTGCATCTCATTAACAGGTCGTCTAGCAGTGGCACATTGACTTTCAGGTTACAGAGGAGGTATGGGCAAGCAAACCCCACTCTTATGATCATTTGCGTGTCTTTGGCTATGAGGCATTCTGCCATGTGCCCAAGGACAAATGCAATAAGCTGAATCCTAAAAGTGTCAAATGCATTTTCATTGGCTATGGAGATGCATGAGAGATGGGTTACCATCTATGGAATCCACAAGCACAAAAAGTGATCTGCAACCATGTTGTTATCTTTCATGAGGATAAAATGCATATGCAGCATGAAAAAGTGGTTGAGGTACGCAGAATTATCTTTCAAGAGGAGCCACCTGCTCTCGTTTAGCCCGCTTCACGGCCAGCTAGACAGCGTGTAGCATCACCTGATGCTCATGGCCTAGATGTTAGACATGCTGATGTTAGACAGGATGTCGGTCAGGAAGTAGAGCCTGGGTTGAGGTGTTCTACTAGAGATAGACGACCTCCTGACCGTTTTGCACCCTCTATGGATTATGTACTGGTTACAAATGCATGAGAGCCTCTTACTTATGATGAGGCTATGCACAGGGGTGATTGTCACTCTTGGGAGAGGGCTATGTAGTCTGAGCTTAACTCATTGCATAAGAATAAGACTTGGGATTTGGTTTCCTTGCCTCAGGGTAAGAAGGATTTGGCATGCAAGTGGGTGTACAAGCTGAAAAGTACCCCTGGACACCCCAAGCCAGCATACAAGGCTCGATTGGTCGCTAAGGGTTTTGAGCAGGAGCATGGTGTTGACTTTGATGAAGTCTTTTCTCCTGTGGTCAAGATGACCACCCTACGCTTAGTCTTGGCCTTGGTTGCACAGCTTGACCTAGACTTGTACCAGATGGATGCTAAGACGGCTTTTCTACATGGGGACTTGCATGATGAGATTTAGATGGAGTAGCCTAAGGGCTTTGCAAACCCTGGCAGGGAACACCTAGTGTGCAAGCTAAAGAAAAGCAGGCACCTAGGGAATGGTACCATAAGTTTGATGCGTTGATGCAATCACAGGGCTACAGCGGCAGTGCTTTGGATCCGTGCTTGTACACGAAGAAAGCCCGTGACAGTTCTTTACTGATTTTGGTACTCTATGTGGATGACATGCTTTTAGAAGGGACAACTCATGAGGAGCTAGATGCTCTTAAGACTCAGCTCAAAAAGAGCTTTGAGATGAAAGATCTGGGACAAGCCTCTCATATACTTGGTATGCGCATCACATGCAATAGATCTCAGGGACTCCTCTATCTGTCATAGAGGGAGTACGTACATAAAGTCCTTGTGCGCTTCCGCATGCAGGATGTTAAGCCTATTGGCTGTCCATTACCTTCTCATGTGAAGGTTTCACAAGTCGATTGTCCGCAGACAGATGAGTAGAGGGTCGAGATGGCCAAGATTCCCTATGCGTCAGCCATGGGCAGTCTTATGTATGCCATGATAGCCACCCATTAGATATTGCTTTTGCAGTTGGGGTTGTGGCACATTATATGGCTACGCCTGGCAAGAGACATTGGAATGCCGTGAAGGGTATCATGAGGTACCTGAAAGGCACAATAGATATGTGTCTTTGTTATGGCAGCGAGGATACAGAAGCTGTGGGGTACACTGACTCTGATTATGCAGGCCATGCAGATAGTAGGAAGTCCACTTTTGGCTATGTGTTCACTTATGCTGGAGGGGCTATCTCTTGGATGTCTAGGGTGCAGAAGTGTAAGGCCCTTTCTACTATAGAGGCTGAGTATATTGCAGCCACAGAGGCTTGCAAAGAGGCTATTTGGTTAGGCCATTTGATTGCAGACCTTGGTATGACAGATGCTATGCCTACACTGCATTCGGATTCTATGAGTGCCATTCAGTTGGCCAAGAATCCGGTCTTCCATGCGAAGACGAAACATATTGAGGTGAGGTATCACTTCATTCACGATGTTGTTGAGGACAAGTCTATTGACCTTGTCAAGATTTCGACTGAGCAGAATTCTGCAGACTTGCTTACGAAGAGCCTCACTACTGAGCGCTTTGCCTTTCTCAGGAGATTGATGGGCATTGGATGAGATGACGCATTTTTTCTCATCATGATGTACATGCGTACATGTTGTACTGTCTTTTCTTTTTTCTCTCTCTCACTGGGGCAGATTCACCTTTCAGTGGGAGGTTGTTGGGGGATAAAGGCGCCTCTGCCTAGCCGCCCGTGTATTACTACACTGATGACAGTACCCGTCATTGCACACTACAGGTGGCATGTGCCCATCACAGCCACTTATTCTTTATTCTTTTAGTGACAGTTTGAATAAAGGAAGGCCCGGCCACACATTGTGGTTTTTGGAGTTCCCATTTCTTGTCTCTCTCTTTCTTACTCTTGGTCTCCCGCCATGGCTCTCACGTACAAGTTGTTGGAGGTAAAGGTGCCTTCGCCTAGCTGCCCATGTATTACTACACTGACAGTACCCGCCACTACACACTGTAGGTGGCAGGCACACGTCACAATCACTTATTCTTTATTCTTTTAGTGACAACTTGAATAAAGGAAGGCCTGGCCACACATTGTGGTTGTTGGAGTTCCCATTTATTATCTCTCTCTTGCTTGCTCTTGCTCTCCTGCCATAGCTCTCGTGTGCAAAGCTTCGATCCTTCTCACCT
Organism: Lygodium microphyllum; assembly: GCF_053477565.2. Lineage (NCBI taxonomy): Eukaryota > Viridiplantae > Streptophyta > Polypodiopsida > Schizaeales > Lygodiaceae > Lygodium > Lygodium microphyllum. Next base: position 44,504,496 of record NC_141141.1, on the reverse strand, counting down.
TTCATGATTGAGGGAGAAAACGAGCTTGAAATTGCAGTCTGATGACTGGATGGGTAGCTTTTTGACGTCAAAATCTATCACTTAGCCTTTGTCACATGATTTTTGGTTTTCGGATCCAATAGTTGCTTCATAACGCGCCAAACCTTGTGACCATTAAATAGGGGATCAAACAAACTTTGATTGACTAATGGGCACTTGCGTTGGATTTTCGACGTCAAAATGCATTAGGACAACTCCAATCTCTTGATCCACAACCATTTCATTTTCCATGAAAAGTTACTCTTTTATGCCTCACGGGTTACTTTTGCACTCTCCAATTGGCTCCAAAAATCTGCTCTCTTGGTGACTACAGGATAGGGCAATTCAATCCATTGAATCCATGAAATGATCTGCACATAAATAAACCATAAAGAGTATTAAGTTGCTTTAAAGAAAATTCACAACAAAACACAAATATGGCTCTTATCCTAGCCCCTAACAAAATTAAAGCATGAAGTCCACCATGAGGGATAGGCTAAGCATAATCTGATAGAGATTCGAAGCTAGTTGCTAACCAACTACTCCAACACAAACCACCTAAAAAGAACTATCATAGGAGTCATCTGAAGTGGTGGTCTAACTTGCCAACCAGACTTAGGACAATTGGATTAGGAACTCCTACTAGGCAAGGACTCTTATAGCCTTGTCTTTTATTTTTAGATATGTTTGATTTATAATTTTTTTATACTTCAGGATGTGATACTTGGGTGTGTAAAAAGGAGAGAGCTAAGCGTATTGTGACCCAAGGAGAACATGACATCAGTCTCAGGTCCTATCTTTGCATCGAAGAACCTACCAAGCTCTCGTGAGGCGACACTAAATTCTTTTTCCCACACTCACTTTTATATTTGCCCCAACCATTATTATTTCTTTTTTGGCTAAATGTCACCCCTAGGAAGGGCAAGGCATCGACTAACTCATCCCCAAGAACCTATTAAGCCTTCACAAGGGCAATGATCATCTGCTTTTGAAATTTTTCTAGCTTTTTTTAAAAAAGGGATTAGAACTCTTTTTACACACCTGCATATACTAGATTTTGCAAAGATATTTATCATTTTTTGTCTTTAGTTTTAGTTGGCTTTCCTAGCTACCTTACAACTAACAGTAGTTCCTAAAAATAGTTGCCTAGTAGGCTAACAAGACAGGGTCACTAAGGACTACCTCAAAACATATAGTTAAATGCATGACAATGTTTTTACAAGAGGCAGACAATGGCTTAAACCTCCCCAGACATACCTAACCTAACTCCAGGACTTCATGCCCTGATTTGCCAGTCCCCAAAAGAAGAAAACTCTCCACAAACACATATATATTCAAATTAAGGGGTAAAAAGCTTGAAAAGGAATAATAATACCTGGACTTGGCCACAAGAAGCTTCTGTGCAGCAAGAGGCTCCCTTCATGCATTTTTTCATATCTATCTAGTGCAAGACTAAAATAGAAAACCATCAAATGCACCTGCATCAAACATATACATGGCTCTCTTGGCCTAAAGAAATAATGCATTTCATGCCAAAAGAAATGGTCCTCTTGGCCTTATGAAATATGACCATTCAGCACACCATTTAGCAACCTACTACTATTGAAAACAAACCCTTGGCCCCCACATAAATCATACTAAAGTATAAAATTAAACCAAAGGGATGGGCTACTCAGGCTCTACACTAAATGCATCAAATTATTAGCTAACCCCCTGTATAAATGACAAGGGGTGTCCTACAAATATGCCATTGAAAGATCTGATGCCTCCGTGAAAGAATAGGAAGATGGTCAATTCGCTACCTCGCTCATCATCCATACTAACCATTGATGTCCATAACAAGACATGTCACAAGCAGTCCCCATAGTAGTCATGGGCTAATAAGATTGAACAATTATAATACCCCCTCAGGACCACAGTTGAGAAATACATCCTCAACAAAGGCATATTCACTAACAAATCCACAAAGCAATTCCATTGGAATAAGGAATGAACTAACAAGTCATTGCCTCAAAAATATTAAGTATCCACGGTTGCACGATGATACATCCATGAAAAATGGGATCATTTCACACTATAGGTCCCATTTAATTGGTCACTAGCTATGAGTCACATTTTACCAATAAACGATAGATACCAACACGTCGAGCTATATTCAACCCCATTGATTAAGGCCTTGTATTTTGCCATGTTATTAGTAAAAGCGGTGCCTATATAGACTCCCATTTTCATAACGACTCTACGTCAAGGGCCTTTAATAACCATACTAACACTTGTATGCTTAGCGGGCCATCGTTAAGCTCCATTAAAATCGTCGGGTTGCTTGTTGAGATAGACAATGCATGATAGATGCATACCATGATGGAATAGAGACTGCATCAATTTTGCATAAATCCTTGCAAACACTAATATATTCTTGCTCTTCCTTAGGCTTACCAAAATCTACTAGACACTCTATGATATCCTATAGCTTTGTTAGCTTGCTCCTAATCTCATAATCAAACTCATACAAAGAGATCGATCACTTGGCTAAGCGATCAAGGGGGTTGTTGAAGCTTATTTAGTAATAAGCACAATCCCTTTGCCTTGGTGAAGAACACCACCTTCTCATAAAGAATGTAGTGTTTGAACTTCTTGGTGGCAAACACCATAGCTAAGCACACCTTCTCCAAATAGCTGTAACAAAGCTTTGAGATTCCCAATTTTTGGATTGTGAATGCACTAGGATGATAAAGCTATGCTTCCCAAATTTGGAATACGCAACAACTAATACTAGTCTTGTCACAATAGTGAATATATAGAAAACCTCACCTATTTTTGGAGCTTTCAAAACCATGCTTTGGATAATTTCATTTTAACATATTCAAATGCCACTTTTTGCATGCTTCTATCCATTCAAAAACATGGCTGTGAGATAAAAGATTCCTCAAGGGTAACGAGCATTCAACCAATGCATTAATGAAATGACGATAGTACCCCATGGATGAAACAAAATTGTGAACTTCCCTAGGGCAAGTAGGTGGGCTTAAGACCACAATAACAACCACCTTTTCAGGGTCAGTGGCAGTACCAGCTGCACTCACAACATGACCCAATAGCAAACCATAAGGCACCTCGAATATATACTTATGAGGATTCAATGCTATGCATTACTCATGAAATCGTTCAAAGCATGCATGTAGAATAGTCAACTGTCTATGAGACAAGTCATTGTAGCTACCCCAAATCATTTATGACAAATGTCCTGTTAGTTGTTCTTTACCAAGAACGTGGAGCATTACATAGACCAAAAGCCATCACATGATATGTAAAAGTACCAAAAATTGTAATGAATGTTGTCTTTAACGTATTCTCTTCAACTATGGCCATTTGATTATAACCTATGAAATAGTCCATAAAGGAGTATATCTCTCTTCTTTCCAGTTGATTTAAAATCTGATCGTCGATAAAGGGCAAAGTCCTTCACTGTTTGCTTGTTCAATTCCTTAAAATCAATATATAGGTGGATTTGATTGTTCTTTTTCTTTCTTATTACTACTGGTGAGCACCATTTTGTATGTTCAATGGGAAATATCATATTAGCCTTTCTTAATTGCATCAATTCCTCAAAAAGAGGCTCTCTTAGCTCAAAAGGCATATGCCTAACCTTCTGTCTCATTGGCTTACTACCTTCTTTCAATGGGATCGTATGCACGGCAACATAGGAGGGATCCCTTCGGTTCCTCATAACCCCATGCACATATATCCTTGAACTCCTGTAGGAGTGCCACATAATTTGCATGCTCATCAGTAGATAACATAGTTCCAAGTTTAATAGAATGGAGATCATTGGGAGTCCCAAGATCCAGCTTTATCACATTAGCATCACAAATCCTATCCTTTGTCTCTATTGGCTCATTTAAACATACTTGATAAACCTCCCCACTAGTAGAACCCTCTTTAGAATCACTGGAACTTGAGGTTCCAATAGCTAAAGTTCCCTTGAGTTCCTCCTATCTTGTAGTGGGAGGTAATGCCCTTTCATCCAATGGGCACTTAGGGTATGCATCCAGAATTATTATCTTTAACCCATGTCCAAAAATCAATTGACAAGCTGGGATATTCACCAAACAATCAGAATGCAATATCCACAGATGTCTAAGCAACAGTTGATAGCTTGGTCTCCCAATGAATCAGATAACACGGAAGTCAAGGACCCGCTCAATATTAACAACCGTCACAAGTACTTACCCTACCATTCCTTCTGATTGCCTTAGGTTATCATCAATCATTTTTAAAATTATTGTGGTATCCTTTTGGATTGGTAGACTAAGCCTCTCTAATAAATCCATGCTCATAATGTTTACGAGCCGTGGTTCAAGATTCCATCGGCATATGCATGCACCCTAGGGTAGTGTTTCTCTACATGATCCCGCCATTCACTACCCACTCGATGGATACCAAAATATTCTATGATATAACCTGTTCGTAGGATTTTCTCAAACTCCTTACAAACATTTGGTGACAATTGGATTAGTTGTAGTAGCAGATTCACATCCAGTTTGACTTCATATAGCATGTTTGCTAGGTCAAACTCACGAAAGTTTGCCACTACTCTCTTCTCTTTTTCCATACTAGCCTCTCTTTTGGCTTCTTGATAATCTTAGTACCCTCCCTTTGTTTCAATTTACATTTTTTTAAACCACAGGATCCTCTAAAACACCATCATTGTTAAGAGGACCTGCCTGGGCATCCAATACCTTCTTATCATCCCTCCTAAGTTTAGGGTTAACTTTGCTTGTACTAGGGTCATTTTTAAAATCATCTTTTAGTTTATGACCCCTAGTTACTACCCAAACATTGTTAGGAAATAAACTCTCATTGATTACCAAAGTTTCAACCAGACTTACCCCACTAGGCATTTCCTCGAGTATGGCTTTACCTCTCTGCAAAATTTGCTTTTTTCATCTACTCCAATAGGTAGTGGTGGCTAAGTGACCAAACATCCTACGTATATCACATTTGATGTTAGGACAATTACGAGGGAAATGCTACCCACCACACCACTTATAGCTAAATCGTGATGGCTAAGTGACCAGACATCTACTCCAACAAGTAGTGGTGGCTAAGTGACCAGACATCTATTCCAACAGGTAGTGGTGGCTAAGTGACCAGACATCCTATGTATATCGCATTTGATGTTAGGACAATTACGAGGGAAATGCTACCCACCACACCACTTATAGCTAAATCGTGATGGGCCCACATCATCAGGCTTTCTAGTACCCATTAGATTTTTTTGGCGCTTTAACTCACTCTGTGTTGACTATCATATCCCTATTGTTCATAGTGGATAGCATTTGGTTTATTCAGTTTAGCTTAACCTTATTACGATGAGATAATGGGACTCATTGTGTCATGTACATGCTCTGTTGATCTTTATTGGATGCAATCACTCTATCATGGGCTGATTTGATCTCTTGGCTTGGACCTAGTACTTATGTTTGTTAGGGTGTTGTCATTGGTATTTATGTGCTTTTGGGTTATATATTGAGCTTTACTCAATGGGATATACATCTAGCAGTTCTCTTCATTTACCTGTGAGAACTACCCTGTGCATGATATCTATGCCTATTGCATGTATGGTTTTTGACACATTGCAGTTGTGACAATCTTTAGTGCTAGTTGTTCCTAGCTTCTTCCTTCTTGGTTGCTTATAGTTGGCTATTGACATATTGCTACAATTTATTACAACAGCCTATCATTTCAGTTTTATGCATTCTATTTTAGGGTAGTCACTTTGACTTGACAATCTTTTGATTACAATTTGTGGACAACTCATTGCTTTGGCAATATCTCCTATCTTCCGCTTGATTTAGCTGTGGTTTTGGGGCTGATTTGCAGGGTATTATAGCAGCTCGTGTTGCCTTCTTTGTACTTGCTTGGTCTCATTATGGCTAGTGGTTATTGCGACAATGTTATCTTCAATATTGAGAAACTGGATGGGACCAATTACAACTATTGGAAGACCTAGATATGGCAAGTTTTAAGACAAAAATTATACGTTATACCACTAAAAAATAAGGGTTAACACCAAAAACATTGTGGTTGAGAATTGGGATGAACTAGATAAACTATGCAAGTCCATGATAATTTTATCACTCGCTAAGCAAGTTCACTACAATGTTGTAACTAGAAATCAGATTGCATATGAGCTTTGGACATAGATCAAGAATCTTTATGATAAGTAAAGTCATGCATCTCAAATGTATTGGTTGAAACTATTGAAGGACCTTCACATGAAGGAAGGGACTTCTATGTCTACACACTTGAATGAGTTTCACTCCATCATCAGCCATTTAGCTTCGCAAGAGATTGAATTCAAGGATACTTTGCATCCTTATTTCTGCTTAATAATGTACATGAGCCATGGGGCACTTTTTATGTGGCTCTTTGTGCTAAGGATGGGCTATAATTATAGGATGTTGAGAGTGCTCTCTTGAGAGAAGAGATGAATAGAAAGAATGTGAATGCTTCTCTATGTCCCATGCATTGATTGTGAGAGGTCAGCAAGATAGAAATTGTTGTGGTAGAGACTTTGACAGGTATCAGTCTAGGACATGTGGATAGTCTTGCATCAAGTCTCATGGCTATAAGTTTAGTCTTACTTGTCATTATTTGGGAAAGTAGATCATATTCAGCCACAGTTTCATAAAATGCACAAAGACAAACGCAAGGAAATGGAAAAGAGTAAAGTGCATGATAAGAATGATGATCGCAACATTATACCTAGCAAGTCCAGTGCCAAGATTGAGGAGATTAATGTGGTGTAGCATGATGTATCTGATGATTTTATCTTAGCAGCTTCTTCTTTGGATGCTTCATAGCTAACTAATTCTTTGTCAAGATATACTCAGTTTTCTGGTTGATAGAGTCACGGGCTGTCTTTCATGTGACCTCTCATAGAGAGTAGTTTCACTCCTATCACAATATAATTGGATCTATCTTTGGATAATGACCTGGCATTGGAGATCATTGATATTGGTGATGTCCAGTTGTGTTTTAGTTCATGCAGTAGGTTCACTCTTCATGTTGTATGTCATGTACCGACTCTCACAAAGAGCCTTATCTCTATTAGCACCTTGGATGATATAGGTTATGTTGTCTCTTTTGGTGATTCCTCATGGAAGATTTCTCGTGGGAATCTTGTTATTGTATGTGGTGCTAAGTCTAGTACCCTCTACTTGTGTTTGGGTCAATTGACCATGTTTTGGATATGATTGCAATTCCACACGAATCTCTTTGATTGACCATGTTTTAGATATGATTGCAATTCCACACGGATCTCTTTGGCATCATCACCTTGGGCACATATCTTTGAAAGGAATGAAAATTCTTACTAGTTTGCAGTATCTTTCACCCCTAAACTATAAGTGTTTTGAGTCTTGTGATTATTGTTTATATGGCAGGTAGACACATAGTATGTATAAGAAGTTTGATATGAAGCACATGGGTGAGCCTTTGGCTCTTGTTCATTCTGGTGTATGTGGTCCCCATGCCCTATGAGTCGCTAGGTAGTGCGAAGTACTTTGTCACATTCACGGACGATTACTCATATAAGATTTGGGCTTTCCTTATTAAGCAAAAATCAGATATCTTGTCTACCTCTCAACATTGGCTTGCTCTTGTTGAGAACTAGTCTAGGTATGGTTAAAATATCTAAGGTCAGATAATGGGGGTGAGTATGTCTCAAATACTTTTGAGCACTTTGTGATGAGTGGGGTATTACCCCTCCCCAGAATGGTATTGTTGAACGTATGAACATGAGGATTCAGGAGAGAGTCTATAGTGTGCTTAGCCAAGCATCCTTATTGTAGTATTTTTGGGCTAAGATAGTTATTATTGTTATATACTTGATTAACACGTCTCTTTGCATTACTATTGATTGCCAAGTTGCATAGAAGATATGGACTGGAAAACCTCCATCATATGCTCATTTGCATGTCTTTAGTTGTGAGGCATTCTGCCATGTTCCCAAGGACAAGTGCAACAAGTTGGATTTCAAGTCCGTGCGTAAGAAGTTGGGAAGAATAAGAATTTAGTGTGTAAATAGTATTGATGCCATGTCACACTGACATTGGTATAAAAGGAGGGGACATGTAATTTTTCTCATCTTTTTGACACATTGATACATTAATGTCCTTATTCTCATTACCTTGCTCTCAACTTCAATGGCTTCTTTCTCTTTCATGTCTTTCTCTCTCCTCATCACTCTCTTTCTCTCACTTTTGCAATTCTTCTTTCTTCTCTTTCTCTCTCCAGTTCACTTCTTGACAAGTGCTATTAGAGCATTGGTCTTTGATCAAATTTTTCTTCTATTTATGTAATGCTCAAATAATGGCTAAATTCTCCCAATGGATGCAAATGCAAATGGGATCCAAAGAAGCAAAGGAGAAAAGTTATTCAAGCAATAAATCATCAGTCCCACATCAGCTACCTAACTAAAATGGTCAAGGTCATGGAATCATTGCACAAAGGGGTATCCCAAATAGCTAATATGAAGTAGGTGAGACTTCATAAAGACATGATGACTATTTGGGCAGTTTGAATGGTGCTAACTCCCAAGCTTTTGGGCTGAATATCCAACTTTCTAGAGGCCCTCTATCAATAGGAAGGTTTCATACTAGTTCTCAACCACCTATTGGCAGAGTTTTATCTCATTTTGGGGGCTCAATGCATAATACTCATGATCATCTTGGCCAAGTTCAATGGTCAATCATCTTCACCATTTGATCTAGAGGACTGGATTTCCAAATTGGAATCTTACTTTGATATATTTCCTAGAACTAATGATATGAAGATTCATTTTGCTTCCTTGCATTTGGAGGGGTTTGTGCATACTTGGTGGAGGTATATTAAAAAGGAAAACATAATTGTAGAGAATTGGGAAGCTTTCAAGACACTTATGATTGAGGACTTTGTCTCTCCTTTGATGAAAAAGAGAAATTGGCACGGAGATGGTATGGTTTAAAGCAAAGAGGCCTAAGTAAAGAGAGTATACCAATCAATTCCTCAATCTTACCATGTATGTAGAGAGTATCAATGATGAAGCTAAACTCCACAAGTACATGTATGGTTTAGAACCATCATTATCAGTTGATGTCATGGTGCAAAACCCTACCACCCTTTTTCAAAGCTATTGAGCTTGCGGAGTGCTATGGAAGGAAATATAGAAGAGAGTCTTCATTTTAGCTTGTTTATGGACATCCAAGGACCGTTTTCAAACAAGTACAAGTTGGCAATGTTTATGGCAGCAATCATGCACCAAGTGGGGGCTTAAGGGTGCCGACTTATCCTCCATTCAATGCTTCAAGACCTCAAAGCAATTTCAAGACAACAAACAGTCCTAGAGTTGATTTCAAAGAAGGGGACAACAAGGCTAAATCTATTTCAGCCAATACGAATCCCAAGTCTATTCCTATGGACCTCTACAAAGAAAGAAAGGAAAAAGGCTTATGCTTCAAATGTGGGGAGAAGTATACACTTGATCATGCCACAAAGTGTGTATACAAAAATGTGAAAGCCAAGGTTCATAGTATGTTAGTCTTTGAGGATTTTGAAGAAGATATTGATGAGGCTAATGCAATTACACCTACTACTAAAAATGATGATCTTGAGGAAGAAGTTGGGCAAGAGTACTTTTATGATCCACCGATTCTTTTCCTTTTGATCTAGGTGGAAGTGTTCCTTTTGACCTCGATGGGACTTATGATGAGCCACTTGTTGCCACTAGTTTTTCCATTTCCATGGATGCTTGGATAGGTTCTAAGAGCCCTAATACACTCCATATGAAGAGTAACATTCATGGGAAGACTGTGCTCATCTTGATAGATAGTGGTAGTACACATAATTTTGTGAATAAGTCCATTATGGACAAGCTAAATTGTCTTTCCATTGACTTACATCAGCCCATAAGAGTTCAGGTGGCCAATGGTAAAGAAGAAACCATCACCCAAATATGTCCATAGGTTTCTTTACAATCGGTTGGAAATTATGAAGCAAAAGTAAACTTGATTACCTTGGAAATGGGGCCCATAGATATTGTACTCTATTGTGATTGGTTGATGACATTAGGCAAAATCACTATGGATTTCTCACAGCTGTATATAGAGTTTATCTTTGATGGACAACTCATCCATTTACAGGGAATTCTTAGTAGGTCATATTTTTAGCTTATCACCATTCAACAACTCAAAAAGGAGTACAAGAGGCACTCACATATATTTGTTTTGCACTTGAATTAAGAGATTGAAGATCGGTCTATAAATTTAACAAGTCACCCAACCTTGAAAGCTCTTCTTGAGGAGTACAGGGACTTGCTTGAGGTACCTACTTCATTGCCTCCCAAGAGAGCAGTAGATCACCCCATTGATTTGGAGCCCAACTCAAAGCCAATCAATAAGCCACCCTACTGATTATCCAAGTGTGAGTGGAAAGAATTAGCCAAGAAAATCAAGGAGCTTCTTGAGATGGGATTTACTGAACCTAGTTCTTCACCCTATGCATCTCCAGCCTTGTTAGTAAAAAAGAAAGATGGATCTTTTAGGATGTGTATTGACTACATGGATCTTGACAAGATCACAGTGAAGAACATGTATCCAATACCCAAGATTGATGATTATCTTGATGAGCTTAAGGGGGCTAGATTCTTTATAAAGATTGACTAGAGGTTAGGGTATTATCAGATCCGCATGCGAGAGGGTGATGAGATCAAGATTGCTTTTACAATTGATTGAGGGCTTTATCATTTCTTAGTGATGCCATTTGGGCATACAAATGCTCTAGCTACCTTTCAGAGTCTGATGAACAAGATTTTGTAGCCTTTCCTCTTTCAGTTTGTCTTGGTCTTCTTTTATGATATTTTGATTTACAGTAAGACCCTTGAGGACCATCTATCACACATGAGGAAGGTTTTGATGTATTGAGACATCACAGACTCTTTGCTAAGGAAAAGAAATGCTCTTTGATGTAGACTAAAGTGGAATACTTGGGACATATTCTCAATGAAAAAGGAATCTAGGCTCTGACCCCAAGAAGATACAGTGTATTAAAGATTGGCCAACACCTACAACCACCACTTCACTTAGAGGATTTTTGGGTCTATCTTCATTTTATCACCAATTCATCAAGCATTATGCGAATATTGCAACTCCTTTGACTGATAGGTTGAAGAATGAAGCTTTCTTTTGGGATGCTCTTGTAGATAGTAGCTTCAACTAGTTAAAGGAACTCCTTACTTCTGCTCTGATTCTAGCATGCCCAGATTTTTCGAAGGATTTTACCATACAATGTGATGCCAGTGGTTGAGGCATCGGGGCTATTTTGTTACAGGATCATGGAGTGATTGCCTTTGAAAGTTGTAAACTTACAGATAAAGAAATGGCTATGATTGTTTATGACCAAGATAAGGAACTCCTTACTTCTGCTTTGATTCTAGCATGCCTGGATTTTTCGAAGGAGTTTACCATACAATGTGATACCAGTGGTTGAGGCATCAGGGCTATTTTGTTACAGGATCATGGAGTGATTGCCTTTGAAAGCTGTAAACTTACAGATAAGGAAATAGCTATGATTGTTTGTGACCAAGAGATGTTGGCTATCTTGCATGCAATAAAGAAATGGCACCATTACTTGTATGGCAGCTGCTTCAGAGTTCAAAGTGATCACAGGGTCCTTAAGTATTTTCTCACTCAGTCTAATCTTACTCCTAAGCAATGTAGATAGGTAGCTACACTGCAAAATTACGATTTTGACATCACTCATAGGAGGGGCAAAGATAATGTAATGGCTGATTCTCTTTCTCGTATGTGGGTTTGCAAAGTTTCAGCAATGACTAAGCTACATAGTGATTGGATTGAATAACTATAGTAGGCTTATCTTTTGGATGAAGTGCTCAGCCATATTTTTCAAAAATTATAGCAAGGTCTCATGGAAGATGACTCGCATTATCAGCTTCAAAATGGCCTCATTTGGTTAAATGGCAAGATTGTCATCCCCTCTACTTCTTCTTTTACATGGAAAATTATGGAGGAGTTGCATTCTTTGCCTTTAGCTGGTAGACAGCTTAGAGTTTTCAAAACCTATTATAAGATCAAAAAATGCTTATGCTAGAAAGGGTTGTGGAAAGATGTCAAAGACTTCGTTATGAAGTGTATGCCTTATCAATAGAATAAGGACAACACCCGTAAGCTAGGTGGTTTGTTGTAGCCATTACCCATTTCTACAGGCAAATGGATACACATTACCATGGATTTCATTACTGGCTTTTCTACTACCAAAAAGGGATGGAATAGTATATATGTGGTAGTGGATAGACTCACCAAGGTAGCCCATTTCATTCCAACCAAGACCCAGTTTACTACTTCTCAAGTGGTTAGTCAATTCATGGAACATATTTTTAGACTACATGGATTACCGCAGGTGATTATTCATGACAGAGATTCAAAGTTCATGAGTAACTTTTGGTAGGCGGTATTCACATCCATGGGTACTAAATTGGCTCCCTCTACAAGCTATCATCCGCGCAGACTGATGGATAGACAGAAATGGTAAATAAGTGATTGGAGACTTATCTTTGACATTTCTGTTATGATGTCCAGAATTCATGGGATTCTTGGTTACACTTGGCTGAGTTTGCCTACAATAACTCCACTCATGCTAGCATTGGAGTTTTTCCCTTTGAGGCTATACATGGCTATAACGTGCCCTTACCCATAGTCATATTTAATGAAAGAATTAATCCTCATGGGAAAGAAGAATTGGAAAGAATGCAGACTCTTCTTCAATAGTGTAAGATGAATCTTAAGAAATCTCAAGACCAAATGAAGATGTATGCAGATGAGAAGAGGCGATCTTTAGAGTTCCAAGAAGGAGAATTGGTTTTGTCAAAGATGCCAAGGTCTCGATATTCTACTTTGAAAGATGGATTCAGTAACAAGCTTGCTCACATATTTTATGGCCCCTACTGGACCTTGAAGTGCATTGGAGACTTGGCATATAGATTGGAGCTACCCTCTTCTACTAAGATTCATAATGTATTCTATGTTAGTCAGCTCAAGCCTTTCTATGGTGATCCTGCTGATATAGTTGATGAGCTCCCACCTATTGATGAAGAAAGGTTAGTGTGAGAAGAAGATTCGATCTTGTCCCATCACTGAATATTTGATCAAATGGAGAGGTTTACCACTCGAGGAAGCCTCTTGGAGGCCTAATTCCATATTAGATGAGTTTCCTTTCCTAAGGGACACATTGGTGGTTGAAGCTTACTGACTATGGAGCCAATTATGGTGCATACTGACAACAAACCATTTTAGAATAGTTTTTATTTTGCCCAATTTTTAGAATTATGCCACCTACATACAGTCAAAGTACTCTTCAAGAAGCTATGTTTTGACATGTGGTAGGACTCATTTGGACACTTCTACCTAGAAGTTATGGCAAATTTGGTTCAGCAGGGTTTGTTTATATATCAAGTTGTCTACTTCATTTTGATCTCATCAGTTGAAGACTTTAAGGCTCCAAGTACCTTTGAAACATTTTTGATCATGTATATAGCTGATGTCTACTCTTATTCTTACATTTTTGTCCATATGTCATTCATCTTTTATTCATTTTCCCATTCTTAAAGCTGAAAATAGAGTAGTACTCTCTTCTATCTATCCTTTTCCAGTCTTTGTAAGTTTGTTTTTTAGGGCAAAAACCTTTGGGACAGGATGGATTGCAAGAACTAGGAAGAATAAGGATTTAGTATGTAAATAGTATTGATGCCATGTCACACTGTTATTGGTATAAAAGGAGGGTACATGTAAATTTTCTCATCTTTTTGACACATTAATACATTATTGTCCTTCTTCTCATTACCTTGCTCTCAGCTTTAATGGCTTCTTTCTCTTTCTTATCTTTCTCTCTCCTATTCAAGTTTTTCTCTCACCTTGTCACTCTCTTTCTCTCAATTCTGCACTTTTTCTTCTCTCTCTTTTGTATTCTTCTCTCATCTTTCTCTCTCTCCAGTTCACTTCTTGACATTGTGAAATGCATCTTTCTTGGTTATGGGGATAGAAATGAGATGGGCTGGTGCCTATGGGATCCGTAGGCTCGCAAGATTATCTGTAGCCATGATTCCATTTTCCATGAGGAAAATATGCATAAATAGCATGAGAAAGTGGTTATGTAGGGTGATCTTTCAAGAGAAACCTCTTGCTCTCGTATAACCAACTAGACAATCTACAATAGTTGATGCTTTAGTGGCCTAGGCCCCCCATGTTGTGTAGAATAAGTCTCCTTTAAGATGCTTTACTAGAGCTAGACATTAGCCTATTGAGTGCTTTATGCCCTTCATAGATTATGTTATGGTGATAGATGCAAGTGAGCCTCTCTCTTATGATAAAGCCATGCACAGAGATGATAGTCACTCATGAGACAAAGCTATGCAGTTGAAGTTTGACCCCTTATATAGACTAACTACATGTGGGATTTGGTTCCTTTGCCTAGTGACAAGAAGGCACTACTATGCAAGTGGGTATACAAGCTGAAAAGTATCATTGGACATCCCAAGCCCGCTTATCCTTGATAGATTGATAGCTAAGGGTTTCAAGCAAGAACATGGTGTTGCCTTCGATGAAGTATTTTCTCCTATGTCAAAATGATGATCCTATACTTGATACTAGCATTGGTTGGTTAGCTAGATCTAGGACCTTTATGAGATAGATGTAAATATGGCTTTTTTACATGGGGACTTGCATGATAAGTTCTATATGTCGTAGCCTAATGGCTTTGAAAAAAAAAAGCAGGGAACACGTAGTGTGTAAGTTGAGAAAGAGCCTTTATGAACCTAACTGGGCACTTTGGTCATAGTACCATAAGTTTAATGCTTTTATGCATTCACATGAATATAACCGTAGTGCTATGGATCTATGTTTATACATAAGAAGGCTTGTAATGGTAGCCTTATGATTTTGGTGCTCTATGTGGACGATATGCTTATGCTAGGGAGCTCATGATGAGCTAGATGCCTTGAAAACTCAACTCAAGAATAGCTTTGAGATGAAGGATATGGGATAGGCCTCACACATTCTTGGGATGCGTATCATGCATGAACACTCTCTATCTCAATAGTATATCCAGAAAGTCCTTGAGCGGTTTCATATGTAGGATGGTAAGCCTATTAGCTATTCTCTACCTTCTCATGTGAAGGTTAGTCAGGTTGATTGTCCACAGTTGGATGCCAAGATGGCAAAGATCCCTTATGCATCCACCATGGACAATTTGATGTATACAATGATAGCCACTTGTCTTGACATAGCATTTTTGCAGTGGGAGTTGTGGCACGCTATATGGCTTCGCTAGGTAGATGGCATTGGGATGTCATTAAAGGTATCATGAGGTATTTGAAGAACACAACAACCATGTGTATATGCTATGGTGGCCAAGATATAGGAGTCATGGGATACACTAACTCTAATTATGTAGGACATGTAGACAGTAGGAAGTCCACATCTGGCTATGTCTTCATCTTTGCTAGAGGTGTTGTTTCTTGGATGTTTAGAGTGTAGCAATGCATGAGCCTCTCTACTACCGAGGCCAAGCATGTTGTAGCCATTGAGTTTTGCAAGGAGTCTCTTTAGTTAGGCCGACCTTGGTATTACTGAGTCTCCATGTGACACACTATTACTCACACTTTACATGTGTGCACGTATGTGGCACAGTTCTCTCCATACCTTACATCCATATCCTCGCATCATACAATGTCTATCACAGAGAGTGCTTTCACACACATATACACACACCCACTATACCAAGCTTATATTCTCAACAACTAGAATATTGGAGTCTTGGGCTATAGAGACTTTGACTATGCACGACATGCAGATAGTAAGAAGTCCACTTGCTTTATTAGCAATGATGTTTCTTAGGGGCAAAAATGTATGGCCTTGTTTACTATAGAGATAAGCACATTGTAACCATTGAGGCTTGCAAGGAAGCCCTATGATTAGGCCATCTAGTTGTTGACCTTGGTATGACTATGACTCTCTCACATTGCACTTGGAGTCTATGAGTGCCATTTAGTTGGCACATAATCTGGTCTTTCATGTGAAGAGCAAGCACATTGAGGTCTATTATCACTTCACTTAAGAGGTGATTGAGGACAAGCAAATAAATCTTGTCAAGATCTCGATGATAAGAATCTTGCATATCTACTTACTCAAAGTCTCCCAATGGAACATTATGTCTCCCTCAAGAAGAGGATGGGTGTAAGATGAGATGACATATATTTCTCATCCTACTATACTTATATGTACATATTGTACTTTGCCAATTTTTTCTTGTTCGCTTCACACTCATGCACATTTGTCTTTAAAAGTGGAAGGATGTTGGGGGTTAAAGGTCAATATGCCTAGCTATCTATATTTAGTTGTACTTACTACTCGTATACCTATACACTAGAGGTAGCGATTGCCCATCATTATCACTTTATTCTTTATTATTTACATGACAATAGCATAAGGGAAGGCAAGTCACACATTATGAGTGTTGGAGTTTTCACATATTGTCTTGCTCTTGCTTAAACCTCCATAGATTGTTGCTTCTCTCTTGCTTTGCACTTATGCTTCTACTTGTGCTTCACCTTTCATGTCTCTAAGATCCAAAATTATGAATATTGCGAATGTACACATATGTGTGTATTATGAAAGATTGTTTAAGAGAGAGGTTCATAGATAGGAGAGAAGAGTGTGTACGTATGTATATATTGATGGGGGCATTTTACAACCCTTTATTTTTCCATGTGAACCTCCTCTTAAAATCACGCAAGATGTATATAGCTTTTGGGTATGTAGTTTAAGCCTTATATAGAAACTAATGTTTATAAAGGCTTTGACATTTCTACCAAATAAGAGTAATCTATTTTTTCCTTAAGAAATTCCTTTCTAAAAGTAATTCTCTTTGGAAATATTTATCTATAATAATTTTAACATTGGGCTTGGATGGATTCAAAGGTGAGCCACATGATATTAAAAAACCTTGAGGCTTGGAGTGGCGTGCATAAAAGTCTCCTCACATTTAAGAAAATGGTACCAAGCATATAAGAAAGTCAATATGAGGATAATGGGATCTGAAGACACCTTCTATAAAAGTTCAAAGTTGTCAATTACTTGGAGCCATTGGCCAGAATCTTTGAAAATGAAAGGAGGAGATGGGACCAAGCTTGGACACACATGCCTTTGAGCATTTAAAGGAAATACTCCAATAACTCTCCCATGTGGTGCATACATTGGATTCCCTTTTTCTTCTCTCTTATATTTTTCTCATTTCATGCATCTCACTTTTTCTACCTTATCAACTATAATATTCTCATCTTTAATATTTGAAGCTTCATAAATAGTACATGCATGAAAAAGCTTTAGGTAACCAAAGGAATGAAAGGCCATAATATATTTGTGCACAAGGTATTCGTAACAAAGGCCACATCTATAATTATAGAGATTTAAGAATCTTCTCAATTATTATTCAAAGTCTTTTTCTCCATGAATCTCTCTCCAAAGCAAGCTCTCACTCCTTTTGGAGACTGGAACATATTGTAAGAAGTGTATATACCTTTTCACATTCTCTCTACTTAAACCCTTGTAAAATTATCCATTCCATATTGTAAAGAATCACATTATATTAGTAATACATATGCACAATTCTCTCTAGTATTTTCTAACCTTTGTAGTTTACATTTCTTTTATTTTTTTATTTTGGGAAGCTTGACCATGAGTACTTATGCACTCAAGACAACAAAATGTATTATGAGGGGAGACTTCATGCACTATCTTATATCACCTAGTGCATCATCTAATACGAGATTCTAATTAATCAAGATTATTATGCTTGATTAATTAAAATTAGTAGATGATATAATTCAACCAAGTACTTATAAAAGGAAACCCTTTGAGCCTTCATGGGGGGGACACACATACTCCACTCTACCACCATTCTCACTATCTCTATTCTCTTCCTCTCCCTCACTGCTCCCCAAATACCTCTCCACTCCACCACCCTACTTCCCCACTTCATCACACATACCATCTCTCTCTCCCTCACCCCCATCTATCTTCCAACTTCATCACCCTCCTCATCATACCCTCATCCTCTCCTACTCTTGCCCTCATCCTCCTTTCTTCCCATTCCACTACCCCAAACCCCTATGTACCATCATCCTCTTCTCCCCTTCTTCCTCTTTTTCTTCCTACATCATCATCACCACTATCCCTCCATTTATGTGTATTTGTGTCCCTCACCACTTTGGGTTGGGTTGCATTAGTTGTAACCCTGAATATTAGTGTTTTTAATCATTTACTACATATTGTACCATGCCTTCTCCTCTCTTCCTCTTTTACATCATCTCTCTACTCGTATGTAAAAAGTGCCCTAGTCCACTTCAAATTTGGCTAGATGGTGCCCCTTTTATATCCCTTAATGTGAGGACATTGATCCTATTTGTGTAGAGGCCACAAGTGCCCATTCTCTCTCTCAATATGTGCATATGTATGTGTATGTGTGTGCATGTGTTTATATGTGTGTGTTGGTGGTTTCTTCTTAGAAAATTTGAGTTCATATCCATTTCCTTACATGTTCTTAATGCATTAAAAGGTAAACCCAATCACTTAATGAAGGTAATAATATTAATTTTTGGCCTAAAGATATAAAAGAGATACTATATAATATGTATATGGTTAATAGTGAATTTTGGGGGGAAGTGGGATTTTTATAAGAAAGGTTTTTAAAGAAAGAAGTAGGTAGAAATTGAGAGAGAGAGAGAGAGAGAGAGAGAGAGAGAGAGAGAGAGAGAGAGAGAGAGAGAGCATTACTTATGCATTGTATAAAATACAAAGTTCCTAGTAATCTTTATGATGAAGGTTCTAAAGGAAGAGCTTGTATATTATAGTGCATATATAGTAAACTAGCAAGGGTGAAAAAAGGGATAGGAAGGGGATAGTAAGTAGTAGTTTGTGTAAGAGGATAGATAAAGAGACCAAACATGTTGTGTGTGTGTGAATGTGCACTAGTGTATACATGGTATAATTGATCTAAGGAAAGCTATAGGTAAGCATTAGTAAGTCACCTCTTCTTATCTAAATCCCTTGTGCACTTGTCTAAGAGACAAAGTGTGTTTTAGTGTTTTAGTGTGCGCATTTGAGAGAGAAAAGAAGGAAAAGAAGAATTGTGTGTGTGTATGCGCGCGCACACATGCACGTATGCGTGTGCATGTGTACATGTTAGTGTTTGAGTGTGCGCATTTGAGAGAGAAAAGAAGGAAAAGAAGAATTGCACACACACACACACACACACACACACACACACACACACACACACACACACACACACACACACACACACACACACACACACACACACACACACACACACACACACACACACACACACACACACACACACACACACACACACACACACATGCACGTATGCGTGTGCATGCGTATATGTGTGAATACATAGATGCATGCATGTGTGTGCGTAGCTCAATATAATCTATAATTTTAATTATTTATATTATGACATGATCTATCATGTTCAATTTGATCTATTACTATAATGATTTATATTATGATATAATCTATTACATCCAATTAGAGAAGGCCAAAGCTCCATTCATACTTGTTTCAATCACTATGTAAAATGAAATGATGGCTAATGGGTTAAAAGACATGTTAAAACACCAAAGAAAAACCTATTATGAAAATTGACTTGTATCTAAAATGGTCATTGAAACAAATAATGAACTATGAGGATAGATACTAATTTACACATCAAATGGCGTGACATTTTTAATTTATAAGTAGAACATTTATACTATATTATAATTGAAGGATTTCACCAACCTAATACTAATCCTATATTGCACTTGTATAATGTTCCCAAACCTCGCTCTTTTTTATTTCCCCCCCCCTCTCTCTTGCACATGCCTACTTTGGGTCTACATTATTGTGCACACACACACACACACTCTGTGTGTGTGTGTGTGTGTGTGTGTGTGTGTGTGTGTGTGTGTGTGTTGCATTAAATGGCCAACCCTATGATCTATCTATCCCCTCCTCCATCTCATGAGTGGTGTTTACTCACCTCTTCAATTTACCTCATTTTTGCTAGTTCCCAAATGCCCATCCTACTCTCTCTCTCTCTCTCTCTCTCTCTCTCTCTCTCTCTCTCTCTCTCTCTCTCTCTCTCTCTCTCTCTCTCTCTCTCTCTCTCTCTCTCTCTCTCAGCTTAGCACATACATCAAATGTTTTTGCTAGTTTGCCAACTCGGCCTCTACTATACCCCTAGCATCACCATATATTGATGTACCTTTTCTTATGCTATTGTTGCCACTATTGCATATTCCTTCCTTTACCACCACCATCTCTATCCTCGTGATGATTCATGACCGCCCTAGTGGGGGTAAAGGCACTTGTGCCTAGCCACGCGTGTATTACTACACCGACAGTACGTGCATTTGCACACTACAGGCAATGGGTGCCCATCAGTCACTTCATTTTCTATTCTTTCACTGACATTTGAATAAAGGAAAGGCTGATCACACATTGTGACTATTGGAGTTCCCATATCTTGACTCTCTCTCTCTCTCTCTCTCTCTCTCTCTCTCTCTCTCTCTCTCTCTCTCTCTCTCTCTCTCTCTCTCTCCCCATCCACCATAGCTTGCACCTCTCTCGCTTCCACTTGCTCGTGCTTCCACTTGGGCTTCTCCCTTCAACTGGTATCACAACCTTCTTCTTCATGAGCTTGAGCTCAATCTGGCATTACTTCAGCTCTAATTCAAGTTACCTACAGCAAGGTTTCACCATTGGTAGCCATAGTTCCACCTCTTGAGGTTCATATTGAGCTATCATTGCTCTAGGACTTCTCAGGACCTATTGGGATATCTCAAGGCATTCTTGAGCCTACCTTGAGCTTATTTCAAGGATTATTCAGGGCTAGAAATACAAACATGTTTTCTCAACTGTGGCCATTTTCAAGCACTTGTGCTTGCTAAACCACTCCCTAGCATTGTTAGAAGATAGGCATAGGAACCCACTGTAAGCAAGGGTGCATAAGGGTAGATGGGTGTGAATAGCCTTAGGGGTAGGGGGAACCCTAACCCTAGCTTGGCAGAGGCTATATAAACAGCCTATGGGTCACTATCAAAAATGGGAGAGTGTACCCAAGTTATACTTGTAAGCAACAGTAAACAAGATTTTGTTCTTGTAATTTGAGCTCTCTCCTTCCTCTTGTGCACACATTCCAATGCTGCAACTTTGATTTCTCACATGGTATCAGAGTCTCCTCTGATCCCTTCAACTTCCTATACCCTCAACCTCACTAAGTGCACAAGATTGTCCATCATCTTCATCTTTTACCTCTTGCCTCCATAGCCAAACTAGATCCACCTCTGATGGAGGACTTGGGAAGAATGAAGGAAGAGGTTTTAGTTCATGGTTCCTTTTGAGGAACTCTTTAGCAACTCAAGGGGACTCCGCGTGGCACAACAAAAATCGAGATTAGTCGACGTGGTGGACGATATTGCAAAAATCACAAATCTGGCGTAGTTTTCACAGGTGACCTGATTCAAGCTGAAGTTCGTCTAGTACAAGGCACAATAATGGTGGCTACCTTAGGGCTATTGTAGCCCCTACAGAGGACTATGCTCACCTAAGAGGGTTTGTACTGATTCATCTCCTACAGCCTGCAATGATCAAAATCCTAATTGTGGGTCTCTAGCAGCCATAGCCAAGAGCTTCAAGCTTCATCCATTTTAAAAAATTTTCAATGTTTGGTCATCAATAGTGATTTTAATCACCGAGTTAACTCTTCCAGAGTGAGTTATGAACCTGGGAACTTCATTTTAGTGGTTTCTCTACTTGAAGGGTCATCATCAAGTCCGACATTTATCATCTCTAGCAACATGAGCTACAGATGAGTGCTTGTAAGCACTAAGGCACATTGCCTAATCATCATTGATGCTAATACTTATATAATCTAAATGTTTTTCATTAGGAAAATAAAACAACTAAGTACCCTGCATCAAGTTGTAAGGCTATGTGTACAACTATAAACACATAGACCATCATACACTAGAAGTGTATTGCATATCTTGAGTGATTTCTTCTTGAGTATATTGGTCAATGAAATTCGAGGGATGAGTGCCATTGTACTCTCCTCAAAATCATCAGCAACAAGCATTGAAATCATAGACCGTCCTTGTCCTACACAAGGGTCATCCACTGAACCATACCACAAAGAGGACTCCAAAGTCCAGTCTAGGTTCAACTCATTGAAGCCTAAAAAGACCATTAAACCTCGGAAGAAGCTTGTCCCTAAGAAAGGACCACCAAAGTCATATTTTGAAATATTACATATGTATGATTTTCAGCCCTTCTCCTCATTACAACTTTGAATTGCTTCCACATTTAGTGGCAAACTTGTAAGGGACTAGACACAGCCCTTGTTCTAACAAGTGGTAAGACATTCCCAATGGCCACAACATATGTTGATGTCCGTCCTCAAATTTGAAAATTTGATGGCAAAGATTTCCACCCATGAGGCAGGTCTTTATCAAGTATAAAATGATGGAGAGAGGGTATTGGCCTCTCATTCAAGGCACTAGAGCTATTAACTCTGCAAATCTAGTTGATATAGAGGATGACCAACATGCTCAAGAAATCATTATGTTACACTTAGATGAGTCATTGATTCATCATGTTGATCAACTAAATACTGGTAAAGAAAAATGGGATGAGATTGAAAAGCTCTATGGAGCCATTAGTAAAAATACTAAAATCTTCCTTAAAATTGAATTCTTTAGCTTGGAATATCAATCAGGAGAAGACTTGGGAAAATTCATCTCTCACATGAAGGGACTTATGGCACAGCTTGCCTCAATACAAGCTCCAATACATGAAGAAGATGCTCTAGCTATTCTCCTAAAAGTTGTAAAACAGGTGTTTCCTACTCTTGTAACCACTCTTACCAACATTCCAGATCCTACATTGGCAAGTATCATCCAATCTTGTTTGGATGAAGAAAAGAGGAACCATAAAGAAAGCAGCAATAGTAAGGCATCTTCAACTTCCCGTGATCAAGTATTGGTACATACAGCTCTCACTAGATGTTCATTCTATAAGAAAAAAGATGTTCTTATACTTTGAGCTCTCTCCTTCCTCTTGTGCACACCTTCCAATGCTGCAACTCTGATTTCTCACAAGCATTGGACAAAGCCTTTGGCATTGTTACCACTCCTCCCAACATTGACCATTAACATTGAGCATTGGTTTTGAGTCATTGAGCTTTAGCTATTAACTATGCAAACATGGAAGCATGCTATCATGAAATGAGGACAACCATATCTTCAATGTTTGGAGCTCATATATGCTTCTTGAGATGCCCATATATCTATGTTTTATTGTCAGATACTTTGGAGATCATATGTCATTAGTTTGAGATGCTATTGTACTAATTTGAGCACTCTTTTAGCTATGTTTTCTCATTACTGTCATAATAGGGCTGAATGTTATTTGTCTAGAAAATGTCATGCTCTTGGCTTATTTGATGCTCCCGGGATGCTCTTTTGATGTTGGACACTTGGGGAATGTTTGGTCAATGTATTGAAATGCTTTTGGACTAATTTGAGCCCATAATTGGCTCAATTTTACTATCATTTTAATTTTGTAATAAGTAGGTTTGAATGTCATTTTTATCAATGAAAGCATATGCATATTGCTCATTGATGCTTCCCGGCTACTTGGGATGATACATTGATGTCTATGGTTGATGCCACATGCTTGGCCATGCTCACGGAATGCTTTTGGGCTTCAATTGAGCTCACTTTTTCTCAGTCTTGATTGCCATTTTACTGCTATACATACAGTGGACAACAAGATTTTAACAAGGACAATCTATGCCTAGTGCTCTTTCATGCTATTTGGGCATTCTATCGGATGTATTGGTGCATGAAATTGAAGCTTTGTGCTTGGTTATACTATTGAATGCATTTGAGCTTAAGACATTTGACATTGGTTGTCAATTACTTCATTGGATGCTTTAGAGATCTATGGCCTTATGAGCTTGAAGCTTTTATTAGGTCTTATGCTCCCAGCTATGTACTTGATGTATCTTGGGTGCTTGGATGCCACTCACATGAGAATTTGAGCTCTGTTTACTCATCTAGCATCAAGCTTTCATTCCAATGGGAGCCACTTGCTTGACAATTGAATATTACATTGAGCTTTGGATTTTAATTGTAGTTGACCTTGAGCTACTTCAATTTTTTCTCGCGTGATATAGAGCGTTGCATTATTTATGAGAGCAATCCCCTCCATTTGATGCTATTTTAGTCATAGTTTGTGGACAACTCATCATTTGATCCATACCTCTTGTTTTCAGCTTGTTTTGGCAATGGTGTTGGGACTGTTTTCATATACTATAGTAGCATGTTTGGTCTATATTGTGACTTTTTTTCCTATAGTATGGCTCGTCATTCAAATGATATTGCCATCTTCAACATTGAAAAGTTGGATGGTAGCAGTTATGGCTATTGAAAGACCCAAATTTAGTAAGTTTTGGTGCAAAAATCTCAAATTAGACTGATCGAATGCAATAGCATCAAGCCTAAAGGTCAAGATTAGGATGTATGGGATGACTTAGATAAACTTTGCAAGTCCACGATTATCCTGTCCCTCAACAAGCAGGTTTATTATAACGTTTCACAAATGGGCAGTCTACATGGGATCTTTAGGAGAAAATCCGTAATCTCTATGATAAGTAGAGCTCCACTTCTCAAATGTCTTGGCTAAAGCAACTTATGGACCTTTGTATGAAGGAAGGTACTAGTGTTTCTATTTATTTGAGCAAGTTTCATGCTATCATTGACCAGATGTTATCATAGGGTATTGAGTTTTTGGATAAACTACTTTGTTCTTATTAGTCACATTGCTTGACTTGGGATACATTCCGTACTACTATGTGTGCAAATATGCCTGAGAATGGGCTGAAATTGTCTGATATAGAGGGTGGACTGACAAAGGAGATCAATAGGAAGAATGTAGATGCTCCTCATATTTCTCATGCTTTGACTCTTCGAGATCGCCATGATGGGAAGAGTGGGAATGACCGTTGTAGTAGAGACCTGCAAAAGTATCATTCTAAGTCCCATGATAGTCTTGTAATAAATATATGGATGTGTCTGATTTGACATGCCATTATTGTGGGAAAGCAAGGCATATCAGGCCACAATGCCATAAAATGTGCATTGATAAGCATAAGGAAAAGGGCAAAGGGAAAGCATAGGACAAGTCTAATTATCACAACATTGTCCCTACTAAGTCCAATATTAAGATCAAAGAGATCCATGTAGTGTAGCAACCTAACTCTGATGATGCTTACATACTTGCAACTTCTTCTTTGGATAAGTCACAGCTGATTGATGCCTCGCTTGGTTTTACTCAGTGTTGGTTCATGGATTTAGGGGCTTCCTTTCATGTGACCCCTCATAGAGAGTGGTTCGACTCTTATCGCAATATGACTGGATCTGTCCGTTTTGGGAATGGCTTGACATTGTAAATAGTTGGTATTGGTGATATCCGACTACAATTTGTCGTTTGGGCAATATGTTTACTTTGCATAATGTTTGATATGTATCGGCTCTCACAAATAGTCTTATCTCTACTAGCACATTGGATGATGAGGGTTACTTTATTTCCTTTGGGATTCTTCTTAAAAGATCACCCGTGGGAACCTTGTTTTGGCACGTGGTGCCAAGTCTAGCACTTAATATCCCTTGGTTGTATCTGGATCCGTAGATCATGTTTTATCTGTGGCTGCAGTTCCACATGTATCTCTTTGGCATCATTGCCTTGGCGCATGTCCTTAAAGGGAATGAAAATGCTTACTCATTTGTAATATCTTCCACCCCTTAACTATAAGTGTTTTTAGTCATGTGATCATTGCTTATATGGCAAGCAAACACATAGTATGCATAAGAAGTCTAGCACTCTCTACAGATGGGTGAGCCTTTGGCTCTTGTTCATTCTAATGTATGTGGAACTATGCCTTGTCAGTTGTTCGGAGGCACATACTTTGACACATTCATTCATGATTACTCACATAAGATTTGGGCATATCCCATAAAGCTAAAATCTAATGTTTTGGCTACCTTTCAATGTTGGCTTGCATTGGTTGAGAGCCAATTGGGTATAGGCTGAAATGCCTATGGTCCAATAATGGGGGTGAGTGTGTCTCTAAAGCCTTTGAGTAGTTTTGTGATGAGAGGGGTATTAGGCATCAGTTGACTACCCCATACACCCCACCCTAGAATGGTATGGTTAAGCATATGAACATGACAATATAGAAAAGGGTCCATAGTATGCTTAGCCATGTAGGCTTATCACAACAATTTTGGGCTAAGGAAGTGATTACTACCATACACTTGATCAATCGATCTCCTTACAGTACTATTAACTTTCAGGTTGCAGAGGAGGTGTGGTCTGGGAAATCTCCCTTGTATGCTGATTTGCATGTCTTTGGTTGTGAGGCTTTCTACCATGTACCTAAGGACAAGTGCACAAAGCTCAATCCTAAGTTCATGAAATGCATCTTTCTTGGTTATTAGGATGCAAGTGAGATAGGCTATCGCCTATGGGATCCACAGGCTCAGAAAGTCATTCGCTGCCATGATGTAGTTTTCCATGAGGAAAGGATGCATAAGCAGCCTAAGACAATAGTCGAGATACGTATGATTATCTTTCAAGAGGAGCCTCATGCTCCATATAGCAAGTTAGATGGCTTGTAGGAGCAGTTGATACTCCAATGGCCCATGACCATGATTTTAGACAAAATGTGTAGACTCCTTAGCATGTCTTGAGATGCTTTGCTAGAACTAGACATCCTCCTGAGTGGTTTGAGCCCTCTATTGATTATGTGATGGTGACAAATGTAAGTAAGCCTCTCACTTATGATGAGGCTATGTGTTGTGGTGTTAGTTACTCTTGGGAGAGGACCATAGAGTCAGAGTTTGACTCTTTTAAAAAAAATCAAATATGGGAGTTGGTTTCTTTGCCTAATGGAAAGCATGCATTGCTATACATTTGGATGTACAAGTTAAAGAGCACCCCTAAATGCCCCAAGCCTACCTATATGACCAGATTGGTTGCTAAGGATTTCAAACAAGAGCATGGTGTTGACTTTGAGGAAGTTTTTTCTCTTGTAGTCAAGACGACTACCCTACACCTAGTACTAGAATTGGTTGCTTAGTTAGATTTGGATCTTTATTAGATGGATGTTAAGATGAATTTCTTACATGGGGACTTGCATGAGGAGATTTATATTTAGTAGCCTAAGGGCTTTGAGGAAAAAGGTAGAGAACACCTAGTGTGTAGATTGAGAAAGAGACTTATGGCCTTAAGTAGACACCTAGGCAATGGTACTACAAGTTTGATGCTTTTATACATTCATAGTGCTATACATGCAGTGATATGGATCTGTGTTTATACAAAGGAAGACTCATGATGATAGCCTTTTGATTTTGGCACTCTATCATGTGGATGACATCTTGATTGCTAGGAGAACTCTTGATAAGCTAGATGCTCTGAAAAGTTAACTCAAGAAGAGCTTTGAGATGAAAGACATGCCTCACATATTCTTGGGATGTGCATTACGCGTGACCACTCTCAAGGGCTCCTTTACTTGTCACAGAAGGAGTATATCTAGAAGGTCCTTGAGTAATTTCATATGCAGGATATTAAGCCTATTGGCTGTCCTTTGCCTTCTCATGTGAAGGTGAGCCAGGTTGATTGTCCGCAGTCTAATGAGCAGAAGGCTGAGATGGCCAAGATCCCTTATGCATCCTCCATAGTTGGCAATTTTATGTATGCTATGATAACCACTCATCCTAACATAGCTGTTGCAGTGGAAGTTGTGGCACACTATATGGTTACACCTGGTAGGCGGCGTTGGAACATTGTCAAGGATATCATGAGGTACCTGAAGGGTACACCGGATATGTGCATATGTTATGGTGGCTAAGATATAGGAGTCATGGGGTACATTAACTCTAATTATGCAAGACATGCAGACAATAGGAAATCCATCTCTTGCTATGTGTTTACCTTTATTGGAGGTGTTGTTTCTTTGATATCCAGGGTGTAAAAATGCATAGTCCTCTCTACTATTGATGCCAGGAGGCATATTACATGGTGGATGACGTGAGATCACGGTGGATTCTGTGAGGTTTTGTGGTGGATTCCGTGAAACTATATTTATTTACCGGGGCTCGTACACAAAATGGATTTTTTGTGTGAAAAGTTGACGAGATGCATGTCCTTTTCGAGAGTCACGTTAATTTAATGTGGAAGTGGGTGATTCCATAGCGGGTGATTCCACAAAATACATATTTAAATTAATGGGCATTTATGAGTTTAGAGTGCGCACTCGTATTAAATTAAGGTTATGACAACAAAGTTCCAACCTATTTATTTATTTTGTAGCTGAAGACTGCTAGGTATTCACTTTTGTCAGTTTAATTTTATTATTTTCTAACAATTGTGAATGCTCTAATTGAGGTGTAGAGCAGGCGACGGTGGCATTGGGGAAGCACTAAGTGATAGCGTGTATTCAAGTTATTTAGAAGAAATTATCATGGGCACACGTCTTATCATTAAAGGTATGGCACTAATATTTATTTAGGCGTGCTTATTTATTGAAGTGCTTGACATATATCTATTATTTTGTATGCGCATGGGCGCACGGTTTAAATATTCATTATTGGAAATTGTATTTGGGCACTGCCCGACATTTGGACTGCCCAACCACTTTATTCTTTATTTGGAAAAGCAAACACAAAAGCTAAGCATGCTAATTGTAACATTGGGCTATTTTTTAGCTTTAAGATGAATAAATTAATAAATACATGCTTTGTGGAGCACTCACACAAGGCATGGGGGGAGATTGTACCCAATTGGTCTTTTTGCCTCATGTCGTGCAAGTTTATTCTCTTGAAATTTGAGCTTAAAGTAGAGTTCTTTATTCTTAGGGACCTTCTGATGCTCACTATGTATGCATACAACATCCCATTTGCACATCAGTGGTATCAGAGCGAAGCTGAGATCAAGGGCTTCCAATCGCCTACCATCTCGTGCGAAGGCGAAGCTCCTAGAACAAACGGGCTCAATCCGTCAATACCAGTATGTTCTTGGTAGTAAAGAACCCCTTGCTGCGTTGTTGGATCACGAAGGACCACCCAGGAAACTTCTTCATCAACACATATTTATTCCCAGAGCAGAGAAGAAAGATAAGTAAATTCAAGCTTAAAAGCTTAACAAGCTGTATAACAAAGCTTACTTTTTAAAAGAATTCAGCGGCAGCGGGAGCGTCAGCACCTTCTTAACAGTGTCAAATCCATCGACGTCGTCTTGTCGTCCTGATCCTATACATTCCAATTATCAAGCTTTTTAATAAAGCTTAAAACTTTAAGCTTTCTAAAGCTTTAAAGTCAATTTTTCTCTCTAGCGGTTATTCACATGGAGT
Source organism: Lygodium microphyllum (assembly GCF_053477565.2). Lineage (NCBI taxonomy): Eukaryota > Viridiplantae > Streptophyta > Polypodiopsida > Schizaeales > Lygodiaceae > Lygodium > Lygodium microphyllum. The sequence goes on along the minus strand of NC_141141.1, from coordinate 44,474,886 downwards.
TTCTCAACAAGTCAATCCCGAACTCCTTTCAACCTCCTTGCAAGCCTCTATTCACACCCTGCTGTTGACAGAGATAATTTCCAGCAACAAGTAGATTGCTATACGCAGTCTTTACGGGCAAAGTATTCATTGAAGAAGGATTTCAGCAACTTCTGTATCCGCAAGGAAAAAAGATCGCTAAAAGCCATTATTTTTTTAAAAAAAGAGCAAGCCTTGTAAACCCGACTTTGAGCTACGCTCATCCTGCTAACAAGATTTTGAGTGTGTGAGGTTGTTTGAAATTTTGCAGGATGACAAATCAAAATATGGAAGATTTTATGGTCGAAGGTGATTTATCGAAACCAACGATGGAGCAAAAATTGGACCTAATTATGATGCAGCTTCAAGAGGAACGAAGAGCACGTCAAACTTTGCAAGCTCAATTGGCCACTCTTCAACGATCTACTGTCGAACAAGATGGACTGCAACCTGAAGATGTTATACGAGGCACGATCGATGCGACACTCGAAGCACAATCTATCCGGAAAGAAGCTAAGATAAGTAAAAGAAATTTCAAATTCCGTACTTTTAATGGATTATGCGATGAAAAGACTATTCTCACTTTTATCAGTCAGCTTGATGATTATTTCCATGAAGAATAGTATGCCGAAAAAGACAAACTCAAGTGTGGCACTAATCATTTAGTGGATAGAGCATCGCTATGGTGGATTGTTGTCCGCAAAAGTATCGATTGTCCTACTACTTTGGAGACTTTTCAAAAGAAATTTTTGTAGAATTTTCTTCCACCTCAATTCCATGAAAAAGCAATCAAACAGTGGGATCTTCTGCAACAACAAAAAGATTGCGAGCCTATTTCACAATATACAGAGCGTTTCTGGAATGCCTTATTGTAACTTCGAATGCTCAAAGATGTACTTGAGGTGACCCATAAGAGCAAGTTTATGTCCAGTTTGCTTGGTCACTTCTATAGGGAAGTGAACATGTTCAAGCCAACAACTCTCGAGAATGCGATTTCCTTGGCCCATGATGCTGAAGACAAAATTCGAGGACAAGAGAAGTGACCACAAAAATTTCCAAATAACGGTAACTTCGATACAAAGAAATTCAATTCTAAATTTCGAAGATTCAATCAAAATCGCTTTGTTCCATCTTCGTTTTGTAAATCTTGGGCATGACCCCGTGCTTTACCAACAAACACAAATCCAAATCCTAAGCCATCTTTCCCGCCAAATCCCAACATTCCTAAACTTCCCGCTATTACCAATAATGTTTCCAAAGCCAAATCTATAGTCTACTATAAGTGCCATCAACCTGGACATCTAGCGGTGAATTATCAATTAATAAAGTCAACTGTTCACATCAACTACTTGGGAGCGACTGAAGATGAAGACCATGAAGAAATGCTAGATTTCACAGAAAATGATGATGATATCGCTATTACTTCAGATACTTTACCAGGTATGCTAAATCTCGATTCTTTATTAACGATGAAATGTCTTGTGCATAGTAGAGAAAAGATTGTTTTACATGATGACCTGAGCACACACGATTTTATTTCTGCAAAATTGGCCGTAGAATTGAATTTACATATTGTTTCCACTCATTATCGCATCAAGGTTGCATTCTTAGGCACTAGATACAATGGAACACAAGAAGTGCACGACTTAGAAATTAAAATTGGTGATTATGTTGAGCGTAGAAATTTCATAGTTGTGCCTTTGGAATCTAGTGACATTATCTTAGAAATGCCTTGGAGTCATCAATATAATCTCGATATAGATTATTCCACGCATTCAATGAAGATTCATTCTAATGGAAAACAAATCACATTGCATGGTATGCACACTCTTGATAATTTTCCATTGCTTAGTCATACACATGCTAAACGTGCATTAAGAAAAGGTAGCAAATCCTACTTAATATGGGTGAATGAAATTGAAGTTAATCAAAATCAGATGCATCCTAGGCACGCACAATTTCTTTCACAATTTAAAGGTTATTTTGTTTGCTGACTTACCACCTGGCTTACCATGTACACGTCCTGAAGATCATAAAATAGACTTAATTCTAGGTTCTCAACCACCATGTAAAGCACCTTATCGACATAATCAAATTGAACATAGAGAAATTCAAACCCAAGTTGAAGAATTGTTAACCCGAGGACTCATTAGGCCTAGTAGTTCTCCTTTTGGTATACCTGTCCTGTTAGTTAAGAAGAAAAATAACACCTATAAGATGTGCATTGATTATCGTGCCCTAAATAAGATCACTATCAAGAATAGATATCCGATCCCTAGGATAGACGACCTCATGGATAAACTACAAGGGGCTACAATATTTAGTAAAATAGATCTTAAATCTGGATACCATCAAGTGCAACTAGACACATCCGATATTTTCAAAACTACATTTAGGACTCAATTTGGACATTATGAATTCCTTGTTATGCCTTTTGGTTTAACTAATGCACCAGCCACGTTCAGTCGTATGATGAATCACATATTTTTGAAGCATCAGCATTGTGTCATTGTTTTATTTGATGACATATTGGTTCTCAGTAAAAATGAGAACAAGCATTATGAATATTTATCCTTGGTTTTCAAATTATTGAAAGAGAATCAATTATATGCTAATCCTAAAAAGAGTAAATTTTTCCAAACCCACATTGAGTATTTAGGACCTATTGTTTCATCTGAAGGTATTAAAGTTGATTCTAAAAAGATAGAAGCAATTTTGAATTGGCTGATACCTAAAGATGTGCATGAATTATGTTATTTATCGGGTTTTACTAGCTTCTACGAAAAATTTGTGAGAAATTTCTCATTGCTTGCATTACCTTTGACAAAATTATTAAAGAAAGGTATTGTGTATCATTGGTCTAAAAATCAGCAAAAGTCTTTTGATTTACTGAAACATGCCTTAACACATGCTCATGTATTGCAACTCTCTAACTTTAATAGATCATTCTTCCTAGTAGTCACTGACGCTAGTAGATCTGGAATAGGATCTGTCCTTATGCAAGATTCACATCCCATAGCCTACTCTAGCTACAAACTTAAAACCTCTGAACTCAAGTATTCTACCTATGATAAGGAATTGCTAGTAGTAGTAGTACAAGCTTTACGACAATGGAAACACTATTTAATGGGATCTGAATTCATGATCAAAATTGACCAACAAAGTATCAAACATCTCCTTACTCAACCACAAATCTCTGACCGTCATATTAAATGGGCTGCTTTTATTCAAAGTTTTCATCCACTTATCCAATATCAACCTGGAAAAGAAAATGTTGTTGCAAATGCCTTGAGTAGAAGACCAACTATTCATTACATCTCTGTGATATCTTTTGATTCCTTTAATCCTATGAAAGATACCTATGATCAAGACCCCAATTTTCAAGCTGATTGGAATAAATTAATTACAAATAACTAGATTCCAATTGATTCATTCTCTTAGGCTAATGGATTTATGTTTTATGAGAAAAGGTTATGTGTAACTGTTCCATTTAGATCATTTGTGATGCACAAAATTCATTGTCCCCCATATCAAGGCCATAGAGGTATTATTTTCACTTTACATATATTGGTTGAAGATTTTTACTGGCCATAGATGGAATCTGATGTTTCTAACTTTGTATTTGAATGTTTAATTTGTCAAAAAGTTAAGCGACACCATGGTAAGCAATATGGTTTGTTAATATCTTTACCAATTCCACAACGATCATGAGAACATATTTCAATGGATTTTATTATTGGTTTGCCTAACACTCAAGCTAATTATGATATGATTTGGACTATTGTAGATCGGTTTAGCAAACAAGCATATTTCATTCCATGCAAAAAAACATTAATTGCATCTCAAGCTTCTCAGTTGTTTTTGAAAACTATTTTCACTAATCATGGTTTGCCAAAAGTTATTATTTCTAATCGTGATTCTAGATTCTACAATAATTTTTGGATTACCCTGTTTGCTAATTTAGGTACAAAGATTGATTTTTCATCTAGATTTCATCCTGAAACAAATGGGTAAATATAAGCTGCAAACAGTACAATTTTGGATCTTTTGCGTGCATACACAATTTCAAAACCACAAACATGGAATACACACTTGCATTTACTTTAGTTTGCATACAATAACACCCCACATATAGCTACATGGAAAGCACCTTTTGAAATTATTTATGGATATAGATTGCCTACACTTGTTACATCATTGTCAAACAAAGTTAAAGCTGATGATGATATTGCAAATATACATGCTACTATTTTTGCTGAAGTCAAAGACAAGATTGCAAAAGCCCAACAATCATACACAAAACAAGCTAATAAGAAAAGAAAAGCTATGAGTTTCGTAGTTGATGATTATGTTTGATTACGCATTGAAAATAGAAGATTACAAAGTGTTGAGAAACACCCTGTTGTAAAGTTAGCTCCTAGATTTTATGGACCTTTCAAAATCATTCACAAAATCAACGACAATGCATTTAAATTAGAATTACCCCAACTTTGGAAAATCCACAATACTTTTCATATTAGTTTGTTACGACATTTTAAAGGCCAATTATCTGTCTACCCTGTCTATGAAAACCCTCCTTTGTTAGAAGAAGAAACTGAAATCCTTGAACCCGAAATTATTTTAGACACTAATTATATGACCACTAGAATTGGTTGTAGATATTCTAGATATTTGGTAAAGTTTAAAAATTATCATGTTGAAGAGGCCCAATGGATGCACACTCGTGACCTAAGTGCTTACCCCTCACTGCTCACTCCACATTGAGCTAATAGCAATTGAGGACAATTGCTATCCCACCCTGGGGGTATGATGCCAGGAGGCATATTCCACGATGGATTTTGTGAGACCACGGTGGATTCTGTGAGATTTTGTGGTGGATTTCATAAAACTATATTTATTTGCCAAGGCTCGTACACAAAGTGGATTCTTTGTGTGAAAAGTTGACGGGGATGCCTATCCTTTTTGAGTGTCATGTTAATTTAACGTGCAAGTGTGTGATTCCATAGCGGGTGATTCCACAAAATACATATTTAAATTAATGGATATTTATGAGTTTAGAGTGCGCACTCGTATTAAATTAAGGTTAGGATGGCAGAGTTCCAACCTATTTATTTATTTTGTAGCTGAAGACTGCTAGGTATTGACTTTTATCGGTTTAATTTTATTATTTTCTAACAATTGTGAATGCTTCAGTTGATGTATAGAGCAGGCGGTGGTGGCATTGGGGAAGCACTAGGCGATAACGTGTATTCAAGTTATTTAGAAGAAATTATCATGGACGTGCATCTTATCATTAAAGGCGTGGCATTAATATATATTTAGGTGCTCTTATTTATTGAAGCACTTGATATATATCTATTATTTTGTATGTGCATGGGCGCACGGTTTAAATATTCATTATTAGACATTGTATTTGGGCGCACTGTCCGACTTTTGGACCGCCTAACCGCTTTATTCTTTATTTGGACAAAAGCAAACACAAAAGTTAAAGCATGCTAATTGTAAAATTGGGCTATTTTTGAGCTTTGAGATGAATAAATCAATAAATACATGCTTTGTGGAGCGCTCACACAAGGCATGGGGGTATATTGTACCCAATAGACCTCTCTAGTGATAGGGTTATAGCATTTGTAACCCTTTTTCTCATTTGGATAGCCAAGGAAAACACATTTGATAGCCTTTGGTTCCATCTTTTTCCTCAAAACATTAGGGACATGCACATAGTATACACAACTAAACACCCTAAGATATGCAACTATAGGTGTTCTTCCATACATCTTCTCATACGGAGACATCTAATGAGTCAAAGTTGCAGATATCATGCTCATAATATGGATTGCAGTAAGATTGCCTTAGTCCAATAAGTCAAAGACACATAGATCCTCCTTTCACAGAAATGGAGGTGTCAAGGGACTTGTATGCAAATTCAAGTCCATTCAAAGTAATAGATACCAAATCATCATCATCAACTAGTGCATTGATCAAAGCAAGATCCTCTACAACCTCCTTTATTTCTACCACATAGTCACTAATGGTTCTATTTCCAAGTCGTGTACCATACAATCTATGCTTTAGTTATACCTTCTAGGCATGTGGAAGTGCCATACATTTTCTCAATGATCTCCCAAGCATCTTTGCATATACTAGCCTTTTTAATGTGCAGAATTAATGTCTTTGAGATGCATATAGATATCCAATGCAAGACTTTCCTACTTTTACATGTCCTTTTGTTCCTTTGTGAACTCATCAAGAAGTTCAAGGTATGCATCTTCACCTATAGTGAGATCCTATAGACCTCTCCCTACTATCAAAATTTTTTCCATGCAATAGGACCATACACTATAGTTATCCTTATTCAATTTGTCACCCACAATTTGAGTAATTTGTATGGTTTCTAACATCATGATAGTCTCAATTTTAGAAAAACCAGCAATATGTAATGTGTCAAATCACTATCCAAGCATGTGAACAAGTTCAAGTAACAAACTGCTCAAAACCAAGACAAATAAACATTTAAAGTGCCCAAGCAAATGCACATAAACTGAGTTCCACCACTATAGCTATCATGCATGTATCCAACTACTATCACATGTATCCATACATCATGCTCGTATGTTAAGCATTAGGTTCAACAAGAAATGATGAAAATGGGGCTCAAACAGGGTCCGTGCAACCCTAAAAGCACTAGAATATGGGTCTAAAATTGACCATTTTCCATGCTTTTTTTTTTGTGCATTTGTAATGCAAAGAACAAAGTCCTAGAAAAGTTCAATTCACACTAACTTTTTAGGAATTTTTTTGACAAATTTTTCCTTCCAAATTTGCACTCAAAAATGGCATAGAAGCCGGCCAGTTAACCACAAAACAACTAGTTCCAACCTCTGCAATGTGAACACATAGCTATAAACTAGTTTGAAAAATAACTAGTTGAAGAGACTCCAATGGGAAAGCAACTTGTCAAAAAACCAAATCCATGAGGCTGCAGTGTGAACATAGAGTTATAGATAACCAATCCTTTTTCTCCCAAGTGTGAACATCCCAAAATATGAACTAGCTCAATGAGATACAATGTGAAATGAGTTTTATGATAGAGGACTTGGCAAAGGCTTCAAGGTAAAGCTTGTATTAAGCTTAATAGAACTAATTGCAATGAACAACCAAGTCTCCTTTGCATTGTTGATGGAATCATTTCGCACCACCACATCGTTTCATACCATTGGACTAGATTAAGCCCCTAAGCTTTGGCAAGCTACCCATGTGCTTATTTCTTGCAAGTAGCCCCCTTGCTTAAGTAGGACCTGAGCTTAAGCAACTCCCCTTGCTTCCAAAAATTGGTACATGACCTGAAATTACAATCAAAATTGATCCAAACCTTGTTGCCATACATAATGTCCAACCTCCTTTGGCTTCGAAAATGCGCTTAAAGTGAGCTCAATAGCTCCCAAATTTGAGCTATAATAGCTCTTAAATTTGTGTACTTACTTTTATATAGATTAGATGAGGATTTGTGTATGATTTAATGGTGGATAACAAGCTCTCAATTTGATGTAGACTTCAATTTGTTGCGCTCCTTAATCCAAAATTTATGGCACAAGATATGGAGGCTCAATCGATCTTCTTCTTTGTAAGGTGACCATCTATTGCCTATCCAAGCATGTTTTTGGCAGTCCATTGAGAAACGAATCTAAGTGTTGCCACCCACCACTCCCACAGAATGTCACGGGGTTTATTGCCTAGGTTTTCAAGAGTTCGTCTCGCAATGGAATGTTTGCAGCTGAACCCACTAGGATCGACCTGAATCTTGAATCCCTAGTGGTCAAGGTTTCTCGGTCGCTCTACTATATGCGGAGTTACCCAATCCGAAGCAGGTCCATACCCCTCTAGGTTCAAGGAGAAGTAGGAACGAGAGCGATGCGTCACTCCAACTCTCTGTCCATAACGCATAATCCCCCGCGCTGCCCAAGGGTCTAACGATGGTAAAATCTTGTGAGAAGCCTCCCAATTCTCTAGGACCACCCTGCCGTAGGACAGACCCGTCAGGGGTTCTGCCCTCCCGCTTCCCTCATTCGACATACTTTAGTTATCTAATTAGCCCTATCACTTTTAGGTGTGACATGTAAAAGCAACTTCCTTAATTAGCCTCTTAAAGGATAGGGTTCGTTCATGTAATCTTATGGCACTAACATGAAAACAAATTCAAACAGGTTTCCTGGAAGTAGACTTAATATTAGCAATTTATCAAAGATACAAGTCTTGTTCAAAAGGGACAATATTTGCAATCCGTAAGGATGCACTTTATTTCCACCAAGTTTCCGCCTCGCACTAGTAACAAGGGCCCCTCGAGAATCTATCCCGAATCACGCAGATCATTTGAGTAGGACCTGGAGGCGCGGAATTTACAGCCAGAGCCCCCCTGGCATCCAAGTGTCCTCCTACATTCAGACCAACCCACAGTGAGACCTCTCATGGCGAAATCGGTCCACATTCCTATCACGGCTATTTAGAACCCGGCTAGGTTCGTGGCGAACTGGGAGTAGTTTGGTATGCCCTCCAAAAGTTCAACTTGATTCGTTATTCTCATTTATGAGTTTGGGGTTACACAATCTTTTTTAGAAGCGGTGTTCCTAAATTTACAAGCACAAACAAAGATGCAAGTGAGTGCTCAAGACATCTGCTAAGGTGGGGATCCCTATCTTGACGCTTAGCATTTGACCTTATTGCCTTGGCGGCAATTTCCGATATCCTCCGAGGTCTAGGGAATACCTTCTTTCTGAACCTGCTCATGTGTAACATGAGCGAGCAATCACACAATTGGATCTATATCCGAAAGTTCTCAGATGAAAGCTGTCCAATTCTTATTTAGCCATAGGGAGGTGTAAGCCTTAAGTACAATTATTCGTGAATAGATAGGGTTTGGTTGAGATGATTCTTTTCAGGAGTTACATTAACACTAGGTTAATAATTCCCTATTGTAATTAGCTACATGGACAAAATAGTAGTATGGATTGGGGGAATGGATTCTCAGGAAGCGATAAGTCATGGGAAGTTCAAAAAATCCATGTTTTTGATAGCCATGACGTTCATTTCGCCCCATTACTTTAATTCAGTCCCACTGGTAAAATCTTAACCACCTCTTCGTAGATGTAGCGGTTTTGATCTACTTACAGGCATCCGATGTGTAGGGTTGAGTTCACACAAGCCTCATGGAAGATGAATAACTTGATAATCTTCAAGTCTTCCAACCACTTTAACTTCTTCAGATTGTTTTGAAGATGGGCAAGTTGGTTGGCGTCTATGTAGCAGTATGCCGTGCTCCAAGTCCAACGCCTTTCCACATACAGTGGTGAGGGGTTGTAGAGCCAATCCAGGATCCCCATCATGTCAAACCGTCTGCGATAGCTTGTAGAGTTCATAGCTATCCTGAACATGATATGAAATACGAGGAACCTACTCCATGCCTCATAAGTCTGGAAGCGGCATCAATCCATAAGTGAGTAAAAAAGAAAAACATTTTCTAATGAACACATCGCCTCACTCTTCCCAATTTTTATCCCTAATTGTTTTAGTTGTAGGTTGGCTCTGATACCAACTGCAATGTGATCGTCTATTGGCTATCCAAGTACGTTTTTGGCAGTCCATCGAGAAATGAATCTAAGCATCGCTGCCCAACACTCCCATGGAATGTCACGGGGTTTGTAACCTAGGTTTTCTCGAGTGTACTTCGCAACGGAATGTTCGTGGTCGAAGAACCCACTGGGATTGACCTGAATCTTGAATCCCTAGTGGTCAAGGCTTCTCAATCACTCTACTATATGCAGAGTTACCCACTCCGAAGCAAGTCCATACCCCTCTGGGTTCAAGGAGAAGTAGAAATGAGAGTGATGCGTCGCTCCACCTCTCTGTTCGTAGTGCATAATCCCCTTCTGGTTTCAAAAAACGGTATGAATTCAGGAATTAACGCGTGCTGCCCAAGGGTCTAACGACGCTGAAATCTTGTGAGAAGCCTCCCATTTCTCTGGGACTACCCTGTCGTAGGACAGACCCGTCGAGTGTTCCGCCCTCCCACTTCCCTCATTCGATGTACTTTAGTTATCTAATTAGCCCTATCACTTTTAGGTGTGACATGTAAAAGCAGCTTCCTTAATTAGCCTCTTAAAGGACAGGGTTCATTCACGTAATCTTATGGCACTGACACAAAAACAATTTCAAACAGGTTCCATAGAAGTAAACTTAATATTAGCAATTTATCAAAGATACAAGTCTTGTTCAAAAGGGACAATATCCACAATTCGTAAGGATGCACTTTATTTCCACCAAGTTTCCGCCTTGCACTAGTAACAAGGGCCCCTCAAGAATCTATCCCCAGTCACGCAGATAATTTGAGTAGGACTCGGAGGCAGGGAATTTACAACCAGAGCCCCCCTGGCATCCAAGCATCCTCCTACATTCAGACCAACCCGCGGTGACACCTCTCGTGGCAGGTTCGGTCCATGTTCCCATCACGGCTATTTAGAACCCCCTTGGCTAGGGTTGGGGGTGGTTTGGCACGCCCTCCAAAAGTTCAACCTGATTCTTTATGCTCATTTATGAGTTTGGGGTTACACAATCTTTTTTTAGAAGCAGTGTTCCTAAATTTGCAAGCACAAACAAAGGTGTAGGTGAGTGCTCGAGACATCTGCTGAGGTGGGGGTCCCTATCCTGACGCTTAGCGTTTGACCTTATTGCCTTGGCAGCAATTTCCAATATCCTACAAGGGTTAGTGAATACCTTCTTTCCGACCCCGCTCATGTGTGATAGGAGCGAGCAATTACGCAATTGGATCTATATCCGAAAGTTCTCAGATGGAAGCTGTCCTAGCTTGCTAGTCTTTAATCCAGGGTTCTTGTCATTAGAAGAAACGACACTTGAACCTCTTGTATTAATGATAGATTGTGTCATGGTTAAAGGTGATATCTTCAAGGTTGTTTCATCTTTATCGAGGCCAGATTTGGAATAGAGGCCAGTAAGTGTTTTTGTTGTCTCATGGTCCACTTATGAAGTAACAATAGATTGGCTCAATTACCGTTAATCCTAAATAAGTCAAGTTAAGCCCCATATAGGATTTATCTCATTGAACTACCTAAGCAATTAAGTTTAATGCTTCATGTGCATGTCTTATAACTATCTTTAAGATGACTCACTAGCAGTGCTGTTGAAACCATCCGTGATACCGCATAATCTAAATGTGAACCTTTCCTAGGATGATGATGCAATGCGGAGTTCTACTCTTGGGAATTTCTTTTCAATGCACTTACGCAAATTATAAATAGAGGCTTGTATTTTTTTCTTTTGTACGAGGGACACGAAGTCATCAGGCCTAATGCATGTGCTACATCTCTTTAAAGGATTATAGAAGCCCAAAACCTGGCTTATTGTTGCAATGACCTAAACATACTTAACCCATTATTGTAGCACTCACAATTCTCATGGACTTGATTCAAGCTTTTACCCCTACCTTTTCAGTTTAACCAATTTTGCAATGCAAAAAAAAGTACAATTTCCGCTTAATGATTAATATGCATAGGCATCATAACAACCCATTTTTCAGTACCTTCACATGCCAATGCTAGTGCATAATCTAAAGCACTATGAACCAATCAATAAGGTCCTTAATTTTTTTAATGTACATGAATGCAAAATATTTAGTGCCATTTACTCGTTCAAAACATTTCAAAGTGTAATAAAACACAATTTCCAACATGATAGAATGATGCAGCCTAAATGGTGGTTAGTTATCATAGACTTTTGCCAAATACTTCTCTCTTCCCAATGAAGTCACATATGATTACCAAGTGACGCGGTTCCTTGACTCGCAGCTCCATCAGTTGAAGCGGGATTCACGTTCGATTGGACCTTACTTTGCTTGGGAGGCATCGTATAAATTTGGTTTTTCCTTTGTGGCTACACACCCAGGTTACGAGAGAACCCTCTCTAAGAGGGGGGGAAAAATATGGCAAGCTCGGGAGTCTTCAAGGAGAGAGAAATTCTCTCTCTCTCTCTCTCTCTCTTTCTTTCTCTTTTCTCTTCTCTCCCTTTCCCTCTCTCTCTCTCTCTCCTCTCTTACTCTCCCTCTTTTCTCTTACTCTCCCTCTCTCTCTCTCTCTCTCTCTCTCTCCCTCTCTCTCTCTACAGTCACCAGTCGGGCAGCAATGATCCCTCTTTCTATCTCTTCAACACCCAAGGCCCTTTTATAGAGGGGGGGAGCTTTGGTAAGGTATGGAGGCCCTCCCCCTCTACTCCCAATAGGGCGGCCAGCTGGATGGCCGCCACCATGCAAGTAATTGGGGGGGGGGGGGGGGGGGGGAGGGGAAGAGGGAGTATTCGTTACTTCCCCCCTCCTGACCATGTCATCCCCCCTGGAGCTCCCTCCTCTTGCCCACGTCGTCTGCCAGTTGGTGGTGTGAGTGGGGGGGATTTATTCCTCTTTTTTTCAATTCAAAAAAATCGTTTAATTAGGGGGGAGGGAGGTCATACGGCAGGAGGGGGGGATATGTTACATTCTTCTTCATCTTCATTCTTCTCTTTCTTCCATTGTCAATAGTCTACACACAAAGCATCTCACTAAAGTGATAAATACTTTTTGACCCTTAAGTCTCTTTACACACAACCTCTCTTTTATTTATGCACACATAGGATATAGACTTAACCTATGACTTGTTTATTAACAAATTCCATTCCATGATATGCCATACTTTTTCCATATCTTGTCTATGCTAGCATTAGTTATGACTCTAGGAAGGTTGATGACTTCGCCTTTCTAGATTAAAGTGCACTCATTCTTCATTTTCCCTTTATACATTCTAGTTGAACTATAATATTCACTTATGGAAATAGCATATGGAGAGAACTCCTAGAATCACTAGTGACAACAACCAATCCTAGTCTCTTAATACTAACTAGGACCCAAGTTCGTACTATCCCTTATTAATAGAATAGACTTTTGAGTGATTATTTAAATAAATAACATAAGGGAAGAACTTAGATTTTGTGAAGGTGTTGATATGCCCTTGGTTGAGTCATGTCGTCCACATGCTCCCACGATTGCAACTCATCGTAGGGATGAAATGAGAGAGATAATAGAGAAGAAGGGGATAAGGAGTTGAAGCTTCATACATGAGTCGGAAGAAGGGGATAAGGAGTTGAAGCTTCATACATGAGTCAGAGCCCATCATATCTTCCTTCCTCTGCATTTATCCCAGTGGAGCCTCCATTAGTCTCTCTTTTGATTCACACACACACACACACACACACAGAGGACTCAACCATTTAGCTCATTTACTCGAGGGTTCACATATCATGAAACTGCATTGCTCTTAGTATTCTTCAAGGAGGGTGTTCATATGCATCTAGATGTCATAACTAGTAAACTCTAAGGCTACTAGATGCATAGATTTTTGCAACTTATTCTTTAGTAGAGAATCTAGATTATTATCCATGTTATACTTAAGGTTTGGTTTCTCTCTCTCTCTCTCTCTCCATGTCTTGCAAAGGTAGATCTATACTAATGTGTCTATTTCTTTTCCAGGTATACAAACATGAGAGAGAGAGAGAGAGAGAGAGAGAGAGAGAGAGAGAGAGAGAGAGAGAGAGAGAGAGAGAGAGAGAAAATAAAAGATTTAAAAAGAGAATGAAGAGAGAGAGAGAGAGAAGAAGAAGAAAAAAAAGGAAAAAAGAGACGAGGGAGAGAGAAGGAAAAGAGAGGAGAGGGGGGAGAATAAAAGGAGAGAGAGAGAGAAAAGAAAAGCGGGGAGAGAAAAGAGAGAGAGAGAAAACCAGGAGAAAAGAAAAATAAACTAAAATAGAAGGCAAAGAAAGAGAGAGAGAGAGAGGAAAAAGAGGAGAGAGAAAGATGAGAAATGAATTGTTGAGCGAAGTTGCTGTGCGACAACTTCGCTTGCCGTTCAAGGCAGCGAAGCGGACTAGCGTTAGTAGTGCATCATTGGATCATCTTTTCCGGTTCCTAGAATATGTAGTGACAAGTTCTATTTTTCCATCTTTTCATGTATTGTTTTTTGGTGAAAAAAGGTAAATGAAAAGCAAGCCTTGGGAAAAGTGCTATGATTGCCATGAAGGCATGACATTTGACATGTGATGTCTAGTAACTAGTTTTTGCCCTGGGAAATGTTAACTGAGAGATAGTATAGATATAGATTTTATGAATTTTAGTAAATTTGAGAGGTATTTTATATAGTAAATTGGAAAATTCAACACACACACACACACACACACACACACACTCTCTCTCTCTCTCTCTGTGTCCGTGTCTGCGCGTGTGTATGTGTCTCTCTCTCTTTGTTGCGCGCGCTCACGCGACGCATGCAAACTCACATCACAGGAGATGCGGCCCAACCTTCACAGACTGAGCAATTCCTCGTCTCATGACGACGGCCATCATGGCATCATCCAAAGGACCAACAATCTTCACACCAGAAGCTCGTCGAGGTCGTCGTTGTCTTCTTCTTCTCCTTCTTCTCACACCTTGCTGATCGTTGCCCACTGCTTGGGATTGGCGTGCTCCGTCTTCGTCCTTGCATGGGTCCTTCGATTTAGAGGTGGCCTCCCGCTAATCGCACACAACACACAGCTAGCAGACAGTAATGATCTTGTCTTCAACGTAAGAATACCTGTCCTCCCGTTTGAGTTTTGCTTACTGTCCTGTTTGTTTTCAATGTAAGTTAACCGCTTGTAGAAATCACATATAAGGACAAGGTAAGCTTACATTTTTCAACATCACAACATTCCCTCTCTCTTGAGGGATTGCCAGGTGTGATTGTCACACATTGTTAGTCAGAGGAGGGCGGCCGCCCTTGCACTGTTCTTTACCAGGGAGGATTTTTAAAGGAGCTGATGACTTAGCGTTTTGGAAAAGAAGAACTCCCATGATCTCAGAATTCAAAATTCTAAAGCGATGCATGTTTGAGATCTTGGTATTGACGTGCTTCTATCGAGATCATAATCTGTATGTTCTATAGAAAACCTATACATTACAACATTTATACGCCATTTACAGTAGGGTTTTTTCTTGGTTGTCACTAGAAACCTTTGTCTTGCCCACAAACAAGCCCAGTTTAGGCAATGTTCCTGCAACAAACAAACGCATGCATGCCCCATATAAACCATGTTACATGCCCTGTGCGATAGAATGGATTATTTGGGACACATCTCTATTATGGATGTGATGGATTTTGAAAGGCCACCTTCTTGGAATGGAGAGTGAGAGTCATATGAGGTATTGGATTGAGACGAGAAATACTGTGTCTTAGGATTCAATAATGAGAGATGGTGTTGGTTAATGGGCTTGGTATGGAAATAATCAATGTTTGGACCTATTAAGGGAAGAGAACATACTCCTAGCTCCTAGTTATTGAGGTCTAAGATGGATCCAAAATGGCCGAGGGATTAGTTGAGAAAAATGGATTATGTATCTAATGATTGGCCATGAGTATAGGACATTTGATGGTTGCTTATAAACAACGAGATAAGAGCTTCAATGATTGGTCTTAAGCTATGGGACAATTAGGATACTGAAAGAGAAATTCTCAACCTGCATTGTGTGTTCATGCTTATGCATTCATATGAGACATGAGCTTTTTCTTTGCTTGCTTTTTTTGAGATATAGATATTACTTTAACTTCTCTTGGTTATGCAAGATCTTAGAGTTTCTATTGATGATTAGGGAAAACCCAAGCATGGGTAATGCATAAAGTTTCATTTGTAACTACATTTCTTTGGGTAAAGGATGTGCAACTCCTTTCCTTCTCTTTTTAAGAAGTGGAAACCGTATAACCAGGGCCCACTCTTGAATAGAAACTAGACTTGGTTACACAAACATCATAGTGAAGGAGTTGACAATTAACTTCATAGAAGGTCAAAAAGGTGAGCAAGTAATATTTTGACAAATAATGTGACTTGATTATCTTTTGGCTTTGGTGGGCGAGTACTCGCGTACTTGGTAAGTAAACATTGATGCTCTTGTTAGTAGACATATTTCTATGTCTTCTTTTGTGTTCATCTCTTGTTTGCAAGCTTCAGCCAGGGTCTTGCAAGGACTTTGTTAGAATTTTCCAATGCTATGGGCAGTGCCCAATATTTTAGCTAGTTGGTTTGTAGTGTGAACACAACTACATTAATGTTGTGTCATTGCTTCTAGAGTTAGTTCTATAGTTAGCTAACTCAAGTTAAGTTAGGGGTTTAGTCTACCTTAGACCTAAGGTTGTATTTTCACTCTATCACTTTTAGTTCAATAAGTACAATTTGATGCTTTCAACTCACATTGTCTACTCTCACTCTTGTTTCTATTAACACAACTATATTAATAAGTTGTGTCACCACCTCTAGAGTTAAGTTCTAGAGTTAGCTAACTTGAGTTAAGTTAGGGGTTTGGTCTACCTTAGATCTAAGGTTGTACTTTCACTATATCACTTTCAATTTAACAAGTGCAATCTAATGCTTTCAACTCACATTGTCTACTCTCACCTTCTTCTTTTTGTCTTCTCCATAGCTGGTCAGTTCCAACATTTGGTGTCAGAGTAGCACACATTGTGCGCATCTTGAATAGCCATTATTAGCCAGTGCCGCTTCACCTAAGGTCCTGAATGTTGTCAGCTCGAGAGGAGGAGGAGGAGTTGAGCCTTCCAGCTCAATTGCACTATTGCAACTACTTGCCAATGCTAGCTAGCCAGTTGGCACATGCACCAACCACCTAGAAGCTACTCTATCTACCGCCAACGTTGCTTCAGTAGCGCTTGTGCCACCCTGCAACCAGCATGTGCGTTGCCTTGTGCCTACCTTGCCTGTGCTAGTGTTGCCTCCTCTGCATTGCTCGGAGCTCCTGTTAGTTGCAATTGCCATCTCTTGTGCCCTGTTCGCCGTCTCTGCTCTTGTGCATTGCCACCAGGTGCTGCCGCTTGCACCGTTGACTGCCCTGCTGGATCCGCCTTTGCCACCCTATTTCCAATTTGCGCTAGTCGTCCTAGTCCGCTTGCTGCATCTTTAGTCTTGCAAACAACGTTGCCACACTAGCTAAGCCACTTTCTATAGCCCATCGTGCATATCAACCACTTGACATGCATCTTGAGAAGGTGGAAGTGCCAAAAAATATAGGGCTTTTTGCAAAATTGAAGTCCTACACGTGCAACTTTATTCAAAGTGTTGACAATGTGTAATTTCTTTGAGATTTGCGTGCTTGTGGCTTTTGTAATTCTTACGTTCGGCATGCATCCCAAGGCGCCTTGAAGTTGCTGTTTGTTGTGGCGCTCAAAAATATCCCAAGCTATTTTGGAGGTCTTACATGACCATGTATGAGGTATGATGGCTCTATTAAGTGACTAGGCAATCAATGACAAAGCCAGTGCATCTTTCAAGTCCCATCTCCTATGATATGTTGTAGGAGCAAGGGCAGCAACTAGAGCAATAGCATGAGCAACTGGCTGTCCTCTAGCACCACGCTAACATGTTCGAGGAGTAAGCTCACCTTGTGTTGGTAAATCACCTGTAGCATAATACTAGAGACCCTTTGCAATGAGAAGATTGCATACCATAAAACTCCATAGAGGATAGTTGGTGCCATCTAGCTTGTCGTCTTGAGTGAGGACTCCCAAAATGTTGCTTTGATGTTGGGTTTCGTGATTTGACATGGCTGCAATTTATGCACAAACTGAGCAGCCAAACACTTTCAAACTGGAGTGTGAACTATACTTGACTTAGTACCAAAATCCCAATATAGGATACTAAAGCAAGTGCAAAACCGTCAAAATTGTCTCTCTTCTTGAAAAACATGCCCAAATGGCATAAAGTGCTGTATAATTGCATATACCTTGGTATGTGTGTCCAACATTAAATGCAGCAACTTAATGCTGAAAATCCCAAAAATTTCACTGCAATTTTCAGATTTACGAAAATTTATCTACCTAATGTCACTTAAACAACAAGATAATGTTGTTTGCAGCACCTGTCCGGTGCTTTGGGATGTGTGTCATGCAAAAGCCCCAAATATCGATGATGAAATTTTGAGAAGTTTCAAAGATTTTTATTTATAGTCTAAAAATCTAGTGGAATGTCACCTTGGGATGCATGTCCATGTTTGCAGCTCATAATGAAGCTAGGATCTCCTACTTATGGACACAATTGGCTAATGCATATATGGATAAGAGTGACAGCATGACCAATCACCTCACACCCCTATTGGATATTTGTGAGCAGTTGTGGAACATTGATGAGGTTATTTTGCATACAGAAATGGTGAGCTGAAATCACTCCCTAAGTCTTATCTTGGTTTCCATAGCTCGCTGAATTCATCTTTTTGGGGGGGGGGGGGGGAGGGGGGGAAGGGCAGCCTTTTACTTTTGTGGAGTTGAAAGGCCTCATATTACAAGAGAAGCATGTTGAGCTAAAAATGCATTAGCTTGACTTAAACAGCCCCAAAACACACTTAATTAAAGAAGAAACGTTCGTATTTGAAAAAGAAATGTGATTTGAGAGAGTTATTGTGTCCCACATGCAAAACCCTAATTTTGGTGCCCCAAGCTTTCTATAAATAGGCATGCAGCCCACCACTCTCAGTCTCGTTTTTGTAGGATTCAGTCCCTCTAGCTTCGTTGTCCACACCCTGTTCACGGAGGACATCTCATCTGAAGCTGCCCATTGCTGTCTACATCGGTTTGGCGCTTGTTTCTAATCTTCATCATGCAATTTACATTGATTTTTGCTGTGTGTGCTGATCAGCCACATCGTCTACAGCTAGTAAACTATTGAACTATTGTGTTTGTGATCTACGACTACTGTACGGACTGCCACATCATTACCACCTTCTCCGAGAAGGAAGGCTAGTTTCATGGTTCCATTGCTAGGAAACCATCAATTCCCTTGACTTGGTGGGCTCGAGGCACCTGATTGAGGGCAAGAAGCTTTGCTTCTAGTGCTGAGATTGTATTCAGCCAAGCATTATAACAAGATAGTGTTGTATCTTTGAATTCTTGGTCTCTGCATAAAATCCCCTTTTATGGTTGCATAGTATAGGCTGAGTCCACTAGCAATGCGTAGGTTTTTGTTTATTAAATACTTCAAATATTACATGAGGAAACCTCCATAGCTTGCCCGACTATCAAGTCTGAACTAGGCTACATCAAAATTTAGGCCTGCTTAACGATGGTACCCACCAATGCGTTTTCCTCTACAAAAATTATCATGATGGAGTTGTGTCTCACTAAGGCAACAGTGGTGTATTCGACACATGAGGGAGTACTTGAAAAAATGAGACGAGCGCTAGACCGGTTATCGTCAATTATGCTAATTGACAATCTTGCAGACGCTATGTCTCACAAAAAGTGCGATGGAGTCAGGCAGGGATTATGCCTCTCAATCTAAAAAATTCACAAAGTGTTGGGAGAAATGTAATGCTTGATGTAGGACAAGGCACACAACATGGATAACAAGCTGATAATGTTGGTTTAGACCAAAATGTGGGTCCTTCTAGGCCTTTTGGAGTTGATGACCTACAAGAGCGAGAGGTATTTAATGACCAATTTAATTTCAGCCAAGAATAGCAGCTGAGATTCTTGTGCAATCGGCAAAAGATCCTTGGTTTATGCACTTTTTGTATCCCTTAAAAGAGGGCAGAAAAGGCAAGAAGCATAATCGTCCTCATAGAGCTTCAGGACAATGAGATGCACCAAAGGAAGAGCCAATACAGCAGCATGATGTTCCAAATGGGGATAGTGAGCATAAGCAAATGATGCCAATAGGGCAATTGATACATATGCAAGGCCAACTTGAAAGTGCCAATCCAATGCTTTTTGGACAGCAAGACATGCATCCTAATGTAGGTCACCTAGGGTAGTTTGGTGGTGACTTGGTTTTCCAAGCAATGGCGGGTAATGCTTTAGTCATAAGGCAGCCCAATGTATTCGAGTATGGCAAGTGGAATGGAAAAACCCAATGTATAGCAAGGTTGGCATGATGCTGGAACTCAAAGTGGTAAGTTTGGCAATGTATATATGCTGTCCGTTGTCGTTGGGACTCATGGTATTAATGTTGGCCATGCAAATGTTTCATATAGTTCCGGTCATGAGGAAAAATACAGCTAGTAATGCATGCAATGTAAGGGAAAATATATCTTGGTATGGCTACTGGTATGCAAATTCCCATGCACAGTTACATTGCAATGGTTCAAGTATGCAAACAAGAATACTTCCTAATGCATTTGGTGCTCTTAACATGTTAGGTATACATGAGAGGCTAGTCAACTAGATGCAATGTTGCATTTTCGCTAAGTTGGAATTGCAACAATGCGAAAGTATAAAGCATCACAATGCTCAAGAGAGAAAAAGGCCTAGAATTTGGGGCAGGTTTTGGGGCATGAAGAGTTAGAGGTAAAGTATCCGTTTGCTTCTTGGTGAAGTTTTAATATTGTTTCACCTGTTGATGGATACTAAGCCGACGTCAAAGGACTCAGTCAAGTTCAATAGAGTAGGGGTCCAGAGCATTGCTTGATACTCAAGGGGGGGTAATACTTTCACTCCCCCTCAGTGATGGACAACTCTTGTGTATAGTGGATCTTGAATATATTCAGCATGCATCCAAGGTATTGTGCTAACAGTATGTATGCCATGAGGTCACTACTTGGTGTACTAGTCAGTGTAGTTTGGTATGTAGATTGATATGGTCTTCATTGTAGCTTTGAAACTATACATTTGTATAAGTATTCATCAATTTGCATCAGTGAATGATCATCATAGATTGATTATTAGTTGCTTATTTTCAGTGGTGGATGATTATCAATTCTCAATGGCATTCAGCTGGTTTTGGGAACAATAGTGTCTTTTAAAGTTTTATGAATCCCATTGGTAGTTCAGCCATGGTTTATGCACAGTTTATGCTTTGCTATGGTTTTTTAGCCAAACTAATTGATATATGCATTCTATTGTTTATGCTTTGCTATGGTTTTTTAGCCAAACTAATTGACATGTGAGGTGCAACTTAATTATTTCGCAATGTGGAACATAGGACCCCGAGATATTAGTTGATGCCAAAGAAAAAAGTTGTAATAAGTTATGCTTGACTAGTATGAGGTGGTAAATGGTGTAAGAACTTGGCGTGGAATATTTAATTAGCCATTAGTGTTAGGGGTGGCACTAGGGAATTGACATTAATTAATTAATGGTACTTCGGGGTTAATGATGCTCATGATCACTGGGGTGATAAATTGGCCTAGCCAATTTAATTGTTGGTCAATCGTTTTTTTTTTTTTGAGCCATAAATAATTATTAATTTTTTTAAAATTAATTTGATTGGAGATAGGTTTGCAATCGTGCATCTGAAAATGCTCAAGAAGCTGCCCAATGTACTCAGACAGTTGCAAAATAATGCCCCCCTCAATTGTAGTAAACTGTAAGTCAAGTAGCGTAAGTGGCCAAGATTTGTCACTTCAAAAGCATGTTGCAATTTAGCTTTTAAAGCTGAAATATATATCTCATGAGGTCCAATTAACAGCATATTATCCATATAAAGAATGAGAATCAAGAGACTATCCCCATCTTTGCGGACATAAAGTGTGCTCTCGGTGTGTGAATTATTGAAGCCAAGAGCAATCAAGTATATATATATCTTCTCATACCATGCCCTAGGTGTTTGCTTTAAACCATAGAGGGCCTTATGTAAACGACACACTTTGCTTTTTGACCCTTTTTGAACAAAGCCAGGAGGTTGAGTGACATAAGCTTTCTCATGAAGATTACCATTTAGAAAAGTTGTCTTTACATCCAATTGAGGCTCATGCCAATCATAATGTGTAGCCAAAGCAATAATACTACAAATGGTGGTCATACATGAAGTAGGTGCAAATGTCTCATCATAGTCAATCCCATGCTGTTGGGTATACCCTTTGGAAACAAGACGTGCCTTGTAGCAATCAATGCTACTATCAGATTTGCATTTTAATTTGTAAATCCACTTAGTGCCTATAGCACGCTTGCTAGTAGGCAAGTCACATAATTTCTATTTGCCATTTTAATCAATAGAGTTCAAACTCTGATTGCATAGCTGTCATCCAATGTTCGTTTTGTAAAGCATCATGTAAAGAAACATGTGAGAATTGCATGCAGTAGCTACATGTGTTTGTGCAACCAAGTTACCCTATGTATGGCGAATGGTTGCTATAGTTCTATTGGAAAGAGAAACAAGCTGTTTGCTATCCCATAATGTATCTAGCAGCCATCTAGGGACTATTTTAGCTTTCCGGATAGCAGCCCTCTCATCGAACACTTCATAAATCAGCAATGCCTTGATCAATGGGCTGAAAATGAGACTGTTGTTCAGCATGTATTTGTTGCTGTAAACCCTTAATAGGTTGCTGAAATTGACCAAAATCAGGTTCACTTTGCTGAAACAAAGGCAACAAACTGTCAAACATGTCCATAGCCACCACATTGGGTTGATTTTTGCAGTCCATAAAGGGCTTACCAATATATTTAGTGAATACCACATCTCCACTAACAAAAGTCTTGTTTATGAAGAGAGTTTAGTGGAAATCCTAAAACGGGGAGCGGTTTGGGAGAGTTTAGTGGAAACCCTAATATTTGGGGCGCCCTTCCACATCTATAAATAGACAGGTCGCCCCCATTTAGCCTCATTTCGTCTGTGCAGGTTCTTCACTCCACGTGCAGATTTCAGCCATCAGCCTCCTCCCACGTGGCTGTCCAGCCCTCAAGACTGCTGCCACTCCATCCATGTTTGCTCCTGATACTGACGCCTTCATCCATACTGACGTCAGCTGCTGGCGGCATCATCATCTGCTGTGATCTGATCATCCAGTCATCGCCAGCCACATCTGACACTGTTTCAGCCTACTGTTTACATCAGATTGTGTGCAGTTTCTAGTCTCCGATTAGTGGTACACTACTGTGTTTACCAGGTTTCAGCCTTCAGACTGCTGCGTTTTGGTGACCAACCTGCTGCCATTCGCTATTCAGCACTCCTACACTCCGACTGGTGGTCACAGACTTGGGATCCGTCTCCGGTGGACGTCACACTCCGACATTGCTCTACCCTTGAGCACACTATACACTTCTACATTCATTTACAGTATTCATTCACTTCAGAGTTGTGTTCTCTCTCTCCCTTTTTCTGTTTGTGTTTGAGTTTCTGTGTTTGAGTTTTGAGTTTTACGTCTAGGGTTTGAGTTTTTGAGTTTTGCGTTTAGGGTTTGAGTTTTGAGTTTTGCGTTTAGGGTTTGAGTTTTGCCCTTTGTATCAGTGTCTGTCTCTTTGTGTTTCTGTCGTGGTCGTACATTCTGTGTGTCCTCAGTTCAAACCCTAGCAGTTTTCTTCACACATGGGCCCATAAACATCACTATGCACAAGTTGTAATTTCTGATTAGCACACATAGTGCCACCCTTGGGAAATGAAGCACGATGCAGTTTGTCAAGTACACAACTTTCACATACATTGTGAGTGGGTGCTTTCAATGGAGGGAGATCGAGTATTATATTTTTGCTTCTTAGGTGTAGCAAATTGCCATAGTTAAGATGACCAAATTGAGTACACCATAACTCAACGTCATCTACAATGGTTGCATTAACATGTAATCCATCCTTTGATACTCTCCTCTTATATAAGTCAACCTAATAGAGTTGTGCAAAGTGCCAGTGACAATGAGGGCATCCCCATCACTATAGTCATGGGCACAACATCGACCATGTGGAATTTGACTAGAAAACTAGCACATGCAATGATAATTGAAAGCAAGTTTTTTTTAATGCTTGGCACATATAAGACCTTTTCAAGCACGATAGTTTTTCCATCCACTGCGTCAATGGGAATTTGAACAATGCCTGGAATGGTATATGAAAGCATTGTTTGCATATACAACTGATCCCTTTTTTTTTTACATTTGCATATGATACAAGCAAGTCACAAAAGGATGTAATGTGCTTAGAAGCGCCATTGTCAAAATACCATGTGTGGTGCAATTTTCAGCAACTGAAAGACCATTCTTATGTGAAGAAGGATCATACGAACAACACACAACAAAGGCATAAGACTAACCAAAGCAATGTCCAAGCTTGCCAAATGTACTGTTGTATCCTTTGCATTTGCTGAATTTTCAGCAAGACTCGTGTCTGATTGTTTCTTCTTTTTACTTGCCATTCTCTTTTTGCTTTCTTCAATAACATGCTCCTTCTTCTTGCAATACTTGCATCTCTTTTTCTTAGCACCATCATCCTTGGTGCTTGAGGAGCCCATAGAAGAAGTTGTTTTGCATTTTTCTTTGGAGTTTCACGGTTGCCATGACTCGCCTTTGTTCCCATGGCTGGCTGCAAATGCTTGATTATCTATACTTATATTAGAGTGATTCAGCCTTGATTGCTCTTCTTGCAACAATAGTGATACCAACACATCAAATGTGTAAGCATTAGCATCTCCCTTTACAAGTAAACAAACTGTAGTGGCAAAACTCTAATAAGTATCAGATAGACCAGCCAAGAACGTAGATATATCGAGAACGATTTCATCAATAGTAGCAAGCTACTTTGTGATGCCCTTGATACGTGTAATGTAGACATCCATAGAATCACCCTCTATCATGTTGTCCATCTCAAGCTACTTATGCAAATATGCTACATGAGCCTCATTGCACACCTGATACAATGAAGCAAGCTTATCCCAAGCAATCTTGGCCATTGTACACGACCGAATATGTGAGATAACTTGTCTCTTGCACAAAAGTGTAATCAAAGCACGAGCTTGGGCATCACACCCGTGTCATTTCAACTGATCTATTGTGGGAGGTGTAGGAGGACATGGAGCTGAAGATCCACTGGTGATTGTGAATGAGCTAGAAGAACTTGTGTCATTCTATGTAGTAGGGCTTGCACACCTAACTTTTGAATCACACATATAACCCCAAAGCTATTTGGCAACAAGTGCATGCTTCATCATGCATGCCCACATGGGATGATTAGTGCCATTTAATTTGTTGGAGTCCCCAAACATATAACCCCAAAGCTATTTGGCAACAAGTGTATGCTTCATCATGCATATAACCCCAAATCTATTTGGCAACAAGTGCATGCTTCATCGTGCATGCCCACATGGGATGATTAGTGCCATTTAATTTGTTGGAGTCCCCAAACATGTTGAGTAAATAATTATGCTTTGCCATGGCTTGCTGAAATTTTTGGTTTTTTGTAACCAGTTGCTTTCTAAAGTACAAATGTAGGTGCTACACAAAAAGAAATCAAAGAAAAGACCAAAAACAAAATTAATGGCAACGATGAAAAGTTTTTAGTTGAAAGGGCTTTAATGTGCACAAATGTCGATGTAGAGGGTATAATTGGCTGCAATGTGGATGAATTTGGAGAAATTTTGCAAAAGACCAAAATTTAATTGGTGAAATTTAGTGAAATTGGAGCTCGAATGTGAAAGGCCCCAAATTTGGGTATAAGACTGAGGAATTTTTGAGCTTTGAGTGCAAATTTTCAAAATTTTGGTGAGATTATGGATTTTTAGGCAAAAGTCCCAAAAAATTTGGAAGAATCTTGGGGGAAAATTGGATTTGCTACATAATCCCCAAATATTGTGCTTCACAAGCGCATTGCACGCAAACAACAGCAATTTAAAGGGCTTAATGTTGATTAAGGTTTAGGAAGAAATAATAATTAATGTTTGACTGTTTGGTGCTAGGTTCGATGTGGCATGGCAAGAGGAATAGAAAACATAGATTGTCGGGGACGGTAGATTTGTTGATAGGCGACAAGCAACAAGTTTGATGGGATAGGGCAGCAGATTTGACAGTGGTTGACTGGGCTGTACAAGCGTGGTGTGGCAGTCGTTAGGTGATTGTACCTGGTGGGGATTGGTCGTTTGGCGTGATGAATGCTGGCCGATTGGTTGTTATGCAATCAGATAGAGTGTCGGCGGTTGGATTGTTGGTAGGTGTGTCATGATGGGGCTGATGGTGCAAGTTAGGGGCTGTCGCATCAGTTGCTATCAGCACAAGCGATGTTTGAGTGGATGTTGTTCGGGCTGACTTGTCAACTCAGCACAAGACTGTCAAGGGTAGGTTAGAGAAGATAGCATGTAGTTGAGCGTTGATGACAAGCAAGGAGAAGAGCAACCAAGCACAGGGCTCAATGGCAGTTAAGGTGGTGATGGCGGCGACTGAAAGGTATGTTTTGATACCACTGTTAGGTTAGCGTCTAGCACTCTCTTCTCTCTTGCTCTTCGCTTGTTCACTGTGTGTGTGAGTGTGCACGTGTTGTTGAACCCTAACCTAACAATAATAGTTGACAGGTCATTTATAGCTAGCAAGAGACCCTCGAGAGCTAGTGACATGCCGAGAAGAGACTAGCGGTAGGTGATAGTAGTTTGAGGGTTGTTTTAGCCAAGCAATATCATGTTTGGGGTGTTTTGTCAATGGAGATAGCTTTTATCTTAGTCTAAATAGTTTGAATTTTCTCATGATGCAAGTTTGAAACCAGCAAAAGCAAACATTGGAGGTGGAGTTTTTGATTAATCTCTGTTTTAAACCCTAATTTATGTCAAAAGTTAGGGTTTGATAGCCACCTCACAAAGGGTGCTCAAAATTGAAGGCTTGGAGACTTGAATTTTAGTCATTGAAATTTGGGCAATTTCAAGAGATTCAAGTGGCCATTCAGGTAGCAAACATTTGGGGCTGAATTTGTCACCCAAGGAGCACAATTGAAGCTCAATCCCTGAGCAAACTAGGGGGCAAATTGGTTTGAAGGCTTGCTGGTCATTTATAACAACAAGAGGCAATGGGAAAGTAAAGGAGATTCAAGGAATCTCATTGTATTCCATCAATTTAGCAAGGGGCGCCAGTTTTGGGACCAACATGCTGTCCATTGTCCAAAATTAAGTGGTAACATTTGCATTGTTAGTTCATGTGAATTTTATGCTTGCTGTAATTGTTGATTAATCAGGTTATCACTACCTTCTCTGAGAAGGAAGGCTGGTTGCACCCACCCAGAGGCAGATCACAAATTTGTTTGCAAAGAGACCCATAAGGCCTCAGTTTAGCTACAAGCCCAGTCCACACGTGAGACTCTGACATAGTCCACTCAGAGACGGGGATATTGATTGATGGAGCTGTCTAGCTTGGTTGATCTAGATGTCCTAGGAGATCATGTTTGGCATATGAATATGTTGTTAAGATTGTGGACAAAAACTCTTGACAATATATGGAAAACAAATTGCCTTCAAAATAAGATGTTTGATTGGATATTTTTTGTTGGACAGGCTAGTTAAGGGTCAATTTGTTTGACCTCATCGTCTGAAATGTTTGTAGCCTACTTAAGGTCACACCTTCATTCAGATTGCTTGGCCACCAAAGCTCTTTTCAATAGAGTCTAGACTATCAAATCAGTCACATGCTAGATTCCTTCTCAAAGAAAACAAATTTGGCCATTTGGCAGATCTCTTATCAGATTATCAGAGTCCAAGTTCTTGAGTTCTATTAGATATTGAGCCCTTTGGGCATTATAAAAAGAAAGGAAATGTTTCCTACAGTTTGTCTAGATAGTCATTGGTGATTGCAGCAATTTCTATATGACAGCTGCTATGTTGATGATCTGCATATTTCTCACACGTATGTGCTTGACAACTCTTTCTTACATTTTCGAATAACCCTTGCTTTCAAGACTATCCCCTTTTGTTTATAGATAAATTAAAGAGCAATATGATCAGTGATTACACAAAGCAAAAACTGCCTATAGTGATTAGGAATTAGTTCATCAAAACCTTGAGAACACCAAATAGCAGTTTACTTGCAACATGGTAAACTATTTCAACTGTCTTTGTGAACACAGGTGACACAAGTGCTTGATGTGCATATGAACATTGATTTGATTGGTTTAGCTTGTTTAATGAGGACGAGTGAGTCTGATCCTTAAAGTACACAACACACAAAAGTACAGAAGCTGACCTTATTTTGAGCCATGCAGCTTCTGCATGCAATTATTTTGGTATCTTTGTTTGGTAGAGAGGCTAAGAAACTATTGTGTGTTTAACCTGCTCTCGGAAGGATAATTGGCATACTTCTAGTTGTCCAGATCTTCTGGTTTGCATGGTCTACTCAAACCCTGTCACTCAACTTATCACAACATCCCGATGGTTAACATATTCTACTTCTTTCAGTAACCCCTCCCCTAAGTAACTTAAAATTGAAAAGTTGATAAGCCACACTTTTTGATTGCAGGTGCATCCAGTTTTCATGCTAGTGGGATTCATTGTCCTGACAAGTGAAGGTGAGTTACATGACTAACCTCTGTCAATAAATGTTGCAAATCCTGAAGTTAAGCATGGGATTTTAATTGTACTGCAAAATGTCCATGCAGCAATTCTGGTGTTCAAGGGTGTTCCAGGTACAAAGAGTTATAAGAAAGCAGTTCATCTTACTATCCAAGCATTGGCTTTTGTGCTGGCTATAGTTGGCATTTGGGCAGCCTTTAAGTATCATGGTGCAAAAGGAATTGATGATTTCTACAGTTTGCACTCATGGCTGGGTATTTCAACAGTCCTTATGTTTTCTTTACAGGTAGAGAGCTTAATGTGATTCTGCATTTACCATGCTGGCAAAACTAAAATGTGGTGGTTGTACTTCATTGGCAAATTGTGTAGTCAGTTTTGTAACTAATGACCATTCATTGACTCTTTGGCAGTGGATTTCTGCATTTGTAATTTATTGGTATCCTGGTGCTGCTGGAAAGATAAGAACAACGTTTTTACCTTGGCACATATTTTTGGGCTTGGTCACATACTCTTGGGCTCTTGTAACTGCAGAGACAGGTCTATTAGAAAAAGTAACATTTCTCATGGTTAACAAGGTCATTACAAGATCTAGTTTGGAGTCAATGTTTGTCAATTGCCTAGGCTTGCTTTTAGTTGGTTATGGAGCTGTGGTAATTTTGGTCACTGTTAGACCAAGGACTACCAGAGAAGATGCTGCAAGAAGTGTAGATTAACAGGTTGCAAAGCAAGTCATGCAACAACTTTGGTTTTTGCCAGAAAATTGTCATTCTATATCCTGGTAGAATGGAAAACCGGTTATTTCTTGATCTATCAGTTTGCTTTTAATTGAAGATATTAAAAGCAAAGCATGAAAATCAGCTAAAAAGATATGCCCTTCGCATTCTTTTACTCACTTTGTCATGGCCATCTGCTCACACAAAAATGGTACCAGAATCAGGTATGTTAAAGACTTGCCAATAAGCATTTGAAGATCAATGTACTGAACATAATCGACAAATTTACTTGATGTAGAAAAAAGAGCATATAAGACAATCACTTAACTTGTCTGTGGTCCAATAAGCTCAATGCAACAATGGTATTCAATGGTCAAAAGATTGATGCACACACTCGTCTAGTCTTTCAGCCAATAAGGGGGAGTTTATTAGGGTTTCAAGACACCAGAGATATTGCTATTTGGACACTGTTCAATGTTACTCATGGGTTTTTTAATGATGTAGCAATTACTTGGATTTTGAGTGCTTACTCATATACCCATGATTTGTAATACAAGTAGATGCTGTTTTCTCATGGAGTGACCTGCATTCTAGTTCACGTTTTAAATGTACATCAGATTGTGCAACACGTACATCAGATTGAGCTATTATTGCCTTTGGACAGGAGAGGTTACAGGGTAACTCTAGAGTCACATATTGTTTGCTGTTATAGGCGGCCTGAGTGGCTGTTCACCCAGCTCTTGTATTGGACTTCTTTTGTTTGTTTTGTTCTATCATTGGAGTGCTTGTATGAGAACCTTATAGTTTAGCGATAGATTTCCTGTCTTTGGGAAAAAAAATTATTGTTGCCTTTGCATTGTTTGGATTTGTTCCATTCTATTGCACCTACTTTTTTGGTTGAGAGGATCACTAATTGTGGCATGTCCTTCTGGGGCAGGTTAGCATGTAGTTCGATGGTTATAGTGCTTGTGTTTTGTTTATTGTTTAGTTGCCAAGACCAATGTGTAGCATCTGCATCTTAACCATGTATGTTAACGTGTGGCATCTTAACCATGTATGCTTCATGTGGATATACTTTATAGTAAGCCATGTTGTATGAGCTTTTTTGGGTTATTTGGGCTTGGATTGCTTGGTCGGTCTAAGGACGTGTGGCTTGAGTGACTTGTAATGAGGATATGAAGTGATACACAACAAAGGAAAATTGAAGTTTTCAAACTATCCCTTAGATTTCTTAAATTGCTATAATAACCCTCAATAAAATGCATCTCCCTTGACTATGAGGATATTATGTTTGAGCAATGACGAATGATAGATAAGATGAGATAATGATTGATGGAGATGTAGATTATTCTCAAGCTCATTTGTGGTGATTTTTGTCTAAGACACTCAAGGGTTAGATTAAATGATTTAGATAAGTTTTATAGTTTGAACAAAATTATTTTAGGGTTCTTAGTAACTTAAAAGTTTGATGGGTATTTTGGAATTTCCACAAGAATT
Organism: Lygodium microphyllum; assembly: GCF_053477565.2. Classification (NCBI taxonomy): domain Eukaryota; kingdom Viridiplantae; phylum Streptophyta; class Polypodiopsida; order Schizaeales; family Lygodiaceae; genus Lygodium; species Lygodium microphyllum. Next base: position 44,444,353 of record NC_141141.1, on the reverse strand, counting down.
GAGGGTATTTTAATAGTTTTTCGATAAGGAAAGTGTTGAAAAGTTGGCATAGTGGATAGGCTCAATGGACACAATTGAGTATGGAAAAATTCAATGGACACAAAATTGACCTTTGGAAGATTATAGTTACACTTTCAAAGTGTCATTACTAACTTGTATGTGTGAAGGGGGCTTTGTAATGCCCTTGAGCAAGTGCTGTGAACACATTCAAAGAGAGGGCTTTATCTTGGTTGCATTGGGTGTCTTGAGAATGGAGGCAAGTCAAGGCTAGACAAACTTGTGTAGGTTGGCCTCATAGATGTTGCTTGCATTTAGGATTTTGTTTGACAAAGCTTTGTTGTCAAATAGGTATGGGATGAGAAGCCACAACTTTAAAATGTCACCTAGAAAAACTCAACAAACTTGTAGGAATAGTTTACCAAAACATTAGAATAGCAAACTAATAGACCAAAAAAAGAACAATTATCAATGCTTTACAGTGAAGGATTAATAATTGCAAGTGAAGGATTAATAATTGCAAGTTGGTTGGCAAAAAGAGGGGATAAGGAATGAGAATCAAACTAGGATGCTAAATGACAAACCTTTGCCATTTGATAAAACATTTGGATCAATAATAGTAGAAACCCTCATCATAGTTACAAGTATTATTCATACATTGATACTTAGGATCTTGAATATGCTAAACACTATAAACAATAACCATTGCTTTACAATGGGCACTAAAAATTCATGTCATAGGTTGTAGTTGCCTTATGTTGTACAAGCCTTGGAGTTTATGGGGTTGGGAGTAAATGTTAGGAGGTGGGTTGATGTCCTATTAGCTAATCTTGAATCCAAATTAGTAGTCTCTTACCTAATTAACCTAGGTTAACAACCCTTCTTCACCATTACATCTCATCTCAAGTTCATTGTAGAGATTTAATAATTTGTTTCTACCTCTACATGAAGCATGCCATTCTTGAATAGCTTGTGTATAGATGTGTCAAACATTTTCCAAAAAACAACACTGGCATAGTGCAACATGAAGAGTCAATAAGATCCGTTTATGAAGGCCTCCCACAATTTTGTATAGTTTCATATCCCATGGTCACTAGGGAAATAGGTATAAAATCCTAATAAAAGGAAGTATCATAATGGGGTTAAGAGTTGAGATTGGAAGAAATCTTAGAAGGGAAAATGTTCAAGCTCCTATGACTCATTGGTTTTAATGGTTGATTAAAATGAAAATTGATAACAATAAATAAATAAATAAGCTCAAAAGATGGGAGGATTTTCAACATTCTTTAATGCATACAACATTGTTTTGAAATGTTTCATTCTTCCTAGAATTCACTATTATCCTTCTTGGCATGTTGGAAGCCTAGTAGGAAGAGCTTGCACAAAGGACATAACATTAACATGGGTTTCCTTTAGGGAACAATGGCAACAAAATATTTATGTGGTTGTTTGAGTAGTATTAGAACCAAAATATATGGGCCTTGTATCCAAGACACCTATGAGCATGTTGAGAGACTAGTGAAATTCATATCAAATCCCACCAAACACTATGGGAAGAGTAGGATTTCCATGGTGATTTTGAAAAGTTGTACTAGAACCAAAATACATGGATCTTGCATTGACATCTATAAGCTTGTCAAGAAATTAGTGAAATGCAAATCAAAGCCCTCTAAATGCCAAAGGAAGGTTGTAGTATTTCATTTCACAAATATACAGAGCTTTACACATTACTAACAGTAAAAGCCCAAAGAAGTTATATTTAGAGGTTACATTCAGGAAGTTTCTTAGACACCTTTGTGGATTTTAGACAAACAAGTAGCTCTAGTCTAGAAAAAGAAAGGGAAGACATTTGGTAGAACTTTGCAGACCTTTGTTTAGGTAACTCATAGTAGGTCCTCCCAAAGAGACTTGATGAATTTCACTTGGTGCGTTCTAATATGCAAAGGAAATTCAATGTTAGCATGACACACAGGTTGAAACCATTAGTGGCTTGTGGAACAATCATTAACATCCAAATTCAGACTTAAAATGTATGAGAAACCTCTTCCAACAAAAGGATGGCCCTTTGGGATCCTTAGAAGTTTTCCCTTATTAATCCAACAATGAACCATGATGTTAAAACCTTTTTTACATCAAACAACTCCCTCTTTTTTTCCAAAAGGCCCTATAAACATAAGAATTTGGACATTTATATTGAATGGCAAAATTTTCTATCGTCTTTAGGTGGAAGATTGCTACCCCTTTGGCTCATCCTTTATATAGTCCTTTTAGATTAATGAGAAAGAACATACAATAAAGATAGGAATCCTTCATTTAAAAGATGTACCAAAGTGCTTGAGTTATAGCTCATAGTTAATGTGTCTAGCCAACATGTCCTATTGCTAGCTCAATATGTGCTAAAAGAGTTAGAGGCAAGGAATGGATAGGGAAATAAATCCTTCCAACATAAAAGGATATGCAACCTACTACTTCCACAATTTATGTTCTCATTTGCAAGCAATATTGAAATAAATGAGTACTTTACTAGTTTGGCTTCCATATTGAGAATACAAAAAATTGCAAGTAGATAATAAAAAATGGAGATGTGGATGGAAATGCATGTGTTAGAGATTGTGTAAGATAGAAAACTTGAGATAGTACTATTGGTCACTTTAGACTATCATTGTTTGGATGGAAAAAAATTTTGAAATCTCTGAGTGCTAAGGTTGGAAAAAAATGACTCTTAAGAATGTCACAATTAGAAGCTTAAATTTTTGGCCTTTATATGATTTACAAAAACTATCATAAGGATTGGGTGTGTACTTTGAGATGTAGAGTGTGTTTTTTAGGAGGCAATAAATTGCAAATGCTTGCTAAATCCATCAATAATCACTTTGAATCATGCGTTTATGTTTAGTTGTAGTGGCAATCCAACTATGGATCCTTGGAAGTGTATTCCCACGTTTTGTTTGGTCTTGTAGAATACTGAAGGCATGACTGATCCATGTTCTTTGAAATGGTGACATTTCACACATTGATGAGACGTTAAAATCTCCAACATCTCCTTTTATGGACAAAAAGTCTGCTTAAAACATTAGGTAGGATGTTAAGCTTTCTAGTTTGAATCTAGATCAAAGATTGGAAAGCTAGAATAAGTCAAGTCCATCTTATATACTTGTCAATAACCAATGGTTGAGATAATAAATGTGTAACATTTTGTTAATGAATTTTAATAGGGAATTTGACACCCATAATAGAATGCTTCCAAATCTCTACTACATGGGAAAAAGCAAAAAATTCTTTAGATACATAGTGTAAACTTTCATAGGAAATGGGGCATTACCTTGCATACAAATAATGTCTATGCCAATTCATTAGCACTAGTAATAATAAAGAAAGGGCATTACCTTGCATTCAAACAATGTCTATCCCAAATCATTGACACCAGTAATAATAAAGGAAGGCTTATTAAAAATTAGGTAGCTAAAATACCATTAATAACAAGAGAAGGTTCATCAAAACAATTGGAAAATAGGGGCTCAAGTTAATGTATGCACGGATTTGTCAAAAGTCTTTTGTAAACTTACCCAAAGAAAGAACACAAAACCATAGTCAAGGTCACATAATCAACAAAAAATTATGAACAAAAACTTGGAATAGAATCAACATAGGAATAGAAAAAATCAAAGCTTGCTTTTAACATAGTTGTGAACCATTTGGTAGGTTGCATGTTTCTCATAAGGAGATTTCCTTTAAAAAAACCAAAAATGACTATGTTTTGGACAATCTTCAAAACTCATAATCCAAGTTTTCATAAGATATACTAATTAAGGAAATTTAGACATTTTCTCCATTTGGGTACTCTAATTTCAAATGGATTGCAAATGGTTGACAATTTCAAATTTCTAGAGAGGGCACATATGTAACATAAATGATCCCTTTAGAATTATTGATATTCATGGTGTATAATCTTGTATTGATTATCAATTCTATTTCAAATTTTTAAGAGTTTGGTGTTATCTTGTCAATTCAATGAGTATGTGAAAATATTCTTTTTGTATTAGGTTGATTTCTAATATTCTTTTAAAAATCCTTCTTAAAGGTCACCCATTGAAGATGTATACCATGGTAATGCATATCTAATGGGTATCTTAAAATGAACATGATATTCTCACATTTAATTCCATTTTCAATGGTTTTAGAGTATGTTATCCAACTATTAAAGTAGCTAGCATGGGCCTCTTCTTCCAAGATTGGCTATTATTGATGAAAAAGAGTCTCATACTATTAAAATTGATGGCATTTATGAAAAGGGACCACACTTATATTTCCAACAATTAAATATGGTCTTATATTTGTCGATTTTTCAATTTCTTCACATAAATTTTGTCTGTATAAGATGGTGATTCCCTTCCAAAAGGGGAACTAAAACAAAATGCTACCATACACCCCAAAAGCCTCTTAAGGATCAAATTAGTTTCTAATAAAGTTTCTAATTTGTTAATGACTAATTTTATGCTTGATTGCACAGAAGAAAATTACAATTTTTGTGGGGTTCTTAAGTTAACAAGAAAATGCTAGCTTGTGAGAAATAAAGCTTAGCACTATCACGTTTTTATGTGAGTTTTACTCAAAAAATAGTAGTACATTCTTGGCAAGGGTAGTGGTTTTAGAATCTTCTTTACATTCTTTAATGTGGTTCAACCAAAGAGTTTAGAAAGTTGGAAAAAGTAGATATCCTATATTATAACGAGACTTCTCTTATGATTAGAAGTGGTTGAAACTAGTTTAACTTTACCAAATATTTGATCTATAAAAGATCAAAATGCTAAAAAGAATTGAGGTTTGTATGTCACTTTTTAGATCAATTGACATAGAAAACTATAGTTTTCAAATCCGATATAAAAGCTAGAAACTTTTTAAAAGATTCCAAATGTTGAATCTCCTAAGACGCAATATTACCCACAAGGTTTGTAGCTATGTTTTTTATAGGGGTTGACATAAATGTAATCGATCACATCTATAGAAGTTATTTGTGCTATATTGTGAATTTTCTAGTAACTATAATGTCAACCCATATAATGCTGATGCTTAAGAAAAATATAATTTTACTAAAGGTGGCAAGTGTATTAGTTAATCCAAAAGGCATTACAAGAAACTTGTAATGGCCAAGTTGAGTTTCAATCTTGGGGAGGTTAGCCATAAATATATGTATGTATCACATGGATTCAACATAAGGGATTTTTAAAATACTACCGTATCCAAAAGGGTGCCTCTCTTACCATACATGCAAATATTAGCAAAAATTGAGTAGCCTGGCAAGGTGAAGCCACCAACTCTTGCTTCATCCAATTTGATCTCCTGAAGGACAATGACTACTGACTTATGCTTTCGAATCAAACCATATCAAATGTTTCTCCTTTTGTCAAAGGTCAAAAACCTTTCATATTCCATGTCACTGAGACAGTCTTGGTTGAATGTTTCAGCCTATTATACAGAACCATGCACATCATCCATATGATACTCATGCACCCTCAATATAGGGGCATAGAAATTCCTATCGACAAGATGCAAGTTTTCTGAGTGAGGCCTTAGCATGAGACTTGGATGACCTGCCGCAAAGATACTCTCGGTCCGATATGGAAGGTTGGTGATGGGTCTGCAGTGGCTGTTAAACTCTAAGCTGAGGGGAGAGGATGTGGTGCTGCAAATGGTAATCTGTCAGTGATCAACTTACAACCTCCCCGACATTGTTAATTTGGGGGGATTAGAATATGACCCTTCAACCTGAGGATAGATCACAATGCCATGGCGCTGGATTAGTGCTTATAATTGCTGTGAGCGTGAAGCCTAGAGGGGACTAGAACTCTCTCATGATCTGCCTGATCCAAGGCTACTTGTCCCTGAAGTATCTACTCTACGCTAGACTTGAAGCTGTCATCGCTAATGTCTCTAAGAACCATGGGAGGGAGCGAGCTTTTTGTAGAAAGAAGAAGGGATTCCACGTACTGCTGATGTTGTCCGCTCCTCTATTCTCTCATCCCCGATGATGGGATCCTATAGAATTCACTCTTTGTTGTTGAAGCATACATGTACATATTTGAAGCTGTCGATCATATTAGTGCTGCAAAAGTACCGCTCGAATGCAACCATATCAAAGCTTTCTTTTTCTGCAGTTAGATCATACATAACTGTTTTCCTCTTCACAGAGCAGAGGCCCCTAACGTTCCAGGAGGCCAGCCTCAGCTTCATTGATGTTCTATTCATCCAAGGAAATGAGATCATCCGAGATGCCATCTTCACCAGCAATAGCAGCATAAAAGTTTCTATCCCACCAAAGGTAGACGAGCCAGCTGCTTGATGGGGATCCTGTTTTTTCCTTTTTTTCCCTTGGTCTTTCCATTCTTTGCAGTCCTTTTTGGGGCCTCTTTAGCCTCCTGTGCTTTGCCTTTTGCTGCTGCAGTGGGAGTCTCTTTGATCTCTTGCGGTTTGCCTTTAGACTTTGCTACAGTGAGAGTTGCCTCAGATCCTTTGACCTCCATTTCAGCTTCAGTTCCTGTGGGAGCCGCACCCTTCGTAGGACAATCTTTAGCAAAATGACCTCCTTGTTTGCATAGATAGCATGTATCAAGGAATGCGCCAGAACGAACCTGTAGCAGGAGTTCAAAACCTCCAGAACCTGTGATATTCCAATACTTCTGGTGTAGTTTTCTTCCTATCCCATAAGATGCAGACTTTGCGGTCGGGTCTGAGCGAACCCATTGGAGTGGATGCGGAGGGTACATAGAGTACTCTACCTTAGTAGGGTGCCTGCAATGGCAACGACCTCATCATCCAGCCAAATAGGTAGGTAAGGGAGAGTGACCCAAACAGGGCACTCAAACTGGAGTACCGTATCCGTAGAGAAGGCAGGGTTCTAGGGCATAGCCAGGACAAGATTACCTCTAAAACCAACAGCACAACCAAGCACCCAATCACGCTCTGCAGCCGAGTTGAGGAAGACCAGGAAAAAACCCTTACCGACGAAGCGGAACTGCTGTATGATCGCTCGGCCCTGATAGGTTGCCCCAAACTGGGGCAGGAATTCATCTTCCATGGGAGGCCTGTCAAATGTCATTTCCAGGATATGTGACACTGGCTAAAAACTCCTTAAGAGGAGGAGGTGGCTCTCTAGTGATTGCTCGGCAAGAGCTAATGCCTTCGGTGTTGTGGGCTGACATGGATGGATGAATTCTAGGAGTCTCTATCTTAGTGGAAGGGAAAACACTAGTAGTGATCTCTGTTTATGCAAGCAATGTTTCCGCGGGTGGGGGGCTACAGTGGCAATGGCTCTCCCAACAATTAAATGGCGATTGATATGGTTAAATTCAATCGGGGCCTGGTTAAATTCATCCCGGAGTCTGCCGAGAGGTTGAAGATCTCCCAGTGGCAACCACTCACTCTGGTCACTGTAATTAGTTACAAGGTAATGGCTAAAATTCTGGCCTTGAGGGTATGATATATTCTCCCTCAGTTGCTGCATGGTAGACAGTATGGCTTCATTCATGGGCGCAAAATCCAGGACGCAGTACTAAATCTGGTAGCTGTTGTTGATTGAGCCCTAGCTAGTGATCAAAAGATGGTCTTGATTAATCTAGACTTCGATAAAGCCTATGACCGGGTAGGATGGGACTTCATCCTAACCACCCTGCGCGTCATTGGCATTAACAGCAAGTTTGTCAGCATGGCGTCAACCCTCTTCACCAACGCGTCTGCAGTGGTTCAGATAAACGCCTGTACTTCTTGACCCTTCGATCTAGTGAGGTCGATAAGGTAGGGGTGCCCTCCCTATTAGGCTCGATGCTGAGCCACAAGAAGATAGAGATGCTCTACATTGGGTACGATGAAGACTCTGAATGGCTGGCAAATCAAGACTGCAAAGTATTGCAGAAGGAGAGAAATCATTCGGTACTTGGGCTATCCCTTGGGTATAGGGATTTCACAAAAGCAAAAGTTCAAAGTGGTTTTTCACCAAATTCACTTGAAAGGCCTCTAAATGGAGAAGTGATGCTTACTCACCAGGAGGGAAGCTAGTGATTCTCACTTCAATGATGGCTTTTGCTGCAACAATTTTTGCTTTCAACAAATCAAGATGGTTGGAATTAGAAAAGAAATTCAGGCACTTCCTTTGGTACGAAGGGGATTCTCAACAGTGGCATGCTATTGCTTGGGACATGGTAACAGCTCCTAGATACGAAGCGGGACTTGGAGTTGAAGCCCTAAAAGATAAAGCTGATAGACTAGTAATATTCCAGTACTCACTTTATGTAAGAAAGGGAGATGCAAGGTTGGTCATCATAGTCATCTATGTGGATGACTTGATTATTACAGGTGACAGTGACAATGGGATTGTTAAAGTTAAGGACTTCTTGAAGAAGAAGTTTGAGATGAAAGATTTGGGTGAGCTAAGATACTTTCTTGGTATTGAGGTGATTAGATGTGATGATGGTATATGGCTATCCCAAAGGCAGTATGGCTTGGATATGTTATCCAAGTATGGTATGATAGCATGTAAGCCCCTTTCAGTACCATTGGAGCAAAATGTGAAGTTGAGTGCTGATGTTGGGGATATGATAGAAGACCCTACTATGTTTAGGAGGATAGTAGGGAGTTTGATTTACATGACTATCACAAGGCGAAACTTAAGCTATCCTATTGGCCTTGTTAGTTAGTTTATGCAGATGCCTAGAAAGCCTCATTTGGATGCAGTTAGACGTATATTGGGGTATGTGAAGTCCCCTTTACATTATGGACTTTTTTATGAGGCAGGTAAGGATGCATAAGTCTTTGGATACACAGATGCAGATTGGGCTGGTAGCATGTCAGACAAAAGATCTACAAGTGGATTCATGTTTTTCCTTGGTAGTGCAGCAGTTACATGGAGTAGCAAAAAGCAACCTACAGTTGCTTTATCGAGTACAGAGGCTGAGTATAGAGGTGCTGCTATGGCAGCATGTGAGGTGGTATGGGTGCAAAAGTTATTAGGTGATTTGGACATGTAGGGAGATGGTCCAGTTGTCATTCATTGTGACAACATGAGCAGCATACAACTAGCTAGGAATCCAGTGTTCCATGCTAGGACAAAACACATTGAGGTGTACTACCGCTTTGTGAGAGAGAAGGCACTTGCAGGAGAGATTGACTTGGCATATGTCAACACACAGAATCATATAGCTGACATTTTCACAAAGGCATTAGGTGCAGAGAAGCTTCGAAAGTTCCGAAGCTTACTTGAAGTTGCAGAGATAGAGTTGAGCTTGAGGGGGAATGTTGAGGTGGCAAGCTCAACATGTACGGACATTGATAATGGACCGCCTGGCTAGATGGGTCCGTACATCTACACTTAGCAAGTTGGTGGTCATTATGATACTCACATGGACACTGACTTATCACTTATTATATTTAGTTTGTTACACCTACCTACAGCTGGCAAATACATAGCGCCAGTCGATTAGTGTAGTCAGTTATGCACTGTTTGGCTTAGTAGGCCACTTTCCTTTATGCTGTATCTTATCTATACTTTGTATACATTGTATAGTGTGTGAAAGAAGAAGAAGAAACCAGCAAGAAAACGTTTTGGCCTCAATCTCTCTTCTTGTGTTCTTGAGTGAGCTTCCTCTTGTGTATATAGTGTGTGTTTGGCGCCATAGCTCAAGCAAGTCCCCCCCACCACGCAATTCTTGACAAACTTGGGATTCATGGTCCTCCTCTTCCTTGGAATAAACCAAGGTGTCATCAAAGAAGACAAGTACAAAATCATCGAGATCTGGTCTAAAAATGTCTTGCATTAGCCTATTAAATGTGGCAGGAGCAGTAGTCAAACCAAAAGACATTACTGTGAATTCGAAATGACCATATTTGGTATTAAATACCATCTTAGGAATATCCTCAAACTTGACATGAATCCTAGTAGTATCTTGATCTCAAGTCAATATTAGAGAAGATTCTTACTCCCTACAATCGATCAAGTAACTCCTCTATCCTTGGAATAGGATATTTATTTTTTGATGGTTAGTTGGTTCATGCCTATATAATCAATGCAAAGGCGAAGTGTACCATCCTTCTTCTTTTAAAACAAGAATGGAGCCCCCCAAGGAGAACTACTGGCGCGTATGTAGCCTTGGTCCAATAGCTGTTTGAGTTGTTCCTTCAACTCAATAGCTTCAGGAATGGACATCTTGTAGGGCCTTTTTGGGACTAGTGTAGCTCTTGGTATTAGCCTACTAATCTCATGATCCACTTCTGTAGGTAGTGGTAATTTTGTCAATTCTTCCAAAAACACGTCTGCATACTCTTTTAACCATGATGGTTCTTCATTGGAGTCCTCTACTTGTTTCGGCTTATTTAGCTTGATCAGATAGATGAGTAATCATTTCCTTATTCCTTGAGCTATTCACGTTGCCTTAGCTTGTTAGATCTTTGGTTTACCTACTTCTCCTTGTATAGTAACTAGCTCACCTTTAGGATTTCGAAAGGAGACTTGTCCTTTCACATAAAGGATATGAGCGACGTTGGGGATTAGCCAATCCATCCCAAGTAGGCACTCATGGATTTCTAGATTCATTACTCTGAACTTAACAGATGTGGGCTCGTTTTTGAGTAGAAATTCCACCTTAGTAGTTTGTCTTGTGCAAGTAATTTTTTGCCCATTTTCTAGTTCAACAAGTAAGGCAGGTGCAACTTCTATGGCTATCCCTAACCCTCTCGCACAAGCTGGTGAAATGAAAGAATGAGTACTGCCACAGTCAATCAAGGTTTTGATTTCTTACCTTGGTAATCCAATGGAGTTTAGATCACCAAAAATTGGAGATTTGGGCCCTTTTTGTGGAGAGAAGCATGAACGAATGCCCTCTCACTCTCAGCTTCGATGGAGATTGGTCTTCTTCTCCATTGATTGCCTTCGTGGTGATATTGGAAGTTTTCGCCCTTCCTATTGTGCTGCACGTCCACAGCCACGGGTAGTCCTAGCTTGTCCACTGAATTTTCCTTGATGACAATCTTTGCCAAGTTTGGGACATTCTCTTTTGTAGTGCCCAGGTTTCTTGCAGTGAAAACATCGCAGACTTTGGCCGTTTTGTTAAGTGGGGACAAAGTCACTGATCGCATTTGCCCTAGGCTTCTTCCTTTGGCCTTGACTCTATCCTTGCGCCCTTTTAAATTGAGCTTTCAACATCCCTGGATTCTGGTCCTTGTGAGACCATGGTCTATTATTCCTAGACTTTGGTTGGATGTCTTGGGCAATAGGTCCCACTCTTATCAATGCATTTTATAAATTTGAAGGACACATTGATTCCAACGGAGTGTTCATTTGTGGGCTCAGCCCATCATAGAACTTCGAGACTTGCTGGGGAATACTCATTGTCGGGGCATATTTTAACAACGAGACAAATTTCGAGTAGTACGCCTCCAGAGACAGGACCAACTACTTCAAATTAAAGAACTCATTCATCTTCTGAGTTTTGTATGCAAGTGGCATGTACCTTCCCTGCACTACTTCCTTTAGCTTATCCCAAGTTACTGTGCTTTCAGTGATTGCCTCGTCTTTACACCATTGCTTCCACCAAAGCCTAGTTTCTCCACTGAGCTTGATCTTGGCAATCATGGCCTAGTTTGTAGGTGTTGTTCATGCTGCACTGAAGTAATCTTCCATGGATTCAATCCATAATTTGGCATCGGCTTCAATAGTCTTCCCTTTCCCATCAAATTTCGAAGGTTTGATTTGTTTGAGAAGAAACTTCTTCTCTTGTGTCTCCGCCACGCTTAGTGTGGGGACAAGATTCTGGTTTCGTGTTTGGGGTTATGTCTGTTTTCAATTTAAACATTCGCATTAGGATTGCATTAACACATTTATACACAATCTATATCAATGAGCAAATTATTTTTTTATCACTACGATGCAACAAATCAAATAATCATAGAATTCTTATTTATCCATAAGGAAGCATAAGCGTCAAGTACAATTATTCGGGAATAGATAGATATTGGTTGGAATGATTTTCTTCCCAAGAGATACACCAACGCCAAGTTAATAATTCCTTATTGGACTTAGCTACAGGGACAAAATAGTAATCTAGATTTGGGGAATGGATTCTCAGGAAGCAATAAGTCATGGGACGTTCATGTTGTTTTTGATAGCCATGACGTTCGTTTTGCCCCATTATTTTAATTATGTCTGCTGGCAAGATTTGATCACCTCCTCATAGATGTAGCGAGTCTATTCTACTTGCCGGCATTCGATGTGTAGGATTGAGTTCACATGTGCCTCATGGAAGATGAATAACTTGATAATCTTCAAGTCCTCCAACCATTTTAGCCTCTTCAGATTGTTTTGAAGATAGGCAAGTCGATTGGCATCTATCTAGCAGTAACCCATGCTTTAAGTCCAATGCCTTTTCGTATACAATAGTGAAGGGTTGTAGAGTCAATCCAAGACCCCCATCATGTCGGATCATTTGTGATAACTTGAATAGTTCACAACCATCCTAAACATGATATGAAACATGAGGAACTTGCTCCATGACTTGTAGGTCTGGAAGCAGCAACAATTCACGAGTAAAAGAAAAAAAATGTTTCCTAGTGAAAACATCACTTCACTCTTCCCAATTTATTCCTATCTTGATTATTTTATTCGCTGGTTGACTTTGATATCAACTGTAATGTGCCTACCTATCAGCTAACCAGGCACGCTCTTAGTGGTCCATTGAGAGACGAGTCTAAGCGATGCTGCCCGAAACTTCCATGGAATGTCGCACGGTTTGTCACCTAGGGTTTCCCGAGTCCGCCTAGCAATGGAATGTTCACAGCCAAACCCACTAGGATCGACTTGAAACTTGGGTCCCTCGTGGTCAAGGTCTCCTAACTGTGGAAAGACGTGAATCTAGAGCATGGTAGTGGCTATGCTAGATCAAAGATGAGGACCAAACTCATGATAACATAGACAAGTAGAGACAAATTGTTACATAAGTAAATTAGGTTCCAAGATGGCAGCTTGGACTCATAAAAAAAATCTTGTGTAGGAGTGACAAAGACAAGACACTTAACTGAAAGTACAAAGCATCATGACATTGTATTCATTCCATATAAAAAGTGGTAGTCAGGTACAATGCTTTATAGTTGTTGGATGGGTAGCAGATTTCCCTCTCTGTGCATATGGGACTCAGTCTGCCTGCATGTCCTAAGCCTAAACTACTTCATACAAAGAGGCTACAATAGGTGTGATTGCAAATATCTCAACACCTCTTCTTAATCACAACCAGAAATTACAAAGTGTGTAGAGGCTTTAGTGAGAGCAACACTTGCAAAGTGTGGGCATACCATAAACATGGCAAAACACCAAAAGCTATCACAAAAAAGGCTAAGTGTGGGCACCACAAACATGATGGTCATCCAAAGGCTGTAAGGGGGGCCTCACAAAGTGTACATAGGCTGTAGTACAAGGCTACATGAGGAGTTTTACAAGCTTATATAAGGAGCATTTGGGCTAGGAATTACAAGGCTAAAAAAGTTAGTAAAAAATAAGATCGAGGACCGTGAGGCCCTTGTGGTTTTTAGCATTTCTTTTGATATAGATCTTCTATTTATTGTAGATGTCGATGTAGTCCAGCTTGCTCTTTTTGATCTTGTACTTGTTCTTCACTTTTCTTGCAGATTTAGTGTCCACCCCTTTGATATTTTGGTCCTCTTCTTCTAGGTCCTCCTGGTCTACTTCTTCATTGACTTTTCTTGCAACAATTGCATTAATCTTCATTTCCATGTCCCCCTCAAGCAAAGGTATCATCTTTGAGGTAATGAAAATGTCTTCAAAATCTTCTAATAGATTCATTGATAGCTCTTTAGAACAGGGAAATCCATCCATCCTTGCAAGTAGAACAAACAAGTCTTCCATATAGTGTTGATAAGAAACATGAGTCATGCTACTCTTCATGAAGTATATCCACATAGAAATCTTCTTGCTTGTCATTGACATGACTAGAAATTAATTCCCACAAACTGAGAATAACCAACAATGAGTTGATCTTTGTATGTGTCAAAAAACACAAGCAATGGCAATGTAGTATCAAAAGATACTAGTTTGAAATTTGATGTTTGTTACTTGAGTTTGACTTGATTCTCGGTGCTTGTCTTGTCCTTCAACTTGAGTCCCCTCCTTGCTGATGGATAAATTTTACTTGAATCCTTGTTAGAAACTAAGCTGGGAGCTCAGATCAGAGTGGCAGCAACTTTGTTGAGTCAAGAGGAGTGAGAAAAATGAAGTGGGAGAAGAGCTTGAGCTTGATGTTGAATACTTGGTCTTCCAATCTTCACAAACCTTCCAAAAATCTCCAAAGATCTCTGAGAACTTCTTCTCCTTGATGTGTAGATTTGAGTAAATCAGTGAATCAAGGCATCAATGATTGGGCTTAAGTGGTAGGAGAGAGAAAATGAGATAATAGATAAGCTTGAAGTTGAAGATGGTTATGGAGTTAGGGTTTCAGAATAGGTCGACTAGTTTTTTAGTCATAGTAGCGCGTAGAGTACATCATTTGGAAAGATATTTCATGGGAGGGTATCTTGGATATGTAACTTAAAAAGCCATATCATCGCAGGACAAATGGTGGCCTCTACCAGCGACACGAACTATATGACCCGTCAAAGGCACAATTCTGAACAACGTGATCAATTTCAGCAATGCTGAAGCTAGGGAGCAGCAATGTTACTGATTGAAGTGCCAGAGAGGAGCACAGGAAGTCTAGCAAGATATGTCCAAAAGGAATCTTGCAAAGATATGCCTTCTATGAAGATATCCAAGAGCTCAAAGGAGGCAGGGTGCAGACTGGTTATGGCTACCACAATGTGCAAGATGCAAATGAAGTTAAAAATGAAGTTATGCACTTATCCTGAGTTGATCTCAAACTGTGAACAGTGAGAGGAGCAGAGAGGAGAGTTGAGACATGCTAAGCCATGCTCAGCTCTGCGCTCTGATACCATGTGGAAAGACACGGATCTAGAGCATGGCAGTGGCTATGGTGGATCGAAGATGAGGACTAAACTCATGATGACATAGACAAGTAGAGACAAACTATTACACAAGTGAAATAGGTTCCAAGATGGCAGCTTGAACTCATAAACACAATCTTGTGTAGGACTGACAAAGACAAGACAATTAACTGAAAGTACAAAACATCATGACATTGTATTCATTTGGGGGAAGACACGGATCTAGAACATGGCAGTGGCTATGGTGGATCAAAGATGAGGACCAAACAAAATGATGACATAGACTAGTAGAGACGAACTGTTACACAAGTGAACTAAGTTCCAAGATGGCAGCTTGGAATCATAAACACAATCTTGTGTAGGACTGACAAGTAGAGACAAACTATTACACAAGTGAACTAGGTTCCAAGATGGCAGCTTGGAATCATAAACACAATCTTGTGTAGGACTGACAAAGACAAGACACTTCACTGAAAGTACAAAGCATCATGACATTGTATTCATTCCATATAAAAAGTGATAGTCAAGTTCAATGCTTTATAGTTGTTGGATGGGTAGCAATCTTCCTCTCTGTGCATATGGGATTCAGTTTGTCTGCATGTCCTAATCCTAAACTGCCTCATAAAAGAGGCTACAATAGGTGAGATTGCAAATATCTCAATACTAACAGCATTCTAGCGTCAGTTCGTTTCCTGGGCATCCTACTTTACACAAAGATACCCAAATTGAAGTTGACCCATGCCGCACTTGGTTCAAACAGAATGGGAAACGAGAGGGATGCACCACTCAACCTCTCTACCCGTAGGGTATAATCCCATTCTAGTCCCCTAAAATGGCATGAATCGGGTTTTAACCTAGCAACGCCTAAAGATCGTATGACAGTAGAATCTTGTGAGAAGCCTCCTAGTTCTTTGCGACCACCCTTCCATAGGACGGACTCGTCAGGGGTTTTGCCCACCCGCTTCCCTCAATAGGCGTTCTTTAGTTATCTAATTAGGTCATACCACATTTATGTGTGACATTTAAAATTAGCTTATTTAATTAAGCATTTTAAGGAACAGGGTTCGTTTGCGTAACTTATGGCATTGACACGAAAATAATTTAGATAGGTTCCTTGGAAGTAAACTTTATATTAGCATTTTAATTGACATACAAATCTTGTCGAAAAAGGATGATTCCCGCAATCCATGAGGATGCATCTTATTTCCTCCAAGTTTCCATCCTTGCACTAGTAATAAGGCCTCGAGAATCCATCTCGAGTAATGTAGATCATTTGAGTAGGACCTGGAGGTGGGAAATTTACAGCCAAAGCCCCCCTGGGATCCAAGCGTCCTTCTACGTTCAAACTAACCCCCGTGGATAGGATTGGTGGCTAGTTGGGGGTGGTTTGGCACACCCTCCTTGAATTTAACCTTATTCATTAATCCAATTTCTTTTTGTGAGTTTAGATCATACAATCCTTTCATAGACGGTGTTCCTAAATTTACAAGCACAAACAACAATGAAGGTGAGTGCTCAGGACAATTGCTAAGGTGGAGTTCCTATTTTTGAACACTTAGCGTTCACCCTTTTGGGTTTTTCTTGCCTTATTGTCAATTGCCATGACCTTTTGAGGGATAGGGAATACCCTCATTCCAACCCTCATTCTTATGCAATAGGAGCGAGCAATTACACTATTGGGTTTATATCTAATAGTTTCTAGATGGTAGTTGCCCTATTTTGCTAGCCTTTAATTCGGGGTTCTTGTCTCAGGATCACATGTCTGAAATAACTCAATCTAGGATTTCATTTGGTCATTTGGTAACCATTTTTCTCCTTAGAACCTTGTTGGGGTTTCCAATTTTACCCTAGGGTTTCACTCCCTTAAGAATTCTTAACATAAACTTTTGTTCATTCCTCCCACTAGCCAAGAGCAAACTAAGCCCTTTGCAATCCTTGAGCAATCACTAGCATCAAACGTCACGTGGCGAATGGTCATTCTTTCTTGCGGATACAACACTCGAGTTTTCTTATATTGACATCGAGTAGTTTTCTTGTATTAACATCGAGTTGTATCATGGTTTAAAATGATACCCCTACAGGTGTTATTGAACTTATTGCAACAACTACTTGCTAAGATAGAGACCCGTGAGTGTATTTACTTGATTCTAGGTCAATCTATGATTGTAGCATTAATTCTACAATTAGACCTTAGCCTTACTTATCATCTAGGGTTATATTTATCGAATTGCCTCTTGCAATTAAGTTTAATAATTTACATGTGCATCCTAAATCTATCTTTTAAGATGAATCCCTATCATGTAGTGCAACCAAAACTATCCATGATGCCATGCAAATCTAGATGCAAGTCTTTCCTGAGTTGATGATGCAATGCAGAGCTTCTATTCTTTGAAATTCATTTCAATGAACTTATGCAAATCATAAATTGTAACTTGTATTTTTCTTTGTGTGAGGTACATGAATTCGTCATGCCTTATGTAAATACAAGGCAAATCTCTCTAATGGTTTATAGGATGCCATCATCTTACACGGTCTTGCATA
The DNA here is from genome assembly GCF_053477565.2 of Lygodium microphyllum. NCBI lineage: Eukaryota > Viridiplantae > Streptophyta > Polypodiopsida > Schizaeales > Lygodiaceae > Lygodium > Lygodium microphyllum. The sequence continues at coordinate 44,426,821 of NC_141141.1, read as the reverse complement.
TTTATATATTAGTAACCTAAGATGCACTCGCAAAAATTGATGCCTAATAATCACCTTAGTATTGCAACAACCCATAGATGCTTAATCGATTCATGGAAAATCATGATCATGAACTTGATTCATGCCTTTACAACTACCTTTCCAATTATGCAGATTACAGGATGCAAAAGTATGATTTCTTTCTACGATGATTATGCTTTACTATTTTGTTCATAGGGCTAGACACCATAACGGTACGTGGTTTTGGAGTGTCGAATTAGCATTTATACCTGATAACCCATTCGGGTTAGCGATGACATCTTTATCCAATCCTCCTTTCATGGTTGAGGTCTTTTCGGTTACTTGGGAGAGTTTGCGCTTCGGGGCCATTTCGGAGCTTGGAATGTGGGCCTTCTCTTCTTTCGGGGCACTCCTTTGTGCTGGAGTTTCCTACGCTTTGCCTTGACTTCTGCAACCTTTTGCCAACTAGGTGGTAGTTGATAGAGAGATCACGGGAATAGCGAGGAAGAGAGGGTACTTGAAACTTCTTCCAAGCGAGGAATTTCCCTTGAGACTCTTCTATCTATCTCTCTCTCTCTCTCTCTCTCTCTCTCTCTCTCTCTCTCTCTCTCTCTCTCTCTCTCAAATCGACAGTAGGGGGGAAAGAATAGTGTGTCCCCCTTTTCTTAATGGAGGGGGGGATTTTATAGGGGGAGATGGGTATTAATTGGGGTGGAAAAGGCGCTGTGATAAGGAGTCTTTAGCTTCACAGGACCCCCAGATTTCCCATCACCATGCGGCTTATTATGGGAAAAGAAGGAATAGTGGTTGGGGAAGGGGGGGGGGGGGGGGGGGAGTTCTGTTGTCATTGTCGTGTAGCTCTACCATCATCATCTTTTCCATCACCTTCGTCAGCTACAAGTACAGCTCCCCCTCCCTCCGCCAGCTAGCGGCATCAATAGGGGGGACGTTTAAAAAAATCATTTAATTTGATAATGGGGGGGGGGCTCTTATGGTCCCAAGAATATTACATCTATATTGAATGCTATAGTCAAAAGTATAGAAGACATTGAACTCTTTTTAGCCGAAAATAGGAGTGACTCATCATTCAAATCAAGCAATGAGAATTGGACAGTAGTTTAGCCAACAAAGAGATGGTTATAGATAAGAAAATAGGATTTCAAATACTTTTAGCGAGATTCCAACTTATCATGCATCATATACTTTTTAAACAAGGCAATAACCTTAGGTATAATGCTGAACCACAGGGGATTTCAAGGGAGCTGATGGTGGAACTAAACAATTGCCTAATAACATCAGTATAAATTATTTTTCTAGTGATAAGCTGAAAGGATTATGTTTCAAGTGTGGTGAGAAATGGTCAGTCAATCATAAGTAGAAATGCAAAGCCAACCATGAACATGATAATAATAATAGACTCAAATGAAGATGAGATACATGAGGAAAGTCTATTACATGTAGACACATGACCATGATAATCAGGACACTAAGGAGGACTTAGAGTCAGGTTATAAGTTTCCATTTGATCTAGGTAGTTCATTGGACCTTGGTGGATTACAGATGGGATGATTCTTTGACTATGGCATCACCCATGTTATGTTTCATATCCCAAGATGCTTGGATAGGCTGCAAAGGAGAGAATACACTTCAAGTTAAAATCACTATCAATTCTAAGGTTGCTTATATTCTCATTGATACTGGCAGTACATATAGCTTTGACATTGCCAAATCATTACATGACCTAAAGTTATTGCATCAAGAAATGGACTCTCTACTGGAGGTACAAGTTACAAATGGAGCTCAAGAGTTGAGCAAGGAGATATGCCCATAGATTCCCATTGAGTTATCTCAGTCTTATATATCATTTCTGAGCCCCTTCCATCTCCATCAATGATAGCAATAGATGGTTGCTTTCACTACAGAGGGAAAGGCATAAATTATATTTTGTTAAGTAAATTTTTGACAAGCTTGCCATTGCCAAATGACCCAATATAAAATTAGCAAAGGGCCTATTGCATAAGACCCAAAGAATTTAATTAGCACGCATGGCCATTGTCAAATGCAGGGGGAGGCACCAAATTTCAATTCATTCAGCTCTAAAATATTATTCAAGTCCTTTTTTTCTAGGTCATGGATAGGTCTAATTTAATTAGGGGGTTTTCTTTAACCTCTATTGTTAAGGCTTCTTCCAACACCTTTTACTAAAAATTAAGCCCTTGTTTCTACATCATGGATTACTTCCAACTATGAGCTTCTATATTGCAATATCTTCTAGTAACCTCTTCTTTTGCACCACTTGCTTTCTCAATTTTCACTAGATTTTCATATTGAAACCATGGAAGCTATTTGGTTTAACAATGAATATCTACTTTTTTGTATCACTTTTTATAGCAACAAGTGTATTTGCTTCAACATAATTTGGCTAAAATTATGATGATTCTTCAAGGGTGTGACAAAAAAAGCCAAGAGACCCAAGTCAAAGATGATTGCATCACTTGCACTCTTTGTGGTGTGTTAGATGTCCAATATGCTACAAAGGACCAAAAGATTAGTTGTAAGTCATTTCAGTTTACTTATGGTGGGTTGTCTTTAACCTCTATTGTTAAGGTTCCTTCAAAGGCCTTTTACTAAAAATTAAGCCCTTATTTCTACATAGTGGATTACTTGCAACTATGGGCTTCTACTTTGCAATATCTTCAAGTAACTTCCTCTTTTACACTACTCACTTTCTCAATTTTCATTGAATTTTTATATTGGAAACCATGGAAGCTATCAAATTTAGCAATGAATCTCCAATTTTTGATATTGTTCTTTATAGCAACAAGTGGATTTGTTTACAATGATTCTTCAAGGATGTGACAAAAAAATCCAAGCAACCCAAATCAAAGATGATTGCATCACTTGCATCATTTGTGGTGTGTTACATGTTCAACAAGCTACAAAGGACCAAAATATTAGTTGTAAGTAGTTTCAGTTTACTTAATTCGATGGAAAAGACGATGAAAACCTTATTTTATCAAGATTTTCATCAATTTGATGTCTATTTCTCCAAAGAATCTTTTACTAAGAAGGACAATATCAAGTGCACAACTAATTATAGGACAAATAAGGCTTCACCTATGTTGTAATGTCCTTCATCCTTGTTCTAGCTATCCTACTACTTGGGATGAAATTTCAAGTAAAGGTAAATAATTCTTTTTACCCCCAAAATATCACCTATGCAAGATGTAATTGGGAAAATCTTTCATGGTGGCCATGTACACTAAAAGATGTTGGCAATGTTTACTTCTTTTGAGAATGTTAGAAGTCTTTGAAGACTTATTGCAAAAAGAAAGTCTTCTCTTTATGAAGCCATATCTTTTGTTCACAATGCTGAAAAGGAGTTTGAAACTATCACATTGGCATGACTCATTTGTTGATGCCATGAGGCATATTCCACGGTGGATTCCGTGAGGCTTTTTGGTGGATTCTGTAAAACTATTTATTTGTCAGGTCTCGCACACAAGGAGGATTCCTTGTGCGAGAAGTTGATTTGTCCTTTTCAGGTGTCCAATTAATTTCATGTGCAGTGATTCCATAGTGGGTGATTCCATAAAATACATATTAAATTAATGGATGTTTATGAGTTTAGCGTGCGCACTCAAATTAAATTAAGGTTAGGATAAAGTTCCAATCTATTTAATTATTTTGTAGCTGAAGACTGCTCAGTATTCACTTTTGTTGGGTTTTATTTAATTATTTTCTAACAATTGTGAATGCTTCAGTTGATATGTAGAGCAAGTGGCAGTGATGTTGGGTAGCATCGGGCGATGGCGTGAATCCAAATGCTTAAAAGAATTACTATTTTTGATGGGTGCGTGCCTTATCACTAAAGACATGGCACCAATATTTATTTAAGCGCACTTATTTGTTGAAGCGCTTTACAAAAAAATTATTATCTTATATGTGCATAGGTGCTCAGTTAAATATTTCATTATTTGATATTTGTATTTGGGCACAGCCCGGGACTTTTGGGCGCCCAAACGCCTTACTTTATATTTGAGCAAACGTAAACGCAAAAGCAAAAGCATGTTATTTGTAAAGTGAGCTATTTTTGAGCTTGAAGATAAATAAATCTATAAATATATGCCTTGTGAAGTGTTCACACAAGGCATGGGAAGAGATTGCACCCAATTTTTCTTTTTTGTCTCATGTCGTGCAAATTTACTTTTGCTTTGTACTTGAAATTATAAAGATTTCTAAAGTTCTTTGTTCTTGGGGACCTTTCAGCATTTCATTACACATGCATCCAGCTTCTGATCTGCGCACCAATGGTATCAGAGCAGAGCTGAGATCAAGAGCTTCTAATCGCTTGCCATCTCGTGCGAAGGCGAAGCTCCTAGAACGAAAGGGCTCTATAGGTTGTCTCACGACGAACTGATAACACAGGCATGTTCCTGGTGGTGAAGAGCCTCCTGTTGTACCCTCTGATTACGAAGGACCTCTCACAGCAGGCGGAGGACCACCAAAGAAATCTCCTTTACAAGTCTTTTTCTCACAGAGAGAAGCAGAAACAAGAGTTTATCAAGTTTGAGTTTATATAAGCTTGAGAAGCTTAAAGGAGACACAAGCTCTCCAAAATTCATGAATCGTAGGTGGGAGTATATCCTCAATGATGATGACAGCGAGACAAGATCCTCTAAAAGCAGTAGGTGATTTAAAAAAAACAACTTACTTAAGCTTAAAATCTTAAGTCAATTAAGCTAATCAATAAAGCTTAATCATTCAAGTCATAACTCTACTTTCCTCAAGTGGCTATTCACACTATCTTTTACACCGAATTGGTTTTCAAGTCTCTTCAAATTCTGTTCACACTTGCAGTGTTACTGAACCAGATTCAACAAGAGCACTGTCACGCGCAGGCCTAAGAAGATCACGTTTGTGTTTGAACAAGGCCATCCCAATTGTTGGGATCACAAAAGAAAATTTGTCACAGTAGCATAACGCAAGCAGCCTATGAAATTTTTGAAGCGCCTACTCATACGTTGCTTCCTCCTATTTAAAAGCCATAAAAAGCAAGCCTTGTAAACCCAAATTTGAGCTACACTCATCCTTCTAACAAGATTTTGAGTGTGTGAGGTTGTTTGAGATTTTTGCAGGATGTCGGATCATAACATGGACAATTTAATGGGCGAAGGCGATTTGCCAGAGCCGACTATGGAATAGAAATTGGATCTAATCTTGATGCAACTTCAAGAAGAGCGAAGGGAACCTCAAAACTTGCAAGCACAATTGGCTGCACTTCAACAATCCGCTGTTGAGCAAGACGGAGCACAACCTGAAGATGTCACTCAATGTACTATTGATGCGATGCTTGATGCACACGCTCTTAGGAAAGAGGCCAACATACTGCACTTTTAACGGGAAACGTGATGGCAAAATTATTCTTACTTTCATTAGTCAGTTTGACGACTATTTTCATGAAGAGCAATATGCTGAAAAAGTTAAACTTAAATGTGTCACTAACCATCTAGTAGATAGAGCATCATTATGGTGGATTGTCATTCGCAAGAGTGTTGATTGTCCCTCTACTTGGAAAGACTTTCAAAAGAAATTTTTTCAGAATTTCCTTCCACCTCAATTCCATGAGAAAGCCATCAACAATGGGATCTCTTGCAATAAAGAGATCGTGAATCCATCCCGCAATACATTGAGCGTTTTTGGAGTACCTTACTTCAACTTTGAATGCTTGAAGATGTTCTTGAGGTGACCCACAAGCGCAAGTACATGTCCAATTTTCTTTGTCACTTCTATGTAAAAGTGACTATGATCAAGCCAAAGACTTTGGAGGATTCAATTTCTCTAGCGCATGATGTGAAGGATAAAATTCGTGGACGAGAAAAGTGACTGCAACAATTTTTGGTTAATGGTAACCTTGGTACAAAGCAATTCAATTCTAATTTCTAAAAATTCAATCAAAATCACTTTTCTCCTTCTTCTTTCCGTAAATCTTGGACTCGACGTCCTGCTTTACCATTAACTACTAATTCAAACCCTAAGCCTTCCCTTCAGCCAAATCCCAATATATCCAAACTTCCAGCCCTTACTAACAATGTCTCCAAAGCAAAGCTTATGGTTTGCTACAAGTGTCATCAGCCTAGACACTTAGCAGCGAACTATTAGTCCAAGAAGCAAGCTGTTTAAATCAATCACTTGGGAGCAACTGATGACGAGGACCATGAAGATATGCCAGACTTCACTGAAGATGATGATGATATCGACGATGCTTTAGATACTTTACCGGGTATGCCAAATCCTCATTCGTGATTAACAATGAAATATTTTGTGTATGGTCAAGAAAAGATTGTTTTGTATGATGATGAAAGCACACATGATTTTATTTCCACAAAGTTGGTAAAAGAATTGAATTTATCTACTATTACAACTCATTATCACATAAATGTTGCATTCTTAGGCACTAGATACAATGGTACATAAGAAATGCATGATTTAGATATTAAAATCAGTGATTATATTGAGCACAAAAATTTCTTGGTTGTGCCTTTGCAAGCTAGTGATATTATTTTAGGAATGCTTTGGCGTCACAAATATAACCCTGACATAGGTTATTCCACACATTCTATGAAAATTCATTTTAACAAAAACCAAATCATATTACATGGATTGCACACCTTTGATAATTTTCCACTGCTTAGTCATACATAGGCTAAGCGTGCATTGAGAAAATGTAGTAAATCATATTTGCTATGGGTAAATGAAATTGAAGCTAAGGAAAATAAGATGCATCCTAGGCATGCATAATTTCTTTCACAATTTAAAGATTGTTTTGCTATTGATTTACTATCGAGTTTACCATCTACATATCGTGAAGACCATAAAATAGATTTAATCCCAAGTTCTCAACCACCTTGTAAAGCACCTTATAAACACAATCTGATTGAACAAAAAGAAATCCAAACACAAGTTAAGAAACTGTTGAACTGAGGACTCATTAGACCTAGTAGTTCTCATTTTGGTGCACATGTCCTATTAGTTAAGAAGAAAAATAATACCTATAGGATGTGTATTGACTATCTTGCCCTAAACAAAATCACTATTAAGAATAGATATCCGATCCCTAGGGTAGAGGACCTCATGGATAAACTATAAGGGGCTACTATTTTTAGCAAGATAGATCTCAAGTCTAGATATCATCAAGTAAGCTTGGATACACTTGACATTTTTAAGACTGCATTTAAAACTTAGTTTGGTCATTATGAATTTCTTGTTATGCCTTTCGGTTTGACCAATGCACCAACTACATTTAGTCGTATGATGAATCGTATATTTTTGAAGTATCAGAATTGTGTGATTGTTTTCTATGATGATATTTTGGTTTTCAATAAGGATGAGAATGAGCATTGTGAATAACTACCTTTAGTTTTCAAATTGTTGAAAGAGAATCAATTGTATGCTAACCTTGACAAGAGTGAATTTTTCCAAACCTAGATTGAATACTTAGGCCACATTGTTTCTTTTGATGGTATTCGCATTGATATCCTAAAAAGATAAAGGAAATTTTGAATTGGCCAATCCCTAAAAATGTGCATGATTTACATTCTTTCTTAGGCCTTGCCAGCTTTTATAGAAAATTTGTGAGAAATTTTTCATTGCTTGCATTGCCTTTGACGAAATTGTTAAAGAAAGGTGTTGTGTATCGATGGTGTGACAACAACTAGCAAAAGTCTGTTGATTTATTAAAACATGCTTTAACGCATGCACATGTCTTGCAATTACCTGATTTTAGTTGGCCATTCTTCCTAGTAGTCACTGATGCTAGCGGATCAAGAATAGGAGTTGTCCTCATGCAAGATTCACATCCCATAGCCTATTCTAGTTGCAAGCTTAAACCTTCTGAGTTGAAGTATTCCACCTATGATAAAGAATTTTTAGTTGTAGTTCAAGCCTTACATCAATGGAAACACTATCTGATGGGATCCGAATTTATGATTAAAATTAACTAAACACAATATTAGTGAGTTTGGGAATCTCCCAATTCCCATTTCTTGAATACTAAAAAGGTGGCACCCGGATAACATGCCCATAAGTTTTTCAGAACCATATGATGTGACCTATCATTGGAAAGCACTTGAAAAATGGAATCTATTGAGCTATAGAGCACTCAATTTGGAGCTATAGTGTTCAACCTAAGTGCTTACCCCTCACTTCTGACTCCACATTGAGCTAATAGCAATTGAGGAAAATTCATATCCCACCCCGAGGGGGGAGGGGGGTATGATGCGAGGAGGCATATTCCACGATGGATTTCATAAAATTATTTATTTGCCGTAGGTCTCATACACAAGGAGGATTCCTTGTGCGAGAAGTTGACGGGGATACATATCCTTTTCGGGTGTCATATTAATTGAATATGCACGTGGGTAATTCCATAGCAGGTGATTCCGTAAAATATATATTAAATTAATGGACATTTACGAGTTTAGAGTGCGCACTCAAATTAAATTAAGGTTAGGACAAAGTTCCAACCTATTTAATTATTTTGTAGCTGAAGATTGCTAGGTATTCACTTTTGTTGGGTTTTATTTAATTATTTTCTAACAATTGTGAATGCTTCAGTTGGTGTGTAGAGTAGGAAGCGATGGCATTGGGTAGCACCGGGCGATGGTGTGAATCCAAATGCTTAGAAAAATTACTATTTTTGATGGGTGCATGCCTTATCACTAAAGGCATGGCACCAATATTTATTTAAGTTCGCTTATTTATTAAAGTGCTTGACAAAATATTTATTATCTTGTATGCACATAGGTACTCCGTTAAATATTTCATTATTTGCTATTTGTATTTGGACATCCAAACACATTACTTTATATTAGGCAAATGCAAACACAAAAGCAAAAGCATGTTATTTGTAAAGTGGGCTATTTTTGAGCTTCAAGATAAATAATTCTATAAATGCATGCCAAGTAAAGCGCTCACACAAGGCATGGGGGGAGATTGCACCCAATTTGTCTTTTTAGTCTCATGTCGTGTAAATTTGCTTTTGTTTTATACTTGAAATTATGAAGATTTGTAGAGTTCTTTGTTCTTGGGGACCTTCCAGCATTCATTATGCATGCATCTAGCATCCAATCTGCGCACCATTTGTAACAATCAAGGAATGCATAACCAAATTGTAAGTAACATTTGCATATTTAAGGGGTCTTTTAATTCATTCTACACATCACATTTCTAGCTTCATGAGCACTTGATGTCATATCTCTCCTCACAAAGCTCCTTATAGACATGGCCCATTGCATAAAAAAGAAATTCAATGAAAGGTTACTAAATTTCTTTCTAAAGGCCTAATCAAACCTAGTTTGCCTCCTTTTGGATCACATGTACTTCTAATTGAAAAAAAAAAAGAATAAAACATATTGCATATGCTTTGACTATAAGGCATTGAGAAATTTGATTGTTAAAAATAGATATCCAATTCCTTGAGTAGATGTTTTTTAAAGATAGACTTAAAGGAGATAAAATTTTTAGTAAGATTGACCATAGGTTTGGCTATCATCAATTAAGAGTAGACATCAAAATATAATTATCACATTTAGGATACTGTTTAGACACTATATATTTATTGTGATGCCTTTCAATCTTACTAATATACTTGCTACTTTTGCACATGTAATAAAATAAATATTTATTGATTACTAATATTTTGTGCTTTTAAATTTTGAATGACATATTGGTCTTTATCAAATCAACAACTTAGCATAAAGAGACACCTTAGTTTGTTTTTTTAATTTACTATACAATAATCATTTGTATGTTAACCTAGACAAAAGCTAATTCTGTTAGACTAAAAAAGAGTACTTAGGTCATATTGTCTTAGTTGAGGGGAGTCATGGTTGACCCAAATGAAATTTAGGCCATAAACAATTGGCCTACCTCTACAAATTTTCATGACATTTGATCATTCCTTGGTCTAGTTGGGATTTAGCACAAATTTATACAAAATTTCTTTAAAATATCTTGACTCATGCACAACTCTTCATTTACTTAACTTTAGCTAACCTTGCTTCTTATGTTGAGACTTCAAGCTCTTGTGTGTGATCGACAATGTCTTAGTTGTGTCCAGTTGTATCAACAAGTGTGGGACATTAAATAAGTCAGTGACTTTAGGCTGTGTGTGAATGGTCTGTAGACCTTAGAGTGTTGTATTCACTTTAGATATATGTGTTATGGAATAATAAGTAGAAAATGAGATCAGAGTATCTTGCTCCTCTCTGTTATCTCCAACCCTTCTCTCTGTCTCTCTCTTAACATGGTATTAGAGCTATTGTGCTCCACGAAGCTCTGTGACCTTGGTCCAATGAAACTACTCTACAAGACCTATTGAGGTAGCACACGAAGGAATTAATGGCTTGCAATGGATCTTTGCATGTGATCTCTGTGACCAATGTATTTTAAACGAGCAACAAACACATTGGGACAAAGTAGCCAAGATCATGCCTTTTAGAAGATTGCCTGTGGCATCATGGAGCCATTCAAAGGATTAAAATGTATATGTTAAAGCTTTCATGAGTGAGCATTGGCTTGAAGAATACAAGTAGCGGCTCACGTGATGAGTTTTTTAGCCTACGCCTATTTTTGAAGGGAGAGAATGAAGAGCATTAAAGTCATGCTAAGTTAGCATGGCCTGTGGTCAAAGTGGACAACACAGGGCGCATTCTTCAATACGTGATGGCTATGGTTGATACTATTCATTAGCTACTATAGATTAGCACCTCTACAACACTTCGAATACATTTGGTTGAGTACTTTGATAATAACCAGCTTGCAAAAAGTAATGTGGACAGTAGATAAAAATGTGCCAGTTTTTTCTTCAACCTTGAAGACAATTTTAGCAAGTCAAATCAAGAAGGTATCTTATTGAGATACTAAGCAGTAGCAAGGAATGAATCAAGAAGGCCTAAAGGTCACAAAGCTTGGATTGAAATGTACTTGATGCTCTCTTTGCATTGGCAATGATTAAGGCAGCCCATTGTTTATGAATGTCATACCTGCAGAAGGTACCATGACTGATAACTAACCATGCCATTACCTTTGGTTGGTTATCTTCAAGGATGCTTGGCAAAGTATATGGGCTATCTCCCATGAATTTAAGCATTGGTTTGGAATATTAAATGCTCAACTTTGAAAATCTCTAACAGGCTAAAAACTATCCTGGAATTTCCAGCACCAATACAAGGCACCGTTTGATCCATAAATGCCTTAGAATGATGGATATGACTATCAAGAATGCTTGATGAATGTCTAGGCAATACCCATGTACACTTTGGAATGATTAAAAGGGATTAAAAACTTAGTTTTGGAGTGCATTTATAGATTTGAAAATTACAGGCTGAAATCTGTAATTTGAATGTATGACAGCTGTCACTCAAAGTTGAAACATACTGATATCCATTTGGTACCTGTCAGGGCTTGAGTCATGCCATTGATGCTAAAGATATTTTTGTGGGATATTGCGAGTATTAAATGCCCAAATTTGGACTAGTTTACTGATGGTTATAGTAGGGTATTAACTAGTTTTATTAGCTGGAAGAATATTTACTTCCATACTTGATGTATATGCACTCAACTGTGCCCACATGATCATGTATGGACTCCTACATGTATTAGCAAATGTCTGAGAGTTTTTGGAGCATGTATGACATGTATACATCTCAGTTTTGGCCTTGAAAGAGGTGCTGGTCCTTGATAGTCTACAAATTTCAAACTGCATGTTTGGTTGACTATAGTGAGGTTGCATGATATAGAGTTATAGCAACTACATGGTCTATGTGTTGATTGATGTAGCTACAGGTTATGCCACAAGTTTGTGGATGGTTTTGAGAAGTTAATGGACTGAAATACCCTGATCACAGTAGACTGTTAATTGCAAAAATTTTTCATAAATAGTCAAAGACTATAGTAGGTCAGCTAGACTTGTTGGCTTCCATGAAGTTAGGCATTGACTAGCCACTGTCTGTTACAATATGGCAAATGCAGACAGAACCGACAACATAACCCAAATAGTGGGGCAAAAGCTTGATAGAATAATTATGCCATAAGTAAGTTCTGCATGGAGAACTTCTTGATAGGTAAAGGATATTGGGACTTGGTGACAGGTGTTGAAGCTGAACCTAAAATCCCAGAGAGGAATCCTATAGCTAATCAAAGATGAGCGCACCGAGCTTGGTTGGAATGAGCTCACAGGGTCCTACACTGGTTATCTTTGTGTATATGGGATGCTATGGTAATGCAGATCATGAGCTGCAAGTCACTAGCAGATGCATGGAACATATTGATTAGGTATTATGGCACAACTACTAGTGCCAGGAAGATACAGTTAAAACAAAAATTCAACAACATGGAGAGAAAAGGTAGATCTATACAAGATTATCTCATAGAGATTAAGACTATTGTGGATTAGCTAGCATCCATTGGCACACAGGTTGAGGATGAAGACATGGTTGCAGTAACATTAAATGGTTTGGGATTTGAATACAAGTCATTTGATACTTCCATCTCTATGCGGGCTGAAATGCAGGATTTCAATGAGCTTATTGCATTGTTCATTCATGAAGAGATTAAATTGGGATTGGTTGCTACAAGTTCTAGCAATTCCAAGAGTAAGGATCTCGAGTAAGTTACTCATGAATATGTGTGCATCACGTGGCTTCAAAATAATGTATTTTTAAAATAACATTTTTTACATATAGAAGGGTGTAATATAAAGGGATTATTTACAAATTGAATAGAAAATGGTTATTTTTTATTCAGGAAAAATTCATAGATAAGGATATTTACAAATGGGCCTTGAATGCACGTAATGTAGAGGATATACATATAGTAACTTCCTCAAAGCAAGGATGTTGTCTTTTATTTGCATCAACGTGGCTGTGGCAGCTATGATAGAGGTTATGGTTTTGGTAGAGGAGGCCAATAAAATGTATCTTATGGCAATTATAACCAACAGGGTTATGGTCATATTGCCAAGGACTACTGGGAGAAGCATGACAATCAAAAGAGCAAGCAGCATGGACATTATGTATCATCTGGTCAAACATATGATGCTTCTGGGGATAGACTGTTTGCCATGACATATGTGAAAGACAGGGCTGTTGAGAAGTCTATTGAGGATGTTGTTTGGTATATTGATTCAGGGGTATCAAATCATATGATGCCTCATGGTGACTGGTTTATTGACATGGTGCCTGAGAGGAATGGCTATGTATGCACAAGGGATGACATGCAGCATAGCATTGAACATAAAGGCAAAGTGCCTTTGGTAATCCATGATAGCAAGAAGAAGAACTTACATGATGTACTTCATGTCCTGTCAACTACTAGAAATTTATTGTCTGTGGGTTAGATGACTAAGAAAAATTTGCAAGTTAGGTATAATAAGCATGTTTGCTTCACTAAGGAATTTGGTAATGGCTGCAAATTGATTGCTCGTGGTTATAGGAATGGCAGGATGTTTACACTTGATGCCACTTTGCCACAGTTGAAATCAGTCATGTTTGCCCATGGCTCTGGCACAGTTAGAGATTTAGAAATATGGCATAAAAGAGTGGGGCATGTTAAACTTCACCGACTGCAAATGATGCAGAAAAAATAGCTTGTTACAGGTCTACCCAAGTTTGCTTACACGGATATTGGTCATGTATGTGATGCTTGTCAGTTTGGTAAACAGTCAAGGTTGCCATTTGTCAAGCATGTAAGAAATAGTAAGCGACCGTTGCAGTTGGTTCACTCTAATGTTTGGGGGCCAAGCCATAATGCATCTATGGGAGACTCTAGATATTACGTGACATTCATTAATGACTCCAGTTGCTATAGTTGGGTTTATATATTGAACACAAAGGATGAGGTGTTTGTTTTTTTTCAACAATTTAAGCAGCAAGTTGAAAAGAAATTTGATTGCTATATCTCTTGTTTGAGATCTGATAGTGGTGGGGAGTATGTGTCAAATGAATTTGACAAATTTTTAGCTGAAAATGGCATCCGTAGGCAGCTTACATGCGGCTACACTCCACAGCAAAATGGGATAGCTGAATGAGAGATTTGGGTCTTAATGGAAGCTGCTCGTGCAATGATGAATGAGAAGAAGATACCGCTATATTATTGGGTTGAGGTTGTTATGATAACCATGTATATCTTGAATAGGACTCCCATTGTAGGTATTCATGATGTGACATCATTTGAGAAGTTGCATGGCTATAAGCCTAATATCAGTCACATGAAAGTATTTGGTTGTCTTGCTTATGTGCATATCCCTCATGAGAAGAGGAAGAAGTTGGATTCAAAAGCACATAAGTGTGTCTTTATTGGTTATTTTCATGAGAAGAAGGTATATAAATGCCATGATCCCTCTACTCTAGAGACACTAGTCAACAGAGATGTTATCTTTGATGAGATGGCCTCTTGGTATGCATCACCAGCTACAATGCCATCGGATATGCCTTCTACACATGTTTCTACAGTTGATTCATAGTAGAGTACTACATTGATAGGCCCCAGTGGTACGACGGTATCTCCACGGACAGGGAGGTTGCAGAGCTCTATCTCACCATCCACTGACACTAGTATGTTAGTGAGAAGGAGATATGATGTGGTGGATAGCAAAGGGAAAGAGCAAGCTTCTGATGATACATATGGTGTGATGACAACTGGCAGGATGACTTCAAGCTATGACTCAGCCAACAGTCTAGACAGTGAGATTGGTATTTTGACTGTGTATACACTTGGCACTAGGCAAAGCAGGTATATTCTGCCTCATGAGAGAGGGGAATCGAGTAGTGCACCACAGCTTAGATGCTCGCAGAGAGTCAGGTACCTTGTGGATAGGCTGACTTATAGTGGTTATTCTGCGAAGCATTATGCTTATATGACAAAGGTGACATAGGTCAAAGAACCTGCTACATATGCTAAAGCAGTGATGGATAAAAATTGGTACACAACTATGGATGAGGAAATATTTGCCTTGGCTGAAAATAGAAC
This sequence comes from Lygodium microphyllum, assembly GCF_053477565.2. Taxonomy (NCBI): domain Eukaryota; kingdom Viridiplantae; phylum Streptophyta; class Polypodiopsida; order Schizaeales; family Lygodiaceae; genus Lygodium; species Lygodium microphyllum. The sequence goes on along the minus strand of NC_141141.1, from coordinate 44,411,791 downwards.
ATGGGATCTTATGCTACTGCTAGAAGGAAAGAAGACCATTGGTTGCAAATGGGTCTACAAGATTAAATGCAAGTCAGATGGCAATGTAGAGAGGTACAAAGCCAAGCTGGTTGCTAAAGGATATGCTCAACAGTATGGGCTAGACTATGAGGAAACATTTAGCCATGTTGCCAAGATGGAAACCATACGAATAGTGATTGCATTAGCTACTGCTAAAGGCTAGAAATTGCAGCAAATGGATGTTAAGAATGCATTTCTCAATGGCAATTTAGCAGAGGATGTTTATATGGATTAGCCTGAAGGGTATGTATACCCTGATTTCAGCATGTAAGCTTAAAAGAGCATTGTATGGGCTGAAGCAGGCTCTGAGAGCTTGGTATGCAAGGATCAGTAATTACTTGCAAAGTTTGGGATTCATTGTTGGCAAGGCTGATCATAGTCTTTTTACGAAAAAGACAGACAAAGTTTTGGTAGTGCTAGTTATCTATGTTGATGATTTGATAATCACAAGTGATGATGCCTTGGGGATACAACATGTTATGCGAATGCTGAAATTTGAATTTGATATGAAAGACTTAGGTGAAGTGAAATATTTTTTGGATATTGAGGTGATCAAGGCTGAAAATGGTTTATGACTGATACAAAAACACTATGCCATGGAAATGCTAAAGAAATATGGCATGGCTGAATGTAAACCACTGGATACACCCCTTGATCAAAATGTCAAATTGGACATTAGCACTGGAGCTGAAATTGATGATGTGACTATGTATAGGCAGATGGTTGAAAGTCTGATCTACTTGACCATCACCAGGGCCTAACTTGAGTTATGTTGTTGGGCTCATAAGTTAGTTCTTGCAGAAGCCCAGAAAGCCACATTTGCATGCTGTTAGGCAGATTATGAGATATGTAAAGTCCACTATAGATCATGGGATGTTCTATGAGAAGGATAAGGCCTTGAAACTAGTTGGATACACGAATGTAGATTGGGTAGGATGCTCATATGATTGTAGATCTACAAGTGGTTATGCCTTTGGATTTGGAAGTGGAATGATTAGCTGGAGTAGCAATAAGCAACCAACGATTGCATTGTCTAGCACTGAGGTAGAGTACAAGGGTGATGCATTGGCAGCATGTGAGATTGCATGGCTACTCAAGCTTATGGCTAATTTGGACATATGAGTGGATGCTCTAGTGACCTTTTTATCATGCCATGACTAAACACATTGAGGTACACTACCATTTTATCAGAGAGATGGTTATTGCAAAGAAAGTAGATCTTATGAATGTGAAGACTGATGAACAGGTTGCAGATATCTTTACCAAGTCTTTGGGTAAAGATAAGTTTAGTCGATTCCAACATCTACTTGGTGTACAAGTTTTATCTTGAGCTTGAGGGGGAGTGTTGAGACTTCAAGCTCTTGTGTGTGACCATTAGCTGTGTCCAATTGTATCAACAAGTGTGGAACATTAAATAAGTCAATGGCTTTAGGCTGTGTGTGAATGGTCTGTAGACCTTAGAGTGTTGTATTCCCTTTAGACATATATGTTATGGAATAATAATTAGAAAATGAGACGAGAGCATCTTGCTCCTCTCTGTTATCTCCAACCCTTCTCTCTGTCTCTCTCTTAACATCTTAGTTATAGTTGATGTTAGTAGATCTAGTATAGGTGTCATTCTCATGCAAAACAACCATCTCAACACTTATGAATGTAGAAAAATTAAATCATGTGAGCAAAGCTGCAACACCTATGACAAAGAACTTCTAGACATACATCATGCACTCGACATTTAGAAACACTACATAATGGGTTCAAAAGTTATTATAAAAGCTACTCATATAATCCTTCATTTTTAACAAATGCATCAAACAAGTCTCATTTATTCAAAATTTCCGCCCAATGATCGAATATCAACTTGAACATGCCAATGTAGATGTTGATGTACTTAACTTTTTACCCATTGACAATGTTGTACTTGGTTTTGATAGATTTTAAATTGTGTAGATATTTTCACAAGTAAAACTTATATGTTTGACTCAATGATTCCTATGTATGCCTCAAATCATGATTTTGGTAATGTATGGAGTAGACGTCTAATACAAATACCCCTATTTTTTACCACTACACATATGTAAATGGATTTTTGTAGTACCAAGAGAAATTATGTATGACTTACCATTTAGAAGCATAATTATACATGAGATGCATGTACCCACATGTGTGAGATATAAAGGCATTCAATCAATTATAGCTATGTGTGAAGAGTACTTTTATTGGCTTGATATAAAGCATAAAATTGATGTTTTTTTCTAAGTGTATTGTTTGTTAGAGAATTAAGTATAATCATGGAAAGCCTTATGATTTACTTGTACCACTATTTGTACCTAATGGACCATGGAAACAAATATAAATGGACCTTATAACTAGTTTACATATGATATCCACTCATAATGATATACCTTATGGTTTACTTATACCACTATTTGTACTACCTAATGGACTACGGGAACAAATATAAATGGACCTTATAACTAGTTTACGTATGATATCCACTCATAATTATATGATCCAAACAATTGTAGATAGATTTAGTAAATAAGCCAATTGCATTCCCTACAAAAAGACCATGAATACACCCCATCTTTGTAAGTTGATCGTTACAACTATTTTTTCTCATCATAGCTTTCCTAACTTCATCCTCTCAGACAATGATAGCTGCTTTTGCAATCATTTCTAGTTGTATTATTCAATAACCTGGGATCCAAATGGACTTTACCTCTTCTTTTCATCTAGAAAGCAATGATACTATTATTCAATTTTACATTTGTTGGACAAAAAAATCTTGGTATTTTCCTTGTTTTAATTGCATAATTGCAATGTTTACATATATATTGATTTATATTCTTATTAACTTATTTATTATAAAATGGTAGAGTTTTTAATTTTTTAATTTATTATAATTATCTTTTTGTGAATGTATACTATCACAACTTATGAACCTTATATTGGAACTAGAATTAGTTCTTTTAAAACATAAATTCATGTGTGTGTGTGTGTGTGTGTGTGTGTGTGTGTGTGTGTGTGTGAGTGATTATAAAAATAATATAAGTATATACTATTTATATATGTATGTGTGATATTTTTGTAATATTTTACAAATAATACTTTAAAGATTTATTTTTGAAGTAAAATTTTATTTCTTTTAAAATTTTACTTAAATATAATTTATTAATAATTTTATATGTTTTAATTCTTATAAAAAATATTGATTAGAAGTATATACTCTTTATAATTGCTCGCAAGAGCTTTTTTAATTCTCAAGTTTTTTTAAATATTATATCATGTATGAATTTTTAATAGAAAATACAAAATAAATTCATATTCTATAGTTGGATATGTTTGCATTATATTAATGTATCTTATATTTTTTAATCATCGTTTTCTTCACAACAACATGAATATGCTGTTTTTTAAGAATATGTGCTTGCAATTTGATCTTCTTGATATAAACTATTCAAAAACCATAAAATAAGTGATTTTCTCAAACTAAAGGAAGTTGTATGATTTTCTAATGCATAAGTTATATCATCGAATATTGTATCGACATAATAAAATACAATTTATATAATCTAACAAGTAAAATACAAAATCTATTTATTTATGTTAGCTTTCTCAAAGTTTTTTCTTTTTCTAAAAACAAATCACAAACTGTATTATACTTTTTTAATACATGTACAAAGTTTGTTACATGTTATGTTAATGCAAACATACAATGTTATATATACAAACTCATGTTTTACTTGTATACATGAGTCTAAGTGGTACAACATTTCAATAGACTGTTTAAATTTGGTTTTTTTCATATGCTATCTACTTTTTGAAAATGTTATTAGCTTCTCATATGTAACTTTAAAGGAGCTAAGCATACAAAAGTCATATAGTCTTTCTCTTATTTGAAGAAGATTTGCTTTGATCACATTTACAACTTTGAAACTAAATAGTTCATCTATCAGTGTTCCAATCACTATAACATTTATATTGTTTTTTTTCTCATCTTCAATAATTCTTGAATCTCATTTTGTAAGCACAATGACATTTTCAACTTGCATTGTAAATATACTGCAAACCTTGCTTCTCTTGATGTTATTGCTTTCACAATTCGGAAAAAAAACTTCACATACTGTACCATTGACCTTTGAAAATGTAAAAATTCTAATCACTTATAAAATATAAAATATTTTAGATTAAAAATATATATGTATTAAATACTACTTTAAAAAATTAAATAATAGTAATCTTTTTAGTAGTAATATAGTCTTTGATATTTGTCTCAACTCTTTCCACATGAGCTAAAGTTTATGTGCTAACAACAAGTGTCATAGTAGTACAATCACAGACGCTTTAAGTTATAACATATGATGATGTGTACCTATATGTTTCTAGGTTTTGAAATATGTAGTATACTTCATGTAACGTTGAGAAAGACTCTCATAGTTTTTGAAAATTGTATTTTTTGGTTTTAAAAAATATACATGTAAAAAGAAAACATCTCAAAATTTAAGACATATATTTATTTAAATTTTATATTAAAATATTAATACGTAAAGTTTTATTTTAACATATTTTAAAATATTAATTTATGAATTTACAATCATGGTATCTTCTAGATTACTTCAATTGGCAATATTGATCAAGCTATAAGTACTTGTTTGTTTATACTATTTGAAGGATAGAACAATGAAGCTTTATTAAATTTAGTGAGGTGTTCTATCTTTATTGATAGCTTAAGAAATAGATTAGATTCATTTGTTACACCATCTCTTTGATTTTTTAAAGGATAAACCCTAAAATCATAGATTTTTATGTAGTTATCCAAGTTGATAGTGCCTACAAAATCTTTAAAATATGGTTCTATTATAGAGAATGTGATGGAGCCCTCTCTACATACATCTATAAGATCGAATTCAAGTTATTTTGGATAATCAATTGGGATTGGAATACCATATATACAATATTTTGATAAAACCTCTAAAAAAAGGAACAAGTTTGAACTTTGGGTCTTATATCATAAATGCTTAAAATATTATTATTTGAAGTACCTCGTGATTGTAATATCTTTATCATCAAGAGTCATGTATTTTTTGGGATTATCAATATTCGTATTGATCATATTTCTATCAAATATATTATAGATGTATTCTTTTCATTATCTTTCACAAAACCTTTAAGTGTATGAGTCACTTGTTGTTTGTTTTCATCAATATAATCCAAGATATGCACTTTCTTTATGTATGGATATCCCATAACAAGGTCTATTACATGCTTTTATCTATTAAGAAAATGACTTTAAAATATATATTATAGCAAAATCTGCATTTTTAACATCATATTAAAAAACTACTACTATCTCAATATATAAAACATACCTTAAGATTCTTGTATTGATACTTTAATATCTTTGAATAGTTGGTTTTCTATATTTACTTGTAGATTTTAATATATACTCTAATTGTATCATTCAAACCCAAATAAATATTTAATTTAAAATTATGATTTCTTTTGTATTTAATTATTTAAAAATAATAAAATAATATTTACACCTATCAATAATAATTCTTATTTTACAAATATTTTAAGTAACATTAATATACTTTAAATTAAAAATTAAAAATCATCATTATTATTATTATATTATAATATACAAAAAATCAAATATTTTTTAAATTCTAAAATACAATATAATATATAACAAAAAAAATAAATCAATAACTTTTATAAATAATGACTTATATTTTAATGCTAGTCACATTGCATGATATGATTATATGTTTATAATTATATAATCTAATGATTTTGATATATTTATAAGTATTTCAAAATATAAAAATAAATATTCATTCTAAAAATCACAATAGTTTTTGTTTGTAACTTCATTGCAACATATCATAAGTAAAATTTTACATGTCATATATAAGAAGTATATTTTAAGAATTTACAAATAATGGCCCATTTTTTATGATGATCACATTATTGAGACTTTGTAAGAAGCTGGGAAGAAGAGAGGTTTAGTTTACAATTAATAATAATATCTTGTCACACTACATAGGTATAAAAGGGAGAGACATGTAAATTTTCACATCTTTTTAAAACATTAATACATTATTGTCTCTCACCTCGACTTCTTGTTCATAGCTTTTATGGCTTCTCTTCTTTTTTAGTCTTTCTCTCTCCTCATCCCTCTCTTTCTCTCAATGTGTCAAAATTTGCTGTGATTTTCTACTCTCAGTCCATAGCAGTCAACAATCACTTACCTCCAAATTGCCTATCATTTGGACCATTGCTTAGCATTGTACTCAGTAGGGATAAGTCTTTGTAAGACATTAATCTTCATTAATCTTCTCTAAAACCCTAATACACAGTAGGGCAGCCATAGCTGCAAACTGGGAAGCTTCAATTTCTTCAATCTTTGGCTCTTCCCGAACTTCAAAGCTTCTTTACGATCATTTTGGAGCAAGATGGACTTCAAGATTGAAGGCATTGCAATGATTTCAACATATTGAGGTTCTTAAAACTCATATTGAAGGATTATTTTGGGACTTTTCTTTAAGAAGCTTGAATCTTCAACACTCAAGTGTTCAAGCAAGCCCGGGGCATTGATTCTTCATGGATTCAATTATATTTGAGCTTATATAGTCTAATCTTATGGAATCTTCAAGCTTTATGATGGATTCATGGTGGATTATGGAGGGATTTTCTAATAATTGGATTGAAGCTTGCATCAATCATCTTCTTCAAGCTTGGTCAAGGTATTCCACTTGCTTAATATCTGAAATCTCTCAATAATCCACTTGCTTAAATCTTTTCTACTTATTGATAAGAGATTATTGGTCAATTAATTCTTTGAATTCATCAATAGATCAAAGATTAGTGCTCTTATCATTAATCAAAGCTTATTACATTGAATTTTAGTATTCATTTCAATCTTATTTCATCATGGATATCATTTACAATGTCTTGATATATAATCTTGACTTGATTGGCTGATTTTCTTTACCCAAGATTAAAATATTGTAAAGGGTAAGTACTAGCAATCAATGAGTCACTAAATTGCATTGGTAAGACCCTCAGCAACCACTCATTTCTTCATTTTGAATTTTCATTGATTAATCATGCACATCATGGAAGGTTGAATGAAAATTTCAGTAATGTATATCATGTTGATTAATTAGAGTAGCATATTACTGCCATGTTGATATTCCCAATGAGGAAAAAGGTGGATGCCGAGGGAGATGGTGGGACAATAGAGAGGTGAACCTCTCCCACTATTAAAGATTCCGAAGGGGTGTAGTAAACCGATCCAAGGGAGCTTTGTCCACCTCCCGATGATTCAGAGCCCGTATAGGGAGCATGTCCCACCATTTTATCTCTCATATAGGTACAACAAGTGGAGAATTGAAGTTTGAAGCACTCTCAAAGACTCAAGTACTATGAAGATCAAAAGAGGGTGAAACGGAAATTTTACAAGACACTTTCACAAGTGAAAATAGGGTACTTACAAGTTAAAACAGGGTGCATCCTCTCGATAGTTCAACCTTAGAGATTGAACTACAATTTTTTTTTATCCTAAATGTGTTATGATGTGCTATAGCACATCTTGAAGAGGGCATCGTTGTCTCCATTTTGAATCAAAAAAATTAAAAATTGGAGTTATTTTCTAACAAGGGGTACTGTACAACTACACTAGATTCTATACATGAAAATACACCTCAATAGAGCCCTAAAGAGCATCATATGCAAGGAGAAATTAGTGTACTTAATAGTACCATGTGTGAACATGAGAGTAGGCATGCCCAAAGGCATATGGAGCTATTATCTAGAGTTGAATAGATGGTATTATCTACTAATCAAACAAAGTCTTCAATTGAGAAGTTGGTGGATTCCACTACCCAAAAAAATACTTCAATTGATAAATTAGTAGAATCCAATGCTCAAATAATGGCTCAATTTTCCCAATGGTTGCAAATGCAAATAGGAACTAAAGAAGCTAGGGAGAAAGCTCATTCAAATAGCAATCCCTCAATCCCACTTTAGCCACCTAACCAAAATGGTCGAGGTCATGAAATCATTGGACAAAGGAGCATTCCCAATAGTCAATATGAAGTAGGTGAGACTTCACAAAGGCATGATGACTCTTTGGGTAGTATGAATGGTGTTGATTCCCAAGCTTATGGGTTGAATCTCCAACCCCCTAGAGGTTCTCTACCATCGGGAAGGTTTCACACTAGTTCTTGGCCACCTATTAGAAGAGTACCATCTTATTTTGGAGGTTCAATACATATAACCATGAGCAGTATATTTTGGAATAGCAACCCTTTCAAGAAAGGGCATTGAAGGATGCAATCATTTTGGTAAAATACAATGGGCAATCATCTTCACCATCTAATCTAGAGGAATAGAATTCAAAATTAGAATCCTATTTTGACATATTCCTTAGACCTAATGATATGAAGATTCATTTTGCATCCTTACATTTGGAAGAATTTGTGCATACTTAGTGGAGATACATCAAGAAAGAGAACATACTTAAAGAGAATTTGGATGCATTCAAAACACTTATGGTTGAAGTCTTTATCTCTCCTCTTGAAAAATAAAAATTGGGATGGGGATGGTATGGATAAGAGCAAAGAGGCCTAAGTGTATGAAATTATACAAACCAATTCCTCAACCTTACCATGTAGAGAGCATTAGTGATGAAGCTAAACTCCACAAGTATATGTATAGTTTAAAACATTCTTTATCAACTGATGTTATGGCACAAAACCCTACTAATATTTTTAAAACTATTGAGCTTGCATAACATTATAGAAGGAAGTATGGAAGGAAGTCTTCATTTTAGCCTAGTTATGGATAGCTAAGGACTATTTTAAAATAGAGACAAGTTGGCAATGCCAACTTATCCATCGTTCAATGCTTCAAGACCTCAAGGCCATTTCAGGATAATAAACAATCCAAGGGTGGATTTTAAACAATGGGACAACAAGTTTAGATCTACTTCAGCCAATGTGAATTCAAAGTCTATTCTTATGGACCTTTACAAAGAAAGGAGAGAAAAAGGTTTATATTTCAATTGTGGAGAAAAGTATATATCTGATCATGCAACAAAGTATGTATACAACGATGTAAAAGCCAAGGTCCATAGTATGTTAGTCTTTGAAGATTCAGAGGATGACAATGATGAGGTCAATGCATTTGTAACTACCACTGAAAATGAGGATGTTAAGGAGGAAGTTGGGCAAGAACACTTTTATGATCCTGCTGATACTTTTCCTTTTGATCCGAGTGGTAGTGTTCCTTTTGATCCGTGAGGATTTCATGATGACCCGCTTACTACCTCTGATTGTTCCATTTCCATAGATGCTTGGATAGGTTCTAAGAGCCCTAATACACTTCGTATGAAGGGTAGTATTCAGGGAAAGGATGTGTTTATTTTGATAGATAGTGATAGTACACATAGTTTTGTGAATAAGTCCATTGTGCATAGATTGAATTGTCTTCCCACTAATTTACAGCAGTCCATAAGAGTTCAAATAGCAAATTGTGAAGAAGAAATCAACACTCAAACATACCCACAAGTTTCTTTACAGCTGGTTGAAAATTATGAAGCAAAAGTAAACCTAATTATTTTGGAAACGAGGCCCATAGATGTTGTACTCAAGTGTGATTGGCTTATGACATTAGGAAAATTTACTATGGATTTCTCATAGCTGTATATGAATTTTATCTTTGATGTGGACAGCTCATCCATTTATAGGAATCTCTAGTAAATCAGATTTTCAACTTATCACCATTTAACAACTCAAGGAGTATAAGAGGTGCTCACAGATTTTTGTTTTTCTCCTGAACAAAGAGGCTTAAGATCAATCCAAAAATTCAATATAGATCATCCAACTTTGAAAGCTCTTCTTAAGGAGTACATGGATTTATTTGAAGTACCTACTTCATTGTCTCCTAAGAGAGCAGTAGATCACCCTATCAATTTGGAGCCCAAACTCAAAGCCACTTAATAAGCCACCCTATAGATTGTCTAAGTGTGTGTGAAGAAGTAGCCACGCAAATCAAGAAGCTTCTTGAAATGACATTCATTGAATCTCGTTCTTCACCTTATGCATCTTCGGTCTTCTTAGTGAAGAGGAAAGATATATATTTCAACATTATGTGTATTGACTATAGGGATCTAAACAAGATTACAATGAAGAACGTGTACCCAATACCGAGAATTGATGATTTGCTTGATGAGCTCAAGGGGGCTAGATTTTTAACAAAGATTGACTTGAGGTTAGGATATCATTAGATCTATATGCAAGAGGGTGATGCAATCAAGAGACTGGCTTAAAGATTCATTGAGAGCTATACCATTTTCTAGTGATGCCATTTGGGCTTACTAATGCTCCAACTACCTTCTAGAGACTAATGAACAAGATTTTGTACTCTTTCCTCTTTCAATGTGTCCTAGTCTTCTTTGATGACATTTTGATTTACAATAAGACTCTACATGACCATTTATCACATATGAGGAAGGTTTTTGATATATTGAGGCATCACAAACTCTTTGCTAAGGAGAAAAAATGCTCTTTCATGCAAACTGAGGTGGAGTACTTGGGTCATATTGTTAGTGAAAAAGGGATCAAGATTGACCCCAAGAAGATGTAGTGTTTTAAAGATTGGGTGACACCTACTATCACTACTTCACTTAGAAAGTTTATTAGTCTATCCTCATTTGTTGCTGTTGATTCATTAAGCATTGTGCGGCTATTGCAACTCCTTTGACTAATAGGTTGAATGATGAAGCTTTCTTTTGGCTGCACTTGCAGATAATAGCTTCAACCAATTGAAGGAACTCCTTACTTCTGCTCCTATTCTAGTATGCCTGGATTTTTCAAAAGAGTTTACCATACAATGTGATGCTAGTAGCCGAGACATAGGAGCTGTTCTGTTACAGGAGCATGGAGTGATTGCCTTTGAAAGTCACAAGCTTACAGGTAAGGGAATGGCTATGAATGTCTATTATAACCAAGAGATGTTGGCTATCTTGCATGCGATAACGAAATGACACCATTATTTGTATGGCAGTCGGGTTTAAAGTTCGAAGTGACCAGAGGGTCCTAAAGTATTTCCTCACTTAGTCCAATCTTACTCCTAAGCAATGTATGTGGGTAGATACTTTGCAAAATTATGATTTTGATATCACTCATACGAGGGGCAAAGAAAATGTAGTAATCGATTCTCTTTGTCATATGTGGACATGTAAAGTTTCAGCTATGACTGAGCTACATAGTGACTGGATTGAAGAATTATAGAAAGCCTATCTTTTGAATGAAGAGCTCAACCATGTTTTCCAGAAATTACAGTAAGGACTCATGGAGAAAAACTCACATTATCAACTTAAAAATAGCCTAATCTAATTAAATGGCAATATTTTTATTCCCTCTATTTCTTCTTTTACATGGAAAATTATGGAGGAGTTTCATTCTTCACCTTTAGTTGTACATCTTGAAGTTTTTAAAACCTATGATAAGATCAGTAAAAGCTTTTATTGAAAATTACTGTGGAAAGATATTAAAGAAGATATTAAAGAATTTGTTATACAATGTATGCCTTGTCAGCAGAATAAGGATGGCACCCATAAGCCATGTGGTTTGTTGCAACCACTATCTTTTCCTATTAAAGCCTCCTCTTATCCTTTTAGCTTCCTTTAACCTCAGCTTCACTAAGTGCAAAAGCAAAGCTTCATTCTCTCATCTTGGACCTTCAACCTCCATAGCTAGCTTGACCCCCTGACCTTGGAGGACCCGGGGAAGCCAAAGGAGAGCATTTTAGCTCCTGACCTCAATTGGGGACTTCTTCCCCAACACAAGGCACTTTATCATGGCATGTTAAATGCAAGGATTAGTCGATGTGGGGGGCAGTATTGCTCAGTTCCTAAAAATAGTGCAATTTTGGGCAGATGAAGTTTCAGGGCATGGCGTGGTCTACAGGCAACGAAATCTTCCTAGCCACCATAGGGATTTCAAAGCCCCCCTAGTGGGCTATCTCCCTGTAAGAGGGTTTGGTGAAATTCCTCATGTGGTGGCTGCAATCAACCAAAACCTAACTGTCTGTTTCCTGGCAGCCATAGCCAGGAAGCTTCAAGCTTTTTCATTCTTTAAAATTTTCAATGTCTGAGCACTAACAGTGATTCTGATGACTGATTATCTTCTCCAAAGTTAATTAAAGGTTTGAAAGATCCATTTCAAAGTTCTTACACTCGGTGGATCTCTTTAATTCATCAAAAAATTCACATCTTATATCTCAAGTGGCATAAGCCTTGAGATGAGTGCTTGTAAGCACTAATGTTGCATCTTACAATCATGTTGCTAGCTGGATGTTGACTCAATCTGGTTTTTATTAGAAAATTAAATCCATCAAAGTGCTTTATAACATTTATCCCTTCTTTCTTGGTTGTAAGGCTATGTGTACAACTATAAACGCATAGACTATATCCCAATATTAGGCTGTTGGTACATCAGAGATATGAGTGTTATTGTACTCTCCTCTGATTCATCTAAGAGCATAGAATTGATCAATAAGCCGTGCTCCACCAAGAACTCCTCTAATAGGCCACATTATCAGGAAGAGCTTGAAGTCCAAAGCTCACCTTGTTGAAACCTATAAAAATAGTAAAGACTAAATCAAGGGTTGTTTGAAGAACATGACCTCCTAAATCCTATCTTGAGATATTGCATATATATGATTTCCAACCGTTTTCAACTCTACAACTTTAAAACTTGGCTATCAGTTTTGTTATTCGGTTGTACTTAGCCACCTGTAAAGGATTAGACACTACCATTGCTTAAGGAAATTGGTAAGACCTTCTTATAACGGCCATGGCCTATGCAGATGTAAGACCTCAAATTCGCAAATTTAATGGAAAAGATTTCCATCCTTGGCAAGTCTTGGTAAAATACAAAATGATGGAAAGAGGCTAGTGGGCCTTCATAAAAGGGACCAGAGTAACTGACCCATCCAATAATCTTGATGTAGAAGATGATGAACGAGCTCAGGCCATCATCATGCTTCATTTAGATGAATCTTTAATTCATCATATTGACCAACTCTCCACTGCCAAATAAAAGTGGGATGAGCTTGAAAGGCTCTATGGTGCTACATGGAAGAACTCCAAGATATTTCGCAAGATTGAGTTTTTCAGCTTGGAATACAAATAGGGAGAGGATCTAAGCAAGTTTATTTCACATATGAAGGGGCTTATGGCACATCTTGCCTCCGTTCAAGCACCCATCCATAATGAAGATACCATTGCCATCCTGTTAAAGTCTATGAAGAAGGTTTTTCCAACCCTTGTGACTACCCTAACTAATATTTCTCAAGATTGAGTTTTTCACCTTGGAATACAAACAGGGAGAGGATCTAAGCAAGTTTATTTCACATATGAAGGGGTTTTTGGCACATCTTGCCTCCATTCAAGCACCCATCCATGATGAAGATGCCATTGCCATCCTGTTAAAGTCTATGAAGAAGGTTTTTCCAACCCTTGTGACTACCCTAACTAATATTGTGAACCCAACTTTGGCAAGTACCATCCAGTCTTGTTTGGATGAAGAGAAGAGAAACCATACTGAAGGAACGTCAGCAATCACTTCCTGTGGGCAAGTGTTAGTCAATACCTCTTCTACTAAGTGCTCCTTCTGTCACAAAAAAGGGCTTATTGTAAGCAATTGCTGGAAGAAATACCCCGACAAAACGAAGTGCAACAAATGCAAAAAGATCGGGCGGCATATCACCAGTAAGTGTCCTAGTGTTCCACCAGTATCTAGGGAATTGGAGGCCAACTTTGCCTTCCAATCCACAGATGACGGACTCTTTTGAGTCTTGTAACATCCTCTACCTATGAATATCCTTGCAGCCTGATTTATAGAGGCATCCCATTCGATTGAGGGGGGGAACTTTAACATATCTTGTGATGCAATGCTACCCTGGCATTGAGGGGGTGTTACAATATAGGCAAGGGAATTCACCCTAAGCAAGGGTCTATGAGGGCAGATGGATATAAATGGCCTTAAGGGGAAGGGGAAACCCTAACCCTAGCTTGGCAGAGGCTATATAAATAGCCTATGGGTCACTATCAAGTGTTAGATAAAGTGTACCCAAGTTGTACCTTAAGCAACTTAGTAAGCAAGATTTTGTTATTATACCTTGAGCCCTCATCTCCCTCTTGTGCACATTCTTCTTGTTGCAACTCTGATTTTCCACATGAGGCTATATATGGTTATAAGGTGCCCTCCATAGTCATTTTCAATGAGAAAATCAATCCTCATGGGAAAGAAGAATTGAAAAGAATGTAGATCTTTCTTCAGCAGTGTAAGATGAATTTTAAGAAGGCCCAAGATCAGATAAAAATGTATGTAGATAAGAAGAGGCGGCCCTTAGAGTTCCAAGAAGGAGGATTAGTTTTGTTGAAAGTGCTCAAGTCTTGTTACTCTACCTTGAAGGATGGATCTAGTAACAAGCTTGCTCACAGGTTTTATGGACCCTACTGGATCCTAAAGCGTATTGGAGACATGGCATATAGATTGGAACTACCCTCTTCTCCTAAGATTCATAATGTATTCCATGTTAGTCAGCTCAAGCCTTTCTATGATGCTTCTGTGGATATAATTGATGAGTTTCCACCTATAGATGAAGAAGATCTTATTTAATATATCCCTGAGGCTATCATAGGTCAGCGTGAGAAGAAGCTTCGCATTGAATATTTGATTAGATGGAGTGGTTTACCACCTGAAGAAGCTTCTTAGAGGCCCACATCTATATCAAATGAGTTTTATTATCTTTGGGACACATTCGTGGCTAAAGCATAATTTTTGTGGAGCTAATTATGATACACATAAGGTCCTGACAATAGTCTATTTTAGAACAGTTTTTATTCTATCAAAATTTAGTCCAAAATTTAAGAATTATGCCACCTACATAGGATCAACATACTCTTCAAGAGCTATGTTTTGACATGTGGCATGCTTCATTTAGATACTTCTACCAGAAGTTATGGAAAATTTAGTTCAACAATGTATGTTCTTACAATAAGCTATTTTTCTTCCTTTTGAGTCTATTTCTTGAAGACTTAAAGGCTCCACACTCTTTTGAAGAACTCATGATCATGTATATAGTGTGGCTTACTTATTTTTCTTCATTTAAGCTCATATGACTTCAATCTTTCATTCATTTTCCAACTTTGTACAGCTAAAAAATAGAGTAGTACTCTATTTCATCCATCCTTCCAACTCTTGTAAGTTTGCCTTTGTGGGCGAAAACCTTTGGGATGGGATGGACTAGAAGAAGCTGGGAAGAAGAGATATTTAGTGTAGAATTAATAATAATAACTTATTACATTGACATAGGTATAAAAGGGAGAGACTTAATTTTTCACATCTTTTTGGAACATTAATACATTACTATCTCTTACCTCACCTTCTTGTTCACAGCTTCTATGGCTTCTCTTTTTTTTCCATCTTTCTCTCTCCTTTTCTAGTCTTTCTCTTCCCTTGTCACTCTCTTTCTCTCTCTTCTACACTTCATCTTCTTTTTCTTCTACCGTCTTCTCTCTCCTCTTTCTCTCTCTCTAGTCCTCTCCTTGATAGACTTGATTTCCCACATTTCAATTTGTTTCTTACATCTGGAAGTATATAATGACGATTGATCTTTAGAACAAACATTTCATTTTTGGCTTACAATTTGATAAATATTGCAACTTCATGACGGATTGGATCTGTACAAAATAAAAAATGCATGCATTCTTCCCGAAATTTGAATACGTGCAATATTGTCCATCTCAATGTGAAAACATTAAATGCTTTTATAAACACATTCTTACATGTAGGATCCACAATTTCTTGTGCAAGCCATATTTGAAATCTCATAATGATATAATCTTATTTTTTCTTGCCCACCAATCTATTTTTATTTCATTTACTTTTTTTCTTAAAATGCATATGATACTTTCTTTTCACCAAGTTGAATAGATTGATCCTAATCAATTATACATATACTAAATCTACTACTAAATTATCACAATGCAAATCACCATGTCTAGTGGTAAGTATGCTTCACCATCATCTTTAATACTTTGACCATAATTTGAAGATGATGCATGCAATATTATTTTCTACAAATTTGAGCTTTGCTCATAGAAAGTCTCTTTTTTTTTCTTGTTTATGAAATCAAATTGAAGTTCCAATAGTCTCACTCTTTTTAACATGCACTTATATCAATATTTTCTAGAATAGCATCATTAAGAATTATATAAGCTTTTATTGTATTTTCAATTATTATTTCCAATGTTTGCTTATTTATCTTAATTTGTGAAGCAAACACATATATTATTTCTTCATGCCCTTTCATATTATAATATCTTCAACACATTTTTTTGTATGAAACGTTTGAAGTTATGTACATGAGCATTATATCTAAAAGCATTCACTATTTCATCACTTCCATGTTTGTCTAAGTCATACATCACTACATATCTAATTGCATTGTTAATAATCCTTTTTTCCTTTGGACTATATTTTGATTCCATTTATAACATGAAATTTTTTTATTCTTTTTAAAAAATAAAAATACTTGTGTTAATGTAAACTCTGTATATGTGTATGTGTGTATGTGCGTGTATGTGTGCATGTGCGCATGTGTGTATATATGTCATTCAAATATTAATTTTTTATTTAAAAATTATATTAAAAATAAAAAAAATATTTAATTTATATGTAAATTAGTAATAATAAAATTTATATAACTAATATATAAGAGTAAACGTTTGACAAATTATCCACAAAAGATTTTTGATTGGAAGTTTTATTCTTTTAACTATAATTTATTGAATATTCTAAAAGATGTGTATACACATTACAAGTTCTCATAATTCAAATATTATTGCTATAAATTTTTTTAAATCATATATTTACAAGCAAGAGTTATATCCTAAATCTTATAATGGCTTATGTTATATTATAAAGTTTAGATGATTGCCAATAGTCAAAGATGAATAAGTTATTGTTTTTTATTTTCAAGATTATACAAAGAATATATCTATATAAACTAAGTGATCAATTAATTATTGTAAATATAAAATATTATTTTAAATACATAATTCACATTGTATATGTATCATTTTTCAAATTTTAAAACTATATACATGTGGATCAAAATTTACACCATACAAATTTTTCATTTTATATTAAAATGTATATCTATGTAAAAGTATTAATTCATGTGATTAAAAATTCTATTACATTTAACATATTCAATTTTTTAGATTTAATATACAAATAATTTATTAATTCCAATATTAAATAAATTTAAAAATTATATTTAAAATGCATAAGAAACTAATATAGCAATTGATAATAATAAAAGTCACATAATTAATATACAAAAGTAAACATGTGTCAAATAATTGAGAAGAATATTTGAATCGAAAGTTTAAGCTACATGGAAAATGTACTCATTTAATCTTAGAAACAAAATATGTAGAAACTCAAAAAAAAATAATAATGGGAAAAATAAGGAAAATGGAACAATAGAGACAAAGATTAATCATAAATAAGTTTTAAGTATATAAAATATGACATATTATTTTAACTTTTATATCTCTATATATATTATATATAGATATACTTATATAATGTAACATTTTCTTATTAGATTAAGTATTTTCATTGTTGTAATATTTTGCTATTTTTTCTAGTTTCTAGTTCTCATAGAAATTAAGATTTATTCGTACTATGTACACATAAATATAAACTTATATTTAGATATAATGTTACATTTTACATATAATATGTAGTATAATTTAATACAATTTAAAAACAAATTGTATAACTTATAATGAAATGATTTAATAAATACACTCGTTAACATCAAATGTGCACAAGGGACTAATGACAAACATCGGACATGTGGTTCATCTCCACAAATAGTCTACAGATAAAATACATAACAATGGACTAGACAAGTTTATCATGAAGGATTACAGAGTGATCATTAGGGTTTAAGAAAGGGCAAGACCCAAACAACGAGAGGAAGGAGGAAGTAAAGAGGAAGATAGATGGATGCAAAGTCAAGAGGAGATGGATAGGCCTAGGGTAATCGAGGGAGAATCCATGTAAAGACAGCTTAAGGGGTAAAAGGAGCGAACGTAGAAGATAGAGAAGGAGAAGAAGACCACAGCACTTCTTCATGATCCTTATATAGCTTGCGGTGCCCATGCTACCATGAAGTCCTTCTATCGTAATCCTCAACTAATCTGCCAGCTTATATTACCACACTACTACCATCAAAGTTAATGACCTCTTTTAGCTGCCCTTCCATAAATACTATTTCAGGTTGCAAAATCAAGACATCCTGCACCTGACACATGGATTCGGTGAGTATAGAGTTTGGTTGCCATGATTTCTAGGTAGTAGGCATCAAGCTGGGTAGCTTGCTAGAGCAAATCATGCTCCATCCTCGATACTACGAGTTGTCATGTCAAGGTTTTAATGCATTCATCTTGACGACTAGTAGCATCTTGGAGAGAGTAGATGCACATCATGCACTTGGATGCCAAGGCCTCAAACTACATCAGTCTCCCCTTTAGTTGATCCACTTCAGCACCGAGCTTGATATTAGTCTCACCACCTCTTCTACCTTTATGCATTGTTTGGCCATTTTTGTCTCCGTGTGCTGGTCTTTGGCCTCCTCCTTGGACTTCTTCACCAAGGTGCATTTTTCTTGATTGGGATAGGAGCAACAACAATTGCCACCTAATCTTGGGTGCGTGGTTTGGGATTATTAAGAGTCATTTGTCCTCACTGGATGGTTCGATCCAAGTTTTTCTAGACTACTGGTGAAATGTGCTTTATGAGATACATGACCTTGGCAACATCAGCATTAGGCAGAGGAGTTGGCAGTGGTCACTCTATAGGACTTCAACACGTTCCAAGGCCTTATCTCATTATTTCTCAAGAGCCTTATAGTGCTCCATGATCATTAGCCATTTGGTATCTTGAGAGGAAGTACCGATGGTGTGGCAAAGTTGAAGAAGTCTTGGGTGGGGCTTGCAGGGAGGGCCTCATCACATCATCGAGGAAAATGACATTCTCTTTGATGATGGTCTTTCCTTCGTCAGTTGCATCTAGTTGCTCAATGGTTCCAAGTCATGCGAAGGGTGTTCGCAAGGCATGCTCCCACTCTTCGTACTGTTGCACTTTGAAAATGAGAAGGGGCTTAAGGCCTCCTCTATCTTAAGCTATAATATCTATGGCAACCAAACTGGGAGAAGAGGCTGCTAGCATCTTGTCAAGCTTTGTGGGTGCACCTTGGGTAAAAGGGGAGGCTATAGGGGGGATGTAGATGGTCCTATGGCATTGGGGTTAGTAGTGGTGGCTACGGTAGGAGTTGGGAGAGCGAGCTAGGAGATTTGGACTAGGAGCAAGGATCTGAGAGGGTAGCCCAAAATCTCCAAACTGCATCTTCCGAAGTATCCCACTAGCCTACAAGCCTTATAGCATATCCAGATCAATGAAGGGGTTGTTCTCATCAGATGTTTGCAATCGGCTATAGCCAATCATCTACATAGGAATGTAGATTTCACTACAACTCATTGGTACTGGTCCTAGAGGAAGTCAGCCAAATCCAATCAAGGTTCTCACAAGCATTCCTTGAGGACCTTGTTGTCTTGTCGCACCTCTACTGCACTTCACTTTGCATGGACTACACCTATTACTATAGTAGCTAGTGGCACTGAAGACCTTTTGCCACATATTTAAGGCAACATAAGGTGGTTTGTGGGAAGAACTCCATTGGAATGATGATTTCATAGGTAGAGGTGAGGTGGGGAGATAGGGTGGCTCTAAAGACTACCAAGATAGCAGTCACAATGTCAATATCAATGGAGTGGCTAGTAGTTTGTGCTTCCTCCTCTTTGGGGAGCTTCTAGACTTGGACGGATTTCTTGAGTAGAGCAATGCGGGGCTTAAAGTCTAGCTTTCTATGGTTAGAACTCAAGGGGCATGCTTCTAATATGGTGTGGCATGAGTGTTTGTAATCCCCTAGATGCAGTCATGCCTTCTATGGTTATTTGTTGGGGATGTTCTGTAGAAGTATAGGCCGCCTCCTCATGTACTAACTTTGGCTAAATTTATCTATGACAACCCTTGAGAAGTTTGTGGGGATGAAGGAGAAGGATGGTCTACCTTAGTTGAGCAAAGGGAGCAAGCAAGGGCTACTATGACGAGAGGAGGGAACAAGAAGGTGAAATATTGGCCGCACATCACTTGTAGGGATTTGGTCTTGTTCTAGCATTGTGATATGCATCTAAATTTGATGCAAAGGTGCTCCTGTCAGCCCATGTGATGGCAGGGTTGTTGGGGAGAAAGAAGAGGGAGGCCACCTTCCATGATACATTGAAGGCTTTGGCTTGTATGTAAAGAACCTCAAGGAAAAATTATATACCTCAAGCTTTGGTTTGTGGTATTCTGTGATGAAGATGAGGTGATATCCCCCCTTTGTAAAATGAGCTAAAAAGTGTATCCGTCTCCTTGTTTGGAAGCATAGTGGGGGTGTCTACTGC
The DNA here is from genome assembly GCF_053477565.2 of Lygodium microphyllum. NCBI lineage: Eukaryota > Viridiplantae > Streptophyta > Polypodiopsida > Schizaeales > Lygodiaceae > Lygodium > Lygodium microphyllum. The sequence continues at coordinate 44,391,129 of NC_141141.1, read as the reverse complement.
ACCATCCATAGAGGTGTGAAGTTTCTCCTACACATGCTGAGGGGTAGGCTGCTAGTGCTAATGATTGAGGTGCACATGGGGGCCTTTGTGCAACAAAAGTATGATGGTCTCTGTATCAAGATGCATTGGGGTCATCTCCCATGGAAGAGCAAGGATGGCATTGATGTGTAAGCTATTCACCCATGGGAGAATAGGCTCCTTATTCTTGGGGGTGAGATAAGAACTCTGTCGAGATGAAGGATGGAGGAGAGCGACACCATGGGTGGTAAGAAGTGAGCCAAGGCAAGGAAATGACAAGTGTGATAGGGCATTGAGAGGACATAGAGTAAAAAATAGAAGTCATAACAATGAAGAGAAAGTTGAGTAGAATTTTGCTGATGAGGGGGGTGCATTCAAGGCCAGTGGGTGGTTTGAATGTGGCCAATTCATATTTTCCATGTCAATAGATAGGGCCTTAAGAAATAATGGGTGTGGCACCATTCTCAATACATCATACCCCCATCTGTAATGAGGGTCATGTAATTGTATGATGAGGGGTGGTTAATAATGGTCCCATCACCAAAAAAGGTGGTATGAGGACCATTTTCAATTTGGATTCTAGTGAAGGTGGTACGAGGATCACTTTCAATCTAGATTCCAAAAATCATAGGGAATTTGGAACTTGGTGAAGAACTAGCAAAGGAATGTGTGAAATTGGGTGTGACGATGTCAACAAGGCACTCTGAAGTGAGAATGGGCACACTAGCCTATTCACATAGTAGTGTGACAAGTGGGTTGCGAAAGAAGATTACCCTACAAATCAGTGAGGTAAAATGAATTAGGAGGTGAATCCAAAACATGCCACTCCACATTTTCAATTTTCCAAGAAGCTTGCCCATGCAAGTGCAAAAGACCTAGATGGCTCGAAGAGTTACTTCTTGGAGAGCGATATACTTGGTGCTCTTGTCTACAGCACTAGACTTTGAATGAGAGATAGGGACTCTAAATCCTTCCTTGTCGAACTGAGCTAGGTTTTCTATTTGGAATGGGAGGGATTCTTAAGGAAGAAAGTGATCTTTGATAGCAATTTGGAGGCTTGAGACTACAAATTCTAGTGGCGTAATTGCCTCAATGCCAAAGGCAAGCTTATATGGGTGAGGCCTATAGCCACTTTGAATGAAGTGAGCTAGGTTTTCTATTTGGAATGGAAGGGATTCTTAAGGAAGAAAGTGATCTTTGATAGCAATTTGGAGGCTTGAGACTACAAATTTTAGTGGCGTAATTGCCTCAATGCCAAAGGCAAGCTTATATGGGTGAGGCCTATAGCCACTTTGAATGAAGTGTGGTAAACCCAAAGAGCTACTAGGAGCTTGGTGTCCCAATATTCTCAATGATGCTTGACCATCGTGGTAAGTATTTTTCATAGAGTTTTATTCATAGATTTGGCCAAGGCCATTGGCTTATGTATAGTACATGGATGATTTCTTTTGAATAACTAGGAAGGTGGAAATCATAGACTTGATGACCTTATTACAAAGTGACTTCCCTTATCACTGACCAATTCAATCGAATAACCATAGCAGGTGAAGATGTCCTTGAAGAGGCACTTGGCTATTGCTTATGCAGAATAGTTGGGTAGTGCCCCTACTTCAACCCACTTAGTGCAATAGTTTGTTGTGCTACTAGGATATATATGTTTCCTACAAGTTTGATAGGACCAACAAAGTAAAGTCCTCATTTTTGAAAGGGATCCAATTGCAAAATTGGGTGCAAGGATAACCGGTCCCAAGATAGTGGTTGACTAAGCCATTAGCATGCATCACACCTCTTGACAAATCGACAAACATCTCCATGCATGGTGGGGCACCACAATCCTTTTCCATGGGCAGAATCACATGTTATAGCACTCTGGGCAATGGTAGAGTTGGTCTAGTATGGATTTAAAATACTGACTCCAAAGAGCCAATCATTTGCACTGGTCTATCAAAATGTGATCCAAGACTTTGTTTGAAGTCTAGAAAGACCATATCAATTCTTCATACCATGTCCATGATGGATTGGGTGGGTTGGGTTTTGGGTTTTTAGCAACTATTTACAATAAATGGGTATTCAAAAAGTCATCATCTACTCCCATCGAAGCTTCTCTCAAATCAAGCCAAGAGAAGAAGTCAAAATCACATGGTGGGCACCAGGCTGCTGGTACATGACCTTGAAATCAAATTCTTGAAGTAATAGGATCCATCAGGTGAATCATCCTTTGATATTCTGCTACTTAACCAAGTATAGCAAAGCAAATTGATCAACATGGAAGACAAAATGTAAGGTGTCCACTAGGCTCATTCCAAGGCGCATCTTTTTGTAGTCCATCAATAGGTTTTCCAAATGATGCCACCCGGTGCTCTCTTGGAACATCATGGGGTTTGTCACTTAGACCCCACTGAGTCTACATTGCAAGGGAAGTGTTCCAGTTGAACTCACTAGGATCGACTTGAATTTTTGGGTTCCTAAAATCAAACAAGTCTCCTAAACAACCAACTAGCATCAGTAATTTCGAGTTCCCACTTCTACAAGATTACTTGATCTGAAGCGGACTTTCCATTGCACTTGGTTCAAAGAGAATGGGAGACGAGGATGGGAATGCGGTACGTCAACCCTCCTGCCCATAAGGAAAAATCCCATTCCAACCCCCTAAAACAATGCAAGTCGGTTCTACTTAACGACTAGTTGCGTCTTCCTATTTCTATTTCCAATTTAGAAAAGCTCCTAGCTAACCAGGACCACCCTACCATTGGACGCGGACCCATTGGGGGTTACACCCACCCGCTTTCCTTTGATGACCGAATCATCTTTAGTTTTTTAATTACCTATAACACATTTATTGGAACATATACAACCAGCTTCCTTAATTAGTCTGGTTAAATCACAGCAGGTTCCTTTACGTAATTTTTCTCACAACACAATATTAGTGAGTTTGGGAATCTCCCAATTCTCATTTTTTGAATACTAAAAAGGTGGCACTTGGATAACATGCCCATAAGTTTCTCAAAACCATGTGATGTGACCTATCATTGGAAAGAGCTTGAAAAATGGAATCTATTGAGCTATAGAGCATGTGATTTGGAGTTATAGTGTTTAACTTATGACAAATCCAAAGTTTTGACCACGTGTCCAAAACTTATGGAAAATTCCCATATTCCCCAATATGGTGTTTCACAGGCATGCATACAATTCAAACAACCCTTGAGTAAAACAAATTTCTTTATTATGTTGGAAGTTTATTACAATTTCCATCTTTTCAACCTTGCAGAAGATATACAAAATTCCATGAGGGTATTTTTCCCACCAAGATTCCACCCTTGTAACTAGTATTTAGGGTTCCATGGTCCCATCCTGGGTCACGAAGGGGCTCATCAGATTCTAGGAACAATACAGGATTTACGGCCAGAGCCCCCCTGGCACCCACATTTCCTACTACCCGAGACTATCCCTACAAACATACCTTTCGCTATGGAGCTAGTCTAAGCCTCTCAAAGGGATAACCATGACCCCCTTGGAGTAGGGTCTCGCAACTAGCTTGGGGGTAGCCTAGTGTGATCTTTCCATCTCGTTACTTTGGAGCCATCGTCTGCAAGTGGATTCAATAGATAAAGAAGAAGGAATGAATTTGAGATGGGAGAGCGTAAGAGAAGATGGCTTAGTCAAGCACCGAGATAGGGGGATTGAGCTAACTCTCTCCCTTGTAGCCTCTTGGGAGGAAAGGAGGAAACATCCTAGGGACATGCAGGTAGAAGAGCAAAGAAAATTGCAAGGCCTACCAAAGAGGTTTACTAAATTCCAGAAAGGTGATAGGGTAGTGATCTTGCTGGGAGAAAAATGCCAAGGGCAAGCAAGTGAACCAATAAAAGGACCCACCAAGGTCAAGGAGGTCAATTTGGCCAGGGAAGGGGGGACACCTCGACCTGTCTTTATAGCAAATGACTTGACCAAGGAAGAGAAATACAAGTCTCATTGCTCTTTTGCAAGAGTATGTAGATGTCTTTGCTTCGTCTCTATGGTAACTCCTCTCTCTCTCTTCACACACACACGCACACACACACACACACACACACACACACACACTCTCTCTCTCTCTCTCTCTCTCTCTCTCTCTCTCTCTCAAGTTCCTTCTCACAGGTCTCGTAGCCTCTTGGGGTCTCCTTGTGATTCTCTAAAGTATCCCCATGCCTCATATTTATAGCTAAATTAGAGAAGAAGGGTTGTGGCTAAGAAGAAGATACTTTATGGAGGGGATCTTGGCAAAATTAGCAATCTAAAACTTCTAGAATGCAATCTGATGCTCAAATCACAAATCTGATGGTTCCCTTGGCTCTAAAAGGGGGTAAAACCCCAAGACACTTGCTTGGAAATCCTCTAGATCACTCTTTCTTCTTCTCCCTGTTCGAAGTGTTGATTGCTTCCTGTAAACTGTGATCGTGGCACATGCGATTTTTCCAATCCTTTTTTTCATTAAATCTCCAAAACTAGTCGAAAACCCCACTTGTTTTTTTTTACATGACATCTTGTTCTAGAAATTTCCATAGATTTTTAGGATATTTACAATAAATCATATAAAAAATATGCTAGTTTTGTCTAAAATCCTAATATTTTTGGGACATCCATACTATACACATTGACACTAATGACTAATATGGCTCACAACTCTCATTTACGTTGTAACTTCCGTGATGGGTGGCTACAATCCTTGTTAATCCAAAAAAATGTCAGGTTACAATCCTCATTTTTTTTAATTATATAAACAATTAGTTAATTATTTATTAATGTTAGTTAATTTTTACTTTAATTAGTCTTAAGTTGTAACCTTACTAACTTACTAATTGACTAACTAACTTTCGAACTAACCAACTAATTTTAATTGCATGGAAGAATTACATCCTCCTCGCCTTAGAGAAATTGAGATGTCTTCATCTCGAGAGAAACTGTGGGTGGTGTTGATAAGGAACATTCTCATCTATCCATGTCGCATCTTCTTTAAGATAATCCTTCCACTAGACAACGTATTCTCTAAGGGTTCTACTTCTCAATTTTCTATTCCTTACATCAATTACTCTGTCAGGATGTAGCTCAAGGACTCCTTGGCTAGGTATTACAACTTGTTGATCATCAAGGATATGGTTAGGATTAGCTATGTATTCTTTCAATAAGCTAACATGAAATACATTGTGGATTTTTATATTCTCAAGGAGTTGTATCTTGTAAGCGCTTGGTCCTAAGCACTTGAGAATCTTATAGGGCCCACAACATCTTGGACTTAGCTTTTTAAACTCTCCTAAAGACAAAGAACTCTTCTTTGGATGGACATGGATGAAGATCATGTCTCCCTCCTCTTTAAAGATTTGTCTTGTCTTTTTAGATCAACGTACACCTTTTGTCAGGGTCCTTAGCAGCTTGAATATCATGTTTGATAATCTTGATTTGATCATCCATTTCTTCTAACATTTTTCTCAAAGCTTCTACCCTTAGAGTAGGATCGGAAAAATTAAGTGGCATACGATAATCTTGACCATATATTGCGTGAAATGGAGTCATCTGAATACTTTGATGATAAGAGGCATTATAAGAAAATTCCACCAAGGGTAGATATTAAATCCACCTTTTAGGTTCCTTGCTACAATATGCGTGCACAATATCCTCAATGACTTGATTAACTCATTTTGTCTGCTTCATCAGTTTGTGGATGATAAGCAGTACTGAAATAAAGTTGAGTCCCAATGGCTTCCATTAAACTCTTCCAGAAATGTGATGTGAAAAGAGAATCACGATCATTGATGATCCTTTTAGGTAATCCATGTGACCTGAAAATCTCTTTTACAAAAATTCTTGCAATATTTGAAGCTTTGTAATTGGTTTTTGTTGGAATAAGATGAGCGACCTTTGTTAGCATGTCTACTATCACCATTATTGAGTTATATTCTCCTTGTACAGAAGGTAATGCAACTACAAAGTCCATGCTAATAGACTCCCATTTCATCTAGGGAATGTCAAGTGGCTAGAGTTTTCTTCGTAACTTGACACGTTTAGATTTTACCCTTTGGAAATTTAGACATTGAGTGATATACTTAAGTACATCGCACTTGAGTTTTTGTTAGTAATATCTTTTCTTAACAACATTAAGACTTTTTGCATAATCCAAGTTTCCTGAAAAAGGAGAATCATGTGCTTCCCAAAGTATCCTTCTCTTGAGAGACTTGAAGGGATACATAGTCTCATTTTGAAATAAACAAGTCCTTTGTCCTTATCTGTAGAGAATTCTTGATATTTAGTCTTGAGTTTGGAATCTTGTTCCTTATTTTGAACTTTCCCAAACAATTGTTGATAGTCTGGGTCCTTATTTTCTTCATCCTAAGTCAACTCGATGATAAGTTTAGTTGGCATTGATACCATTGTAGCCAAAGATTCTGCCCTAGATGGTTCTTCAGATAAGAGCATTAAGGAAGGCTTAACGACTAAGGGCATCTGCTACTACATTTTCTTTACTAGGTCTGAACTTAATTTCAAAGTCATACTCTTGCATAATTTTGATCCACCTAAGATCAGGCTATGTAAAAATCCACTTAAGAGTTTTATGATCTCTGACTAAGGAAAACTTATTTCCAAGCAAGTAATGTCTCCATAATTTGATAGTGTGAATCACAGCTAACAACTCCAGGTCGTGAGTAGCATATCTCTTTTCATGGGTTTTTAACTTTCTCGAAGAGTAAGCTACAAGATGACCTTCCTACATTAGTACACATCCCAATGCAAGATAGCTGGCATATGTGACAACTTCAAATTTCTTGCTTAAGTCAAGTAGCCTTAAAATAGGATTAGTTACCAAACTATGCTTTACTTGCTCAAAGCTAGACTGTTCAATTGGTGTCCAATTAATGGCAAATTCCTTTTTTAGTAGGTCTATAAGAGATGCTGCAATTTGAGCATAGTTTCTGATGAATATCCTATACCATCCTGTTAGACCTAGAAAACTTCTCGCTTCCTTGATAGTGGTTGGGAGTAGCCAATCTTGAACATCTTTGACCTTGGCAGGATCTATTAATATACCTTTAACAGACACTATGAATCCCAAGTACTCAATCTTCCTTTTGAAGAAGGCACACTTCTTCTTCTTGGCATACAACTTGTGTGTTCTCATTGTCTCCAAGACAATGCGAAGATGTGGTTCATGATCTTCTTCCTCCTTAGAATAAGTTAGGACTTCATCAAATAATACAAGAACAAGTCATCGAGATAAGGTCTAAAAATGTATTGCATTAATCTATTCAAGGTAGCTAGGACATTTGTGGTGCGCAAATCAAATGTCGTATGCATACATAGCGAGCGCCGGAAGGTCCCCAAGAACAAAGAACTCTACTTTTTGCTCAAAAACCAAGAGAGAAAACTTGCACGACATGAAGCAAGAAGACCAATTGGATACAATCTCCCCCCATGCCTTGTGTGAGTGCTCCACAAAGCATGTATTTAATATATTATTCATCTCTAAGCTAAAAAATAGCCCAAATTTACAATTAGCATGCTTTAGCTTTTGTGTTGCTTTTGTCCAAATAAAGAATAAAGTGGTTGGGTGCCCCAAGGGTTGTGCCCAAATACAATGTCCAATAATGAATATTTAAATCATGCATCCGTGCGCATACAAAATAATAAATATATATCAAATGCTTTAATAAATAAGCACGTCAAAAAAAATATTGGCGCCACTCCTAAGACGCACGCCCATCAAAAATGATAATTTCTTCTATAACTTGAATATACGCTATCGCCCAATGCTTCCCAGTGCCACCGCTGCATGCTCTACACATCAACTGAAGCATTTACAATTATTAGAAAATAATAAAATTAAATCGAAAAAAGTGAATAACTAGTAGTCTTCAACTATAAAATAAATAAATAGGTTGAAAATCTTGTCCTAACCTTAATTTAATACGAGTGTGCACTCTAAACTCATAAATGTCCATTATTTTAAATATGTATTTTGCGGAATCACCCGCTATGGAATCACCCACTTGCACATTAAATTAACGAGATGCCCGAATAGGATAGGCACCCCTATCGACTTTTCGCACAAGGAATCCACCTTGTGTACGAGCCCTGCCAAATAAATATAATTTTACGGAATCCACCACAAAATCTCACGGAATCCACCATGGAATATGCCTCATGGCATCAATTTGTCAACCCAAATGACATCACGATGAATTCAAAATGATTGTATCTTGTGTTGAAGGCGGTTTTAGGAATATCTTCATTATTAACTCTGATCTAGTAATATCCTAACCGAATATCAATCTTAGAAAAGATCCTTGCTCCTTATAGACAATCAAGAAGCTCCTCTATCCCCTTGGGATCGGGTACTTATTCTTTATTGTTACCTGGTTTAGTCTTCGATAGTCGATACAAAGACGGAGAGTTCCATCTTTCTTCTTTTGAAATAATATTGGGGCTCCCCATGGTGAACTACTTGGTTGAATATACCCTTGTTCTAGCAGTTGCTTGAGTTGCTCTTTTAGCTCGATGGCTTCAGGAATAGACATTTTGGAAGGTCTTTTTGCAACTAGAGCGGATCCTAGAACAAGTTTGATCTCATGATCGACATATTCTTCAGGAAATATGTTGGCCTACTCTTTGAACCAGGATGGTTCTTCTTCTATCTGACCATCTTGATTTACCTTGTTAAGCTTGATCAAGTAAACAAGTAATTCTTTCTTCAAGCCTTTCACAATTCAAGAAGCTTTTGCTATTTGAACTTTAGGTTTCCCTTTTTCACCTTCTGTAGTTGCTATTTTACCGTTCAAATCCCGAAATGTGACTTCACCTTTTCCACAATGGATATGAGCATCCTTCTACAGGATTACTCTGAAGCGGACTTGCCATTGCACTTGGTTCAAAGAGAATGAGAGACGGAGGGGAGTGCGATATGTCAACCCTCATGCCCATAAGGCAAAATCCCATTCTGGCCCCCTAAAACAATGCAAGTTGATTCTACCTAACGATTAGTTGATCAATTTAGTCAATCTATCGTCTTCCTATTTCTATTGTCGATTTAGAAAAGCACCTAGCTAATTGGGACCACCGTATCGTTGGACAGGGACCTGCATGTTGAGGGTTACACCCACTCGCTTTCCTTTGATGACAAAATCATCTTTAGTTTTTTAATTACCTACAGCACATTTATTCGAACATATATAACCATCTTCCTTAATTAGTCTGGAGGAACCTTTTTGTAATTTATCTCACAGACACACATACAATTCGAACAACCCTTGAGTAAAACAAATATTTTTATTATGTTGGAAGTTTATTACAATTTTCATCTTTCCGATCCTGTGGAAGATATATAGAATTCCACGAGGGTATTTTGACCACCAAGATTCCACCCTTGTAACTAGTATTTAGGGTTCTAGGATCCCATCCTGGGTCATGAAGGGGCTCATCAAATTCTAGGAACAATATAGGATTTACAACCAAAGCCTCCCCTGGCACCCACATTTCCTATTGCTATCCCTATGGATAGACCTTTCATTGCCAGTCTAAGCCTCTCAAAGTGATAACCATGACCCCCTTGGAGCTAGGGTCTCACAGCTAGCTTGGGGGTAGCCTACGCGATCTTTCCTTTTATCCTGTTTGTCAATGTTTTCAATCAGAGATCTAGATTCTAGTAAACACAAACAATCCTTTCAAAAGTATATCAAATGATGCAATGACAATCACACCATCATGCAGCTCACATCTTCCATAGCCAAGGTAGACCTTATCCTAAGGTAACCTTACATTCTAATGAGGATTCTCCTCCCCATAAAGAAGTATTGAGTACATCTCTTGCAACATGTCAAGCAAGACATGAATTTTCCATTTAGGGCTAACAACTTACCCAATCTAAGTGAATTTCCTTTAGAAAAAATATTGTGATAGTAATTTAACAAGATGATTTACAAGACTCTTAAATAGACATTCACTTTTCATAACAAGTGTTAATCAACCTTAACCTTGTCACATTTGACCATAACTACATCGAGTGCACATAAAGACATATGTGCAATAACCTCAAGCAACTATTTTCAACATGATTCTACGATTTAGAATCTCAATTAATCTAGCTGCAATTCATAGTGATTAATCGTTTATGTATGTACTAGTATGCTTTCTAGATGAAGTTGTCAATTCATATAAGTGAAAAATACGAAAGCTAATATTTTATGTAAAATTTTGACATAAACCTTATTATTTTATGTGGCGAAATAATAACCTAGTAGTGAATAACTTGGTTTTGTGAGACGACATTGGGAATTTCGTCTTTGCTCGCGCTCTCATTTGCCACACCTAATGTTTCGTTGGTAGTGGCAACTCTAGCAACCTCAGGCACTCCCATATCTCTAGCAATGCCCCCGTTCCTTAACCAGTTGTGGTGGTTCCCATGGACTTTCCACCTTGTCGCTTTGGAGCCATCGTTCGTAAGTGGATTCAAGAGATAAAAAAGGAGTAATGAATTCGAGATGGGAGAGCATAAGAGAATATGGCTTAGTCGAAGACCAAAGACAGGGGGGTTGAGCTAACGCTCTCCCTCGCGGCCTCTCACGGTAACTCCTCTCTCTCTCTCTCTCTCTCTCTCTCTCTCTCTCTCTCTCATTTTCTTTCTTGCAAAGCCTCTTGGAGGGGTATCCTTCTACCTCCCTCTCTCTACCTCTCTCTCCCAGCCTCTTGGGGTCTCCTTGTGCTTCTATAAACTACTCCCCATGCCTCATATTTATAGCTAAATTAGAGAAGAAGGGTGGTGGCCGAGAAGAAGAGCTCTTTATGGAGGGGATCTTGGCAAAATCAGCAATCTAAAACCTATAGGATGCAATCTAATGTTCAAATCACAAATCTGATGGTTTTGTTGGCTCTGAAAGGGGGGTAAAACTCCAAGACACTTACTTAGAAATCTTCCAAATCACTCCTTCTTCTCCCTATTCGAAGTGTTTTTTGCTACATGTAAATTGCAATCGCAACGCACACAATTTCACCAATCCTTCTTTTTTTCATTAAATCTCCAAAACTAGCTGAAAAGACCACTTGTTTTTTTACATGACATCTTGTTTTAGAAAATTTCATAGCTTTTTAGGACATTTACAATAAATAATATAAAAAATATGCTAGTTTTGTCTAAAAATCTAGTATTTTTGGACCATCCAAACTATCCATGTTGACACTTATGACTAATATGGCTCATAACTCTCGTTCACGTTGTAACTTCCGACGGGTGGCTATAATCCTTGTCAATCTGAAAAAATGTCAAGTTAGGATTCTCTTTTAGTTTTTATTATATACATTATTATTTAATTAGTTATTAACGTTAGTTTTTACTTTAGTTAGTCTTTAGTTAGTAACCTTACTAACTTACTAATTGACTAACTAACTTTCAAACTAACCAACTAACTTTTATTGCATGGAAGTATTACACAAAATAATGGCCAAGTAAGTAGTAGTAGAATTTCTTGATGAAATAGATCATTCCAAGGCATTCCCTTTATGCCATAAAGTAATTCTTCTCAGTAATAGGGAGCCATCTGTTGGCATAGAAAATAGGGTGGAAGCAGCCATTTGCATCTTGTTGCATAAGCACACTACCTATTGCCCTATTGCAAGCATCTACAAAGACATGGAAAGGTTTTGTCCAATCCAGTGAAATCAATACTAGGGCCTTGGGGACGGGAGTAGTTGGAGGCATTGAAAGGCAAGGTTGGCTACCTCAGTCTAGTGGAAAGTACCTTAGGAGTGTGCAAGCTTATTAGAGGGAATAACTACATGGCTAGAAGGCACAAGTGCCGTCCATGCCATTTAATTTTCCCTTCGAGGAGTCAAGAATGGGGCCCTGCATGATGTGCATCTACCTTGTTGGGGTCCAGGACAATGCCATAGACAAATATTATGTGACCCAATAGGACACCGCCTCACTCCAAAGACAATTTTCAAGGGATTTAGTACTTGACTTCCTTACATATGGTGAAATTGAGCTGGAGGTAGTGCAAGCGGAGCAAGCGTGTTTTGAAGACACTGAAGATGCCCAAGAAGATGCACATGAAGTCAATTAGATAGGACCCAAAGATTTCTTGCATATTTCCTTGAAAAGAAGTAGGAGAATTATTCAGCCCAAAGCATATTACTATATAGACAAAAATACCCATGACCTTAAAATGAAAGTTTTTTTAGCTTGATCTTCTAGAGCAAGTCTTAGTTGTAACCAATTGATCCACCCAAAAATGAGTACATCTCATGAAAATTGACCTCATCAAGAATGCTCTCGAGATATGAGATAGGGAACAGATTTAGAATTATTGCAACATTCAGCTTCCTGTAATCTACACATATTATAACCTTCTTTTTTTAATTGGGAACAATGACAATGGGTGAGATCCACTCTACCCGATCCACTAAGGTGATGAACCCAATTGAGAGGAGTTGGTCTAGCTCTTCTTTCACTAGCTTGAGCCGCTTCTACCTCAAAGTCTAGATTTTGAATGTTTAGGTCAAGAGGATTCTACTCTTGGGTTGAATCTAGCTCTTAGGCAAGATTATGTAGGGAGTGCAAATCCAAGTACTATTGGCTAATCTAGAGCATGTCCACTAAGAAAAATGGTTCCAAGTGGGCATTAATTGTTAAGAATGTAGCTTCCTCATCATCATCTAGTCCATCCACCATGTTGAGGGTGGTCTCTACAACCACAATTTGGCAGGTTGTTGATAGAAGTGGAATCTTGTTTAGGAAGACTCGAATTTTATCATGACTTCAACAAATAGTCAACCGGTCACAATCCCAATTTTGATTGACCCATGCTTGCTACAACCAGGGCCATCCAAGCAAGAGGCAGTAAACTTGACCTGCGTGATCCATGTTGAGAGCTACCAAGGAAATCAAGAATGGGACACTGACAACCTCCATGAGGATGAATTGAATGATGTGAAGTGGCCGCACTCTTTGTTGGTTTTCCATTCAGACTAGAAATGGAGCTAGCTCCCAATTCATCAATCCAAAATCTCTACAAGTGGCTATCATAATGATGTTGACTTCAAACCCACTATCCAACAAGACATTGTTGATGACATGATTCTGGAACATATGACCAAAATTGTAGGGTCAAATAGAGGTCTTGAAGGAATGAGCCCTTGCTACACCCTCCAAGCTTCTTTTTACAATGAAGATGTAGTCAATGCCACTACTTCAGACTCCAATAGAATGGGCTAATTTGGTTGGATTATCTTCAACAAGTGGTTGTAGAATGTGGAGACCAATTTCAATAAATCTCCTAGGGCAATAGTATTTGAAACCAAACCACATGTAGATTGGGTGTGTTGAAGTCATGAAAAGTGAGAAGGATCGAAGCTTGCTTGGAAGAGCTATGGTGGGAGAGCAAGAGAAAGAAAGAGAGAGAGAGAGAGAGAGACCAAATGGGAACTCCAACAGTCACGATGTGTGATTGGGCCTTCCTTTATTCAAACTATCAGTGAAAGAAGAAAGAATAAAGTGACAATGATGGGTGCCCACCACCTGTAGTGTGCAGTGGCGGGTACTATCACATCTCGGTCCTCTGCTCATCTGTCTATGGACAATCAGCGTGTGAAACCTTCACATAAGAAGATAATGGATAGCCAATAGGCTTCATGTCCTGCATGCCAAAACGCTCAAGGACTTCATGAATGTACTCCCTCTGTGAGAGGTAGAGTAGTCTCCATGATGCCCATGACACTTAATGTGTATACCAAGAATGTGAGAGGCATGTCCTAAATCCTTCATCTCAAAGCTCTTCTTCAACTAATATTTAAGAGCATCCAACTCATCATGAGCTTTCCATGGTATCAGCATATCATCCACATAAAGTACAAAAATAAGCAATGAGCCATCATGGGCTATCTTCATATGAAGACACAGATCCATAGTACTCTTGTTGTTGCCCTATGACTGCATAAAGGCATCAAACTTATGATATCACTCCCTAGGTGCATGCTTCAAGCCATAAAGACTTTTCTTCAACTTGCACACTAGGTGCTCCCTGCCAAGTTCTGCAAAGCCCTTAGGCTGCTCCTCCATGTAAATCTCATCATGAAAATCCCCATGCAAGAATGCAACCTTGGTATCCATCTAATACATGTCCAAGTCAAGCTGCGTGACTAAGGCGAAAACCAAGCATAGGGTGGTCATCTTGACCATAGGAGAAAAGACTTCATCAATGTCAACTCCATGCTCCTATTTAAAACCCTTAGCAACAAATATTGCCTTATAAGCTGGCTTGGGGTGTCTAGGGGTACTTTTGAGCTTGTATACCCATTTGCATGGCAAAGTCTTCTTACCCTGAGGCAATGCAACCAAATCCCAAGTCATGGAGTTCACCTCAAACTACATAGCCCTCTCCCAGGAGTGACTATAACCCGTATGCATAGCCTCATCATAGGTGAGAGGCTCTCCTGCATCTATAACCAAGACATAATGCATCGAGGACTCAAATCTATCAAGTGGATGTCTAGCTCTAGTAAACCATCTCACTACAAGCTCTATTGCATGTCAAGCATCTTTTCCAACACCATGGCCATGTGTACCAATTGCTGCTATAGGCTATCCAATTGGCTGTGCAGGAGCACATGGCTCCTCATGGAATATAACCCTGTGTATCTCTACCACCTTCTTAGGATGCCTATGCATATTGTCTTCATGGAAGACTACATCATGGCTGCAGATGACTTTCTGCACCTGCGGATCCTAGAGGTGGTAACCCATCTCCATAGCCAAGGAAAATGCATTTAACACTCGTAGGATCCAACTTTGTCTGTTTGTCCTTGGGCACATACAAAATGCCTCACATCCAAAGACATGTAAATGCACATAAGATAGAGATTTTCCTATCCATACATCAACTAATGCTTAATACCCCTCTCGTCACATAGTTGCTCAAAGGCACATGACACATATTCTCCCCCATTGTCAATCCTAAGGCATTTTAGCCTATGCCCAGTCTAGTTCTCAGCCAATGCAAGCCATCTTTGAAACACAGCAACCAAGACATTTGACTTAAGCTTAATGGGGTAAGCCCAAACTTTACGCAAACAAATTGTCAATGAACATCACAAAATACTTTGCACCACCCATAGACTAATAGGGCATGGACCCACAGACATCCAAATGTACCAATGCCAGGGGCTCACTCATGCGTGTCCTACCAAACTTCTTATGCATATTCCTATTCTGTCTGCCATAAAGACAATACTCACATGAATCAAAATATGCATAGTCAAGGGGCGGTAAGTACTACAAACCAAAAAACATTTTCATTCCCTTCAAGGACATATGGCCCAAACGGGCATGCCAAAGAGATACATGTGGGATGAACTGTGACTGACAAAACATGGTCAACAGAGGATCCATCAACTACAAGAGGATAGAAGTTGCCATCCTTGGCACCTCTAGCAAGCACAAGTTTTCCCACGGATGATCTTCCAGGTAGAATCCCCAAATGAAACATGAAATCAAGCATCATCAAGCTGCCCTACAGACATAAGAATGCGTATAAGCGCAGGTACATGACATACATCCGGTAACAGAAAAGTACTGCTAGTAGAGAACTACAGTCGTACATTCCCAATGCCAACAATAGAAAGTGACATGTCATCACCCAAGTGAACTGAACCAGAGACAGTGCGGTAAGAGTGAAAACATTCACGGCATGGTGTAACATGAAATGAAGCACCAGAATCCAAAAGCCAGCACTACGCATACATAGAGTGGACCTCGATCAACAGCGTAGCATCACAAGAACTAGCTGCAAGTATGTACTCCCCATCAGAGTCATCAGTCTGCATGACATTGATTTCCTCTATTTTCACACTAGATTTCGCAGGCACCATGCTTCGATCAGAGGGCTTTTCTTATACTTTGTCTCTCCCCTTCTCTTTGTGCTTCTCATTGCGCAACTCATGACATTGTGGGTGTATATGATCCTTCTTATTGCAATGATGACATGTCACATTAGCATTTCTCCCATGAGACTTGCTGCACAACTTACCACGTGACTTAGATCTAGACTTCTGCGAGTCTCTACCACGGCCATTCCCACGGTCATTCTTTCCATTACCATCTCTGCCTCTAACAGTCGAAGCATGCAACACACAAGAGGCATCCAAGTTCTTATGGTTGATCTCTTCATGTAGAAGAGCACTCTCTATATCAGGCAAGTTCAGAATAGTAGCAGAAGCACATAAGGCAGTGTGGAATACATCCCATGACTCCCTCAGAGTCCCAAGAAAAAACAATGGAGTAACCTCATCATTAAAGGTAATGCCATGCGAAGTCAAGTTCTTGAGAATAGCATGGAACTAGCTCAAATGAGTAGACCTTCATGCGCACGTCCATAAGCTGCTTCAGTCAATACATCTGACTTACTAGACTTTTCTTATCATAAAGGTTCTTAATTTTATCCCAAAGCTGCCAAGCACTCTATGCTTCCTCAACCACATTGTAATGCACCTGTTCAGTCAAAGACAAGATGAGGGTGGACTTGCATAACTCATCAAGCTCATCCCATTCGTCATTAGTCATAGTTTCAAGCTGCTCGCCATGAATCCTTAGTGGCTTGATCTGAGATTTCTGCACCAATACCTGCCAAACTTGGCTCTTACAATAGGCATAATTCATACCATCAAGCTTAGTGATGTTGAAGATAGCACTGTCAATGGAAGAAGATGACATACTGCAGTCCAAAATGGTATAGACAATTCAAAACTGCTTGCTATTTTCTATTGTAAACAGCCAAAATACCACCAAAACCAAGGCACCAAGTCAACCACGGACTGTCAAAGCATAACTGGCATCAAGCGGGAATAAATCAGCAAGTGACAATCATATGGACATTGAACAAACACCCAATCATGTCAAATGAATCTATCAATAAGCCAACACACCCCCTATGTAATAAGGCAAAGTGTAGACAACACTGGTAAGACCTAACACAAATAGGTGTATGCTCATGGAGTGCAAAGCCCAAATCAGCCCAAGTACATCTATGAGGACCACGGCATATCAACCATGCAACATCCAAGTGAAGATCCCAGTCTCAAGTATCCAAATGTTCAAGTAGCATAAACCACCTGCTCAATGTCTATCAAATGTTCCCACTGGCACAAAATCCATAATTATCAAGCAAAGAAGCTCAAAAAGGGCATATGATAGCACCAGTGCCAGAAGATCCAAGATCCAGCATCAATAAGACCTCGTGAGCATAATATAGGTCATGTAGCATCCGTATATAGCATCCATAGACATCAAGTACATCCAAACTGTAACTCTAACAACAAGCTGAGAAATAGCCAAAGTAAGCTTCGACGGGCAAGCCAAAGCAAAGCTCAATAGCATCCAACTCTGAACAATGTAACGGGCATGTAGTAGTGCCATAGGCCAAGCATGTCAAGACCGGTCAGAAATAAGCAAAGTACATGCCATAAGTATAGCAGAGATGAAGATCCAAATTCTATGCAAAGTGAGCTCAAGCTCAACCAATGCTCTTTGTCGATCCCCGAGAGTCACTACATCAATGTATACATCCAAGACATAGCCCGAATGCAATAGGCATATCCAAACGTAAGCAAAAGAGCTTCAGCCCTGAATATTCGAGTAGCAAATAAATGTCCAAAACTTAGCAAATAGTGGCTCAATCCAAGCTCAAAACCATAGACAAACCATAGGCATACTTTCCCATATGTATAGGCACCAACCAGGCATAATTGGGCATCAAACGACTATGTAGCATGAACATAAAGTGTAATGACAGGGGGTTTTGGGTTGCCTTTGGACTATGTAAAAAATTCAATGGCTGAGAAAATTTAGCCCCGGAAGCATCTCATATCATAGGCATACATTCCCCTAGCATTCGGGACCAATCGAGCAACCAATGTCAATGCCAAAGTGGTCCAGACATAAAATACTAATGTAGCACTACTATGGGCTTCCTATAAACTGTGTATAACAGTCCCAAACCTAAAGTAAATCACATCAATGCTCAATGCCAAGGCTCGGGATCAAATGCCAAAAGTATAAACCAAGTGTATAGTACCCAAATGAGGCTACCAATGACTGGAATGAGCTTGAGGAGACCAAATAACTAATCATGTGCTATAACTGCACGTAGAAAAATGGTGCAAATTTTCTTGGGGTTTCTGCTCACGTTTTTGACCTAGGAAAAGTGTTAGGAATCTCAAGTGGGTGCCAAAGAAGGCATAGAACAAGCCTGAGGTGCCCTAGTAAAGCCTATGTCAAGATATGGAGCACTGGAGCTTCAATGGTGCTACCCCTTTCTCTTCTTAGACCTGTAGACTTGTAACCAGCATGAAACCTTGAAGAAAATAAATGAATACCTTTGTTGGAATGCCGTAAGGGTGCTCAAAGGAGCCGGATAGGTGCTCGAGAAGTCAGGGAGTGACGGGAGCTCGGGAGAGTCTTGGATATGGCTACCGAGAAGGAGACCCAATGAGTGTAGGTAATAAATAGGAAGCTGAAGGAGTCATGAACCAAGTCTAAATGCTTGAGCAACCATGCTCTAATACCAGTTGAAAGATGAGAAGGATCAAATCTTACTTAGAAGAGCTATGGTGGGAGAGCAAGAGCAAGAAAGAGAGAGAGACCAAATGGGAACTCCAACAGTCACAATGTGTGACCGGGCCTTCCTTTATTCAAAATGTCACTGAAAGAATAAAGAATAAAGTAACTGTGATGGGTATCCACCACTTGTAGTGCAGTGGTGGACACCCGTGGGTACTATCAGTGTAGTAATACACGGGTAGCTAGGCGAAGGCACCTTTACCCCCAACAATTTATTTGGAATCGCATGTGCTGAGGTTAAAGCCTCAACTTGGTGAGCAGATTGATTTCCTTTCACCTTTGTGGATTTGGTAAAACTAGGAGTCAACTGCTATGGATGTGGCATCACAACTGGTACTCTGATGTTGCTTCTTATCTTGGGTGTGTAGGTGTTTCTTGACCGGCAATAATCTCTATTGTGATGTCGATGTTCCTGTGGTCCCTTATGCACTTATGGGTCTAGAATTCAATATTGGCAATGCTTGCTAATCTCTCAGCAGTAGTGGTTCTCTTGCCATCCATGTAGCCACATGGTGGTAGACCTCCTCTTGTTTAGCCCAAGAGGCTCCTGTGCAATTGTTATTTTTGCATTTTGTATTCTTGCCTAACCAGGTAACCACATTGACTTTTGGCTCAAGGAGTTCTTTGATTTTCACCATGTTAATCGCTAGTGGCTAAACCTAGTCGTGACTCTACTAATTATGGGTGTCATATTGGTGGGCCTTGAGACATTTGAATCTCCAATTACCTTCTTGTATACAAAAAAAACATTGTTTATTAGGGGCATTAATATCCTCCTATGTCTCCCCGATTTCTTCCTTGTCCTCCCCAAGGCCTATGCCACGAGAGGGATAGTCCTATTGTGTATAGGATATTGTGAGGGCCACGACAATAGAGGATCCAAGGTGATTCCAGCTGGCTAGCTATGCTTCTCCAGCATTATACCAAGACCCTACATTACCCATCTAACCACAAGCATTATACCAACAAACATTGATGTTCTGTGTGGGTATATGGTAGATGCCACAACACCGTTGATTTAGACCACATTCAACAATCACCAAGTGACCCATATTACCACACTTGGTATACCAAAGGGTTTTAATGGCAATTTTTCAAGTGCCCTCTGAGGGTTTGTGGACCTTGTTCTTTCTCTTGGACTTAATCGGCTTCCGGCATTCCTCTCCTCCTCCTAGCTACTACCTTATTCTTCTATGTCCAAATCCATATTGGAGACACCGAGTCCCATCTGATGAGGTTTGTCAATGGGTTTGGCCACTTTTTTTTCTTTTTTAATCTTTTCTTTGTCTTTGGCTAAAAACATCTCAACATGAAGTGCACACTGGTAAAAATAATCTAAGTCATGGCTAGATAGCTCCTGTAGCTAAGGCTTTACGGATTCCCTATTCAAGCCTTGTACATATAGGGAGTACAACATTTCACCATTGGGTTGGGAGTACTAGGACATTTGTCTTTTCAATACTTCAAACCAAGCTATATAGCTTTGGACTATAGCAATACCTTGTTTTAGCCGCAATCATTCTAGTTTTTGGGCATCAGTAACTACAAACAAAACACCATTTGAGCATTATTAGACATTGCCCAATTGTTTTCCAATATGAGCCAAGCTACCCCCTCTTTCCATATCGATGACTTTAATATGGCCACCTTGTGGGCAGGATCCACTTGGCTAGGAAAATTGACCATGTATGCCACTTAGAATTGCCTAAGGAAGGCATCTAGATCCTTGTCTAGTGAGCTGGCAAACTTTGAAAATGAAACACGCGCCTCAGCCCCCACCACAATCATCCAAGTAGTACCTAGGATACCCCACAATAAAATGGGTAAAACCACTATCAGTTGAATTGATGCAAGCAATCACCCTCCTACTTGCTTTAGCTATAGGATAAGGGCAATTGGTGGAATAGGGTGCACATCCCAAGATCTAGGGACAGAGTGTGAGCATTGTTTGTTGGGTTGAGAACCAGACTCTTGTACTCCAAAATCTTCATTCGTTGAGAAAGGAAGTTCCTTCATCAAGAGATAGAATCCAACACCACTTCTCACGCCCAAACTACCATAAGAACACAAATTGGACATCCTTTAGTGGACCTTGAGAACATGTGCACATGCAAGCTAATGTGCGGGGGAAAGATCAATGTGGAACACTTCTTCCTTGATCCTTATATAATTTATGGTGCCCATGCTATCATGAAGTCCTTCCATCATAATCCTTAACTAGTCTTCCACCTTGCATTGCTATGCTATTATCATCAAAGTTGATGACTTGTTTTAGCTGCCTTCGCATGAATGCTAGTTTAGGTCACCAATCAAGACATGCTTAACAGCCTTTAACTCAGATACTTGATCCATAGGGGTTTGATTAGCTCTAGAACCAAAAATAGTATGATTCTTGCATGACCCCAAATAAAGTTGAGAACAATAGCTTGCAATAGATTCCATAGTTTCATGTAACTTCATCCAGGACTGTGATATCATCAAACAGGGCCGCTCTCATTGGGATAGCTTGCTGGAGGTTTGATTCCTATAGCCAAATCTTCATCTTTGCCTAGATAAGCTTGACCTAAGGACAATCCCAAAATAAGTGAAGCATTGTTTCTTCATGGATCCTACACCAAACACAATAGGGGGGGACATTGAGAAACTTTGAGAGCCTACTTCTAATCGGAAGGCAATTCAAAGTAAGGCATCAAAGGAGAACATTCAATTTATGAGACTTGTAGCCTTCCAAACTTTGACAATTTGTCCTTGTCAAAAGGGAACCTTTTTTTCCAAGCAACCCACGTTTTCATCTTAACTATAGAAGATGTGCCACAAACATCTCTTTTTTTTTGCAATCCCAAAGCTTCTTACCATGATCAATAAATGCAAACTTGGCCAGATGTACCACCCTAGGAACAATGGAGGTTGGCCAATGAACCTTTAATCTATATCCAATCTATAAAAGCCAACCAATATCCTTATCAACCAATCCAAACTATTGTATGATAGCCTTAACTTCCTTCCAAGAGTTGACATTTCATTCTCATAGACTAGACCACATCTTTAGACCTTTCACGTGGATTATCTTGGAGATTCTAGCATGCTCCACCACTAGAGGATGCAAGGGATCATAGGCAAAGGGAAAAACCCAGATGTTTAGCAATAGGGAAGGATCTCCACTCCTTGATAGTTCTATAGACCAATGTGATTGCTTCATAATAGTGTTCCATTGTTTAACCAAGACTTGTATCACTTGTGAGACTGTGATATCTTGAGTAGTGTGCCATTAGGGAAGAAAAAAACGTTTCTAAAAAGGCACTTATAAGAAAATGATTAAGTTGCTAGCTAGAAGAGGTTTTGGAATAAGCAACTCTCCAATTTAGTTGTTTAGATGTGATAAATAAGAGAATGTATGGTTCATTGAAAAGGTCAACCATTAAATACCTACATTCTTTAATCCATGTCAAGGGTCACATTTTTAGTCATTTTTATCTTGGAACTTGCAAAAAATTGCATACCTAAGATTTTTGCACCAAAAAACATTTGTTCATTCCTCCAAGTTCATTTTTTGTGCCCTTCTCTTTTTTGCACTTACTTTTCTTCTATGTGATATTATTGCTTGGTTGATTCTATTATGCTAAAGTGTCTAACAATACCTCTTCAAATAACACAAGTGCAAGTACAAAAAAATATATATTTTTTCTATTCAAACGGATCCAATTTATTTATCTTGGAGAAGTATACATCATTGAGCATTGTTGGACAAGGATGAGGCTAATAGATTACAACTGAAAGAAAAGAAGCATATAGATTTGTGGATGGATGGATATATTTATCAAAAGACCCTTCAACAGCTAGCTCTCATCCTTTTTTCAATGTTCATGACTTTGTAAGATATGTTGGAGATGGTTTTGATGAAATGTTTGGGTATTGCATGCAATTACATTCTACATCTTTTGTATACACAAGATAGATGCTTGAAATGAGACAAGCATTAACAATTGCACAAAAAACTATTTTTGAGCTTATGAACAAGGTTGATGTTCTAAAAAATACTGACAAGTCCTTGTAAGAAAAATTATTACACTTAAAGAAAACTCCAGTAGGTTTAGAGAGAGAAAAATGCCACTAAAAAATATAATCAACTTGTGTAAATGGGTTTTAAAAATGATACTAAATCTTGCAAAGAGATTTGTGTCTAACATATCATGCATTAACATTGGAGAGAACAAAGAGAGAATCAAGCTTTTAAAAGAAACTATGATTAAAAATGATATTTCAAGGATTCTTTGATTGCCAAAAAATGTAGATTTGAGAGGTTGAACTCTAAAAAAGTTAATGAAAGACTTGAAAGGGATTGTAAAACCAAATGAAGTAGTTGAGATATATAACATTGTAGGTATCAACCATAGAGATTATCGTGCTCTCTCTAAATTGTGGTTTAAAAACCTTACATGTCACTGAATAAGTGCATTTGATTTGCCTCAACCTCTTGTAATTTTAGTTGCTAGGACATCCATGAATAGTAAGATTTCATGTGTTTTTGGGGGGTATATTCATATTGAAGGGTCTATACCCTACAAAAAATAAAAAACAAAGGTTATCTTTAGATACAAAACATTTAATAATAATTGGATTGTTCTTAAAAGAGTGAAAATTGCAATGGTCCATATCTATAAATTTATTTTACAAGAATGTGATAGTATTGTAAAGTTTGTGCTAAAGCTGGATAATGTACAAATTCAAAAAGAACAATAAATGGAAAGAGCCAACATTTTGTCATGAAAATGACACTAGAATATAATAATGGCGAGGGACACAAACAACATCCTAAGATTCAATTTGAGATGAGATCTTGTGGGTTGATGCAACTAAAGTACCAGCTGAAAGTCATCAAACTTTGAAATGGTTGTTCTCTCATATAGGTATTCCTAATATTATTAAGTCTCGAAGTGAAGAAGAAACATTAATAGTTGATGGGGTTGGTAGTTTCAATGTATAATGGCATATCATTGCTAATTTAAAGACTATCAAATGTACACTTGGAATATGCAATGGGGTCAATTCAAAATACCCTTGTATTTATTGCATGAAAAGCATGGGTTCTAAATATTGGAGTAATCGATGACCATCTAGAAGAGTTTCAATTGGAGAATATGTAGTTTTAAGAAAATTTAAAAATAAAAAGGGCATATAGAGTCCTATTCTTTCAATCTCTCTTACGAATGATCATATTTGTACTTTGAATGCAAAGATTAGAATAATTGACAAGTTTCTGAGATTGCATCTTGACTATGCATATTCAATAAAGCCAATATTCTTGTTGGATGAATGTATTAATAAATTTGAGGCATTACTCTTGAGAATGGGGTTTCATGGGGGGACAAGTTCAATTGAGAGAAGACCAAATAGCTTTAGAAAAGAAAAAAGAAATGTATTAGCAAATATCTCTATGGGAAGTGCAAAAGCTAGAAGATTTCTAAGAAATCGTGATGAAAAACAAGCGTGGTATGAAAGTTTTGGTGAGAGTTGTGCGAGATCATGACAAATGTGACTAGCATACCATGATTTACAATTCTACGAATGGAGGTTTGGAGTATCTTTCTGAAAGTTCCCAAGGAACAATAGACGTCATTGAGCTATCCACAGAAGAGTACAGATCTTCAATTACAAATCTTATTCAAGCAATAAAGGAAGATGGGTGGACAAGGATATTACTTTTGATTTGGTAAGACAGAGAAATAATTCAATCCCTATATTTTTTAAATAAAAAATCAAATGATATAAACTAACTCTTGATGTTTATATGATGTAGCACATTCTTCTTATTCACAGGCCTTACTTTCTGGAAGAGCACGGGCCTTTAGCAACTTAAAATAGCAAAGGAATGGAAAAATCCCACTATCAAACATATACATGTTACTTTCATAGCACAAGACATGGTGGAGGAGCAACAAAAAACAATGCTCTTGAGGAGTTATTCAACTGGCTTTTTCAAAGCTAGCTTCAAAGAATGAAGAATATGACAAAGATTTGTGAAATCTGAATAGCCAAAGATACATAGACCTAGCTAACTTCCAACACCATTTGCATCCTCTTCCTCCTCATGCATCTTTCCTTTGTAACGTGAAAAATTTCTCCTCTTATAGCTAGTTATGGATTTGATATTTATTTGTTGTGTTGCTAAACCATAAGAGAAGAATACTAGAAAGTAACTAGCTCTAGAGGCAAAGTAGCAAAGAGCATAACCAAAAATTTGAATGGCTAATGTCTTTTCTAGAAACATTACTTTGTAAGCATTATACTATAATCCTGAGTAGCCAAGAAACCTTGAAAGCACTTTTATATAGAGAATGGGCCATGAGGCCTCCTGTAAGAAAGTGCTATGCAAAATCAAAAGAATATGAGAATCAATTTTGATAGGGTAATGTCCAAGTGCAACATCCTTGAGAGAGCCACCACCACATCTTGATCCTTTGCCTCTTCCCAAGAAATTATCCTCATCTACAATCTCCAGCTAGAGAAAATGATATTTGACCAAAAAAGGATGTGAGAAAAAATATAGTGAAAAGAAAATGTAAAATATCTATGGATATTCATGAAAAAGAACTACAATATTAATATTTCATTTTCTAGTTTACTTGGATTCCATAAGCTAATTGATGATGTTTCTTTAATGTCTTTGAGTTCCTTTACATACTCTAACTCTTCTCTCCAAAAATTGGAAACTCCAAGTCTTTTCTAAAGCTTGTCGAACTCCTTATAAGTAGTATTAATTTCTTCTCATCATATTTTGCTTTGGTCAAATATATAAATAAGGCATTGCATGCATTGATAAACTTGTCATCTGACAAAATTCATATTTAGTAGATTCATGTTGAATATCAATGATGCCATGAGTATCTGCAATAGCCACCAAACAATAGTTCTCTCTCAAATTAAAGAGCCTTTGGATATCACACAACAACAAGTACTCCTTGTCTTTGATTGGAAAAGTGGGTAGAGAGGGTACAATAAAGCTTGAAGATAACTCAAATAATTGAGGGACCTCACAGTACTTTGTTCAATAATAGTTTCAACTTTAAAATGAGTAACATCTAGATTCTTTAGAATAGATGCCTCCATTTGAGGATCAACCTAGTCCTCCACATCCTTGTCATCCACAAACTCCTTGAGCAAACAATAGCTAGAGGATTTCACCATGTCCAACTGCTACTCATCATATCTTACTGGATACTTCACACAAGAGCATACGCAATGAATGCAACAAACTTCAACTTAAGCATGTATTTTCTTGGATAAAAAGAGTATACAACATTTGAGCCATAACATTTTTTCAAAGAATGGTTTTCCACTTCTTTGTAAATGATGTATTTTCTATGGGTGACTTGCTAATAGGTATGTGGACAAATTCCTTTGAGTTCACTTGCACAATTGGACTTGCAAAATTTTCAAACTTTTCATAGTCCTTGCAAAAATCTTGGGAATAATTTACTACTTGATCCAAATACATTCATGATTAATTATAACCCTAGCAATTGGGAAAAATAGCAATTCAATATAACTGTGAATAAGAAAATCTAGAAGCCTCTCAAAGGGTGTTATACCTATAATTTGGGTGAGGCCTGGGGTCCTCAAAAAGGGGACTTTCCTTTGCTAGGTGTCCTCCTTAATATCCCTACTCATCCTGTGAAACCTGGAGAGGTGACTGAAAGTACATCAAGGGCAAGGCCTTCCTTTCTTTTTGCTAACTCCTTCAATGCTGTCAAGGTCATCCTTCCTTTCCTTTTAAGACTCACTCTCTTGATTGGGAGAGGGAGGGGAAGGAAATGAGAGAGGGAGAGGGAGGAGAGAGAGAGAGAAAGAGAAAGAGAGGGGGAGGGGGAGGGGGAGGAAATGGGAAAGGAAGAGGAAGGAAGAGAGAAAGAGAGGGGGAGGGAGAGGGAGAGGGAGAGGGAGAGGGAGAGGGAGAGGGAGAGGGAGAGGGAGGGAGAGAGAGAAAAAGAGAGGGAGAGGGAGAGGGGGAGGAAATGGGAAAGCAAGAGGGAGGGAGAGGGAGAGGGAAGGAGAGAGAAAGAGAGGGGGAGGGAGAGGGAGGGAGAGGAAATGAGAGAGGGGGAGGGAGACATTAAACATAATAGGAAAATGAGAGGGAGAGGGAATGAGAGAGGGAGAGGGAGAGGGAGAGGGGGGGAGACGAAAACATAATAGGGAAATGAGAGAGAGAGAGGGAGGGAGAAGAAATGAGAGAAGGAGAGGAAGAGAGCAAAAGGAAATGAGAGAGGGAGAGGAGAGAGAAAAAAGAGAGAATGAGAGGAGAGAGAAAAAGAGATAAGATGTTAAACATAATAGGAAAAGAGAGAAAGAGAGGGTGTGGGTGAGGGTGAGGGCGAGGGAGGGAGAGGAAATGAGAGAGGGAGAGGATAGAGAAAAAGAAATGAGAGAGAGAGAGAAGAGAGAAAGATCATTAAACCTAATGGGAAAAGAGAGAAAGAGAGGGTCAGGGTGAGGGAGGGAGAGGAAATGAGAGAGGGAGAGGAGAGAGAAAAAATGAGAGAGGGAGAGGAGAGAGTAAAAGAGAAAAAAATCATTAAATCTAATAGAGAAAGAGAGAAAGAGAGGGTCAGGGTGAGGGAGGGAGAGGAAATGAGAGAGGGAGAGAAAGAGAGAAAGGGAAATGAGAGAGGGAGAGGAGAGAGAAAAAGAGAAAAATCATTAAATCTAATAGGGAAAGAGAGAAAGAGAGGGTCGGGATGAGGGAGGGAGAGGAAATGAGAGAGGGGGAGAAATAGAGAAAGGGAAATGAGAGAGGGAGAGGAGAGAGAAAAAGAGAAAAAATCATTAAACCTAATAGAGAAAGAGAGAAAGAGAGAGTGAGGGTGAGAGAGGGAGAGAAAATGAGAGAGGGAGAAAGAGAGAAAGGGAAATGAGAGATGGAGAGGAGAGAGAAAAAGAAATATGAGAGAGAGAGGAGAGAGAAAAAGAGAGAAAAATCATTGAACCTAATAGGGAAAGAGAGAAAGAGAGGGTGAGGGAGGGAGAGGAAATGAGAGAGCAAGAGAAAAGAGGGAGGGAGAGGAAATGAGGGAGGGAGAGAAAGAGAGAAAAGTAAATAGGACCTTACAATTAGCTTAGGGTACTATGATAGTGTGTACTAAGAATGAGTCCACCTCACTAAGAATAGGATTGGCGATTCACCTCACTAAGAATGAGTCCATGTACCTAGCACATACCATCATAGTACCCTCTTAGCATCATCCCCATAGCCTCATAGTATTCTAGAATCAAGCTTCCACTTGTGTCAACACAAGGGTACCATCGTATTTTACCCTCTTGGTCTCTATATTTGTGTATGCATCTAGGTACAAAGGGTACAAATACATTATCCTAGAAACTACATTATACAAGCTTCCACTTGTGTTGGCACAAGGGTACCATCATATTTCACCCTCCCCCTCTCTATATTTGTGTATGCATCTACGTACAAAGGGTACAAATAAAAATAGACAGAAGAGAAGCCAAATAGACAAATGTAACAATATGTGGGTATAATAGTCAGTGTTACAACTTATCTTCTTCTTTACTACCCATATTTTCTATTGTACCCAAGTATTATGAAGGTAGATAGATAGATAGAAAAATAGATAGATAGATAGATAGATTAATAGATAGATGGATAGATAGATAAAGAGATAGATAGAGACATAGAAACATAGTTACATAGATAGATAGATAGATATTATTTATCTATCTAGAAAATTGTAGGTATAATATATGTGTACCCACATATTATACCTACAATTTCTATTGTACCCATATACCGTACCCATAGGTGCTATTGTACCCACATAGGGTACTCTTTTTGTGGGTACAACAACAGTTGTGGGTACAATATCTAGTACCTTCTACCTATTACATAATATCATGGTATCCTAATATTCACTATCTATTCAATATTATCATGCTAGCGAAGTATTTACTATCTATTGCATAATATCATGCTAGCCAAGTATTTACTATCTATTATATAGTATCATGGTACCCTAGTATGTACTACCTTGTACCTATTACATACTATCATAGTACCCTATTATTTAGCACCTAGTACCTAATACATAGTATCATAAAACCCTAAATCTTCTACCCACTATTGAGTACCTTTTAGTACTGAAGTATTTGGTACTTAGCACATAGTATGCTAGTACCCCAGTATTGATTACCAAGTATCTGGTCCTAGCACATAGTATCCTAGTACCCTAGTATCGATTACCAAGTGTTTACACTAGTATCATAATACCCTAGTATCTAGTCGTAAGTACCTAGCACATAGTATCATAGTACCCTATTATCTAGTCGCAATTACCTATTACTTAGCACAAAGCACTTAGTACCCTAGCACCTATTACCTAGTAGCAAAGTACCCTAGTAGCTAGTACCTAGTGCCATGTATCTAGCACACACTCTTATAGTAGCCTTGTCTTTAGTACCTAGTGCCTAGTACCTAACACATGGTGTGATATTACCCTAGTCTCTATGAACTAGTACCATAGAACCTCACATCTACTGCATAATGCTTAAGGTACCCTAGCACCTTCTACATAGTATCATAATGTTGGGTACTTGGCACTATGATACTAGAGTACTAGGTGCTAGATACTAAGATACTATGATATTATGTGCTAGGTACTGAGTACTAGGTATTAAATACTAGTGTTCTATGATACTATATGCTAGGTACTAGGTACTAGATACTAGGGTACTATGATATTGTTGTAGTCGTAGTCATAGTCATAGCCATGGCCATGGTCGTAGTCGTAGTTGTAGTCGTAGTCGTGGTCATGGTCGTGGTCGTGGTCGTAGAAAAAGAGAGAGATGGAAGGAGAGGATAACAATCTAAGAAAAAAAAAGAATGATAATAAATACAAATTGTTTGTTGTAACGTAGACAAAATGGAAAACGATGAAGGTCATGTTGTTCAAGATCGCGAGGCGTATCTTAATTAGCGTGTCCCAAGTCCTTGCTCTCAATGAAAGCTGGCAATTAGACGAAAACGTTGATTGTCTATAGAACATGTACGACGATTTGGCGAGTTTCAATCTGAGATCATTGATCAGGCGATTGCAGATTTTCAGCAAACCGTAAGAAAAGTTAATATCAATCATGCATTGTACTCGCAAGCTAATTGAATACCATATACAATAAGATTGGGTCTCGCTGGCAAATTTTCTATCCAGGGAGGTGATGTCTCATCCCAAGGAGGAGTGCACCCTTTGCGGCCAATTAGAAGAGTTCGTGGGCATGCGATGGATGGAGTGCAGGAGCCAATCCACCATTTGCAAGGCCAATCTATACCGTCAATGCCAAAGGAGATAGGCAACCTTCCAGACCTACCTACAAACTTGGAGCCTGAGATGGAGACAATGATCGATGCATTGATTCCTATGGATGTCGAGACTTCTGATTCGCTTAGAGAGGAAGCATCCATACCATTATATGATGGGTGCCGAGTATCTCGCCTGAAGACACCGCTTGCACTCTTAAGTGTGCAAGCAAAATACGGGTGGAGCGATATGAGTGTGACCGAGTTGTTTAGGTACCTTGTACATACACTTCGTTGAATTTTTTTTCGATACTATTATTAAAAACATATAGACTCCCGAAGGTCACGAACCATGAAGAAGATGGTATATTAAAGACATGCTACTTTCTTGCCAGAGTATCATGAACTCAGGGAAGGTTTCCTTGGATGACCTCCAACACGTATGAACGCCGCAAGCTGGTACAAGCTAAAAATGGTCCACGCGGAATCGCATCCAAACGGAATGTGGTGGTTCTCATTTTTCTACGAGTTGCCATATTGGACCCACTTACAGGTCAACCACTTGTTGGATCCCATGCATATTTTCAAGAATATGGGCAACTTGCTATGGGATCACATCACAGGAAAGAGAGACACTATAGGGGCAGGAATGGATTTGAAGGAGGTAGGTAAGATGGAGGCACTTTGGCCACAATCGAGTGCTAATGGTCGCGTGCAGCTTCCTTGCGCTCCTTGGGTTTTGTCCACTAAAGAAGAGTGCATTGTGAACCAAGTAGTCAAGTCTATCCGCATTTCGACGGGTATGATGCATTCTCTCAGGTCTGCATTTTCTAAAGACGACCAATTATCACAGCTAAAATCCCATGACTGGCATAAGATATGTCAGGTTTGTACTACGAATGGATTGTAATTGGCGTGCGCATTTTGCTATTTGGAGTGTAGCCATTATTCATAATGCTTTCTCATTTGTGGCAGTTTGTACTATCGATTGCAATCGCAGGATGTCTTACTCCAGAAATACGTGGGGCCATTTACAGGTTGTCAACTTTGGTGCAATGGATCTCACAGAAGGAGATTAAGACGTCCTCTATTGAATCCGCAAGGCGGGGAGCAGTGGAGACGATCTGTCTGTTTGAGAAATACCTGCCCACCAGCATGCTCACGATACAAATCCACCTTCTTGTGCATCTTGTAGATGAAGTGGAGATTGCTGGACCTATCCATACGCAATGGATGTTCTTCTTGGAGCGCTTCATGAAAACCCTGAAAGGCTTTGTGTGATAATGAGCTCGGCCAGAAGGTAGCAAGGCTGAAGGTTGGTTGGTGTCTGAGGCGCTAATGCATATTTTACAATGGCTACCAACAGTGGATCCAGACAACTACGATGAAGGAGGATGATAGACTGACTGGAGATGTGGTGGTTGGAAATGGGGTAGGAAAAAGAATGGATGCCTTAATGGAGGAGAAGGTGAATCGCTTTTGTATGTTGCACCATGCCTCTATGGAGAAATGGCTCGCCAAGTACCAGATCGCTAGGCAAGATCGAGAGGAAGCGCGAGCTGAATTCTGACATAGTATGCGTCATCGACCGATTTGATATCCTGAGGGCATGGAGGAGATGCTGCGGTTCATGTCAACGCGATGGTTGCATGGAGCTTTGACTGAAGCGTCTCGCGAAGGGACAGAGGTCTCAATGGAGGAGTGGGAATTCTCGAGGGAATGTAGTCCAAAGGTGATGAGGGTTTTAGGATTTGTCGTATCTAAATTTTATATGCGATATCTAATTTGAGTGTTTCAATGTACAGTACAAAATATATAGTATAGTGTGGTCGCGTAAATGGCATTTTCGCGTGGAGCGTATTGACAAAATGCACTCCACAATGGACTATGGTATCATGGCAAGGTTCGAGCAAGAGAGCCGGTGACGAGCAACGGATCCAAACATGGTTGTGGATGAGATGGAGTATTTTGGGAACTTGCAAAGTATTGTTACAGTGGATTATCGTAGCTTCTCCATGATACTATTCGATGTGTAGTGGTTCAAAGTGGTACTAGGAGGAGTTGAAGCAGCAGTTCAACGAGGTCCATCTGGATTTCTTGAAATAGATTCCGAAAAAAAATTGACGGATTTGTGCGGCACCTTTGTGTTGCCGGCCCATTGTGAACAGGTGCATGGACTCATTTGTTTGCTAATTGTATTACGACATGGTTTATGTCACAATGGTTTGAACTCTCTTGTACGTGTTTGTGAACATGTAATCTTCTATCCAAACCCCTGACAACCTCGATGGTGGTATGTTATACCTTCAACTCCCCAAAGTGCGAGAGTATATGATCAAAGCGATATTCCAAACATAGATGAAGATAATATGCAAATAGAGGGGTCGATATTGCAAGGGGTGGAGGCCACCGAAAGCTTGGAGCTAGCATCGGCTATCAATGATGGAAATACACGAGTCCAAGAATTCTTTGAGAACGAGGTGGACTCATCCTTTATTGGTGACATGTCTATTGACCTTCCAGTGTATGCGGAGTTGTGTCAGGAGATTGACATGGGACCATAGGATACTTAATACTTGGAGCATCCACTTACTCAATTTGTTGACCAATCGCTTATAAGGGTACATAAGATATACATTTTAAGTGAGATCTTTTTTTTTTAGGATTTATATTATTGTGCTTTGTATGATTTAAATTGATTATTCTAACATCATTTTTTATCTGTGCAGGTGACATTTTCAGGATGAGTCAAGGGATGAGCGATGAGGAGTTACAGGATATCTTCATAGGCATGTCTCCAGACCAGATCACAAGATTTAGAGATATGGCAGACCAGGAGTTGTCTCGGTCTTCGTCAGGGCACCCTACTAGATCTACTTTAGTGCGATCGGATGCTTCAGCTTCGAGCAGACGAGCTCGACGCTCCAGACTTGGGCCAGAGGGAGGGAGTGCTTTGGGGTCAGGGGGATGTTGCAGAGATATGGATACAGTGAGCCCACAGTCGACACGGGATATAGGTGCGACTCCTCACTCTCGTGACCCTCACAGGGAGCGTGGCTCAGGCTCAAGTGGATGTTATGGAGGCACGGACACAGTGCCTTCATCTCATCGTTCAACTGGAGTTGCATCACCTCAGGGATTTGTCACACCTGTGAGGACATCTACTCCAGTTACTCCGGCTTTTGCTCAGCCGTCCAGCAGGTGGCACCCCTATGGGTGCCACTCCGAGAGATATTACCCTGGTCGGTACACCAGATGCACATGGGTCTCCTGGATATGCCCAGGAGCGTGGACGCAAATGGGAGAGGACCCATCTTAGGCAGACTCCAGGGGATATGGATATCTAGTCGATGATAGCGCAAGGCAATCAAGAATGGGGCTGCAAAGCTCGAGTGGTTAGATGTGGACGACTGGCGCCGACTGAGGGAGAAGGCTACAGATTCTCCAGGACGTTGGAGTCAACAGCGCGAGGTGGTGAGGGCACGACTCGAGGCCAGAGTGGTCCATCATCTTGGGAGTGGTGGCCACAGGACATATTTGGAGGACTTTGTAAGTTTTTCTTTTATTTTGTTTGTTTATTTTTTTGCAATATCCTTTGTACTGACAATCATGTTTCTAACACTTAGCATTTTGTTTTCTTTGCACCACTCCATTACAAATCGCGATCTGACTGGCCTTGAGACTCGATATGCAGAGAGGCACGGTCTCACTTCATTGATCGACCGATTGTATAGACGCATCGGCCCTGTAAGTCACTCATCTTTCTTGTCCGTAGTTACCATGTTTAATTAGAATGCATTATTGTATGGTGGACTGATGTGTTGTTTCTTTTTTTACAAAGTCCGTTCGATGCTCCTTTGCGGCGAGACGAGCTTTCAGAAGGAGAGGATATGTAGCTCGCCCTTGGATCCCTGGACCTCATACACCTTTATTTTTGGGTCGCCTGATCTATGTAGACATTTTCTATGTATTAGTGATATCTTGTCATGATTGTACCAATCGCTTATTATGTGATCATGTATTTATTTCATGTATCAGTGTTATGATTTCAATATACTTTTTTTTTTGTTTGCAAGCGCATTGTACACAGTACAAAAACTATTTTTTATGGCTCTAATAAAGCACATAGTGCTATATGTGCTGCCCTGCCACAAAAAAAAAATCCCTGTTACCATCACTATTAGCGTCGCAAATTTTACTGCTTGCATCGTTATTGGCGTCATTATTTTTGTCGCAAACCGTTGCTATCAGCGTCGGTATTGGTGTCGATATCAGTGTCGCAAATGACGCTGATACCGACTGCTCTATGGCATCGCCAATAATGACACTTTTTGCGACGACGGGGGTAAATTTTGTTATTTGTATTTTCATCACTTTTAACGTCGGTATAAGGCCTATATCTTGCAGTGATAGCATTAGGAGAGGCAGTAGGAGATCCAACCGATGCCACTAGGTGATCCATATCACAAGTGAGAATCTTTGAATGAATGAGACTATGGGAACGTATGCCGATATAGTGCGAGAGGAGCTAGTCATGGATAAGGAGAGTCAAGTAGCCACTTAGTATTGGTAAACAGGAAGGGAAAGTGAGATAAATAACATGGAAGAGGTGGAGGGTAGAAGAGTAAAAGCTTGCAAAAAACTAGAATGGGCCTTTTTATAGGCATGTCCAACACAGGGCAAAACTCACACTCTTGGATACATAGCACAACTTGGACCATTGGATATAATTGTTGGAACTAGCTAGTAGACACTCTAGCTCCTCGGTCCAAAGAGTAACATGTCGCATTCCACACATGTCACTATATAAGTAGGATTTTTTCATAGAGTGGATCATTTTTTCACTTTGTCTCCCGCACCTGTGCCCTCTCACATCACAATGAAGTAATTCACACTCCCACACTCTGATACAAAGTGACTGAACCCCTTCACATGTGCAACAATCACCCAATCATGACATATCAGTAGTACTAAGCTCTTTGTCTCCCGATATAGTGTAATAGGTCTATTTCTTGTTGCATTAAGTGGCAACACTGGCATTGTATCAACCATTGGTCTTGCCAAGAGAAATTGGTGCACCTTTCAATACAACGTGACTGACAACTTTCTTTCTCCTTTAAAGTTTGATCCATCTTCTAAAGCCTCAAGAGAAGCGGGTGCCCATGAAATTCAAATTATTCCAACATTGGAAAAAGCAATCTACTGTAAGGAAACTAGTGATGATGAATGAAAACAACAAAGAAGAAATGAGAAAGAAACTGTGCCAAAGGAGAAAAGTTTAAAGAAGAAACTAAAGATTAGAAAGACAATGACTAACCTCGTATTTATCCCTTTGTATATTTGTAATATAGTTACATTGCCTTGATACATTTATACTTCAATTTTGTAACCCAGATATAATGAAATTTTTGGATCTTGCTTAGATAAATTCTCTACAAATCTTATGAGTGTTTGTTGAACAATGTTTGTGAGCAAGCACAATTTCAAATTTTTTTATATATTCAGTTAAAAACTCAAAATGCTAGGATGAAAACACATCATACAAGAGAAAGAGCATTCAACTCTCCTTCCATTTGTAGTGCCATTGATCTTAAACTTATAACTAGGAGTTGTATTGCCTAGAAACTCCAAGGTGTCTCTTATATATTTTAAACTCTAGTTAGAAGTTACATTAACCTCCTTTGCTTCTTATCCAATTACTTGCACCTCCAATTTTAATGAAATACAATCAACATCAGAATCTAAAGGAACCCAAGTATCATATCTAAGTTTGTACTTCCTATAACCCATAACAAGAGATGTCGAGAGACAGTGTAATATATAGCCAAAGGCTGAGGGCATGCATTGCACCATATAAAATCACTCTTGTGGTTACATTCCCTACATTTGTAGGATAGTCCTAGAATGTTTTGCAAATCCTCCTTTAAAAACTTTCTACTCAACCACCATGAAACCTTTATCCTTTGTAAATTCATTATTTTAAAACAAGCTACAAAGATGTGTAAGGGTACAATCCACAATAAGTGTATTGAATGTTTTGACTATTTTGACTTTGAAGCTCTTCACTGTCACTTTATCTGGGGAGTCTCCCAATTCAATGATGCAAGTCTTGCAATGGTAAATTCTCAATATGTCCATACACACCTCTGACAAAACCACATATTGCATAATATATAACAATCTTACCCTCACTAAAAGACCATGTGGTTTGATCAACATAGATAATGCCTACAAATTCTTTGTGAATTACATAGAATATGTCGCTCTCCACCACAGATTGCCATTTAGAACTTGTTAATGGAAAGATACCTAACACTACTAATCCACTGTTTACTACATGCTTTAACAAGAAAAATATTTGCATATAATATTCAAAACTAAACTAAACTTAGGCTTTGTTGAGAAAACATTCATTTAGAGGCAAGTACATCTCTTTAGCCATGAAAGCATGTTGCACCTAAGTAAAGTGCCCTTGGGCTATGGTTTTGAAACCAATGATATGTCCCTTCCACTAATATTTGATATACTCTCATTTTGTTTTTTTCACCTTGTGAGAGCCCTCGCAAGATTGTAGGTTATACCCAATCAATATACTAAACACTTTGGGCTCCCACTTTCCATCTGCACTTTTGTTAAAGATTATGCAAGAGTTTATCAAGCAAGAAGGTTGCCTTATGAAAGCCATGTAAAAAAGATAGCGCATGTAATGTGCAAAGAAAGAAACTCATAGAGGAAAGGTTGATGAACTCAAAATGAATCTTGACAAGGCTAATGAAAATGCAATGGGCACTGAAAAGAATATTCAAATGCCTCTCAAAAATTCAAAACTGATAGTATTAATTGTGTCTTTCTTTTATTACATCTTTTGTTAGCTTTATAATGAGGTCTTGAACTACCAAAAGATATCAAATTTCACATATTTCGACTGAAAAGAAGGAGAAACCTATGAAATGGACTCTACTATCTCCAAAGCAAAGGAGACAAGAATACAATCTTCTTGCACCATTCATGGCAAACTCTCATTAGCCCTTTCGTCAATCAAGTGATTAATAAAAGTGTTGTTTTTAATGTGTTTTGGCCCTAATGCATTGCCAAATAAATCGAACCGTTGGATCCTTGGCCAAAACCTACCATAAATTACAATTGATTCCATCCAAATTTTTGACAAAACAGTCCGCAATTGAGGGATGTCAATTCTTAGAAGGAGACCAAGGAGCATTCTTGCAAACTTGGAGTGCAAACCCTCTATGCTAAACCCTCCAAAAGATATCAAATTTCACATATTTCGACTGAAAAGAAGGAGAAACCTATCAAATGAACTCTACTATCTCCAAAGCAAAGGAGACAAGAATACCATCTTCTTGCACCATGCATGGCAAACTCTCATTGGCCCTTTTGTCAATCCAGTGATTAATAAAAGTGTTGTTTTTAATGTGTTTTGGCCCTAATGCATTGCCAAATAAGTCGAACCGTTGGATCCTTGGCCAAAAGCTACCATAAATTACAATTGATTCCATCCAAATTTTTGACAAAACAGTCCGCAATTGAGGGGTGTTAATTCTTAGAAGGAGACCAAGGAGCATTCTTGCAAACTTGGCATGCAAACCCTCTATGCTAAACCCTCCAAAAGATATCAAATTTCACATATTTTGACTGAAAAGGAGAAACCTATGAAATGAACTCTACTATCTCCAAAGCAAAGGAGACAAGAATACCATCTTCTTGCACCATGCATGGCAAACTCTCATTGGCCCTTTCGTCATTCCAGTGATTAATAAAAGTGTTGTTTTTAATGTGTTTTGGCCCTAATGCACTGCCAAATAAATCGAACCGTTGGATCCTTGGCCAAAAGCTACCATAAATTACAATTGATTCAATCCAAATTTTTGACAAAATAGTCCGCAATTGAGGGGTGTCAATTCTTAGAAGGAGACCAAGAAGCATTCTTGCAAACTTGGCATGCAAACCCTCTATGCTAAACCCTCCATCATCTTTGCTGGCCGTTAGGGATGTCCAAGGGGTTTGGATAATTGACCTCTCATCATCCTTATTCCAAAGAAACTAACAATGTATTTTCTCAAACTGCTTCCATGAAGAGTCATTGAAGGGTAGGATAGAGCCAAATTATAAATACATTCGAGGAAGCTAAAAGTGACTGTTGTGATAGGTCAATCCTCATCAGAAATACAAAATCCAATATTGACAAGATACTCTCCAATCTTGTCAGACCATGCTCTAGGTTCTTGCTTCAGTCCATAGAGCGCCTTCTTTAACCTGCACACATATGTGGGATGCTCTAAATCCTCATAATTTGCTAGCTGCTCCATATACACTTCCTCTTGCAATTCGGAGTGCAAGAAGGCATTCTTAACATCCATTTTCTGCAAACTCCAACTTTTGGCTACTGCCAAGGCAATCACACATCTAACAGTTGCCATCCTAGCAACTAGATTGAATGTCTCTTCATAATCTATGCCATATGTTTGAGCATAGCCTTTTGCAACCAGCCTAGCTTTATACCTGCTAACTAAACCATCTGCATTATGCTTGACTTTGTAAACCCACTTACAGCCAATAGATTTCGTACCCTTAGGTAAGGGTACCAAATTCCAAGTCTTATTGGCTTCTAATGCAGCCATCTCCTCATCCATTGCTGTATCCCAATGAGCATGCCCATCTCATCAAAGATAACATCCCTGCTCACTCTGAACTCACCTATGACAGGGTTGTAATAGCGATACCCTTTCTGCTCTAAAGAGCAACCAATAAAAATACATTTTTCAGCCTTTGGATCAAGCTTCTTCCATAGCTCATCTGGCACATGAACATATGCAACACATCCAAATACCTTCAAGTGCGATACATTGGGCTTCTTGCCAGTGAGTCCCATGAACTGGAGCTATGGGAGTTCTGTTCATAATGTAGACAGCAATATGGACAGCGTCAGACCAAAAATATTTGGGCATATTCTTTTCAGCCATTAATGCCCATGCAACTTCTGCAATATGCCTGTTTTTTCTTTCTACAACACCATTTTGCTGTGGGATATGCTTGCAAGTAAATTGTCTCTTTATCCCATGAGTTCTCAAGAAGCCACTGAACTCATTAGAGAGGTACTCTCCCCCTCCATCTGATCGCAAGCACTTCACTTTTAAGCCTATTTCTGTTTCAATAACTGCCTTAAAAGATTTGAAGTGCTCAAACACATCACTCTTTTCCTTCATGAAGTATACCCATAGCTTCCTTGAACAGTCATCAATAACTGTGACAAAGTATTTGCTACTACCAAGAGATACATTCTATGTAGGCCCCCAAACATTTGTATGCACTACATCAAGTATTTATCTACTCACTTCTCTGTCATGCAAGAAGGGTTGTCTTGCCTGCTTACCAAACTGGCATGCTTCACGGACTTTATGCAATTCTGTAACTCTAAAAGAAGGCAACCCTGTAACCAATCCTCTGGACTACATTAATTTCAACCTTTGCAAATTTGCATGTCCAATACGTTTATGCCATATTTCAATATTTGCAACTACTCCTTTTTCTTTAGCATACATAGCAGCATCCATTGCAGGAATTCAAGCATCTAAAGTGAACATTTGGCCAACTCTACTTCCTTTTACGACCAACCTATATTTATCATTAAAGTCTTCTACAAATCAACCTTTTGCATTGAATTGGACCTGCAACCCCTGTTCTACCATTTGGCCAACAGATACTAGATTCTTTGTAATTGATGGCACATGTAATACATCTGTCAGACTCTTTGTCTGGCCATCATACAAGAACAAGGGAACCTTTCCAATGTGTGAAATTGGGTGGCATGACCGTCTGCACATAACCTGGGTTTTGTAAGTCCTGCATCTCTCCAAACAATTCAACATGGCTGGTCATATGATTAGATGCACTTGAATCGACATACCATACATCATCATGTGTCCCCTTTCATGTAACTGCATTCATCATATAATGCATAACAAACAGACGCTCATTTTTGTCTTCATTCTATCGTGAAGACGATGCATAGTTTCCTTGCTGCAATTTACCACTGCGAATATCATCCTTCTTTGCATAGAAATGGGCTGCAATATGGCTTGTTTTGCCACAATAATGGCAAACAATAGCAGAATTTCCAGAACCTCTATTCTACCATCCATCGCTTCCTCTAGAGCTCCCCCTGCCTCTAAAGTTTTCTCTACCTCTAGAAACCTGCATTTCACCAAACTGTTGATTGAACCTGTTTTGCTAGTTATCGCCAGCACGTCCCATACCACGGCCTCTCGAAGAGGATCTACCACGTCCCCTTCCTAAACTCGAGTGAAATGCTTGGAACTGTTCACCATTTCTTTAAGATGAATCACCTTGCATATTGATCTTTTTAGTGATCATGAGAGTTATCAGTTCATCAAAATCTAGAAATGGCTTTCGTACATATACTGAAGTAACAAATGATTTCCATGCCTTCTCATTGTTAAGGCCACTCAAAGTGGATGAAACCAAATCATCATCATCCGATATTGTATCAATCACTGCGAAAGCATCTGCAATGCTCCTCACCTTCAATACATACTCATTGACAGACATTTTTCCTTTCTTCAAGGCATTCAACTCTTGCTTGAGTTGAATCTTTCGTGCCTTTGTATTTACTGAAAACATGCTCTCAAAAATTGTCCAAGTTGCATGTGAAGTTTTTGCATTCTTGATATGTCCTAGCATAGTATTATCAATGACTGGAGATAGCCAGTACATCACCTTTTTATGTTTTGTATTCCACTCTTTCCATGCTTTTAATTCATTTGCATTCGGATACCCAGCTCTGGCTCATTTTCTTCACCTGAGACAAACTTATAAAGGCCCTTTCCAATGAGGAAGTTTGTCACACAGAACTTCCATGAAGGGAGTTGTTCTTGTCGAGCTTCTCAATAATGGGATTTCCACTATTCTCTGCCATTATCACAAATAAGGATATAGCACAACAAGCTAGTCTTCTGTAATCTTTCACAACACGTGCACAACACTACACCAAGCAACCTTTTTCACTGATTGCTCAATAGTACATGTAATCTGCAACCTGTTTGTAGATAAACCTTATGTTTGCTTCCTACAAACACCTCAAAAATTATAGATTCACAATCTGTAACCTGCGCACCCACTGTTGGTCAATACAGCCGAAATCACAGTGTACCCTGAAACTGTTGTCTGCAATGTTGCAGCTCTAAAATGGGGCCTGAAAGGGCCTCAGACGCCCAAAACAACTGCAGGAGAGCCCTAAAGGATTTATCTACAGAATATATAGTGATCTGCTTGCACACCAAATCTTACAACAATCTGAGATTTTTACTCGACCCTGCTTTTGGTGCCTCCACAGGCACTATCCAAGAGAGAGAGAGTTGAAGAATGGGAGAGCTTCTTACCCGTTGCTTGCTTGCTCGAACCTTGCTTCTTCTCCTTCACTTCAGCCTTCAAAATCAGTCTCTCTGTGTGGCGCGGCTTTGATACCATGTCAAGAATCGCATGCTGGGGGGACTTGCTTGAGCTGCAGTGCCAAACACGTTTTCTTGTTGGTTTCTTCTTCTTCTTTCACACACTATACAATGTATACAAAGTATAAATAAGATACAACATAAAGGAAAGTGGCCTACTAAGTCAAACAGTGCATAACCGACTACACTAATCGACTGGCACTATGTATTTGCCAGTTGTAGATAGGTGTAATAAACTAAATATAATAAGTGATAAGTCAGTGGCCATGTGAGTATCATAATGACCACCAATGTGCTAAGTGTAGATGTGCGGACCCATCTAGCTAGGCGATCCATCATCAATGTCCGCACATGTTGAGCTTGCCATCTCAACAAAGTTTGCATCGTCCTTGAGACCATGAGGACTCATAAGCTCTATGCTAAGAAGAAAAAATGTGCCTTCCTCAAGAGGCAGATTGAATATCTTGGATTTATTGTGTCAAACAAAGGAATTTTTTGTAGATCCTACAAAGGTTAAGGATGTCCAAGAGTGGCCTCCAACAACCACTGTCAAAGAAGTACGTAGTTTTCTTAGATTAATAGGTTGATACATGATCTTCATTAAGGACTATACCTTAATCGTAGCACCCCTCACAAATCTACAAAAAAAGTAGGTTGCCATAGTGTGGACACCTACCGAACAATCAATTTTTTATCAACTCAAGCATAGCTTGGTGATAGCACCAATTTTTAAACTCCCTGACTTGAGCAAGGAATTTGAAGTGGTCACAGATGCTAGCTCACTTGTGCTAGGCTGTGTACTAATGCAAGAAGGCCATCCTATAGCATATTCTTCGAGGAAGCTAAAAACCCATGAAAGGAATTATTATACCCATGATTTGGAGCTATTAGTAGTTATTCATGCTCTCTAGCTTTGGTGACACTATTTTCTTGGCAACAAGTTCTCATTGGTCACAGACCATAAGAGCCTCAAATGGATCTTCACCCAGATTGACCTCAATATGAGGCAACGTCATTGGATTGAAGTTCTGCAGGAATATGACTTTGAAATCTTGCTAGGTATCGACCTGGCAAAGAGAATGTGGTCACTGATGCCTTAAGTTGCAAGGTGTTCCTTAACTCTCTTATTATGGAGGAACCTTTAATGACGGAATCATTAGCAACTATGGTGTCAATGCCTAGTAATCCTATCCTTGAACTGGCTAAGGAGAAAGCTGGCCATGACCTAGAATATTTGAAGATGATGAAGTAGATTTCGGAAAAGGACCAAAACCCTAGACTTAAGGGCAAGTATCAAGAATTTTCTGTCAATGGGGGACTTGCCTATTTCAAGTCAAGATTGTGCATGCCCTCAAGCAAGAAGCTCAAATAGAGAATACTTTGGGAAGCACATGACTCGCCTTTTTCAAGTCATTTCGGATACGTCAAGACCCTCAACACGGCCAGGAAGAGCTACCATTGGAAAAGGCTCAAGGGAGACGTACTCAAATATATCACGGAATGTTTGTCTTGCTAGCGCATTAAGGAAGAACATGTCAAGATGCCTAGGAAGATGCAACCTCTTCACATTCCCCAAATGAAGTGAAAATTTATCAGCATGGACTTTGTTGTCGGGTTAGCTTTAGTTCAAGGAGGATACAATTCAATTATGGTTATAGTAGACATGCTCACCAAGGTTTCACAAATCATTCCAATCAAGACAAACTATAAAGCTTCAGATATTGCCAGATTATTCATCAAGGAGATATTCAAACTCCATGGGTTGCCTAGAAGAATCGTTAGTGACCATGACTTCCTCTTCACATCTCACTTCTGGAGAGGGATCTTCAAGGCCATTGGGACTCAACTCTACTTCAGTATAGCCTATCACCCCACCAAACGAAAAGATTCAACCAAGTCATTGAAGATATTCTTAGAGCATATTGCTGTCGTGAACCCAAGAAGTGGATCCAATATGTACCATTGGTAGAGTTCGCCTATGATGCTTCCTACTAACAAAGCATTCAAATGACACATTTTCAAGCATTGTATGGGCATGATTGCCGTACTCCATTGAACTTTTTAGATCCTACCTTAAGAGTAGAAGCTTCCAAGAAACTATTTGAGGAAATGGATGAGCAGGTCAAGGCCATTAGAGAAGACATTAGAGTTGCCAAGGATAGGTAGAAAACCTATGCAGATCTAAATAGACAAGAGCGACTCTTCAAAGAGGGGGATATGGTTTTTATTTGTATATGGCCCAAGAAGAGTTCCTTATCATTGGGAGAATTTAAAAAATTAAGTCCAAGGTATTGCAAATTTAAAAAACTAAGTCCAAGGTATTGCAGACCCTAAAGGATCCTCAAGTGCCTAGGGCCAAATGCCTACAAACTCCAACTTTCTGAGAACATAAAGGTTCACAATGTATTTCATGTTAGCCTACTAAAGAAATATGTATCCAATCCTAGCCATGTACTCAATGATTAACAAGTTGTAATGCCAAGCCAAGGAGTCCTTGAGCTATGGTCATATAGAATCTTAGACATTTGGAAAAAGAGATTGAGGAGTAGAACCCTCAGAGAGTACCTCATCCAGTAAAAGGACTATCTAGA
Source organism: Lygodium microphyllum (assembly GCF_053477565.2). Taxonomy (NCBI): domain Eukaryota; kingdom Viridiplantae; phylum Streptophyta; class Polypodiopsida; order Schizaeales; family Lygodiaceae; genus Lygodium; species Lygodium microphyllum. Next base: position 44,347,104 of record NC_141141.1, on the reverse strand, counting down.
AGAAGATGCCACATGGACTGAGAGAGTACTCTCAACCAACAATACCCCCATATCCTTTTGAGATGAGGACATCTCGATTCCTTAAGGGGGGAAGGATGTAATATTCTCAGGATCGTAAGACCCCCCCTTATTATAAAATATAACCATTTTTTTTCGTCCCCCCTATCAACACTACCAGCTGGCAAAGGGAGGGAGAGCTGTACTCATAGTCCACGAAGATGAAGGAAAAGATGATGACGGCAGAGCTACACGATGATGACAGTAGAATTGCAGTTGTAGACAACTATCAGGAAGATGACGTGATAAATGATGGGGGGGAGGGGCACACGTGTGCCACCTCCAAACCCCCCTCCCCCACTTCTTTTCCCTTAATAACTCGCATGGTGATGTGCAATCTAGGGGTCATGTGAAGCTAAGGACTCCTTATCGCAGCTCCTTTTCCCCCCAATTAATACCCATCTCCCCCTATAAAATCCCCCCCTCCATTAAGCAAAGGGGGACACGCTATTCTTTCCCCCCTACTACTGATTTGAGAGAGAGAGAGAGAGAGAGAGAGAGAGAGAGAGAGAGAGAGAGAGAGAGAGAGAGAGAGAGAGAGAGAGAGAGAAGTTATATTAACGTCTTCTAAAGACCAAAACTGGCCTATGAGACAAACTGTGATACAACTGATGAGGTCCAGCTATCCAAAATAAAAGTGCTGAATGAAAAGTTTAAAACTGGAAACTGAAAATAGGTGCTGTGAGTGTGATAAGTGTCGTGTATGTGTATGTGCGTATGTAGCTTTGGTACTCCAGATAATGGCTACAAAAGGGAAACAAATGTCGGCTGTGATAGGGGAACAACTGTCGGCTGTGATAAAGTGGTGCGATGTGTATATGTAACAGATGCAGGGAGATATACTATCCTGGGATGTAGTAGCAGTTGTCGAAGTCGCTAATAGCAGGTGATCCCTCCTGGATGCAGGATGTGGTACATCGGTGGTGGAGAAAGAGCAAACTGGAGGTCTGAGATCCAATGTGTTGAGTGTCGTCGGATCTCAGTCTACTGTCGATGTAGATCAAGAATCCTCTGGATCTCCTGTCGGTGTGGCTGTGGGGTCCGAAACCCACGGATCCTCGTGCGGCGTCGGGTATGCTAGTCCTCAGCTTGCTGTAGTGTGAGCCCGGAGGTCTGGCTGGAGGCTGGTACAGTAGCTCTCACTCTGTCTGTCTGAAAGAACTGTGTAATAGTCGTCTGGGTGGGCCCCTCTCTGACTGGGACCCGCTGTGTGCTCTGCTCTCTGATGTGCCATGCCTCTCCCAGAAAACGGCCAAATGATCTCTGATCCATATCAGTCATACATCCCTGAAGTGAGCTGCTCAATGTGTATCTAGATCTCAACTCTGAGTATGCCGGGCATCTAAGAATAAAATGCTCCTCACTCTCCACCTCTGATATGCAAAGGGGGCATATCCTCTCCTCCCGTGGGATGCCACTGGCTCTGCCACTCTCAATCATAAGCTGATGTGATGATACCCTGAGCTGTCCAATAAGAACTCTCAATCGATGTGGCATATAGATCTGCATATATCTCGAAATCTCTATGAATCCCTGCTCTGATATGCTCAAGAAATGTGTATAATAATGTGCCATCTTCGATGGCAGTGGCTGTGCAGGGCTGACCCATGTCCTCTGTATATAAATATGCCATATCTCCTGTTTGATGACTCTGTTCCTCTCAGAGAGAGAGAGGGTATAAGTGGGAGCCTGAGTATCATATAGAAGAGATGGGAGTCTATCAATGTCCCCATGTCTGTCAAACCAAGCTCTAGTCTGTGCATACCATGATGTGGTATCCCCCGCTCGAGCCATCTCTTGAGATGCCATATATGCTCTGTATGCAATGCGATCTCTGTCCATATCCTGAAATCTGTGTAGGAAGCAGACTGTCTGAAATAATGCCTCGACTAGCATGGGCGGTGTGGCAAGCTCTGCTCGCACAATGTCATGTGGGACTGAGGCCTTGCTGCGAATCAATCTAGATATCATGATCACCTGAGGTCTCTCCATCAATGTCCATACATAATCAGCAAGGCCTAGCCCCCATATAGCTGCTCCATACATCAGTGCTGGAGTGACTAGAGTATCAAAGAGCCACCCCTTGGTGCGGGGCTCCTGGAAATGTGCCTGATGACACTGTCGCTCCATAAGAGCCAATGCTGAGTATCCTCTAGTGAGGTGGTCACGAGCTGCCTGTGTCATCAAGAAAATCCCTGAAGCTGCTGTAAAGGTAACTCCCAAATATACATATGATCCAGTGACCTCAATACTCCCTCCTGCTGCCATGAAAATACTCTGTCTGCGTATCTGAGCTGATGTATGGAATATAAGAACCTTGGTTTTACCAAGGTTCGCTGTCATGCCTCTCTGTATGCAAAAATCATCCAATGCTAATAAGTGCTGCTGTAATCCCTGAGCTGAATCTGAGACCAACACAATGTCATCTGCATATAGTAAGATATGAACTGTGGCTCCACTGAGATCTATACCTCCACCAGCTCGCTGTTGAATAAACTCTGCTATCTCATCAATGTATAGCCCAAATAGAGTCTGTGAGAGTGGGCATCCTTGTTTCACACCAATGGTGCTCACAAGGGGATGTGATATACCTCCCAGACATCTGACTCTGCCAGTAACCCGCTCATATAGTACATAAATACCCCACATCATGTCATCATCCACCCCCAGATCAAGTAGGCGTCTGAAAAGCCTCTCTCTCGAAACCGTGTCAAAGGCTTTGCGGAAATCCACAAAGCAACAATACAATCTTTGTTTCTTCACTCGTGTCTGGTCGATTAGACAACGGAGAGTGAAGATGTGTTCTAAGGTAGAAAATGCCCGTCTGAACCCTGCCTGTCCGAGTGCGCGCATGCACTCTCTCTCTGCCAGCGTGCTGAGCTCCTCCTCCATCACCGTGCCATAAAGTTTGGCCAAAACTGACCCAATCATGATGGTCCTATACGTGTTAGGATCCATAGGATCCCCTGACTTGTGGATAGGTACAATGGTGTGCTCTGTCCACGAGTCAAGGAAGCTCAGACAATGCACGGTTGAAGAGGTGAGCAATGAGTGGAGCCAATGTGTCTTTGCCATATATAATATGCTCTGCCTGAAGATCAAACTGGTCTCGAGCGCGGCCATGCTATAACCGTGAGATAGCATGTTTCACCATACTAGTGGTGAAAAAGGATGAAATACCCAGTCTCGGTGTACATGGTGTGGGTATCAGTGGCTGTGCGGGTACATGATATAAACTCTGTGCGTATCCATGTCATATTGCAGGGTCATGTATCGGTGTGGGTGAGCGTGGTTCTCTGATCTGCCTCCATGCCTCTGCACAATCTCTGCTCATAAGAAGGTGGTATAATTCCTCGCTAAGAAGAAGTTTCAAGTACTCTCTCTCACTCGCTATTCCTATGATCTCTCTATCAACTGCCCTCTAGTTGGCAAAAGGTAACGGAAGTCAAGGCAAAGCGTAGGAAAATCCAGCACAAAGGAGTGCTCTGAAAGAAGAGAAGACCCACATTCCAAGCTCCGAAATGGCCCTGAAGCCCAAACTCTCCCAAGTAATCAGAAAGGCCGCAACCATGGAAGGAGGATCAGGCAAAAATGCCACTGCTAACAAGAATGTGTTATCTAGTATAAATGCTAATACGAGACTCCAAAACCAAGTACTGGTACGGTGTCTAGCCCTATGAACGAAACATTAAAGCATAATGATCGTAGAAAGAAATCATAATTTTGCATCGTGTAAATTGCATAACTGGAAAGGTAGTTGTAAAGGCTTGAATCAAGTTCATGATGATCATGATTTGCCACGAATCGATTAAGCATCTATGGTTTGTTGCAATACTAAGGTGACTATTAGGCATGAATTTTTGTGAGTGCATCTTAGGTTACCAATATATAAATATGCAAGACCGTGTAAGACGATGGTATCCTATAAACCATTAGAGAGATTTGGCTTGAATTTACATTAGGCATGAAGAATTCATGTACCTTTCACAAATAAAAATTTAAGTCACAATTTATGATTTGCATAAGTTCCTTGAAATGAATTTTCAAGAATAGAAGCTCTACATTGCATCATCAACTCAGGAAAGACCTGCATCTAGATTTACGTGGCATCATGTGAACAATTTTGGTTGCACTACAGGATAGGGATTCATATTAAAATATAGATTTAGGATGTGCATGTAAATTGTTAAACTTAATTGTAAGAAGTAGTTCGATAAATGAAACCCTAGATGATAATAAGGCTAGGGTCTAATTGTAGAATTAATGCTACAATCATAGATTGACCTAGAATCAAGTAAATACACTCATAGGTCTCTATCCTAGCAACGAGCTGTGATAAGTCCAATAACACCTTTAAAGGCATCATTTTAAACCATGATACAACTCGATGTCAATACAAGAAAACTCGAGTGTTATATCTGCAAGAAAGAACGACCATTTGCCATGTGACGTTTGATGCTCGCAACTACTCAAGGATTGCAAAGGGCTTAGTTCGCTCTTAGCTTGTGGGAGGAATGAACAAAAGTTTCTGTTACGAATTCTTAACAGAGTGAAACCCTAGGGTAAACTTAGAAACCCCAACAAGGTTCTAGGGAGAAAAATGGTTACCAAATGACCAATTGAAATCCTAGATTGAGCTATTTAAGACATGTGATCCCGAGACAAGAACCCCAAATTAAAGATTAGCAAATTAGGGCAACTATGATTTGGAAACTATTAGATATAAACCCAATGGCGTAATTTCTCGCTCCTATTGCATAAGAATGAGGGTATTCCCTATCCCTCAGAAGGTCATGGCAATTGACACCAAGGCAAGAAAAACCCAAAAAGGGTGAACGCTAAGCATTCAAAATAGGAACTCCACTTTAGCAGTTATCATGAGCACTTGCCTTCATTGTTGTTTGTGCTTGTAAATTTAAGAGCACCGTTTGTGAAAGGATTGTATGACCCAAACTCACAAAAAGAAATTGGATTAATGAATCATGTTAAATTCAAGGAGGGCATGCCAAAACACCCCTAGCTGGCTGCCAACCCTATCCAAGGGGTTCAAAATAATCGTGATGGAATTATGGATTAGTATGAACGTTGAAGGATGCTTGGATGCCAAGGGGGATTTGGTTGTAAATTCCCCACCGGGTCCTACTCAAATGATCTACGTGACTTGAGATGGATTCTCGAGGCGCTTTTACTAGTGCGAGGATGAAAACTTGGAGAAAATAAGATGTATCCTCACAGATTGTGGGAATCGTCCTTTTTGGACAAGATTTTTATCTCAATTAAAATGCTAAGATAAAGTTTACTTCCAAGGAACCTATCGTCTGAATTATTTTCATATCAGTGCCATAAGTTACGTGAACGAGCCATGTTCCTTAAAAGGCTTAATTAAAGAAGCTGATTTTAAATGGCACACATAAATGTGGTAGGACCTAATTAGATAACTTAAGAATTCCTATTGAGGGAAGTGGGTGGGCAGAACCCACGACAGGTGTCCTACAGAAGGGTGGTCCCAGAGAACTAGGAGGCTTCTCACAAGGTTCTACTATCGTACGACCGTTTGGTGTTGTTAGGTTTGAACCGGATTCATTGTTGAAAAACATGGATCTAGAACATGGCTTGAGATGGAAGCTATGGAGATTGGAAGGGAAAGAGTGAGTTCATGAAGACACTGACATGACTAACTGTTACACAAGTGAATTAGGTTCCAAGATGGAAGCTTGGACTCATAAACACAATCTTGTGTATAGACTGACAACGACATAGAGACTTTATTGAAGGAAAAAAGTACTATGACATTGCATTAGAAAAGAGAGCAAGGAAAATACTTTATAGGAAACTGGATGGTAGCACTTCTCCTACTGTGCATATGGGATTCTAGTCCTGAGTCCTCACTGCTCCTTCCAAAGGTGTTGAGATGACAAGCTCAACACATGCGGATATTAATGATGGGCCACCTTCTTAGATGGGTCCACAGGTCTACACTTAGCACATCGGTGGCCATTATGACTCTCACATGGCCACTGACTCATTACTTATTATATTAAGGTTGTTACACCTATTTACAGCTGGCATAGTTATAGCGCCAGTCGACTAGTATAGTCAGTTATGCATTGTTTGACTTAGTAGGCCACTTTCCTTTATGTTGTATCTTATCTATACTTTGTGTACATTGTAAAGTGTATGGAAGAAGAAGAAGAAACCAACAAGAAAACGTTTTGGCCTCCATCTCTCTTCTTGTCTCTTGAGTGGGTTTCTCCTCGTGCATTCTGTGTGTATTCGGTGCAGCATCTTGAGCAAGTCCCCCCACCACGCGATTCCTGACATGGTATCAGAGCTGCACCAATGATTGAGGCTGGTCAGGTAAGAAGCTCTTCCATTCTCTACTTCTTCTCTTGGACAGTGTCTATGGAGGCACCGGAAGCAGGGCAGAGCAAAAATCTCAGATTGCAGTGAGATTTGGTGTGCATGAAGAGCATTGTGTATGCTACAGATTAAGCCTTTTCGGACTTAACCACTACTATTTTGGCCATCCGAGGTCATTTCAGGCCCCGTTTTAGACTCACAAGGTTGCGGACAGCAGTTCGAGGTATCCTGCAATTTCAGCTGTGTCTGCCATATACAGGTACATAGGTTATAGATTTCAGATTTCTAAGTTCAAAGGTGTTTACCAGTGAATAAACACAAGGTTTATCTGAAACTGGTTGCAGATTGTATGTATTGTTGAGTAGACAATGAAAAAGGTTGTCTGGTGTATTGCTGTGCACTACAGGTCGAGGGTTGCAGAGGATTTTCTTGTTGTCTGGTATTAGTTTTGTGATAATGGCAGAGAACAGTGGAAACCCCATCATTGAGAAGCTCGACAAGAACATTTACCCTTCATGGAAGTTCCATGTCATGAACTTCCTTATTGGAAGAGGCCTCTACGAGTTTGTTTCAGGTGAAGAAAAGGAGCCGGAGGTGAGTGATCCTCCATTGCAGAAGAGACAAAGGCACGGAAGGAATGGAATGCAAAAGACAAAAAGGTCATGTATTGGCTGTCTACAGTAATTGACAATAATATGCTGGGATATATTAGAAATGCAGAGAATTTATATGCAGCTTGGACCATACTTGAAAGTATGTTTTTCGTAAATACAAAGGCACGAAAGATTCAACTCAAGCAAGAGTTGAATACATTGAAGAAAGGGAAGATATCTATCAATGAGTATGCACTGAAGGTAAGGAGCATTACAGATGCCGTGGTAGCGATTGATGCAATGCCCGATAATGATAATTTGGTGTCGTCTACCTTGGGCATAAAGTGAATGATCAACATCAAAAGTGCAAAATCCAATATTGACAAGATACTCTCCAATCTTGTCAGACCATGCTCTAGGTGCTTGCTTCAGCCCATAGGCGCCTTTTTTAACCTCCACACATATATGGGATGCTCTAAATCCTCATAACCTGCTGGCTGCTCCATATACACTTCTTCTTGCAATTCACCATGCAAGAAGGCATTCTTAACATCCATTTGCTGCAAACTCCAACCTTTGGCTACTGCCAAGACAATCATACACCTAACAGTTGCCATCCTAGGAATCAGGATGAATGTCTCTTCATAATCTATGCCCCATCAATAGCTAGGATGGCCAATGTCTGCAAAAAAGGAATTTGATACCTCAACACAAGAACATTGGGAAGGATCATGTATGCTAGTGTAGCATAATCAAAGGCCTCTAGTCATTTGAGGACCTTCTATTGTAGTTATGTGCTATGATGTGGGGGTTTATAAAAGCTAATTGATGTCTTTGCATATCTCTCAGAACTCCTGACCAATCTCACTACATTTTACCACAATACATCATAAATGGTCATCTAAGTAAGCATTGAAATTAGCTCTACAATTGACCTTCTGTATGGTAAGAGATGGCTGCAGCATTGGATTGGCTCCTCAGTTATGACAACATCATATATGAATCTGCCACAAGAGCCACAACCATCTGCTTAAGCTCTTTGCGGCCGATGTATCCAATTTGCTTCAAATCATGTAACTTGAATGCAACAGTAAATGACGTCTTTGCTACACTGCCTAGAGGGTTTTCATGTGCTGGAGGCTTTGCAAGCTTGGATTTGAAGTAGCTCATATAAAACAAAACTGCTTGATCTAGCAAATGTCCATTGTATACTTCTTAGCTCACAGAGCCTGATCGCCAATTTTTTCTTGTAAGAGAAGGAGGAGGTCTAACATGATGGCGGCCATGATGCATGTTCCTGTAGCAACATGCCATGCACTGTGCTGCTCGTGCTCTTAATGTCCACGATGTGGGATACTGTTGCTCGATTCTTGGAGTAGGAATTTGAAAAGTCCTACAGGCTAGGATGACAACATGTGATTGGGATGAACTTCGGCTACTTTGTGACCCACATGCACAGAAACTTCATCTACTTCTGCGTCGAGAAGCTGGCCTTCTTGCTCCTCATGTTCAACCCCCACAATTGCTACTTCAGAGCAGTCTAGATGGGATACAAGAGCTAATTCAGCTTCTGTAGTCCCAATACAATGTCCACAACATTAATGATAGTTAGCCAGTAATAACCATCCGCATCCTCCTATGACATCATCCACTCGGCTAGTTAGCCAATAATAACCATCCGCATCCCTATGACATTATCCAATTCTCAACAAGCTATGAAATTGTATGTCCCTCTGCTCATCACTCTGAACTCTTCTTCCTCCTGAAGAAATCGCACCATCGCCTCTCGCTCCGAAAGAACAACAGCCACTTGCTGAGTCTTCTCCCACAGCTTCACCATTGCTCGTAAGTAGCACCTGATGTGGATAATGTCAACCATGTATCAAATGAGAATTTGACATTACGAGGGGTAACATCTCTGTCTTCAGACATACAAAATGGGGGCAGCATTGCAGGCATTTACTGCACCTGAAGCGGCTTCACAAAGCTCTAATACCATATTACAATTGAGAGAGAGAGATGGACAAAAGGCACAGGCACTAAGGGTAGCAGACATGCTCCCTATCATTCCATTTCTTTTTAACACAGTCACTAAAGTCAACTGCGTGTACTACACACAAAAGATCAACAGACCTAGATCTAATCATGGTTAAGTCAATGTGACTTACCTTATTCAACTAAGATAGACAACTGTGAACTTGAATCTCAACACCTTCTACACTCTAGGCTTACCAAACCTCCTTTAAGGTGGCTACTTTTCATGTTGAAGTTGGCATTTCTATTGAAAGCCATTATGCTACTGGAACTCCTAGTTCCCAATATGTGGATTGTTGTGGAGGATTGGCTCCTTTTAAAGGATTCCCTTTCTTTCTGCCTTGATCCCTTTCCACCTCGAAGCTCTAGATTAATTAGAGTAGGCCATTTAGGGTGTTTTATAATTTTGGTTCCAATGCTTTTTGTTGGGGGATTAAAGATTGCCTATGCCTAGCCACCTACATTTACTTTGTACATAGTGACTCTAAAGGGAGCTCACACTCAACCGCCAAGACCCACAAACAGCTTATTCCTTCAAGTGTTTCAAGTGAGCACTAATGGCTACTCCTCGCATAGCCAATGCACTATCCCTCGCTATGAGTGTAGTGAGCTTACCTTGATGCCCAATTGAGTTGCTTCCTCTCTCACCCACTCCGATAGCTCCACAATTTGTGATGCAAGCTCAAGCATCCTCAAGCCCCTTCCTCCAAGCTCCATCCTTCATAGCCATGCGCAAGATGAGAGAAGAGAAGAGAAGAGAAGAAGAAGAGAGGAGATGGTGGAGGGCTTTACCTCCAAGACACTCACCCTCACACACTCACTCCCTCACTCTCTCGCACTCCCTCCATCAAGCACTCACAAGTAAGAAAGTAAACAAGAGAAGAGAAAGAGAGAAGAAGAAGAGTCCACTTAGCCACACACCAAAGAATGAGCTCTCATTCACTTTTTGAATTTTATATACATGCCCTAAAATCCCATGGGCGGTCATCTTCTCTTTTACATGAACGGCCATTGTGGCAAGGCCCTCTTTTCCATTCCCTTCTACTTGGCCTATTTCTTTAGCCTATGCCCACTGTCTACCCTTTTACAATTTGCATAGGAGGGAGCCTGGCGCAGGCCTGGCACTCTTTTATAAAATTTTGGGGCACCTTTCACTTAAAAATAGGCTTTGCCTTTAACTTGATTGTCAAGGCCATCCTTGCACCTTTGCTTGTTCTCCATCATGTTTCTTCCATTGCATCTGTATTTTACTTCTTTTTCTTCTATCTCAAGCTAGGGTTAACATTACCCCCTCCTAGTTTAGTGTCAGTCCCATGGCATTGATGTGGAGTGGTTGGAAGGAGGGATGGGTGTAGCCGGGTGGTTTTTTCGAGTTTGTATACAAGCCCTTGTGAGGTGGAACGGCCCTTGAAATTGGGGATGAAGTTGGGGTGGATCCCTCTTTGCTATTGGCCTTGAGGGGATTTGTCCTTTGAAATTGAATATCGTGTTGGATGGATCCCTGCATGGAGAGAGGCCAATGGGCAAATCCATCTTTGAAATTGACAATCGTGTTAGATGGATCCATCTTTTGGCCCTCCGCAATTTCCTTCTCCTGCACTGTTCCAAATGAGCTTCTTCATTCACTTTTTGATTGGGGCTGCCTCGATCTACCTATGCCTTGTTTTGCCTACATGGCGACATTGTCGCATAAGATGATCCCGTTCTAAAGCAGGTGTTGGTTCCAGGACACTTGCGATTTTGAGCTAGTGAAGGTTTGACGAGAAAGGGCGGACGTGTGAATAGATGATGATGGGGTCTCAGGGGAATTGAGCTTGGGAAGAAATGGATCATCCGGTTAAGGTGGTGGAGGTCGAGAGCATATTTCATGGCTGATGGGGCTTCAAAGCTGGGGGTTGGAGCCTTTATTTGTACCTGAAAAGAAAAGAATGTGCACTACCTGGGAGTGTGCTTGGGTTGTTGTTTGGTGCATTGTGCTCATGCTAATGGGACTGGGAATTAGGTCAATGAGCCTCGATGTTGCCCCACACTTGAGGACCCAGTGTGTGCATAAGGGGGGTGCGGTGCGAGTAGCTAATAATGACATGTCTAGCCATAGAGGCGAGTGTTACCTCCCTAGGTATGTCTTACCCTTGAGGTGCCCTAAGCATGTGTAGTGGGGGGTCAAAAAGGGCTAGGGGGTTAGACACGGAGCTGGTCGACTGTGACCACCAGATGTGCCTAACTTGAGAACCCCTAGGTGGAGTGACCATGATCTCTGTGCAGCTCACTATGTCTTTGTGTGATTTCTCCTTCCATTTCCATTCTCTTTGTTTTTCTTTTTCTTTTTTAGTTACATAGTCATGACAAAAGTTAGTATTCATCATCAGAGTGAGGTGGAGAAGAAAGCTTAATGGATCTATTAAGGAATTGGCGGCTTTGGAGATACCCTTTGAGGTCTAAGCAGACTTGAAGGGTGGTGGTGGAGAGAAATGGATGGTTGCAATGGGTGAAGCAGCTATCAGTCATATCCTCCTCTAGAAGAGCTAAGAAAAATGAAGGTAGTAGACCAGGTCACATCATTAGTCGAGCCATTGCGCGACTATCTATGGCATTAGGATCAAAATGGAGGGCTAGGAGGCTATGCTCCTGCAGAGTGGGATCTTTCCTAGGTAGTAATCTAAGCAATCTAAGGTAATTACAGGTGGTAATAAATGCCGGGTAAGGGCATGAAGAGAATTAGTTGATGAAGTGGACCATGGTATCATACAAAATTTTTATGTGAAAATAAGGTCATCTTCGTATGTAGTACAATGTGGATTATATATTATTGGGAAGTCATAGTGGCCATGGATATTGAAGTCAAAATCCACTCCCACCCTTCAAGGGTATGGCATGAAAGTTGGGTCGTTCTGCTCAAAGGGTTGAGTGTTGCAAAAGTCCATCCAAGTGTCCATCTTGACGTCGCAAATCCTCCTTCTCTATGTAGGTTGGCATTCGTAACTAGGCACAAACCTTGGCACCTCAAAAACTTTATTTTGCCAAATTTCCGTATCTTCAGTGCCCCATAGTGTGGGGTTCTTCTCTCTCTCCTTTAGGCACTTCTCCCTAAGCCTACCTCTGATATTAATCACCTCCTCCACCACTTTGATGGGTAAAACTCTATTCAGGGTCGTTCTTTCTGTGAAGTTCATGTGTGCCTCCTCCTCCTCCTGCCTTGGCTCTTGCTATGCCCCTTCTGTGAATCCAAGTGCATCCAATTCTTGTGGGGTTAGGCTTGCTAGTAGGAGATAGTAATGTTGATTTTCTAGGCTAAGGCCAACTCCCATAGGTTGTGGTGGCATCTGTAGGCCTACTCTCAGGGCCCTACGTCTCATTCCTAGCTTCCTCTTGATGGCTTCTATGAATTCTCCCTTCTCTGCTTGTGTGACATCCTTGTGTTTGGAAGCCCACCTTGGCAGTCTCTACTCTGCTTTCAGCGAATTCTTTGTCTTTGTCCACTTGAGCTAGACGGCACGCCAGGGTTTTCACCCTCCTTTCATTGTGGATAGCCCACTCTTCTGCTCTCTTCATCATCTCCATGCAGATCTCCCCCTGCCTCTGTGTTAAGGATGTTATTGCCAACTCCTGTTCTTTCCACTTGTGAGTGATCACCTTCTTCTCCTTTTCCAAGTGCTTGATTTCTCTCTCCAACCTCTCGTACTCATCTATCTCCAAGAACACCATGACTACCAGGTCTTTAACCTCTCAGTGATTCTTCTCTTGTTCTTGCTCTCTTTTTGCTTCTCTTGTAGCAAGCTCCTCCATGCCCAATCAGACTCTCTTCAGCTAAGCTTCCAGGTCCTCATGCTGCATTATTAAGAGTTTGTATTTGCATTATAGCGCAACCAACTCTTGGTTCTTGTCTTCGAGCTGTTATCTTCAATTTTTCTCCTTCTCTTCCTTAGTGCTAAGCTTTTCTTTTAGCTCACTAACTTATTTTTGGTACATGGCCACTTGCTGGGTTATTTCCAGGGTTTTTTCTAGCTAGAAGGCAGCCACCAACGCCTTCTCAGCTTCCAACTTAGCCATTGCTATTCTCTTCTCCTCCTTAGCTTTTTCTAACTGCGAGAGCAACTCTTTGACATATTCATCGTGGTCAACAGTTGGCGTCATCGTTGTAGAGATGGGAGTTGTGGAGGTTTCCAGTCTTTGTCATTTTGGGTCTTGTCTTGATTGGGTGTCTATTGCCACTAGTCTTTTTGGTTGGGGTTTCCATGCTCTTTGCCTAAGCTAGTTCCTTGTTAAAAAAATATTACACCCAAGCCATAAGATTAGTGGCATCGACCATGGTCAGGGTGCTTTGCATGGGCGTTGTTGTTGTGGGGATAGGTACCATGAGGGGTAGAATGGGGTGGACGAGGGCTTTGACCTTGCCCTCCTGCACTGTGGTTGGCATGCCTTCACATACCTGAGTGCTTGAACTCGGGCCCTCCTCTCTCCTCGGGCTCAAGTGTCCATCTTGCCTTGTTCACCTTGTTGCTCCATTGACCTACATTTGGCCAACTCAATGTCTTCCTCTTCCTTCTTCCTCAACTCCTCCTGTTCATCGGCCTTTCTCCTCCTTTCTTCCTCGACTCTTTTTGACTCGTTCTTGGCTTTCTACAAGTCCACTTCCTCCTTTATCTTCCTTTCTTCCTCCAGCTTTCGTTGCATCATCTTCTTCTTAGGCTTCTGTGATTTCATTCTACTAGACTGAGCTTCTTAATCTTTTGCCTCTTCACTAACTGTCCTCTCACTCGATCATTCTTTGTCATGATGAGGAGGTGCCCTATTAGGTGTTTCATCCGCTTCCTCCTCTCCATCCTTTGCCTCTTTTATCGCTTCCTAGATAAGAGCGGTTAAGATTCCTCCATACCCAATGAATGTGGCTTTGGTTGAGGGCTTCTTCCTCTCGACTCCTTTTGACGCTGGGGGTTCTCCACCTGCCACGGTCTACTGCTGAGGGCTAGTGCTCTTGCGGATTGGTCAATAGTTTTTTTCACATAGCCATTCCAAGCCACCTCATCCAACAAATGAGTCGCTATGCTCTTTAGAACGGGCACGCTAATCTTGTGCATGAGCAAGTTGTACCTTTGGTTGGAGAAGAGGGAGTGGATCACCTTGGTCTGCAATCTGACTTTCGAGTCGGGGATGTCGTGGATTCTTATGCCATCATTCATCAAGACGTTCTCCTTTTTCATCCTCAGCATGGTATGAATGTCTGTTTTTTGCCTCTTTTTCACTTTTGGTTCCAATCCTAGCACCTTCTCTACCAAGGCCTTATTAACCGAGATCTACACCTGCTTGGTTCCTTCCATGCCCCCCACAGTTACTTTCCCCCCACACTCCTTGTCAGGGTCATATGTCCTTAAGAATTCCACACACTTAGTGTGGTCAGTCTAAACTTTTTGATGTACTTGGCAAGCCTGACCACACACTTAGTGTGCTAGGCTAAACTTTTTTGATGTACTTGGCAAGGCGGCACTGGTCTACAATCCTCCTAACAGCCTCCTCATTGACCACCACCTCTTTGATGTTGTGAATACTCCTGAATTTGAGCTAGTTGCGGTTTTCAAGGGAGAAGCCATACTTTGCTCTTTTCTCTTCCGTGAAGGAAAGGCGATGGGCTCGGTCTTGGTGTGACATCTTCAAATCCTATCATGAATGATGGCTCACCATTAGTGCTTTCCAAAACAGTTACTTGCTGAAACATTTTTAGTATAGAAATGGACTTTTTCTTCAAGCTTTATTTCAAAATTTTGTGACATTTTCCTCAATCTCGAGTTAATGTTTTCCTTCCTTTTTGTTCTTAGGTGTGGATTGAGGCTTTTAAGGTATGTTTCTTCTTTTCTTGTTTCCTTATGTGTTTGATTTGATTTTGATTCACCATACCCCCTTACCCCTACCTCCTCAAAATCGAGAAGAATCCTTCCTAGGATTGAAGGTTAGAGTGAAGTCACCGGAGTCTACACAACTAGCAATGTGCAGTTTCTCCTCAATGAGGATGCAATCTAAGTAGGGGTGTCCCTGAATGTGTTCTTCCATGGGTTGGTCATGAATGGTCATTAACACCCTACAAGAGGTTGGAGCGACATAAGTTGGGACATACTTTGATGTTTTGATTGCACGTCGTTAGTCAGCATTTGTCATGATCTGACATCCCTCGAGCTCCCATTGAAGGGGAAGAGTACCATTTCCTCAAGAAAGAGGAGTTGCTATTAGCAAGCTATTTCAAGTCTTCTATATCTTGATCGTTGGCATAAGCTATGCACTTATCATGTGAGGTGATGATGCATTGCTTTTGTGCTTGTTTGCGGGAAACATCGATGGCCTTACTTCGTTTGATAAACATGTGCTCCTCAGTTGCCTTGGAAGCCTTGATAAACACAAATTCGGATTCTTTCCAAGAACAAGGAATTGTCCTTACTTCCATTGCTATAGGCTCATCCAAGAGTCCCAAGTCTAAGCAGTCATAGCTTTTAGCGAGTGACATGAAGGTGGCATCTAAGCGTCTAAGACAGGCAACCAAGTCATCCCTTGTGTTCTCCGCTAAGTCCAGGGCTACAATTAGAATCAATCATCACTCATAAGAGGGTCTAAGGTTGGCAGGGGATTGGGGTTTGACAAAAATAGAGAGTTCAGAGCTGATGATGGCCACTTTGGTTGTTCTTGAGCTTGCAGTTAAGCCTTTTGTACAATAGATTGGGTTGTGGGTGTGGACGGTGCACTGTGACACTCGTTTGATGTTCGATGAGCTGTAGGACTAGTCATGGTATGAGTGTGAGTAGGAGGCTATGGTTTGGGCTGATAGATTCACTCTGTCTTTTCACTAATTTGTGTGTTGGTAATTCTGAAGGCTTTGAATCTAGAGGCATTTGTGGCATTGGCCTTGGATGTGGCATGTGGGTTTGTGTGGTCAAGTTTGAGGGCAGCATTCAATTAGTGCCTTGGGCCTTTTTGGCCTTAGGAATCCATATCTAGGCATTACCCTCATAATAGCCTTGTGCTCATAATAGGGTCTTGGGGGGACCCATTGCAACTTGACCTTACATCGATGTCTATAGTTGCGTCTTGGCCTCCTAGGGCGCGAGGTGGGGTTCTTAGCCTTGTGGCATTATGGGTGTCTACCCCTAGGCGGTGGTTGTTGCCATTTAGGCATCCATTGAAGCTTTGGCTCATAGGCCTTAGCTTTGACTTCAGTGATTTTCTAGTCTTCAGGCTTGGTGGGTTGTGACAAAGCACTACCCCCCTCCTTAGACTTGGTGGCAGGTTTCTCTACCGGTGGCTTTGCGGACTTGGAAGGAGCCACGCAGCCCATGCTGAAAGCTGTAATTATGCGGGTGTTGCCCATGGCTAGGTGGATACATTGCGACTCGTAGTCAACATTACAATGAGCTTTCTTTTTAAAGGTTCATCCTAACAGCGACTCCGTGCCTGCATCTTTAGTGTTGGGCGATACATAGAAGATCGTCAGCATGCTTTCAGACTCGATAGAAATTGGAGCCTTAACAAACTTTCCCAAGAGTGCATATGATCAGCCCCCAAGTCACTAGGCTAGTTCTTTTTGTTGTTCTATACTACAAACATAGTTTTAATAAGCTAGCCTTGGGAAAGTTTCCCAAGGTTTCCCAAGTCTTGGGAAGCTAGTTTTAAAAATGTGCAATTTTATTTTCAACATATATCAATTTTTGGAATGTATACGCACATTGTATATTAATATAAACTAAGTAATGGGGACATTACAGTAGTCAACCAACACAAGTGTGATTCTTGGACTTTACAAAGATAGTCAATTCACCAAAGAAATGTTCTCTTGATAGCCCTTGATGAGCTTTAGCCATCACAACTTCCTACTCCATGAGTAGCATCACCCAACTACAAAACTCTTGACAAGGTTTGATGATAGAGGTGCCCCAAAATCACTTCAAAACATTGACTTTGAAGGGCCAACTACTTCTGCTAATCCATGGTAAGATGATCAAGTACCTCTCTAGTAGTCAAGAAAGTCACCATTTCTTTATACCAAGTCTAGGGCAAAGTAGGCCAAAAATAATCATTAGAGTGCAAAACAAAAACTGAAAAAAGTTGTGCATTCAAAAATCCATTATCCACACCACCCACAAATTTTCCATTGTCCAAATGGAAAGAAATCAATGACCATATACTAGATTCCTTGCCTATTTACCTCTTGATACTAACTCTTATAATTGTAGAATCCAACATGCAAGGCATTTGACACATTCTATTGTTGAATCTAGTACATCAAAGTAGAATGATCAACATGGAATAAAAATGTATTATTCAAAAGATAATTGCAAGAATTCTTCCACAAAACAAACCATTCCTACACAATCCCATTTAATGACTAAGTAATTCTTCTCAACTAGAGATAATTGCTAGGCTAGCATAGTGAATTGGCCTAAACCAACCCTTAGAATCCTCCAGCATTAGGACACTTTTGATTGCACTATTTGAAGCATCAACAAAGATATGGAATTCTTTATTCCAATCAAGGGAAATTGAAATTGGGAATTTAGATAACATCAAGTGACGCCATCAAAATGCCAAATCTGACTCCTCATTCCATTGCAATGCCAACTTTCAAACACATGCCATTTTATTTAGCAAAATTGCAACATGAACCCAAAAGTGGATATAGCAACCATGTCATTAAACTTGCCCCAAGAATCTTTGAACAATAGAGGGACAAGTGAAAATTGATGCTTGCAGTACAATTTTCAGCTTGTGAAAATCCACTTAATTCCCATCCCAAGAAATGAGATGTCCAAATAGCATCCCTCCTTTTACAAAACAAATATACTTTTCATCGAGTTCAAACTTAAGCTAATCTCCCAACCTTCAGTGAGACATAACCGAAGATGATGAAGGTGAAGCACCATGGCTCTAAGCACGCTAAAATTTCCCAAGAATACTTGCATGAAGTTTGTTAAATAGGGCCCAAAGGTCTCTTGCATGTCTCATTAAAAAAGAGCCAGGTGCAGTTTTCAACCAGACCATACCATAATCCATACAATGGTGATAAATAATTCCTTCAACTAAAATATTGGATCCAATTGGACCTTGTTATATCCATTGAACCTATCTAAAAAGGAATACATTTCATGCCCCATCACCTCATCCTAAATGCTATCCAAGAATAGGAGAGGAAATGGGTCAAGAATTGTTGCTTCATTCAATTTCTTTCAATCCACATAAATCTGAAGCTTTTTATTCTTTTTAGAAATAATCACAAATGATGAGATCCATTCGTCCCTATCCACCAAAGAAACTAATTGTAATAATTTGTCCAATTCATCCATCACTACCTTTGCCATGTGAGGATTCATCTAATACCACTATATCCAGATCGAGTATGTGTTGGCTTTAACAAAATACAAGGTTGATAAAATCTTGGATCCAAGCCTTGCATATCTTCATGATCCCATGAAAAAATGTCCTTAAACTCCATTGATGAGAAAATAAGTTTCTCTGTGAATTTGAAATCCAAATTAGTACTAATCTTGACTCACTCAATTCCCTTTACCAAGTACATGCTAGCCAATTCATATTTTGTGACCTTAGTGACTTTTGGCAAATGCACCTCAATTTTCCACTCTTGCTCTAAAACTTCAACTAAATGTGATGCTACCATGGCACTACAATTGCATCATCCTTTACATTTTCCACATCTTTATCTATTAGTGAGAGAAAATTCAAAATCTAGATCATTACTGTAACATGCCCGCCTATCGGGTCCAGACACGTTTTTAGTGGTTCATCGAGAGAAAAATCTAAGCGACGCCACCCGGAACTCCCATGGAATGTTACAAGGTTTGTCGCCTGGGGTTTCTCGATTTGGACCCACTGGGATTGACCTAAAATTTGGATTCCTAGTGGTCAAGGTCTCCTGACAGCATTCTAGCATCAGATCCTGGACATCCTACTTTATGCAAAGACCAAGCTAAAGTAGATCCATGCCGCACTTGGATCAAAGAGAATGGGAAATGAGGGGGATGTGTTGCTCAACCTCTCTACCCATAGGGCATAGTCCCATTCTAGTCCCCTAAAATGGCATGAATCAAGGTTCTAATCTAACAATTCCTAAGGGCGGGACGTCGGTAAAACCTTATGAGAAGCCTCCTAGTTCTCTAGGACCACCCTACCATAGGATAGACCCAGTCTGCCCAGCCACTTCTCTCAATAGGAATTCTTTAGTTATTTAATTAGGTCCTATCACATTTATGAGTGACATTTAGAATCAGCTTCCTTAATTAAGACTTTTAGGGAACATGGTTTGTTCACATAATTTACGGCACAAACATGAATACAGAGCAAGTAATTCTTTGACAAACAAGTTCAAGTTCCTTAACTTATCTTCACGTTAATCTTTGTCTCCTATCCATACAAGAGAAATTATATATCCCTTCTTCCTTACAAAAGTAACTAGTCCAAATCACATGGCACCACAATTTCCATCCTTTATCTAGAATAGGATCTTCCAATGCCACAGATGTTGGGGCCACTAAGGTCTTTCAACTCCGTTCCGGACTTGGCAAGGGGTATCCAGAGCCCCACCTGACCCACAAGCTGCCTAGGAGTGAAAGATTATTCATGTGGTTGGCCTTTTCACCACTCAAGCTTCGACCCATGAATCGAACAGTGCCCTTCTCGGGTTGATCCGCAGTGCAACCTTGGAGGTGATCCACTCATGCAAACAACCTTTTCTTAATTAAGTCATTTAAGAATCATGCACAGTCAAGGCAGTCATCCCTAATATCATCTTCTGGGAAAACATTCCTTTATCCCCATAGCAATTTGACATCGCAGACCCCTACCATGAATTTACCATCAAACTCTAGCACTTGGAATAATCATCCAAATGACAATCCAACAATCAACTGAATGTAAAAGCATTTAGGATGTTATTTGGTCAACCAATAAAACCAATTGTATTTTGTCCAAACAATGCAAGAATAGTCGTGATAACATTTCCATCCGCATATTTGCTCTCCCCCTTGGTATCTAAGAGCAATACTATGCAAAATTTTACCTAACACTCCCTTCCTTCGGCTAGGGTATATGTTAAGATTTCAAAAGCCGTACAAGACGTAAGTTCTATAGATCACTCACATTGATCGATAACCCCACCTTTTTCCCAACAAGTATAAAAGCATTGATTGATAAACCCACCTTCTTCCCAACAAGTATAAAAGTATTGGTCTTCTCTTTGACTTAGGGTTTCTTATCTCTAGAGCTCTCCACTTGCCTTTGAGGCTTGGAGTTGTTGTTTGTACCTAGCCTAACCCCGAATTGGATTGATGAAAGTTGTAGTTATCATATGGATCTCAATACATCTTAGTTTTAACCCTTATGATTAATTTATTGTACTAACTCTTAATCAAATCCATAAAGCAATCATGAAATTATTCTCATATATCAAACATGTTATAGGCATATTGTATAAATACTTGATAAGGTAAGTGTGAGATGATCTCAAGTAACTAGACTCCAACAACACTTGCATTCAGCTAGAATCTAATTTTTTCTTAATATTTGGGCTCTTAGACTAAGTACTTTTGAAGTATCTAAACTTTAAACTAGGACTTTCTACCCTTGATTCTTGATGTGATTCTTTTAGCAATTGTATTTGGACTCTAAACACTCTGAAGTAACTATGCTTTTAAGTGCATGTATATATGCTTTAACCTTACACTTGTATTTATGATTCTTAATGTCATATTCTTACACTTGTATTTATGATTCTTAATGTCATATTCTTTTAGCAATTATGCTATTGGTAACCCTTGACTATGCTTTAACCTAGCACTTTGTATGCACAATTATTAATCTCATTCTTTTAACACTTATGCCATTCATAACCCTTGGCTAATTCTTCCTTGTAATTGCTCTATCAACAAATAAGACATATGCAACTAAGTTGGGTTAAAAGGAAAAATCAAATGCCAAATCATAACAATAGCATAAATTCAAGCTACTCATTTAAATGAATTCATGCACATGCCAAAGCGATATCATCTAGGCCTTATGAATAGAGGATGTGGCAATTAGTACCTGGGTATTTGGAGATAAATTATCCATACCCAACATTGTATTCGTATTAATGGTAATGCCCTAGCTGGTGGCTCTATTGTTGGACATGGGATTACCATTGGTGCGTGTCACCCTTCGTTTTGGGGCCATACTTCTAGCTTCTCTCTCTCTCTCTCTCTCTCTCTCTCTCTCTCTCTCTCTCTCTCTCTCTCTCTCTCTCTCTCTCTCTCTCTCTCTCTCTCTCTCTCTCTCTCTCTCTCTCTCTCTCTCTCTCTTAGCATGTCGTTTAGGCCTCTTCCTTTCCTTTGATGGGGGGGGGGAGGGGGGTTTATTATGGTGGGAGGTGGGGAGGAAATGGAGTGATGCATGGTGGAGGGAGTTTTGGGCCTCCCAACTGGCCGCGGGCTGCGAGAGGTTGGGGGGTAGGCCACATAGCTTCCCCCTCGACTTCATCTTCGTCATCGTCTTCTCTGCCTTCTTCATCGACATCATCCTCTAGTTCTTCCCCCTCGTTTTCATCCACTCCTTCTCCCTCGTTGCCATCACCTTCTTCCTCCCCCCGCAACAACAGGGTAAAATTTTCAACTAACTTTAATTAAAAATGGGGATTTCTATGCGAAGGGAGGGGGGAATATTACACTTACCTAAGAAATATTGGCTATTTTGAAATGAATATATTAGGTAGAGAGATACTAGGTTGCCACTAGCCCATCAAAAATTTAGCTTCATCCTCCTCATCTAGTCCCTTGACTATACATACATACATACATACATACATACATACATACATGTGTGTGTGTGTGTGTGTGTGTGTGTGTGTGTGTGTGTGTGTGTGTGTGTGTGTGTGTGTGTGTGTGTGTGTGTGTGTGTGTGTGTGTGTGTGTGTGTGTGTGTGTGTGTGTGTGTGTGTGTGTGTGCAACCATTAGATGACATGCAGAAGATAGTAGAGGTGCCTTCTTGAGGGAAAAGTACAATTTGTGATGATCCAACAATAGGATCAAGTGGTCCCTATCCCAATTGTTGTTGAGTCATGCTTGCAAAATCCATGAGCATCCCCAAGCGAGGCAATCACTTAGTGAAATGGTTCACAATGGCTTTAGCCTTTGGGATTAAGGTGTGATAACTTGGTTGTTACCATGGTGTGCTATGCCTTAAGGGAGAGAGTCCATTGGATTGCTCCTTGTGCAATTCCACCCTTCCTTCAAGACTTTGCATTGGGCCTTGGAGATTTGGGTCTCTTGGTTTGTTTGCCAAGATTCTTTGTGCTGGGCTTCATGCTCAATATGTCCAGACCCTTGGGAACGCTCTTATTCCTTCAAGAGCTTGGACACATACCTAATTGGCTAGCTCTCACAGCCACACTGAGTGCCTATCCATTCTTGTTACAATTTTCATGGGAGGGAGCCCGGCTCTCTTTTACAACAATAATTTCATGAAATTTACAAAAAATTTGAGGATTTCTCCTTCTTCCTATCCTTGTGTCCTCCAACTGCAAGACCTATTAACATTTCCCCCCTCCCAGTAGAGTGCCAGTCCCATGGCACTTACGCATAAGGAGCATGATAGAGTTGGTGCAAGGTGCTAGAACCAAAGATCTCGAGGCTATGCTTTCTTGAATGTGTTGTGGGGATGGCTCTAAAGGAAGCTAGTGACAAAGGAGTTGTGGGATTTGGAGATATGTTCATTGATGTCATTGGGTTCTTGTGTATGTCATGTACTATTGTTGTGCTCTCCTTGGGGGAATGACTACCTGTCTTTATGGTGCAAAATGCTTGTGCAGTGGAACTAGGAGATGGGTTGTTGATTTCCAAGTAAACTTGGAACGTTGTCCCACACCTGAGAACCCACTTTGCGAAAGGTTATGGTGCTATGCCAATTTCAGGGAGACATATCTATCGAGCAAGCCTGAACCATCCTATTCTTGAGGTGCCCTAATGTTGTGGTGCAAGGGAAGGGACTAGAGGGGAACCTCCAGGTGCAATGTAGTGTTTACTGTGCTCTCTCTCTCTCTTCCCCCCCCCCCCTTTTTTTCTTTTTTTTTTGTGGGTCAAGCTTACAACTTAATAGGTCCTTTACTCAGTGACTGTTTTGAGTGAATAAAGAAGACATCCTCTACTAGCGAAATACTCCTTCCATGACATGAATAGAGATAGGTTGGACTCGAGGAAGAAAGGTCACATGCAGAGTGCAAACCTACTATCCCACAACATAAGTGGCTAATAGGTGTGTTTCAGTCAATTACTTTATGTCAACTAGGCAAATTTTCCATTCTTTACTGCCTTCATAAAACTCTTGAATAGTGATATGTAAACTAGGAACCAAAAATTCTACTAGCATCATAACATCAATGCCATATGTTAAAGGGAACGGGTTTGACCTACGGTAATTTTATAGGCCGTGTGATAGGCCCGAAGGACTGCCATAAGTTTATTATCCCAATTGTCATATTATGATGCTAAGACTATTTTGGTCAAGGCACTAATGAGGGCCTTGTTGGTAGCTTCTGTATGGGCATTTGCTTGAGGGTAGTAGGGGTTGAATGACCTTGAATGTGGAAAAAAGGTACTATATCACTTCATTGAGGAAGCGGCTTCCTTTATCACTTATGATCTCTATGGGGTATCTAAAGCATGAAATAACTTGATCCTAAAGAAAGCAAGCCGTGATTCTTACACCATTCTTGCAGGTTGCCCTTGCCTCTACCCATTTAATCATATAGTTTGTGGCTATGATAATGTATCGAGCCTACGAGTATTGTGTGGCTTGGATGATTGACCCCATAAAATCTATCCCCTATTTTTCAAAAGGTTGGTGAGAAATTACATGTCTAAGCTCCATCTTGACCTTTCAAATAGGTAGTTTAGTGTGATGGCACTCATCATAGTGTGACGAAGCAACGAGCATTCTTAAATAGTGTTAGCCACCAAATTTGGGCTTGAAGCAATTTTCTAGCGGTGGCAATAGCATCAAAGTGCCCTCCAATGCCACCATGTGCTTCTTGAAATAAATCTTTAATTTCATGCTCACACATATACCTTTTGAGGACATCATCATGTCCTAATCGATACATTTGACCAACAATCAATTCTAGTATGGCCTGCTCTTGATCAAAAGGCATGTGAAACAAGCTTTTCCAATTGGGTATTCTCATAGACCTTGTTCACAAATGTGCATAATATCATTGGCTATTAACCCCAGTAAGCAAAAAGAAAATCAAGAAGACACAAGGCAAAGTGAAAAAGGTGGCCCTAACTGAAAAATAAGAGGAAAAAATACCAAAAGTGCAAGAACAACCTTAAAAGTTCAAGGCAAGCACAAAAGATAAAGGGTGTATTTTAAATATAAAATCTCACTCTCAATCCTTGTAAAAGTGTAATTTATAAATGTAGACGGGCATGGGTGAAGGCACAATGCAATTAGGAAGGGAATACAAAAACAGGACCTATGCTAAAATAGTCGGGTATGTAAAAAAAGGGATGGGTGCCCAAAGGGGATTAGGGTTAGGGTTTTGTATAAAAGATAAAAAGTGAATGAAGAAGCTCATTATTATGTGTGGCCAAAAGTAGCTCTCCTCTTCTTCTTCTTCTTCTTCTTCTTCTTCTTACTCTTGCTTGCTTGTGCTTGTGCTTGAGAGGGGGAGTGTGAGAGTGTGAGAGGAAGTGAGTGTGTGAGGGTGTAAGCATAAAGTTTTGGCTCTACAAAGAGAGAGAGAAGGAGAGCTTCTTCTTCTTCTTCTTCTTCTTCTTCTTCTTCTTCTTCTTCTTACTCTTGCTTGCTTGTGCTTGTGCTTGAGAGAGGGAGTGTAAGAGTGTGAGAGGGAGTGAGTGTGTGAGGGTGTAAGCATAAAGTTTTGGCTCTACAAAGAGAGAGAGAAGGGGAGCTTTTAATAAAAAGGGGGAGGGGAAAGAGAAAAGAAGAGATTACACGTGAGAGAAAGGGGAGGGGAGGGGGTTTTAATTAAAAAAGAGAGGGTTGGAAAAAGATTGCAAGTTTCGGAAGCCCTTTGGAGGTTCAGAGCTTTCTATTTTAGTTTCTCTCTCTATCTCTCTCCTCTTTTATTCTTCCCTCTCTCTCCTCTCTTTTCCTCCTCTCTCCCTTTCCTTTTTTTCCTTTTTTTCTTCTTCTTCTCTCTTTTCATTCTCTTTTTTATTTTTTTATTTTCTCTCTCTTTCTCTCTCTCTCTTAAATTTTGTATTTGCTCTTTGTATTGTTCTCTCTCTCTATGTTTATATTCTCTCTTCTTTTTCTTATTCTTCTCTCTCTCTCTCCTCTCTCCTCTCTTTTTCTTCTCTCTCTCCTCTATTTTTCCTTCTGTCTCTCTCTTTAAATTTTATATTTCCTCTCTTTATAATTCTCTCTCCATGTTCTCTCTCTCTCTCTCTCTCTCTCTCTCTCTCTCCCCTTCTTCTTCTTCTTATTTCACTTTCTTTTCCCTCCTCGGTCTCTCTTAAAGTATGTAAATTTTATCTTTTTTCTATATATATTTCTCTCTCTTTATATTCATATTCTCTCTCTTTTTCTTCTTCTTCCTCTCTCTCTGTATCTCTCTCCTCGCTTTTCTCTCCCTCTTTCTCCTCTCTCCTCTCTTTTCTATCTCTCTCCCTCTCCTCTTTTTTTCTTCTTCTCTCTCTTCATTCTCTCTTTGAATTTATTTATTTTCTCTTTCTTTTAAATTTATATTTGCTCTCTCTATAATTCTCTCTCTCAGTGTTTAAATTTTCTATATTTTTCTTCTTATTTTCTCTCTCCTTTTCTTCTCTCCCTGCTTTTCTTCTCTCTGTCTCTCTTCCCCTTTTCTTCTCCCCCTCTTTTCCTTTTTTCTTTTCCTCTCTCTTAAATTTATATTTCCTCTCTCTATAATTCTCTCTCTCTGTTCCCCCTCTTTCTCCCCTTCTTTCCTTTTTGCTCTCTCTCTCTCTCTCTCTCTCTCTCTCTCTCTCTCTCTCTCTCTCTCTCTCTCTCTCTCTCTCTCTCTCTCTCTCTCTTTATTTTTCTTTTCCTCTCTTTCTCTTTCAAGTTTTTTTCTCTCGCTCTCTTTTCTCTCTACATTTTCTCTCTCTCTATTTTTCTCTTTCCTCTCCCTTTCTCTCCCCCTATTTTCTCTCTCTTTCAAATTATATATTTCATTCATGTCTCTCTCTCTAAGTCAAAAACTATATCATAAAAGATTTAATTTAATAAAGACTATTCTCTTTTCTCTTTTTCTCCCTCTCTCTATCTTTTTCTCTTTCTTCTTCTTCTTCTTCTTCTTCTTCTCTTTCTTCTTTTTCTTCTTCTTGTTCTTCTTTTTCTATCTCCCTCTCAAAATGTATGAAAAACTATGCCCAAAAAATATTTAATTAAAAGGAAAAATTAAATTAAAAATGTTAATCTAACTGAGAGAGAGAGAGAGAGAGAAACTTTTAATTTAAAAAGAAGTTTGATTTAATTAAAGGAGGGAGAGAGAGAACCTAGGCCCTACACATGAGAGAGAGAGAGAGAGGGGGGAGAGGGGAGGAAAAAAAAGGTTTAACTTAAAAAAGACTATTATCTTTCCTCTTTCCCCCCCTCTCCATCTTTTTCTCTTTCTTCTTCTTCTTCTTCCTCTTTTGTCAATCTTCTTCTTCTCTCTCTCTCTCCTTTTTTAAATTAAAAATCTTTTTAAAATACTTATTTAAAAGAAAATTTTAACCTAAGTGAGAGAGAGAGAGAGAGAGAGAGAACCTAGGCCCTACACATGAGATAGAGAGAGAGGGGGAGGGATTCAATTAAAAAGGGGGGAAAGAAAGAGAGAGATTATAAGTGAGAGAGAGGGGAGGGGATTTTAATTTGAGAGAGAGAGAGAGAGAGAGAGAGAGAGAGAGAGAGAGAGAGAGCCTAAGCCCTACGATGAGAAAGAGAAGGGAGGGAGGGAAGGGCTTTTAATTAAAAAGGGGAGGGGGAAGAGAAAAGGAGAGATTACACATGAGAGAAAGGGGAGGGGAGGGGGTTTTAATTAAAAAAAGAGAGGTTTGGGAAAAGGTTGCAGGTTCAGAAAGCCCTCTGGAGGACCTACATTGTAATGAAAGAGACCTAGGAGAGAGAAGGAGAGAAGGAAGAGACTGTAGAGAGGAGAGAGAAAGAGAAAGAAGATGAGAGAAGGAGAGAGAAAGAAAAAGAGAGAAAGAGGAGGGAAGCCATGAAAGCTGAAAGGAAGGAGAAAAGAGACTTGATTATTGATAAAACTCTCCCCCTAATTGGGTCTCTCAACACCTTGTATACCCCGTTAGTGTAACTAGGTATTCCCATGCTAACCTGTGTCCTACCCGTCTATCCCCACTCTTTTATATTCCATCCTGACCCTGAAGGTTTTTACCCTCAAAAATAAAAAAATGACTTATGGCTCACAACAGAAGGAGAGGGTTGCAGAGTACTACCCTGCTCAGCATTACAGATGAGAATATAGGTATGGGGAAGTACAATCTCATGTGGAATTGGGACATACAAATTTGTATATGATGTATATGACATGTGCAAGTTGATAGCATATGAGTTTCGCCTCTAATTCTTGACAATTTGGGGCTGACAAACAGTGGACAACATGCTATCCATGATAGGCCTTCTAGAGAAAACTGGTCATAACATCCTATGGGTAGCTCCGATTGAGGCGTATGACATGTCAAAACGAAGCTCATGAAGCGTACTTTCAAGCCATATGGGTGACACTTGACTATCATTAATATAGGGAAAAAACTATTCTGAAATAGTGTGATGTCTATAAGTTGTCTGCATTTTAGACTGGGGAAAATTTAGCTACTGCTCAGTCAAAATTGCATCCTTGAAGTAGGAAAAGAACTGCACTAGTGAAATGCTGATCAAGATAGGGCTTTTCCAAGACCATTCCATTCCCTGGGATCAAATGGATAACCTGCATAATAAGCATTAAGAGCACAAGGGTTATCCATACAAGCATGGGTCACCATAATACCACCAAGGTCAAAAGGATAATTGTGATCCAATGCATCCAATGTATCATAGAAGTAATTCATGGTGTCATCTTTAAGCACTAATGGTGGCACAAGATCCTTACCGACCCATACGCTAGCATGCATTGACTTGTCCATAAGCTCATTGGGAACCACTAGGTCAAGTCAGGCTGGAGCATATGAGACTGCAATCACTACAACATTCACTGCATCAATCCCTAGGCATTTCATGTCCATGAGTTTCACATGCGTGGCTACTACTCAGCATTCAAAGTTAAGGGCCTTGGGATGATGGGGCACCTGTTCATGAGCTTGCAGCAGTGAGATGCTCTCATCATGGCATCGTTCTTGAGAAGTATCATGTGGCTCATAAGATGTGCATGTTGCTTATAGTAATGATCAAGTGGTTGATGATATCAAGTACTCCATTATTGATAATGATGTTGCTCCCCATGTACATACTCATATACATTTCCATGATGTTGTCCATGTACATAGTGCTATCTAGATGGTTGTCCATGTATGTGACTAGAATGTAGCTCATAAAAACATACATAGTCATCAAATGCATGCTACACAAAATATTCACAATCATCATATGCATGTTGACCATAAGTAGGCGCATGCACTTGCCTTTGCACATCGAACCCATACCAATGGTCATGGTACTCATAATGTCCATGAGAATGCCCATACATGCCTTGCTGACCAAAATATCCCTGGGTGCCATGCTGCCCATGCATCACATGTGGGCCAAACTGATTATTAGGGTCTTGCTGCCCATGTGCACCTGCATTAGGGCCTTGCTGCCCAAAATTTCCATGCTGCACATGCAATACATGCGAACCAAACTGAACATTAGGGCCTTGCTGCCCAAAACTGCCATGTGCATGCTGCCCATGTGCACCTCCATTAGGGCCTTGCTACCCAAAATTTGCATTTTGCCCTTGCATATAGCTTCCACTACGAAGGAGCTATTGTTCCAAGGATGGGCTGGAAGGGTTCGTCATGGGTGAGGGAAGGATGGGCTCATCATGTTGCATAGAGGGCTCGCCTAGCTCACAGGTGCTATGCGGAAAACCATGGGTGCTACCAAAACCTTGCTAGCCACGTCTCGTCTCCAAGGGGAGAGGGCAGTTGGTCTCACAGGGGGGACCATGCTCCTTGGGCTGAGCCGAGGAGGGTGAGAGGGTGGAGATGATGGTGCCCATGCGCTCTACGAGCAAGTCCATCTTAGCCATCATCTTGCTATGATGCTGATCTTGGCAGTTTTCCTTCCCCCTATGGCAGGAGCAGCTTGAAGAATACTTGCCATGTCCTCTATCTTGGGAAGAGCAAGAATATCTTAACGACCACTATGACACACTCCTACATTCAACGACCACTATGACATGCTTAACTGTGACATTCAACGAAATGCTTTGCCAACCAAATCTCTTAGAGATAGAGCAACTAAAGCGATTCATGAGGTTATTAGCCTCGCATCTGCTCAAACTACTCAACGAAGCTATAGGGGTCATTATCGGCCCGATATTTATCAAGTTGCTTTACAACGATGGGTATTTTGATTTGGCTCCTAGCATTTGGGGTGACTCCCAACTCGGCTAGAAATGATGCCGCCAAGGCACCCCACTTTGCTCAATGCTGGTATTGTCCAACAATCTTTTTGTAAGTAGCTCACTTACTCTATGGTCGGCTCTCCCTATATTGACATTACCTCCCATTTTGTTCCTACCTGAGAAGGCTAGGATCCTATGGATCTTATTGAGCTCTCTCTCCTGATGCAACCTATGAGCCCATTTCTCCTAGCTATAACTTGTAATGCGCTACAATGCTATCTTTTCCAGTCTCCTTTCTTCCTCAAGATCAGCTATGACATCGGCTACTGGTCTCCCATGGTGTGCTATCCTCGTCTACTAGTCATATTGTGTGACAAGTCACCGAATGTTGTGTGGGGGCTTAGCGGGCGTCTTGGTTTCCTTCCTGCTGTTGTCTTTCGGATTCGACCACGGCTTTTATCTCCTCCACCTCCTATTTCAAATCTTCCAGCTCCTCCTGCAGCCTTTGCATTGCTTGCTTGATGGCTTCTTCCCTCTCTTTCTCAAAGTGTTTGATCTCCCTTTCCAATCTGCCTTGCTCCACCCACTCTAGGGAAATCTTCCTTTTCAAGTCTTCTATTTCCTTTTGGTATCTCCATGCCCTCTCCTCTGTTGCGGCCTCTAGCTCTTCCGTAGCCTCCAGGATGTTGTTCATATTCCCTTACAGCTCCTCGTCCAACTTTGCTAGTTCCTCATTGAGCTGTTGTAGGGTTATGCGGCTCCGTTTCTCCTCGTCCAACTTTGTTTCCCACTCTCCTTCTCCTTTCTTGGCTTTGAGCTGCTCTTTCAGTTCTTGGATTTCTTATTGATGCTTTGCTGCTTGCTTCCAATCTAAGTGCAACTAAGGCTTCTCTTTTGATCTCCAACTCGGCTCTGTTGCTGCTCTCCTCTCCTCCTTTGTCTTCTCTAGCTGCGTTAGGAGCTCTTTGACATAGTCATTGTACGTTGTGGTAGAAGGTATTGTAGGGGATGTTATAGTCATGGAGGCCTCTGGCTTTTGCCTCTTGGGATCTTGCCTTGATTCAGCATCGACCACGGCCAATCTTTTGGCTTCTACAAGGGGGGGCCTTGCTTTCGAATCTGGAGCTATCTCTTGCATCTTTGTCACCAAAAACTGCATCATGGACATCAACTTGCTCGTGTCCATAACGGTTGTAGTTTCTTGGGCGGTCGAGACGATCGGAGTGTGGGACATGAAGATTGGGGGAGAGGGTGCATTGGGGCCTTACCCTTGCATGTTACTATTGGGACTGCTTTGACTTTTGAGGCCTTAGCACTGCTTCGTGGCTCTCTTTCCCCTCGAGGGATCAGGGTGGTTGGTCCTTCCATGCCCAAGATCTTCTCCACTGACCTGTGTATGGCCTCGGCCATGTCCTCATCTTCCTTTCTTCTCAGCTCTTCCCAGATTATGATAGTCTTAGAGGAACGATTGGCCAAATGGCGGTCTCAAAGAGACCCAACCTATGTGGCGCCAACTTCATTTCAAGTACTGGTTGCTTAGAAGGAACTATCCAAGAGAACTCCCTGGTTGATAAGATTCTCAGTGAGGAGGAGCTACATGTTGTGAGTAGACTCGGACAAGGTACCATGTTACTTGATGTTGCAAAATATATGTTGTTATTGAGTAGGCTGCCACGAGTACTGGATGTGTGTGCCACACTCTAATACAATCCTAAGTTCTACAATTGGTTTTTATCCTCACAAAGTGACATGATTTCATAAATGTGTACACAAATAAACAATGACTTTTGTAACTGTGTATAGATAATACCAACACACACAAGCAATGATAGTCAAGCGTAGGAAGAAAATTTTGGGTTTGACAAGATGGGCTCCTCAGATTCTCCTCTCACCACACGTCTAGAAGTTGTGTGACTACTCCCGCCTCCAAGTGGAGGGCACGAATCCCTCATTGCCACCATGGGAAGCCCTGGCCAACACCTCTGAGGGTGTAGACGGGGCATCGTCCCCTCCTGCAGGCTTTCCCCCTTTTTAATCTATTCTTCTAGGGACAAGCCTTACTCCATCCCATCACAGCTAGTCCATGCAACTTGGCATAAGAAAAGATCTACTACTGGTTGGAATCCGCCCCACATTTGAGGTAGGATGAATATCATCACAGAGATTGTCCCTCTATAGCAAATATTGCATGTCTCGCCTCACCCCCCCCCCCCCCCGGTCATATGCACTTGATAATCCGATGTTTAATCCCTTTCATGCGAGTAGCTTTGTCCTGCCTCTCAGGGCCTAACCCTTGGTTAACATTTTGCAGGTTTCTCAACAATAACCCGACATGGAGCACCCCATCCCGCTGGCCTACAAGGAAGCTCTCCTCCGCAGCGGCAGAAGGGAGCAGATGGTGCAAGCTCCGCCATCGGAACGATACGTGCCCACCCTAAAGAGGTATTCATCGAGACGAGGCCCAAAGCGGCACCGCCCAGGATGTAGGTCAAACACTCCCCAAACTAGGAAGAGGAAGGCTCAAGCAAACGCCCGGAGGGTAGAGACCCCTAACATGCAGGCCCTCCCCAGATACTCAAGCACCAGATGCTCAAAAGAGGAAATTGAAGCTATCAAGAATCAATTTGCTGAACTGTTTCAAAGGATTCTTGATACGGCAACGGCCAAGCACTACACCATTTGGGTTCCAGCCAATGTCTTCCCAGCCTTGCCTAATAGAAGCTCACCACCAGCAATGCCCCAATCATCTAGTCCCCCGAACTCACACCGCCTCATACAAATAGAATAGACCCTATTTTCTATAAGATTCTACCAATTGCTATCTTGCCATGACTTTTTGTCTTTAGATGGTTAAAAGGGGTAGGTTTCCCAACTGTACAATCTTTCCTTATCTACTTCTAATATATTTCACGTCTTTAACAGAAAAGATAATCAAGCCGCAGTGATATACACATCGAAGTCAACACTGTAGATTATGATTGAAGCGTATGACTTGCATGTACTCTCACGAGTTGTCAAGTGGATGCAGGACGACACATATATTTGTACAAAAGTGTTCAATGTCCAAGTCACCACACAACCACCAACCCCACAAAGAGCCATTACCGAAAAAGCAACAAAAATACCAAGAACAAAGAGCCATGATAGAAAACCCGTTGCTGAAAGAAAATCACCCCTACAAATAAAGTACACATTGCATTTAAACATGGCCCACAGCATAGTCAATGGCTACTCTCTCTTTCTTGGTCAAACTCTACATCTGGCTCATTGCAGTGTCTCATCTGTTACAAAGAGGCCTGCAAAATCTCAAGTGTATCTCTCCATCTCAACGATTGTTCCTCTAGTAGCGAGGCTAGCAACACAATCATCCTTGTAATATCCATTTTCCACAGCCTTTGGATCTCGACATTTCTCAGTCCAAATGAAACGCTGATTGCCTCAATGTATTGCATTGGTTGTATTCACTTTATCAAAAAAAAGAGGGAGAAAAAATGAAAAGAAAAGAAAAGAAAAAAGCACTCACGATCACAGCACAGCACCTAGAGGTCCTTAAATTAGGTACATCTAGTGGCCTTGGTCAGCTGGCTCCGTCCCTAGCCCCCTAACCTCTTACACATCCCCCACAATTATTCAAGGCACATCAAGGGCAAGACATATCTAGGGAGCTTGTCTCGCCTATCGTTAGACCTATCAGCCTAAGCTAGGGAGCTTATCTCGCCTATCACCCTGACCCATTTCCATGCTTATGTTTTCACACTCCATCTCAGTACCATTGCAATCAATCATGGTAAGCAAGGCATGAAAGACCATATCAAGTGCACCGTACTCTTTAAACAACGCAACTAGCCACTAGCTACCAAAAGTTAAGGTGTCAATAAGCTCAATTATGCTACATCGTGTTGTCAACATCACAAATGATGCCTCAACAAACCTTCATCTGTACTTCTCCTCAACATCGAAAACTTTTTCCACCCCATTAAACCCTTGCTTCATCAACACATTGCTACAAGGAACCAGACCAGCAGTCTTCTAACTGCGTAATATCTAAGTATGCACGAGCACTCACATAATATCTAAACCACAACCTATACATAGTTTGGGTCCTCAACTGCAGGCCATTACTCTCAGCTTGCTTAGAGTTTTCTTAGAGTTTGACTTGTCTCCCAAACTAATCAAACTACGTCTTGTGCACACAATAAGAAGACCAGCACCAACCCCTAGGGAGAGACCATATGAGAGGTTTTTAATTGCAGGCATTGACGACTCCAACAAAAGTACCAACAGCTCTTCATCACCACTCAACTTTGAACTCTTGTCCTTCCTCATCAAGCAACCAAGAACCGTCATGTGCAGAATCCCCACAAATCAACACTTGTGCCAGCCCTCCATGCAATTCCCAACAATGAACAACCCTATCCCCAACTCCAACAATCGACCACTAGCCAACCGAGCCAACAACATGCCCCCAACGACCATCCGCACCACCACCAAAACTCCTCCAAGGCAAACCACAGATGTCCCTTCCACCCACGACTTCAGTGCATGCCAAAGCCTGCTACCTGCGGCAGTGAGTGCCATGGGACTGCCACTCATCTAGGAGGGGATAATGCTAACCCTCAAACAAACAAGGTGAAAACTTCGAAAAATCTAAAGCAAAAGACAAGGTTAAGGAAAAAGTGAAACGGAAGATGAAGATGCACCAAAGAAAACTCCAGAAACACAAAAAGTGCAAAATAGTCCCAAATCAAGGAGAAAGACACACAAGAAAAAGCATAAGTCAATACTTTTGTAAAAGAGCGCAAGGTGCACCAAGATTTATTTTAAGAGTTCCGGGCTCTCATTCGTGCAAATTGTAAAGGTAGATGGGCAATGGAAAGAAAGCTATGAAGATAGGAGGACAATGGGAAAAAGGGTATGCCACGACCGGCCATGTAAAAAGGGAGATAAGGGGATGACCGCCCAAAAGGGATTTGGGGTTTTGTATATAAAGTTGAAAAGTGAATGAGAAGCTCATTCTTGTGTGTGGCCAAAAGTAGCTCTCCTCTTCTTCTTATTCTTCTTCTTCTTCTTCTTGCTTGCTTGCTTGTGCTTGTGCTTGAGAGAGGAAGTGTGAGTGTGAGGGAGTAAGTGTGTGAGGGTGAGGAACCATGGTAGAGAAGCTCTCCATCTTCTCTTATCTTCTTCTCTTCTCTTCTATTCTCTTTTCTTGCTCGCGACAATGGAGCTTGGAGCATGGAGCTTGAGGATGGAGCTCACTTGAATCTTGCACTTGGATCGTGGAGCTACCGGAGTGCTCGGTAGAGGAGGCAACAGCTCACTTGAATCTTGCACTTGGATCGTGGAGCTACCGGAGTGCTCGGTAGAGGAGGCAACTCGATCGAACATGGAGATAAGCTCACTACATTCATAGAGATGGATAGTGCATTGGCTATGTGTGTGAGAGGTAACCATTAGTGCTCGGCTTGAAATGCTTGAACAATAAGCGATCCATGGGTCTTGGCGGTTGAGCTTGTGCTCGCCTCTACAATGAGTGTGAGGGAGAGCGAGGGACAATTGGAGAAGCTCTTCTCCAACTCTTCTTCATCTCTTCATTTGCAATTGCTTGGAGTATCTATGGATTGAGTAGACCTATGGAGTAGTGTATTAGGAGGCATAACACTTGGATCATGGAGCCACTTGCAATCCCATCAATGAAGGAGAATTTCAACAATAGATACGTCAATGAGCTCTCTATAACTCAAATCTAGTCATGTATTTGTCTTCTTCATGCATCGATGGATACTTTCTTGGATAGACAAGGAGTATTTGTAGCTAGGTGAGAGGCAATGTTGCCAACACAGTTGAAGCTCTTGAATAAATCATAGTTCCATCAAGTCTTACTATTGAGTGAAAACCCCAACACTCACACCATGTTCTCTCCTCGTGTAAGCATCCTAGTACTTGCTCTGTTCAAGTTTTTGCAATTATTACTTATAAAATAAATTAAAAGTGGGATTTTTTGTGCTTATAATTTTAGAATAGACCTTCTCATCTAAAATACGTAATATTGAATGAATTATCAAGCTTAATAAAGAGTAAAGGAAAGACTATATATCATGGAATGCACAAAGCTTTGTGAAATCTATTTAAAGATTATGAAGAAAATAAAGAAAGAGAGTTTTAAGGATCTGGTGAAGGAGGATCATTGAAAATAAAGAACAATCAGAAATGAAGGAGAGTTGGAAGGATCACTTTTTAAAAAATCAAGCATGGAAGAGGATGAATAATAGAAACTTAGACATCCATGCTTAGGAATTACCTGATGACATCTTAAGAAGTTGAGATACCAAGACTACATGGAAAGGAATTGTTTAGTACACAACGTTAAAATTTCTATTATTACAAAATTTTAGAAGTTAGATATTTGATGTAGTCTATCTATAACTATACACATAAACAAGTTAAAAAGTATTTAAACTCAACTTCCAATTATCAAGAACATTGATAAACATGAAACCATTACACTTTTGTTAGCTACTATACTTTTGAGCCTTTATGACACCCTTGTATCATCTTAAAAATGTTCCAAATTTGTCACTTAAATCAATTAAGTACTCTTTGTTTGATAAAGAAACTCAAAGAAAGAAAAATGAGTCAAAAGTGGCTAATCCTATTTATACAGTCTTACTTTCTCAAACAAAGGCTTTACAACCAAAGGAAGAAAACAAGAAACAAAGATAGATAGCAACAAGAAAGTCATATGTAACCATTGTGGTAAAACCAAACATATGGTACAACAAATAGAATCTGAGCAAGGAGTAGATAATACACATCACATATGGGAAGAATAGAAACTTCTTTAATTCCAAAAATCCGATGCAAAGGTGGCTCTATGCCCCTCTTTAGACCCCCCCCCCCCCCCCCAAACAAAGGGCCGCTTCTATGACCCCCAAACCCCAAAATAGGGATCCTTGATAACTCCCACATATCGTAACTCAATGCATTGTGCCTCGAGTTGCTACCAACATAATTACTCTATAACCCAATGGCTAGACCCACAAAGGTCCCCTTTTGGCTATCGTGTGACATAGATCTCATCTACCATACAAGTTAGGACCGAGGTCACACATGGCTTCTTCTCATAATGGGAGCCTTACAACTTGGAGTACCAAGGATCATTTGTGGCACCTTATGAGAGTGGGACATTGAGCATATTTAACAATAGGAGCCTAAATGGGACGGTCCTTATAGGATTGTCAGGATCAGGAATAATAAATCCATAGCATTATTGGCAGATCTTGAGGGTGTGGAGTTTAAGAATAAGGTTAATCTTAATAAGATTAAACCTTATTATTTCTGACTGCGCTAATGACATAAGTACCTTGCAGGTCTATGTGAGATTGATCAAACATCTACAAGAAAACAACGATAGAGGTTGATGGATCGACTGATCCCTTATTTGGAGCATCCATACTTAGAGCAGCGATATCATCAGGGAAAGCTCATCTAGTGAAGTAAAGGCTATAAAGTGACTGAGAAAGATGAAAAAAAATTTGTTTGGGAGATTAAAGTCTTCTGTCATCGCTGTTTGCAGATTTTGACAAGCGTCCATGTATTCTTTAATGATGAAGGTGGAATGGAGCCATCAATTCATCCTCTCAATATGTTGAATTTTAACTATCATAATTACGAATAGGGGAGGCCTGGATGGCTGGCTGTATAAATCCATCGTGAACATACACATTATATTTTGATGGGGCATCCAGGGACCCTAATAAAAAAGGGAGTGTTGGAGTAGTTATCTGAGATTCCCGATGTGGAGTTACAATGAAATTAGCTACTTATCTCGAGGTAGAATTCACTAACAACATGGCGAAGTATAAAGCCTTGATTATGGGACTGAATATTGCCAAGAAATGTAGTATTCGACGGTTGTTCGTAAAAGGGGGTTCCCAGCTGATCTTAAATCAACTTAATGAGACATATACAGTCCAAAATCCTATCCTTCGTATATATCATCGAACTGCTATAACCCTACTTGATGAATTTGAGAGTGTATCTCTTCAGCTGATTCCACGTTCTTGAAATCAGTTTGCGGATTCACTAACCAATTTTTCTTATGAAGAGGACCTCTTCTTCAACTGTGGTCCTAGTCTAGATATTGCTCTTGATAATGAGACAAGACCTGGTCGCTTGTGGGGAATGTTATCAGATCACACATTATATGGCAGGCAATGGTTGATATGGGTAATGCAAAGAGTAGCCTAGACTCATCTACCACTATTATCTTAGACCCATAGGTTGGTCAGACGACATGTTATGCGTACGCCTCTTGCTATATATGCACGAGGTATGGGTCACAACTTGATGCATTTAGTTTAGAGCTAAGAGCCCTATTTTTAAATGCTACCACCATGAAAGAAGTCTAGAATCAATACTATCAAAATCGATACTTTCTTCCAATTTTACTTTGTAGATATTGTATTTTCAATGAATGTTACATCTCCTATTAAAAATTGTGCAACTAGTGCAATAGTTTCAAGCTATAAGCTATCCACGATGCCTAAAGGAAATCCCTTAGACCATGCTTATATAAACGATTAGCTAGCTTTTCTTGCAGAATGGGATCTACAGCCTTAAGGAATAATTTAATCTTCTGGCCTTCCATACTTTGTTGGTCTTTAGCATCAAGTTGTCCAAATTTACTTTCAAATTCATGGTATAGAGCTGTTGCAGCTAAACCTTTGTTGGGTTTTTCAACCCATTCAGTGAAACTTTTCTTCGTCATAAGGCCAGAGTCTTCTAAGAAAAATTCTTCACGTAGGGATTTTTTGAATGCAGCCCAATCCGCATCTTGTTGGGGAAAAGACCATGGATTCTTTCTTGAAGACCATGCTTGGCTAGTCTAGCAAAATAATGGCTCTATGCATGTTGCAGTACACCAAAGAAGAGCATTTTCTCAACATACAAACAAATGAAAACAAAGATATTTTGACCATTAAATTTTTTTAATTCACGCCCAACTTCTTCTAGGGCCTTGATAGCTGTGGAATCAATCTTCTCTTCTTCTTGCCTTCGTTTTTGTTGTTGTAACATTTGGATTTGTTGTTGTTGAGTCTGCTGCAGTATAGCAAAAGCAAGTGTATGAACTTATCATTTGAGGGTAGGTGGTTAAAAATATAAGAAAGTAATAATATCATCCTAAACACTTGACTCAAACACCCATAATAAGCAAAGTAACGAAGAGTGACAATCCACAAACTTGTAACATGTACTTGTTGAAACTTCAATGCAATGATCAATGTCAAGCTTTCTTTATGCTCCAACTCGTCAATGTTTTAGAGTTAATTCTTTTGACTTTAAGTACTTAATTGCATCTGTTTCATTGTCTATCCTCTACAACTCACCATAGTTCTAGAACACCATGGTTTCAACCCTCTAAACTACATAAACAATGATCACAAGAAGCTTTTGTTTATCATATGTGGCAGTCCTATCTAAAATCTATACATGGAGGGAGTTGGCCTTCCTACTCCAATAGATCATGGCTACATATAAAAATAGGAACATAAGAAATATTGTAAGGTTGAGACTCTTGGATCACAAGTTTTAATGAATGTTGAGTTTTTATAAGTTGTAATTATAGAACCCTTTTCTACATAATCCAATCTACGTTGTGAGAGAAAGTGTGCACACGCATGTTGAGAGAGAGAGAGAGAGAGAGAGAGAGAGAGAGAGAGTGTGTGTGTGTGTGTGTGTGTGCGTGTGAGCGCGCCCATCAACAACATATTGTACAAGTATTGTGTAAGAAGAGACATTATGGCACTTGAATGACTCCCTTTTGATCGTTTTGAGCTAGGCACAGACAACAATATGGCAAGTGATTGGGTAAAGGATGGCAGCTTCACTATAATTTTTCATCCTTCCCACTGTCTTTGCAATTGCTCACAACAATCTCAAACACATTATTCCAATTGGCCGTCTCTAGAAGGTTGTGTTTACATGGTTATGCCTTCAACAAAAACTTTATGCTCCTCAATACCAATCTTCATAATGTTAACCGAATGAGCTTGTCAAAAGAGCTACTTGCCTCTAATTAAGCCCTTTGTGCAACTATAGGTTGGATAATGCAGTTTTCTAATCTCTCTCAGTTCTTTTACCTGAGTACCATCCGATAAGACCTTCGTTTGGGCAAGGCCTTTCAACTACATTGCCTATTACCATAGCTCTTGAAGATATGAGATATGTGCTTTACTCAAAGATAATAATGGTCCATTTACTACTGTAGAAGGGATCCCAACATTGGTTGGTATGTTTGATCTTGCATCATGTAAACATGAGGCAATTTTTCATGTGCGCAAATTAAGGCCCCTCAATATTATCCTTAGAAAACGATCCGTCTTCCAAGCAAGCACATAAGCAAATGTGTTCACTTTGTCCTTTTCTGTTATTCACATATTCATGCTTGTCCTATTGATTTCAACTCAGAGAGAGATCATTGTATTGTGTGCATGGTAAAAAGATATCCACCATAAAGTTCCATGTGAGTGACAAAAGTACAGCATGGCAGCTAGACAAGATGTTCCTCTTCGGCTAGACAAGCTGTGGAGATAATACAGGACGAGGGTCAACCCTCATGAACCATTAATCCATGTACAAGTATACACGCAAGGCCCTTGATGTTGAACATCATACGTGCCATAATCACAAAGAAAACTTTTCCAAAAGTTGCACACTTGACAACAAACTAATGTCAACATTCTATCTATGCACATTTGAACAGCACAAGGTGGTCCATTGGAACAATATTGTAGCTATATTTCTCCAAAACTGAATACCCAACTGACTTGTATACGTCCTATTGTACAGATTTCACAATGCTTTCCAACATTGATGACATGTTGACAATCATTAGAGACTGCCATGCTACCTGAACATAGGAGAGAGCGTGTTATGGAAGAAATCATATCAAGCTTCCATGTGGCCATGATTAAAAAATGCTCTCATATAGCACATTGCATTACAGAGGGTTGAGAGCTGTACAAGAATGCTCCATTCGGATGCTTTCATATGGACACAATATAGGGTGACTATGCCAGTCAGACCTCATAGTAGGGCCTTCCCTATTACAAGAGGGATAAACACTATCAACAAGACGAGGAGATACTCTTTGGGGTAGAAAGAGTGAGTCCTTTGCTCAAGATCTGGTGGGATCAAACTTTTACCAACTTGTATCTACAAAGATTGAAGTGGAGCAGCTATCCGGAACCATATGCATGCCCCAGTATACTCGATACATATTTGCAATCTGCTTCATGTCACCCTCCCTAATGCTGCCACAGCTTGCAAATGGGCCAGGTGGACATGAGACATCTGAGGATTTGGATTACCATGAAGACAGACAATTAATCATGACTCCAAGTCCCTTTTAAGCTCTTCCTCGAATTCATCAAATTCCCATCCTTCTGTGTCTTCCTTGGACACATTATGAACTTCATTGAACTTCTCTGAACCTCCATTATCTGCAGTGTTTGCTATTTCACTTAAAAATGTTTCGTCATCAAAATTTGCATCAGGAGGCAGTTCTTCATATCCTGGCTGCTCAACAGGATCAGCCCATTGCAAAGATGGTTTGGCTTTAGGTGCTTTGATTGGAAAATCCACAATCTCCAAATCTGGCCGCTGCATAGCCTCAAACTCTTTTTGCTTTTGTGCGATAGAGTCAAAGGCATCCATTACACTTTTGTCAAGTTCAATGG
Source organism: Lygodium microphyllum (assembly GCF_053477565.2). Taxonomy (NCBI): domain Eukaryota; kingdom Viridiplantae; phylum Streptophyta; class Polypodiopsida; order Schizaeales; family Lygodiaceae; genus Lygodium; species Lygodium microphyllum. Next base: position 44,305,767 of record NC_141141.1, on the reverse strand, counting down.
TATCCCTGAGAAGAAAATGTAAATTAGAAACTGGAAAACAATGTTCCATTCATTTCAAACACTTGAAATGTAATTATATCTGATTATGACTATTTTGACTAACATTATAAATTGAGAGCTTTGTGTATAACATACTTTCCTCATGACAGCTTTATGGACAGCCTGACAGCATATACCCTTTCATACAGGAAACATAGTGAGCTACTTGGGAGATATCGGACTGACTTTAAAACTTTCATGAGAGGAAAGATGGACCAAAAGAATGATGCCTGAAAGATACATGCAAAAATATCAACAAGTCATGACATCCTAAGGGCACACTCTAGCAAGATATGAAAGACCAAACCAATGATGTGGTTTTCAAATGCACATGCCTGCATGTGCACATTTTTCCTTTCTTGTTTTAGTGGTTGCTTAGCTATGGTCGCACAGCCTGGATTTCTTTTCTGAGTTTTTTTTTCTTTTGCAAAAAAAAGAACACGTCTATTAATAATCCCTTCAAGAAAAAATATGCTGAGGCATAGTACAAGATTATCTTTGTGAGGGACTCCCAAGGTATAACAAATGTAAACTAGAAGGGAAATCTAGTACAAGGCCTGAGCAAATAATCAATCCTGAGGTCTATAATGCCAGACCATGTGTGACAAAATGAAAAAGTGCAAACATCCCAGATCTTGAGAACAGCATCTCCCCTACTCAGTCTTCAAGACTTCTCTAACCTCTCCCTATCTCCCACAGACTGGATAATCACTGTCCAAAACCTGGAAAAAGTTTGTATAGTCCACATATCCAGCAAATCTATAGCATAACTACATTTGGCCATCCAAATAAACCAAGCAATGCTATTGTCTATCAGCTCCCATCAGTGACAATCTCACTCAGTCCACTTTGTCTGCAAAAAGTCTAGCATGGCTATTCTTCTCAAAGAGTGAACCAAAATAACTTGCAGTGAGTCCCCTGAACATCCTTGTAGACCCAAGCCAAGCCTCTATTCCTGACCCAAGCTACAGTCATTAGGCCATGATCATAGTCTCTATTGTGGCATAAAATACCATCATAGGGCCCCCCTACAAACCTCCTAAGCCTTGTGGCAAGCCCATAAACAAAACTTCCTAAGCCTTGGGGCCAGCCCATAACCAATGCCTTTGCATCTCCACTGGCTCTCCACATCTAGCACAAGTCACTGGGTACTTGCCATAACCAGACCAAGTGCCAATTACTAGGCTCACGTGGATCAACAACCATAGAAAGAGTGAAAACTTCACAGATCTAAAGTTATCATCCAATCTCTGAAAGTGAGCCAAGAAGGCCGATGAGATACCCTGTCCAATGCTAAGCCTTGTGGCAAGCCCATAAACAAAACTTCCGAAGCCTTGGGGCCAGCCCATAACCAATGCCTTTGCATCTCCACTGGCTCTCCACATCTAGCACAAGTGACTGGGTACTTGCCATAACCAGACCAAGTGCCAATTACTAAGCTCACGTGGGTCAACAACCATGGAAAGAGTGAAAACTTCACAGATCTAAAGTTATCATCCAATCTCTGAAAGTGAATCAAGAAGGCCAATGAGATACCCTGTCCAATCCAAAGCTATGTAGCAATTAGGACCACCCTATTCCTACTCATTTAGATCTTCCCGAATGGTGATGTATCCAGTAAGGGCAACACCCCTAGGTCCCACTGCAATCTTTGGGTCAGCCCACTCCAAAATGCCCAATACCTTCCAACCATCCCTAATGGATGTCACTAGATCCAAATGTCAGTCCCAACGACATCACAATGAGCCAGTCTGCTAATGCTCTGGTGAGCACATCATGTGAACTCTGACTGATCCAAATCTTGTCTCAAGGCACCTGCAATCCTCTTACACTGAAAAGGTAAAGACCCTCCACTGGTGGCAACCACTGCAAGAAGAATATGTCCTTTGAGAAAGGGACCAATCCAGGCCCAAGAGGTGTATGTAGCAATCCTCCACTTTGATGATACTCCATAGTAAGCTCCATCATGGTCCCCATTAACAGAGGATCATCACAAGGTTGAGCAGTAGGGCAGTCGAACAGCCTGCTGGGCAGGCAGAGGTCGGGGACAGTCAGGCAGGGGCAGCGTGGGCAGGCAATGCAGTTGGGCAGAGGCAGCATGGACAGGCTTATTGGCAGCATCTAGGCAAGCAAATCAGAAAAATGGCTGCACATTTATTGCAGCAGGTCAGCCCTTTTCAGCCTGGTCTCAAGTTGCTCATTTTGTATCTTTTCTGCAAACTATTTATAGCCATCTGGACCTGTTGAGCTAAAATATGCATTACTTGCTGATTAGCCTCTTAAATAGCCCCAAAACACACTAAAAATGCTCTTTTAGAGTAAAACCCTAAAATGGGGAGCAGTTCGAGAGAGTTCAATGGAAACCCTAAAACGGGAGCGGTTCGAGAGAGTTCAGTGGAAACCCTAATTTTTGGGGCACCCTTCCACACTATAAATAGACAGGCTGCCCCCGTTCAGCCATTATCCTTGTTTGTAGGTTACACCAACCCACACACTCTCTGCTGCTGTTGGCACCCAGTTTCCAGCCTGCAGCCCACCTCCATCTGTTGTCCAGCCATCATCGACTGCAGCCACACTATCTTCAGCCTGTCCATTGCTGTAGGCGACAGCTCTCAGCTGCTGGCGACTACTCCAGGCCTTCCCGAACTGCTATTCAACCTGCTGTCCATCATCTCCAGGGCCAGCCAGCCTGCGTTTTCAGCATTGCAGGCCCTGACACTCTCAGACACTGTTTCAGCCTGCTGTTTACAGCAGAGTGTGCACAATTTCCAGCCTCCAATCGGTGGTACACTGCTGCGTTTACCAATTTCCAGCCTCCAGACTGCTGCATTTTGGTGACCAACCTGCTTACATTCACTATTCAGCACTCCTACACTCCGACTGGTGGTCACAGACTTGGGATCCGTCTTCGGTGGACATCACACTTCGACATTGCTCTGCCCTTGAGCACACTGTACACTCTTACATTCATTTACAACATTCATTCACTTCAGAGTTGTGTTCTCTCTCTCCCTTCTTCTGTTTGTGTTTGAGTTTCTGTGTTTGAGTTTTGAGTTTTGCATTTAGGGTTTGAGTTTTGCCCTCTGTGTCTGTGTCTGTCTCTTTGTGTTTCTGTCATGGTCGTACTCTGTGTGTCCTCAGTGCAAACCCTAGCAGTTTCCTTCACAGGACCGTGTTGCCAGGTACACTTTGTCGGAGAGATTGTGAGGGCAAGCTGAGTGCACACTTCCATCTCTCACCATGTACATACTCTACTTTTAGATTAAGTCTTCAGCATTCATTCACTTCTCTCTCTCTCTCTCTCTCTCTCTCTCTCTCTCTCTCTCTCTCTCTCTCTCTCTCATAATGAGTAGTATTATATCAAATCACAAAAGGAGTACAAGAGTCAAATCACAAAAACGATACAGAGTCACGGCAAAGAAGCAAAAGAGATTGCCATATGCAAAGGAACTAAATCCTCCTTAGGGAGAAGATCAGCATGCTAAATAAGATCTAACTTGAGTCTGACAATATATCCTTGGATGCCTATAGCAAAGCCGAATACGAAAAACATTCCGGGTGACCCAATTATGCCACCAACCCCAAAATCTAAAAATGTGGGACAAAATCTTCATATGTGGCTGCAGGGGGGTGGGGTATTTTGGCCTAGCAAAAACCCGATCAGAGGGATGCAGCACAGGCCAGCCACAACTCTTCAAATATCTGACAAGAGAGTCTAGATTTTCCTAGCCAAAAGACAAGCAATAAATCTATGATGCAAGGATTCCACACTGATCGTGCAAAAAAGCAACTACCATTTAATATTCGGTGCTTTGATTCTTGAAAGAGCCGAGGCAAGGGGAAGTCCACCAATAAGCACTCTCCAAAAAAAAAAGCCTTGCATTTGAACAGTGTCTTGTTCATCCATCCTTCCTCATAGTCATTTTCAACCAAGTCTTAGATTTATGCATGCCCCAAACTGCATTGGCTTTGGTGACCAGCCAATGATGATCCTTAATCCTTAATCAATAGATGGTACACTTGGTTACCTGGAGCCTTTTGAAGGTTAAGACGGCCAGCAAGATCCCAATCTTGCGAAGGACAATCAGAACCAGATGCAAAAAAGGGCTGCATAGGCTGCAACATCCTCTCAATCTGGCCCCACAAGTCACAGTATCCAAAGGAATCCAAATAAATCTCTTTTTTCGTGATGAGTTGTTATATTATATCATATCACAGTACAAAAGCAAAAGTTAGGGCAAGGTCACCAAAGAGATTGTTTGACACCAAGAAACTAAATCACCTCTAGTCAAGATATCAACATGCTAGATAAGATCAAGCTACCACTCAAGAAGTCCCTTAAGCTTCACCACATGATAGATGCCCCTAAGTGACATGAAAAATGAAGGCATTGCAAGTGACCCAAAATGCCAGTAACCCCAAAATTGGAGAAAGCGAAATAGGATCTTCATATGACTAGGGAACTCTATTGCACTAGTACAAAAGAAACCATTCCCATTGGAGATACCCCTATGGTAAAGAGCCAATGCAAGGGAAAGCTGCCCACCAATATTCTCCAGATAAATACCTTACATTTGAATGGCATCTTGTAGATCCATCCTTCCATCACTGTTAATTTCCAACAAGCCTGAGATTTGTGCAATCCCAAGGAGCAATGACTTTGATGGTCAACCATGAGCAATCTCAGATCATGAGATGAAAATTTGATTAACTGAAGAAGACTCGAGAATCAAATACCCTGCAAGGTCCCAATCCTACTAGGGACAATCAAAATCTAAAACAAGGACTGCTGATCCTACAAAAGATTGATGCCTTGCCCAAAAGCTCACGAACCACAACAGCCACAAGGGACCCAAAAGACCTGTCTGATAGTACGAAAAGATATCAATGTGCCTCTCTCTCTCTCTCTCTCTCTCTCTCTCTCTCTCTCTCTCTCTCTGTGCACACACACACACACACACACACACACACACACACACACACACATATATATATATATATATGGGAGGTGGAAAAAGACAATCGAAAGGAGTACACATTGTGAATGCCACATTAAAAGAAGAGAAGATATGTATGGGAGTCAAAATATAGAGTTGCAGAAGACATTAGGGCACCACCCAAGGATGAGGAGTGGTGATACTAATCAGGCAAGAGCTACAAGATAGAGTCCACATCATGGCACAAGATCCCAACATGCAATACATGTGGATCAGAGTGGAGATCTCCCGCAGCTAGATGCTATATATTTCCCTCTGTTACTTTTCCCCACAAGGGTCAAGATATGCTACTGGGGAGCCCGCCCCAACAGCAAGAGCGAGAGGGGGATGGAGGAGAAGAAGCGCCTTTCATAGACTTATCAGATGAGATTATACACTCCTAATAGAAGATTTTAAGCCAAGGCAGAGCAGACAGTGTGACACACATAATTTTGAGGATCCAAGGAGGCTACAAGTAATGGATATAGAGAAGGCAAGCACATGCAGGATATCCACTGATACTCAAGGAGATAGTACTCGCTATGGCCACTACTTGCTAGAACTAGGGTCATGACACCATCTCATCATTTACAATAGAATGAAGAAATGGCCTAGATCCGAAGCACTGACTTGCTTGCAACCCATCGGCCCCAGCACAGTAGACTATGTACTAGGCTCCATCGAGATGATGGAACTCGTTAAATCCTTCATAATCCCCATGTCTGATCGGAGCAGATCATATCTACCTATCCCTCAACCTATCCTCATCACATCCACATATTCCAGCCACTGGCCATACCCTCACCACCACTTTCTATTCCAGACATGAGCTAGCGGACTTATGTAGCCATCATATATATGATGGGCTCACATAGTTTCAGCATAATGCCCCCTAGGGACACTCATCTCCAAGCTCACCTCCATCCTCCACTCAATCGCTCTCCAAAGCTTTCCACACTCCACATATACTAGCAAATCCAGCCAATCGGGCACCATGCCTCAAAATAGATGGTACAATGATAAGTGCAAAGAGCTATATAGACAGGTCTAGATTCAAAAAGGATTAGGGACCATTACAGAGAGAGAAGCCCACACGCAAATGAAGACCTTGACTCGTCATAAATGACAAGTATATGAGGAGGCACAATATTGGGATCTATACCATTTATTCATGACCAGAGAAGTAGCCACAGCATGGCCCAAATTGCCAGAGCCATGTTTCCCTACACCCATCAGTGACCGAGAGACATGGCACTCCTATGCAAAGGGAGTATATGATGTACCACACCAGCCCCCGATTCCCCACCCACCAAAGCCCTTCCTATCACATCCACCTTCTTAGCACATGATATGGTGAGGAGAGTGATCAAGCATCTACAAAATGGAAAATCGATGGATCACACAAGTATATAGGGTGAGCACTTCATTTATGCAGTGGACATTTTGGCTCCTATCCTTGCTTTTTTGTTCAATAGGGCTCTAGCAAAAGGCTTCCCAAATGCGTGGACCATGCATACCATCATGCACATCCACAAGTCTAGAGACCCCCTAGATCCAAGTAAACTACAAAACCATCATGGTGGGCCACACATTGGCAAAGATATATGGAGCAGTGATAGAGACATGGCTCAATGCATATGCAAAGAGAGGGAGATTGAGAGTAGTAGAATAGGCTAGTTTTCGAAAAGGGTTCTCTACACTCGGCCACATCTACACCTTAAGGAGCATGATTGAGCAAACAAAAATGAGAAAGAAGAAACTTTGTTGTTGCTTTGTGGATTTCCACAAAGCCTTTGATATAGTCCCACAAGATAGACTATTACAAAGGCTGCAAACACTAGGGATCCTCTTAGACCTCATTCAGGGCATCTATGCTCCGTATGAGAGAGTGATATGCCAAGTGAGATGCCCAAGAGGAAGTTCAAACATGGTCTCTGGCACCATTGGAGTGAAGCACGGATGTCCTCTCTCCCCTACACTCTTTGGTCTCTATATCAATGAGATAGAAGATCACATCACAGGACAAGGTGGTGATAGAGGGGAGATAGCAAGTAGACTTGTCTCCGTTATGCTTTATGCTGATGATATTGTTCCGGTCTCTGAATCATAGGAGGGTCTACAACAATATCTCGACACCCTTCAACTTTTACACAGCATGGATTGGCAGTTAAGCTTGGGAAAACCAAGATCTTGATTCTCCATACATCAACCCCGATGAGGAGGAGATCAATCTTCACTCTAGGAGCCCGAAAAATGGAGGTTGTGGACTCATATGTCTACTTAGGCATCACTTTCACTACATCTACTCAGAGATTCACCATGGCACAAGCACCCAAAGACTCACATGAGTGCATGTAGCATTGGCCATGATGGAGAGACAGTGCCACTACGCACGCTTCCAAGAGCCTCGCACATGAAGATGGCTATTTGACACACTAGTCACACCATCCATGATGTATGGTGTACCTATTTTGCCCCTTGCCTTGGCTACATACCTGTGAACATAGATCGAGAGACCACAAATCATTATACTCTCACGGATGATTTGCAACAACCCATCAATACCACATGAGATTAATAGAGACAAGTTTGTTGCACCCGCCATGATGATGGAGGCCCTGTTTCAAACCTTGTGCTTCATACACAGAGTATGTGGCATGCATCCAGATAGACTATCTAGGAGGGCCTTCAAGGCCTCTAGATAGCTAGCTTGAGCAAGATGGGAGACTACATGGTATGCACAGTCAAGCAATGGATTATAAGATATGGGATCGACATGGACCATCTCCCTCTTTTCTGTATGATCCTGACTCTCCCTTTATATACCTCTTCCACACAAAGAGGAACTTGGTTATGCAACAGGATCTTTACCAATGGTACACACACCATACATGGCTATCACCCAAGCAATCCCTTCCCCCAAAGATGTCTTACTACAAAGACCACTTTATGAAGACTACCATGGATGGCTTCATTGAGAGACTTGGATACCTAGATGTATACGTGCCACATGAGAGGTGGGTAGCCATTGGCCAACTTAGGGTATCCTCTCACCAACTTGAGATCAAGATCGAGAGAGCCACCCACATCCCCAAAACTGAGCAGATCTACAAATTATGCCAAGAAGAGGAGAGAGAGAGATGAGCACTACATCTGCAAATGCAAAGCATATAGTACAATTCAAGCTAGATACCCCACGCTATTTGGAGAAGACACCTCGCTCAAACTAGTTATGGAGTCCCCACAATAGTGCCACTTGGGCCAATTCCTAGTTGAGATTCAAAGGCTCCGTACATCACTACTACGAACCGGTACTACACAAAGAGGGGGCTGTTAGTCACACCTTGCTTCTCACTCACTCACTCTCTTCTCACCTCTGCTATAGCCTGCTAGTCACACAAGCGAGTTCCATACCCAACACGTTGATGCTCTCTTCAAATGGCTCTAGCCGTAGCTTGATATGCAGCCCTCCTACTCCCACTCCTATGCTGAAAATACAGCTCCTTTGACACGTTGAAAGCTCCTCTTTAGATCCGTCCACCTTGACACAACCCTTCATTGCTTAAATTCCATGTTACAATGAAGCCTTGCAAAAGCGGATGCACAAGGTGAGAGAAAGGGTGGAGAGAGAGAGAGAGAGATTAACGTTTCTGAGGCCAAAATCAGCCTATGAGACAATGGAGGGATGAGATAGTACATGTCTAGCTGTGTGGCTGAATGATACTCGTATATCTAGTTTCGCCCAATCACAATCGGTGGGTAGAGTATGTCATACATCCTAGATGAAATAGTATGAGGGTAGCATCTGGACTAGGCCCTCAACTCTATCAGTTGCTACTTGTGTCACTGGTGGGTCATACATCCTAGATGAAATAGTATGAGAGTAGCATCTAGACAGGGCCCTCAACTCTATCAATTGTTGTTCATGTCACTGGCGGATCCCCCTCATCTCTCTCTAACATAGCATGTGTGTCCAGTAACTCTGAATTTGAGGGTGGTGTGCTACTCTGATCTCCTCAACTCTCTGGACTATCACCCCTCTCTATGTAGGTGGCATGTGTGTGGTGGTGTTTACACCTAAACACACTTTTATACACAATAATGTGTGTTCACACACACTGATGAATAATAACTAACACTTTCCTCCTTCGGTCATGGGTGACTAAACCCATGACACAAAACATACAAAAAAGAAAATGGAGAGTCTTACCTCGAAGAGGCAATGTCTAATCCCCTATAATAATTTCAAAAAAGAAGATACGTAAATGGGAGAGGTGCAACACGAGGATGGTCATGATGTAGTCTACAAAGAAGCTCAAGGACCTGAAGTAGGAGTTCAAAGGTGCATGTGCATGGCTCAAAGGCTAATCAAAAGTCAACATGACTCAGAGGCACTCGATAGGCTGAATACGTGGGTGTAGTTTTTTGGGCTCAACTCAGAGGTCATGCATAAAGTGGTTACAATCCCCCTTGAAATATAGCACCTTTGTGAATCTAAATGAAAGAAAATAGAAAGAAATACAACTCCTTCTGGATTAAAATCCGAGCACAAAATCCCATACAATAATTTTACATTTATGTGATGGAAAGGTCTTAATGCATGTGTAAATATCGCCAATGTCTAATTCCAAACACATTTTCATATTTTAATTTTTTGCTTTTATATTTTATATTTTTATTACTTTTTAAATTATTCTTATTTTATTTTTTAAAAATTAACAGGATTAAAATCCCCCCTCCATGGTAATCTCCAAGACAATGCATTCGATATTGACCACTTGCAATGGCATTGCCAAGCACTAAACACTTCGCTTTGGACAATAGACACCTGGTTGGCCCCACCCTTAAAAAAAATTTGTAACTTTGATTCCTAATGGAGAGTGTACAGATTTTCACCCACAAATTGCACAAATGGAACCACCAACTGGCCAAATGATACCACAATTTACATTGGATCACCTCGCATCTAAAATCCCTATTAATTATACGAATTTCAGGTGCTGATTTTAGTGTATGATGCCTATCCCTATTGGTACGGATCCCAAGGTGACTGTCAAACCCTAATTTCTGCAAAGATTTAGGGTTTTCAGTAGGAAACCTCCTGTTGTGTACCAAACATGGCTAAGACCTGCTACAAATGGCTGAGACCTGCTACAAATGGCTGAGCACAAGCTGGAGAAGGTGAGAGAATGCCAGAAGAGAGAACTTCTAATTTTCACACGAGAAATGTAACGCACCCGCCTTTATTACGTGACGAGTAATGTTTTAGTAGTCGCCCAGAGTTTACCTTCCACCCGTTGCCATCCATACTCTAACCAAAATGATCGGATTTTGTCCAGCTCTATAATCCTAGGTCTACCCCGCAGGGGAAGCATCATGCCGTTACCCACGGAGGACCGACCTGAAGGTTCCTAATTGACCTAACAATCACCTATCAACAACTAGCTCACATCTGGAGATGTCCTTCAAGAGGCTTCTTGTCCGAAAGGAGCGACTGTCATTACCCTTCGTTCATGGAGTACAAGGCTTTTTTCCAGTAGCAGACTGAGGATTTATGAAATCCCTCGCAATGCTCTAGCACAACCGCCGTACCTTTCCCCTAAAATAATTTACAGTTCGGGTTCCGAGACCAAACCCTAGGTAAGTCAACGAATCGGCCCTTCCTAGAGTTTCTTCCTAGCGTTTGTTTTTGGGAAAACCTCTCGGCTAACCGAGACCACTTTGCCATACGACTGGATTCGTCAGAAATCCATCCACCCACTTCCCTCTATAGAAGTTCTTAGTTATCTAATTATCTACCACATTACATGAAATATATAAAAAACAATTTGGACGTACAATCAGAATAAAACAAATTCATTGATTATGTTCCATAATGTATGTTCTCCTGCCCATACAGGAGAAAAATTACAATTTCACGTGCTGCCTCATCCGGCACATCTGCACGTCACCAAGATCAAATCCACCTATAGCTAGCATTTTTAGGTGTCCCAAGTAGAACTTGGGCCATACAAAGGACCAAGTAGTTCCTAGGTACGTAAAGGATTTACTAGCCAGAGCCCCCCTGGCACCTTAACCACCTCCTACTTAATACGATCCCTGTTGGGAGACCTCTCGCCATCAAAGTTGGTCCATGCTTCCGTGGCGGTAAAAACATCCCCTCTTGGTATGGGGATTCAGGACCTATCCTTGGGGGAGATATAGGGCTCCTCAATTTATATCTGTTCCAATACTTAAGTCAATCAGGATCTAATCTAGAAATTTACAAAAAAGATTGATGTCTTCAAGAAATTATGACTTCAAACACTCATGCAACTTTCGAGTGACGATTAATCTCGTAGCAATCGACCTTTGAAATTCACCCAGTGAGCTCTTCCCCTAGGGTATCTAGATTTTGGGATCTCTAACCTCTCAATTTAAGGTCTATAATGACATTCTTGTAACCAAGTTTCTTGGCCTTAAGTCCATTTCTTCAACTTAGAGATATTTCCGGTCTTAAAACCTTCTATCAAAGCTTCTAGATTAAACTATATCCTTGACTAATTTCTTCGGGGTTCGTTCTTAATAAATCCGTCTTGAAAAATTCCTTATGATTTCTCTTGAGTTCTAGAATTTCGTAGTTTCCCTAACAGTTTCTAGCCTATAAGATGTTCTAATAATTTACCAAGTAAATACTCTAAGATCGTAGTATTTCTTAAGAGACTTATCTTATTTCTATTGAATTTGAATAGAATTTTTTAGAAAAAACACGTGGTATCGAAATTGGTAAAGGGTTGTTATCCGCGCCCATGACTCCGTTAGTGGCTCCTGTGCTTGCAACTCCAACTGTTGCTTTCACGTTAGTAGGGTCATTCGCAATTTCTACTTTTGAATTCTTTTTCTTCAAGGTCATGACGGAAATATGATTCGTAGAAGAAGAATAACACAGCAATAATACCAGTTGGCAAGGGTGTACGACTCTCGATGATGATGATGGTTATTGTGGGATTCAACGAATCTCTTGGACCTCTGATCCTGCCTCTATAATTGTCCATGTATCCTTTTGTAGTATTGGGCTGCTCTGTATTGCGCTGTTCTATTATGTACTATTCTATTTCTCCTTTAGCACATTGAAACTTCACAGTTTTGTTAGAAGAAATGTTCTCTTTTGGAACTATGGGTTCTGTTTTTTTGGCATGCGTTATTGCAACAACTTCCACTTCCACCAAGTTGGAGGCAAGTTCTTCGGTCTTCTATTGGTTATCACATCGGTGTTGGCCTTTACAAGAGTTGGATTGGGACAATCTTTTGTAGTGTGGCCTTCTCCTTTGCATTGATTGCATAAGGGCTTGTAGTCCATGGACCTTCTAAGGTTTGGACAATTTGGTGAGATGTGTCCCTTTTCTGCCCCAATTTGCTGTCCCCAGCTCTTACAAGGGCTAAAACTGCTGTCACCTGCTCCAATTTGGTCTTCTCATGCCCCTAGCTGCCTCGGATGGTCCTCCAATGGCTGCAAATCAGACTAGCAGCATCTCTTTCCTCTCTCTCGCAGGCTGAATCAACTGAATCCTCTTTCTCATTCCCAAACACGTTTTTTTATCTCGCATGGACATTTTTAACAAGTGGCAACCTTCTAAACCCATTTTTCAGCATTATCCAACCATTTAATTAATTATCAAAAAATAATTTCAATCCTTCTGACCCTCCTCAAAATTAAACGTGCCTATCCATAATTAAATTGGCTAGGCCATTTGCAACCTGGAGTAGTCCCTAACCGCTATTAATCCTTAGACGAGTAATTAATTAATTAATTAATGATAGTCTCTAGTGTCACCACTGGCACTTATTGGCCAAACAACTATCCTAGGGTCAAAACTGATACCAACTAACCACCAAAACTTAGTTGGCATAGCTTATCTCAACTTTTTCCTTTGATACCCACTACATCCTCCACGTCCTTGTCCTCTAACCATGAAATAATTGTCATGTGTATCACATGTGCTAAATAACCTTGCACGTTTGATTAATAACTTAATCAAATGTTATCGGCAAGATTAAAGCATCCTAAAATTTCACGTCCCTGTGACAAATTCCATCTTTTTTATACTGGTTACACAACACAGCACTATTCGAGTATCCTTATGGTAATACATGAGAAATTCCAATCAATCCTTATTAAAAATGATCTTCATTGATGCTTTCTAGTGGTTGAAATCATTTTTGAAGGGCAAATTTTATGGCTAATTGGCCTTCATTCACCTAATGACTCATTGCATTGTTAGGCCTTGTGGAGCCATCTTCATGATTCTCTTTCCGTAGGCAGACCGACTTTTCTCACAGGTGATTTAAACATGTGTGTTGACTCTTCCCAAATTACTTCGGAACACTCTCTCATGGACAACCTAGAATGCTAGGCTTGGCATGCCTTTGCAATGGATGTTCTCAAATAGGATCTCTGTTCATGGCATTCTCTGTCGGCTTTAGGGTTTACATATCATTCAGTCCAGTACTTGGCCATGTGGTCTCAAATGGACCATATCTATGCTATGCATGAGTACTCCTCTTTACCAAAAGTTTAGAAAATGCGGATGTTACAACAATATGCTTTGTTTGGTCATTTCTCTTTGTAGTTTGATATGATTAGGCAGCCTGTGGATGCTCTTGTGGGCCTGTTGGGTAGGCTGCCCTTGCAATTTAATTCTTCTTTTCTGAGCCATGTTGTCTTCAAAGGATACATGAGCCACCTGCTTGAAAGGTTTCTATGCAACTTTCCACTGCAAGGCTTGTACTCGTTTGATAGACAGGTTCACCTACTTGAAAGGTTTCTATGCGACTTTCCACTGCAAGGCTTGGACTCGTTTGATAGACAGGTTCATAATGTGCAAAGGGTGTCAAGGCGATATGGGATTTATCATGCATCGCTTACTAGGCAACATTTGCATGCTACGGATGATATATTGGCATTGGTTCGACTATTATTGCTTGATTCTCCACAAGATGCTTTTTTTATCTCATTATCTGCAAAACTAGGTAAACTTATTTAAGTCTTTAAGATGCACTCTTATTAGCAAGCTACGCTCAAGGATGTGACCAATGGTCTTCAAGATAGTTCTTGTCATACTCAAATTTTTTCGGGCTTTGCATGCACCCCCTATGTGGGAGAATGTGGTCAAATTGCAAAATGCAGATGGTCACATGGTCACTAACCTCTAATCCATTGTTTGTATGTGTCAAGTCTATTTTGCAAAGCTTCTAGGTTCGATGCAAGCATACCCTCCTCATGTTGCTCAGGCCTGTGCAACCTTTTATGCCTTGGTCCAAGATCAAGTTCCCCGAGATATGTAAGACTCTCTAGAAGTTCACATCCCTGAGGGTGAAGTTATGGACCTCCTATTGCATTTGCCTCATGATAAAAGCCCTAGCTTGAATGGTATTACGAATGAATTCTTTGCAAACCATGCTGCTCTTTTGGCGAAACCTATCACAGCCATGAGCCAACACGTTTGGGCTTCGAGCAACATGCATTTATCAAGGAAAGAAGGGGTCATTAAGTTGATTCCCAAAGTTCCCTCCCCTCCCAAGCTCACACAGTGGAGACCACTTTCACTAATGAGCACCATGTATAAGATCTTTGCAAAGGTGTTGGCAAATCGTATACACAAACATTTACTTGCTCTTGTGCATCCCCACCGATATGGGTTTATTAAGGACAGAAAATTCTCCACAGTATCTTTAATGCACAAATGGCCATAGATTATACACAACACATGTAGCAAGAGGTTGTTTTGGTGCAATAAGACTTGAGAAGCCATTTGATTTCCTAGAATGGTATTTTACTACTAATCTCAAAAATAAGCCATGGGCTTTGAGCATTGTATATCCAAGTCAATCTACACCATCAGTATGGGTGCTATTTCTCATGCTATGCTAAAAGGTGGAGTCACTAATCCATTTTCCCTTGCATGCTCAGTTTGACAAGGCTGCCCTTTGAGCACTCCCTTTTTTGTGTTGGCTACTCCCCCCATTCTTTCATGTTAACCTATCTTATGGATACAAGACAGCTGGCTGGTTTCTCTCTCCCTTCAAAACAACATTTTATTGGTCAAGCGCTGGCAAATGATACAATGATTCTACAAGCAAATGCCTCTACTTTTCGCAAAGTCTTAGATGTTTGGGAATGGTTGCGTCCGGTCTCTGTATCACTTGCGGGAGACATTGTCAAGCATCTTGGTGTGCAACCCAGACTCTTGTTGAAATGGATATCACAAAAGTTGGAAGCCAAGGGTGTTTATTGGAAATCTCAAGCTTGGCTAGTTCATGTGCGCTTGAAAGTGGCACCAATCATTATGGTCCCCAAGCTCACTTACTTTTTGCCATTGCTGCCTTGGACTAATGCTACCTTAAAGAATCTCACCCGGCACTTCCATTTTACACTATGAAAGTACAAACGCCCCAAACAACATAGTATGCTTAACAATTATGATATTTGCTTATTTTCAAGATTTAATATGAAAGAGAATGAACACTTAAAGCTGAAAATGAAAATTACTCACAAAATTACAGCCATGAAAATGTAAAGTAATGGAGACAAGATTGAGGGTTGAAGATGGGCGACCCCCCCTCCCCGAAGGAATGTATTTCTGCTCAACCCAAGTCCCTTAGGGAAGAGCTCAGTTACAATCAACCTGAGAGTGAGGAGAAGTAATTCTCACTCTCACAAGATCATGCAAAGATGTACAAACACACATGCATTATCTATTATGCAATGATAAGAACTGATTTCTTTACAGTATGAGAAAAGAAAGAGGGAAAATCAGCCTTTCTCCATCGTTAATCAGCAATACATGGATAGGGCTTGCTTCTTGTTGCTAAAATGGAAGAAAGAGCTCAAGAAGGAGGTACTGTAATGAATTTACAGGCTTGTTGTCCTGTAAAACAGCAGTAATAGAAGAGGAAATATGGAGGAATTTCATAATGGAAAAGTCGGGGATGATGATGGGGATGGATGGGGCCAGTTTCTGTTTCTGGCTATCTGTGGGTGCTGTACATGAGTTTATAGCAAAGAAAAATGATGCTGAATGAAAAAAAACGAGCTCTTATTTATAGGAGAGGGAAGAGCTAGTACAAAAGGGGAAAGTCGAGTAGCACAAGACAAGTGTCCAGCCACATGTCATGAGATGTGACAAGTGGTGGGACACTTGGAAACTTGTGTGACAAGTGTCAAGACACTTGTCTCTTCTCTATGGCCTTCCTTTTTGGGCTGAATACTGTCAAGAATAGAAACAACCAAATTTAGTAACACAGTCAGAGTACAGAATTTACTATTTTTAGAATGACATCCCTATTTTTTAGGACTAGCATTTTTAAGCTAATTCGAGGCTCCTAAAATTTAGGGACCTCCTAAAATTTAGGGACCCCCCAATATGGGTGTCATATGAAAGCTTTTTCCGTGTACATCGCGAAAACGGTATCAGAAACTTCATGTGACTTTCCTATGTAAAGAAATGTGCATTTCAAGCTTTCAGCCCACATGTGCACATTGTACAAGCATTTCATGATCATGCCATCTTGTTGATTGTAGCTGTTTGTTCTGGTGGATCTAACCCACACTTCAAGGCATCAATCCTTTCTGTGTGTGAGTCTAACCCTGATATGCGTGAATTCTGGTCACAGGCGCCTAATCGGGCCATATACGTGGAAGTGTGAACTATCTTTTCTCTAACCCACCGCGTGGGTCCACCATAACCTATGACCACTCATCAGTAGCCAGCTCCAATGCACTTTTCTTTATATCTAACTAGTGCAAAGGAAACAAATTTAATAAATCATTATATAGACAAATTAATGAAAAAGGATACAAATTCTGTTTCTATAGAGTTGTGATAGCAAGATGACTCTATGCATATTAGCATTTCCTGGATATCTTAGACTCATGTTTGCACCCTGAAATCAATGGGTAGTGAATCTATTCTGAATATTGAGAACCATATGACAACCCTTTGTTGGTCTCTTTTTCAAGCAATGTGTGCTCGCTAACAATCCTAGACTGTGAGTGTCTGTGCTTTTCTTGAGGATTGGGGTCTTCAGCATGGTAACACAAAGATTCAAAGATAGTGGTGGCATGTGCTTAATAATGAGGTTCAATTCTCTTCATTTGTTTTAGTTCTTCTCGATCCTTTGGTGTGCTCATGGAAAATGGTGTTCAAAAGTCTAATGGCATCCAGCAAAGGATAGACTCACTACCAATTCATTGCAGATGGAAATTCTAGCGGTATCTCACCTACCTTTGTGGGAGGGCTAACTGGAGGAGAGACCTAAGTTTAAATGAATGGTGCATCTTGGATTGGTCTCTATGGCTGATGCCACTCTCTTGCCTCGAGACACATTGATTTCTGTTAGTACTATCAAGCAAGTTTTTTAAGTCCCTCATAGATACCATAAGCCTTGGAGCAAGGTCTTCAATCTTCTACAGGACCAAAGCTCTTTCTAGTTCTCAATTTTGATTGTCCTTGGCACAATTGGGACCTTGCAAGGCGTTTAACCCTTGAGTCTTCTTTGGTGATGCAAAAATTACACGGTGTAGCGAACAGAATCTGAGAAAGAGATAGAGAGTACACAACAGATAAGAGGAGAATAACAAAATTTCTTTATCTCCAAACAACCGATACAAAGATGGCTCTGTCCACCCGTGCGCTTCCACTATGAAGCTTAGATGGCGATCTAGACAGAAGATAGGTGAAGAGCTTAAGGCTAGCTGGAACAACTCTGGCTGGGTGAAAGATAGATAATAGATGGCTGTGAAGAAGTTTAGCTTTTATAGCTTGTGAAGGGGGTCATGATGGATGACCTTCCATATGCACCTGTGTATATTGACCTTCCATGTGCCCATGTGTCTGTTGACCTTCCATATGCACATGTGTCTGTTGACCTTCCATGTGCACCTCCACTAGTTGGCCAAGGAATATTCTAGGGAATATTCCCTTTACCATTCGCTAGGGCACCTGATAACTCTCTTACCCCGCAACTCGATGCAATGTGCCTCGAGTTGCTACCAGCTTAACTACTCTGTCTAACCCAAAGATTAGATCCACAACAGTCACTTTTTGCCATCCGGTCACATAGACCTCATCTGACATACAAGTCAGGACTCAACCAATGTCCAGGCTCACATATGGCTTCTCCTCATAATGGGGGTCTTACAACTTTGAGCACCATGGATCATTGGTGGCACCTTATGAGGGTGGGGCATTGAGCATATCTAACACCCGCCCCCCCTCAATGTCCACCCGCAGGTGAACTATATCCTCGGCCCAATGCCAAGTCTCTAAAGATGAACTTGAAGCAGATCCTTCGTAAGTGCTTTGGTGAAGATATCCGCTCCATTCTCCTCTGTTGGACAGTAGACCAATTCCACTATCTCATCCTTGATCAAAATATAGAGATATTGGATCTCTATATGTTTGGTGTGCACATGAAACACTGGATTTTTGGCAATGGCGATGCAACTCTGATTGTCACATCTCAGCACAGTTGGTTCTTCATCCTGCACTCCCATATGCCATAGGATCCTTCTCAACCATACTACTTCACATGCAGCTAAACATGCTGCCTTGTACTCTGCTTCAGTAGAAGACAATGCCACTGTTGGCTGCTTCTTACTAATCCAAGAGAAAATTCGTGAACCTAAAGAGAAACAATAACCAGAAACAGACTTCCTGGAATCACTGTCTCCTATCCAATCTGAGTCACAATTCCCCACAAGAGAAGTTCCGGAACTGTATGTGATACCATGGTGAAGAGTTTCCTTCAAGTATCTAAGCACCCGCATCCCAGCTTTCCAATGACTCTCATGAGGTTTGTTTGAGAACTGCTCAAAATACCAACAACAAAACTGATATCAGGTCTGGTGTTACACAAGTAGATCAGCAACCTCCTGTACCTCCCAATGTCTACTAGTACTGATGTATCCTCAATGGATAACTTTGCATTCACCTCCATAGGTATAGCTTTCTCCTTGCACTCGATCATGCCAAACGCCTTTAAGATCTCCCATGCATACTTCTTCTGAGAGATGAAGATCTTTCCTGGCTCTTGTCAGACTTCAATCCCCAAACAATAGTGCAGCAAGCCTAAGTCTGTCATTTCAAACTCAGAACTCAAAGCCTTTGGAGTTTGGTTTATCATATGTTTATAGTCACTTGTAATAAGAAGGTCGTCCACATATAGGACAATCACTACAGACTTTTTATCATCCCTGTAAACATACAAATTAGCATCTGAGGCACATCTTTTGAAGTTTAAGCTTAAAAAGAACTTATCTATCCATTGGTACCATGCTCTGGGGGCTTGTTTTAGCCCATACAATGCCTTCTTCAGCTTACACACTTTGTTCTCAGAATGGGGGGTCTCAAATTCTAGTGGCGTACACCTCCTCCTTGAGGTCACCATTTAAGAACGCTGATTTAACATCCATTTGGTAAACTGGCCACTACTTGTGGGCGGCCACTGCAAGTACTGTGCGAATAGTGGTTATTCCTATTTTTTCCTTGAGAGCCTTTGTGTAGTTCCGATTTAGAATGTAGACTCCAGTATTAACAGCTTCAATCCAAAAATGGTTAGGCAATCCCTTGCCCTTTAGCATGCATCTTGCCATCTCCACAATGGTGCGATTCTTGCGTTCCACAACACCGTTCTGCTGAGGTATGTGAGGCGTCGTCAATTGACGCTTGATCCCTTTGCTCTTGCAAAAGTCTTCAAACTCCTTTGAGTTGAACTCACCACCACCATCTGTTCTAAATTTCTTCACACTTTTCCTGTTTCATTCTCAACAAGTTTTAGCCATTCTTTAAACTTACCAAAAGCTTGAGCCTTATCACGAAGGAAGTACACCCACATCTTCCTACTGTAGTCATCGACAATCAACATAAAATAAGAAGACAATCAACAAATCTTCCTACTGTAGTCATCAACAATCAACTGTAGGCATCTTACCGCACAAGTCAACATGCACCAACTCTAGAGGAGCTTGTGCTCTATTCTTTCTTTCCTGTGGAAATGCCTTTCTCTGTTGCTTGCCCATCATACAAGCTTCACATGGTTCCTTCAATTCAGTCACTGTAGGTAGGTGAGCAACCATACCTTGCTTTTGCATCTCCTTCAACACTGCAAATCCGATGTGTCCAAACCTTTCATGCCAAAGCTTACTTGTGCCCACTCTAGCGGTGGCTATAAGAGTACTTAGCTCACACAGGTTGTTCTTTCTTTCTCCTTTGCCAACAATTTTGCCAGCACTGTCAAGAATTTCTACACCTGTCTTCTTGAACCTCACTTCATGACCAAGATCAGTTATGGCAGCAAACTGATAATAGATTTCTCCTAATTTCACAAACATACAACACATTTGAAAGCTTTTTAACTTCACCATTTGCAGCAACAAAAGAAATAGTACATGTGCCCGCAGCAGGGCATTTTGCATCATTTCCAACCGTCACAATGATGGATTCTTATAGAGGCTGCATAAAACTATATAGATCTTTCTTGTTGGTCATATGACGAGAGGCCCCACTATCCAACATCCATGAGTCAGTGGTAGATTCTTCTTGCGCTGAGGAGCACACTTCCTCAATGGTCGCCATGAATAACTCCAACTCTGCTTCAGCCGTATTGGCTGTCTCTTTCCCTTTATTTTTAAGGGTACCATTCTTTTCATCTGCCTTCTTGACACGACAATCTGCGATTGCATGTCATTTCTTCTTGCAGTAGAAGCACTCTCCTTGAAACTTCTTATTACCGCCCTTCTTCTTTTTATTCCCATCATTTTTTATGGAGGAACCACCTTTGCCTTTTGCATTGGCAAAGAATGCAACATCTCCATTGTTGCTTCCTTCTCGAGCTTTCAGCCTCAACTCCTCCTCCATCAATAATGCACAAAACTCCTCAAAAGCCAAAGCTTGAGGTCTCACTTGAGTATTAAGGGTAGTTACTAGTCCATCAAACTTTTGTGAATAAATCCGAAGACACCTCCGAGTTACCTCTTTGCTAGTCTTTTGTATCCCAACGCCAGCCATCTGATCGCACAGATTCTTAATCCGAGTGATGAATGCTTCAACCATCTCTCCTTCAACAAACTTCTCCGCTGCTAGTTGATTCTCCAAGTTTTGAATCCTTGTTTGGTTTCGTGTTTCATACTGACTCCTCAGTACATTCCAAGCCTCTAATACTTTGGTTGTATGCTGAATTAAAGTCAGAACACTGTCAGAACAGCTTGTAACTAAGGCACACAATGCATATGCATTCCTTCGTTTCCAAGCTCGTAGAAGATCTGCATTCGGAGGAATCATCACACTAGAATTTGATGGGTCGAGGGTTGGCTATGATTCTGTGTCAGTCCCCAGCACAGTTTCCAAAAGCTTATAAAAATCAAGGATAGTTGTAATTTTGAACTTTCACAAGGTGTAGTTTGTACCATCTAACTTGCCTTCGTTAAAGGTTGGTGGACGAATCCTCAATGTTGTTTGAATAGCTGGTACAGCAGCACCACGTCCTGCACCACTTCCTGATGCGCCAAAACCGCTTCCGGAAGACGACATTGTTCCTCTTTGTTGTTGAAGCCTTTGCCTCTTGCGCACTCTTCGATCCCTAGAGCCCCCTGGGCTCTGATACCATGTAAAAATTACACGGCGCAGCGAATAGAATCTGAGAAAGAGATAGAGAATACACAATAGATAAGAGGAGAATAACAAAATTTCTTTATCTCCAAACAATTGATACAAAGATGGCTCTGTCCACCCATGCGCTTCCACTATGAAGCTTAGATGGCGATCTAGACAGAAGATAGGTGAAGTGCTTAAGACTAGCTGGAACAATCTGACTGGTTGAAGGATAGATAATAGATGGCTATGAAGGGGTTTAGCTTTTATAGCTTGTGAAGAGGGTCATGATGTATGACCTTCCATATGTACCTGTGTCTATTGACCTTCCATGTGCCCATGTGTCTGTTGACCTTCCATATGCACATGTGTCTGTTGACCTTCCATATGCACCTCCACTAGTTGGCAAGGGAATATTCCCTTTACCATTGGCTAGGGCCCCTGATCTCTCTTACCCCACAACTCGATGCAATATGCCTCGAGTTGCTACCAGCTTAACTACTCTGTCTAATCCAAAGATTAGACCCACAACGGTCACTTTTTGCCATCTGGTCACATAGACCTCATCTGACATACAAGTCAGGACTCAATCAATGTCCAGGCTCACATATGGCTTCTCCTCATAATGGGGGCCTTACAACTTTGAGCACCATTGATCATTGGTGGCACCTTACGAGGGTGGGACATTGAGCATATCTAACAGGTGAATCATATTTTTTGTCATAGACATATCATGATCAAGTATACAGATTAATTCTTGTTCATGCCATATGAATCCACACCCCATGCAAATGCACCCTTAACAGGACATCCTCTAGTCAACCATGAGAACCCAACCTTGCCATATCATCATAGAACCTTCTAGAAGATATGCCATGTCATGAATTGCATCATCGATAATGTCATCATGGAACATTCTAGAAGATCTTTGGCCACTCTCCAACACCTATAAAAGGAGGGACTCGCCATAGAGCTCCTTAGTCTTGCCAATGCCAGTCTCAGGAGCTCAAGGAGTTGAGATCTCCAAGTAAGTAACTTCGAGTTCCAGTTCTAGTTCTTATCTAGTCATGGTATCTAGTCTTGTCTTGACTTCCATTATACTCCTGTTGTCTTGTCACTTTGTAATCTCACAGTACGAGATATTGTCTAGTACTATCTTGTATCTTGTTCATCCCCATTGAGGAAGATCTTGTAATTCTGATATCTTGTATCCATATTTAGGGTCCCGGGTTGTGGGATCCTTCATATCCTATTGAGTCTTATTGTCTATATCTACGGTCCTGCATTGTGGGATTTTCCATATCCTATTAAGTTTCATGGTACCTTGTACCCCTATGTGGAATTATCTTGTCATCGAAATTCTTGTAACAAATCTTGCATCTAGTCTAGTCTCTCGAGCACAGTCTAGCACTCCCATAACAGTTCAGCAAGACTACTTTCAACCCCTACTAAGCACCATGGAGGGGACCCTTGAAAGAATCGTGGCCTCCCTTCAAAACCCGCAACAACAAATTCAAGACTTGAATGAACGACAAGCACAACGTCAAATAGAACACCCTATTCATCTAAGCCTTGGGCTTCAAGAGATGCAAGACTAGATCCGAGACTTGCAGAACAACAAAGGAAGTGATTAGATGATTCTACGTGTTTATTAATCCCCAACAAGAAAACCCAAGGTCAGCATGCCAGAGAAGTTCAATGGTGACTATTCGAAGTTCAAGGGATTCTTGCAACAAGTAAAGCTCTATATCCGCATGCAACCGGATAGGTATCCAAATGACGCTTCCAAGGTGGGATTCACTGGGACTTTGCTTTGTGGTCAAGCTTTATCATGGTTCGTCGATCTAACACCATGGGCATCCACCCTTTCCATGTGATGGTGTCAAATTGAACGAAAGTGATTAAAGAAGAATAAAACCCATTGTACCAGGTGGGCAGTGCAAAGAAATACAAACACATAGATTGATAAACAAACATAATTAGGGTTAGGGTTAACACAAAGACGGTGAACACGGAAGACTATGAGACTAAATAATGAATGAATAGATACAATGCTCCGTGCAGCAAACACACCACACAAGGTGAAAATTGACCCCCAAACTCCCGTGTCTCGAGGGCCGGGGCAAAGAGTATGAGCAAAAGAGTGTGTTGTACTTTGACAGATCCCGAAACGAGTAGGCAGCCTTCGGATGTGTCTGGCAACAGCAAATGCAATTGCATGAAGCTGACAACAGTGGGTGGACAGTGCAAAATCTGCAAACACAGTTGAGCTTGCAGCAGTCAAGGTGGCAGCATGCAGGTCGAATCGCAGTAGGCTGGAGCTGCGTTTTCAGCAATACAGCAGCAGAAAGGTACAAACATAGCATAAATGCCAATGCCAGCACAGGATGACAACAGGAACAGCTGTATGGCAACTCCAGGAGGTGAGATGACAGCAAACATAGGCTGAAAACAATCGCCAACAGCAGTGGAAGGCTGGGCAGCAGGCGCTAGATGGTAGAAAGTAATGATGGACAGCTCCAGCTGAGATATCCTTCACAAATGAGGTGTGGACAGTAGTGAGAAGGAACATGCACGTTGCAAAAACAAGATTGAAGCTGAATGATGGGCAGCTTGTCTATTTACAGAAAGTTCAGGTCCTTCCAAATGGGGTTTGTGCCTATAGGACATAGACACTCTCTAGAAAAATAGCCATGTCTTTGAGGAGATCACCTTCCTTGCATTGAGGATCTTGTGCTGCAGCTGTTGCAGCCTGTTAATGTAATCCTCAATGGATGCAAACTTCTTGGGATCCATGGTTTGCGTCTATACTTTCATTGATACCCTTTCCATGGGCATCATCCTGTTGTAAAGCTACTCCAAGTGCAACCATATATGACACACACCCATCATATGCTTGAAATGTGCAAATGATTACCAGTGTGCAAGAGAAATATGAAAGAGTGGATCTGAGCATTCAACATATCTCAATGTGCTTGGGCTTTCCCCAAATTAGCTTTCTTGGAAGTAAAAAGTGTTTTGGGATCCTTAATCATTGGACGATCCATTTGTTCGGTCATCAACTCAATATACTCAAAGTTACCATACCTTGTGCGGAAGGCTGTCTTCCATTTATCTCCTCTAATCCATACAAGATTGTAAGCCCCTTGTAGATCAATCTTTGTGAAGATCTTGGCTTTTCCAAGGCGTTCCAAGAGCTCTCGTATCAACGGCAAAGGGTATCGATTCTTGGCCGATATCTTGTTGAGTCCTCGATAATCCACATACATTCAAAGTGACCCATCTTTCTTCTTCACGAACAAAATTGGGGCTCCAGTAGGGGACTTCAAGTGCCTAATGAATCCCTTGGCTAAGTTCTCATCAATGTTTTGCATAGTTCAGCTAGTTCATTAGGGGATAGCTTGTAGATGGATGGGTCTAAAAGATGGTTGAGCCTTCTCATGGAGTTCTATAGCACAATCATATGTTCTAAAGTTGGCCAAGAGATTTGCATTCTATTTTTCAAAAACATCTCGGAAATCTTGATATTTGCTTGTTATATGGTATATCATGTAGGTCGGTTCCTGCCTTGCTGTGTGCATAAGGGCTTTGACTCCTAGATATAGCGACTTTCCTTGATTCTCATGACGTACAATCTTTTGCTTAATCCAATCAATTTTTGGATTGTGTTTCTTTAGCCAAGGCATTCCAAGGATGATTGGATTTGTGGGACTGGATATGACATTAAAGCATACACAAGATTTGTGATCGCCAAGAGTTACCATGAGTGGTTGGGTTTCCTTGGTAATATCTCTAGATGCTAGAGGTCTTCTCTCCACAACTTCAGCCGATGCAAGATTGGTCTTTTGGAGTACTAAAATTTGGTATCTATTCACAAAGCCATCATCAATGAAACATGCGGAGGCCCCGGAGTTGATCAAGGCTTTGAGGCAAAGGGTCTTCCTCGACAGGATCATCTGGAGTGTGACAAGAAAAGTTTCCATGGGTGTGGTTGGAATCAAGAGACTCTTTCTTATATCAAGGTCCGGTTGTACTGTCTCATTTACAATCGAACATCCTTGTTTTCCTGCTCGAGAATGGTTGCAGCAACTCTTGGGTTTCTTGCCCTCTTATTTGGGCAATTTAGGGGGATGTGTCCAGGGTTTCCGTAATATAGGCATAGATGATTCTCTCTTTGTCTTTGCTTTTCTTGTGGGATCAAGGCTTGGAATTTGGTATTTTCTATTTGCATCGGTTTGGGCTTGGTTTTTTCTCTTATTGGATCTCTGATTGGGGCTGGGTTCCATTGGCGAGGCCTTAATTCTTCTCGCTTTTCTTACTTCCTCTCAAACAATCTATTATCACACCGGATGGCTTGTATGATACTCAAGCATAGTGAGCATGAGATTCTTGAAGTCATCTCGAAGACCCCATTTGAATTGGCTGATAAAATACTCCTCATGCCAGGTGAGGTCACATATTAATTGCCTAAATTCAGATACATAACCAAAGGCAGGGCAGTTACCTTGTCATAGCTTCCGAAGTTTTGTTTCTGCTACTCGACCAATGTCTCTATCTCCAAATGTGGAAGTGAGCTCACTAAAGGGCTTGTAGCATCACTTGGATACACTACATGCCTTTTGCACAAATAGAGATCTCGCAATGGATCTTAGAAAGCAAGGTTGTACTATTTGACACTTCAACAACATGAGTGCCCCGATCTATGTATCAATTCACATTCAGGGGAGGTAGAGTGGAACATGTGAGAGAGTGAGTATACATGGGAGTCCCTTCCTTTGGCCCAAGATTTTCACTGAAGGGGGCAGTTGAGCCTTAGTTGGCATGAGGATATGCAGCACTAGGGGACCTTGAGAGTCAAAGTGCCCACTGTCCACTACATTTTCAAGAACCTCACACCAAGCTATGGTTGTTTGAAACTCCACCTACTCTTCAATATGGAACTGCGATTTGGGGTTGCAGCCTATACCACAAATGATTGAGCCCACTCACTAATCAAACATGCTTAGAGAAAGACCATTAAAATAGCTAGGTCTGCATAGAGAGGCCACTGACAATGATGATATCATGCATGATTAGGAGTAAGGCCTCCACCTCACATCCTATCATCATAAAAGAGGTACGAGCAACATCTATGGTTGTGGAGGCACTCTTTGAGCAATGACCACCTTACACAATTTACAGGAGCTCCCGTGCTAGAGAAATCTGACACTGGCATTGACCACCTCCAAGTAGCTAGAAGAGGCAAGTGAAAAGGAATGTTGGTACTCAAAGATGGTGACTTGGAAAAGAGCCCTATCATCATAGCAGATTTAGGGGCAACACCTATGGTCGTGGAGGCACTCTTTAGAGTAGTGATCTTCTTACACAAGTTATAGGAGCTCCCATGTTAGAAATATCCGAGACTAGTATTGACATCCTCTAGATAACTACGGCAAGTGAGAAGGAACATTGGAACTCAAAGGTGGTGACACGGATAAGCTTACATGGGCTGGATATTGACCAGGGTCCAGGTCCCGCCTTTTGACTATAGCCTGGACTGTCCTCCACTTCCCCCAAGCTGATCTGAGCTGAATTCAATCATTAGGGCCGACGTTCTGAGAGTTGAGATAGGAAGGACTTGGATCCAACTGTCCCTCCCTCTAGGACCATAGATGGAGTTTCACTAGAGCCACTTCATACATCTCTCTAACAATGGATTTCTTGTCTCACCACAATATACGTATGGACCATAGTAACCAAAAAACGCAGTTCATCCTAGCGAAACACGAAACCTTGAAACATGTGAAACGTTTCGTTTCGTTTTGCAAAATAAGGTGCCAAAAAAACTTTTGCAAAATTTTTTTTTAATTAAGGCTTTTGACTTATTTAAAAGAATATGAGGGCTGTTTTTCTTTTACAATTAGCATTTTTTCCACCCTCCTTGCTTGCCCAATCACCTCCTCCATCTTTCATACTATTTACAATTAGTACCATCTGTCATGTGGGCCACAGCCCAAGTATGTCACATTCTCCTCCTTGAGTTTGCAGCTGTCCTCCCTGAATAAGCAGATGGAACTACCAGGCATACTGCCTGCAAAATAATAAAAGATCTCCAAGAACTGGCCAAGATCAGGAAATAGCCATCCACCAAAGCAACACACTGAATTTTTCAACAATTTCGTTCTCTTCCATTATTATTCAACCATACAACAGTACATACAATTCGTATTGCGAACACAATAATGAGAATCAGAAAAATGATTGACAGTGTAGATTCAGGAATAAAGGCTCTGAATTTGGTGTTATTAAACCGTCCTTATAACCAGGCAGTATACCGACATTAACTCTAGGTAAGTGTCCACGTACCCTGAGGCTAAAGAGGCAAAGGATTGGACTTCATCTTTCAGAAGTTCTACAGTTCGAAATATATTTATGACCTGCAGTGTCAATTCCCGGATCAGATGCAAACAATTTGGCAATCATAAGAGAGGTAAGCAACACTCAGATACCCATGGCACCCTAACAAAAGTCTAAACAGAGACATGCACAAATCCATCATCATTCAAATCTCTAGGATTGTGTATAAGGTACTTGCAGCATACACATACTGAAACATTCATTGTCCAGGCTTTAGGGTAATGTAATGTGTGTACAATGTGTACTAAACATAACCAATCACTTTATGTGCGTAGAGAGTTACGGTTGTGACTATTTCATACTTGAAAAAAGTCTCATTTAAGGAAGAAAAAGAATGGCATCTCACCCCCACAGAAGTACAGAAAGCACAACTGAATAGCTGCAATACAAGGGAGCACATCACAAACAATTCCACCTACAGCACTCGCGAAGAAGGGGGCCATGTATTCAATGAGCACAGAGATTCAAAGAGTCTTATGTTGTGCTGGAAGAATTGTGCTCTATTTGGAGGTCTCAGCCATGTGGCCCAAACATATCTTCTAAGAACCCATGCTTTGCATTTTATGTGCAACTCACTCGTAATGAAGATTTAATATAGTGCATTAAGCTCTAGGATTGTGTATAATGTACTTGCAGCGAACACATGCTGAGCACATTCACGATTCCCAGCAGTAGGATAATGTAACATGTGGACACAATGTGCGCTAAACACAACCAATCACCTTAATATGTCTGGAGGGTTACCATGTGACTATTTCAAACTTTGAAAACAAGTCTCGCTTATAGGAAGAAAAAGAGTGGCATCTCATACGCAGAGAAATATGAAAATGGCATCTACCAAAGTTGTGGTCATATGGCTGCAATACAAGGGATCACATCACAAGCAATTCCACCTATAGCAGGTTATAGCGGTTTTGGACAGATTGCAGCCTTCAGGGCACAGTTATTCAACAAGCAGAGAGATCTGAAGAGCGTTTATTTTGTGTGGGAAGAACAATCATGCTCTGTTTGGAGGTCTCAGCCACTATGGCCTAAACATACCTTCCAAGCACCCGTGTTTTGCATTTTGTGAGCAACTCACTTGTGATCAAGATTTAATATAGTGCATCAAGCTCTAGGATTGTTTATAAATGTACTTGCAGCATACGCAGGCTGAATACATTCAGGATTCTAGGCTCTAGGAATGTACACAATGTGCACTGAACATAACTAATCACCTTAATGTGTCTAGCAGGTTACCATGTGACTTTTCATACCTGAAATAAAAAGTCTCATTTAAGGAAGATCACACCCAAAGAAATATGAAAATGACATATACCAAAGTTGTGTTTGAATAACTGCAATAAAAGGGGGATCACCACAAGCAATTCCACCTAAAGAAGGTATTAACCTCTAATGTAGCAGAAACTTGTCTTCACAATTCTGAACCTCCTCCAGAAAATGTTTTAGAAGAGAGACTTTCAAACAGGCAGATTTGAGAACTCAAATAAGTGCTTACGAACTACAGAAAATGTACTTAAATTTTCTTACTCCTGAGAAACAGAACTTCAATAATAGTCTTCAAGTTATACCTGCCCTTCAATATCCAAGTATTTCTCCTGAATCTTCTGCTTTGATCTATCAGCTGCTGAACCTTCTTCTTCAACTTCAGCAACTTTCCTGCTTGATGCCACCAAATTCATACAACAGAAAACATTAACCCACAAAGCTAAGGTATGCTAGCGTTTTGTCTTAAAAACTTGTGAACTAAAAACCTTGCCTTTGCTCTTCCATGTCTTTAAGTTCATTAAAGCAGGATTCTAGTTGTTTTAGTAACACACAGAGTTCTTCCTGCACCAAAACAACATGAAATAAGGAGCATGGTGAACCCAAAACATAAATTAACTTTAAAAAGTATTTATTTTTTTCTTAAGAATCTACATAGTGGACTGTGCACAAAAACTGTCTCACTAAACAAGCTTGAGTGATGCAAATGAACCCTATCACCAAACAAGTTTAACCAGCATGAAAATACCAACAAGCCTCAATACCATGAATCCTCTTGATTGCAGACTTTGATATACCATGAATCCTCTTGATTGCAGACTTTGATTGACTACTAGCCAGCACACATCCTCCCCTCCCCCACCATTGTGCATAATCTTCCATTATCATGCATCCTTGCCTCCCATCATGCCTTCTTTTACAGCTCTCTACTACTTCGGTGCAAGGTACACAAGTCTCTACTTCTGTTCCTTCATCTATCTCTTTTTCTTCACCGCTTTTGCAACATGTTGGTAAAGAACAAGTTGAAGCAAGAGTGCCATATACCGATCATGGCAAATTTCCCATTGAAGACCCACTCACGTATGTCAATACAAGAAGGGGGTGATTACAAGAAAAAGTCTGGTATCTCTTCTTCTTCCCTTTCTTCATTTCATTATGCTTGTAATAGTCAGAATAAGTTTGGTGCATCATCTACTTTGCATACAGCATCCTCACCATCATTTCAATCTCATTCAACTAATCAAAATCAATTCAATGTATCACTACAATTTTCAAACCCACCCATCCCAACCACTTCTTCCGCTGCATCACCATCACCTTTCATACCATTCACTTTTGCATATCAGTCACCACATGGTTTTGCACACACCACACTGGGGGGTCTATCAAACATAGGCACAACCTTTAGGAACTCTTCATCTCCAATTCTAGGTGGTGCTCATGCACCTTTAGGGGAGGCTCATCTTTCATCCTATACACCTTTGCATTACACCCAACATTGAGTCCCTACCCCTCCTTACCCAAGCATCAATCAGCCAGTACCATAGTTTGCCTTCATGGCTTTACCTAGTGGACCTATGGGTCACTCCGCCGTGCCCCAACCAACATTTGGACAAGGATTCCTTGCTCAAATGCATCCATCTCCGTCGGCACCTTATGGAAACATTCACATTCCAGTGCCTTCACCATTTGGCACCATATGGACACTCAAAGTCTATTTCTGCGTTCCCACCACCTCTTCCTAATTATAAGTTATCCCCCTCGCTTCTACCTGTATCCTTCTTACTTGACACCTCATGGTTCATCTTCCTTTTCGACCAAGCACACTTTCTCTAACAAGATTCATTTCAACGGGTCTAATTACACCACTTGAATGAATCTAACGAGGCATGTATTCGACTCTCAAAAACCTATGGGACCTTCTACAAGGGTTGGGACCCCAACCCAATCCTACGCTTGTTCCATACAAACTTGTAATTTCATGGAAGGCTAGGAGTGTCTCTGCCATAGTCAAGTTGATGCAAGGTCTTCTCCCTAAGTTTCACTTACAGTTACAACACTTTAACCTAGCATCCAAGTGACCTGCCCATCAACTTCAAAACTCCAAAATCAATGACCAAGGTGACCTTAAGGTCAAGTCGGCTAAGTATCGACCCCTCCTCGCTAAGTTCTTTACCACAGGGCCTCCTAAGTCCTTTGATGACATGAGCTAACAAGGAAATACTTCCATTTTGTGCAGCACGTGATCTCACATCCTACCATGCCCACCTCCTATGAATTTGAGTGTCAGGACTCAGCTACTATGTTACGTTTGACTATTCAATCAATTTCATAGTCCATCTTTAGAGGGGACCCTCACTACCACTTTTGAAGAGGAGCAGCAAGGAAAGGGTAAACAAAACCAAACCAAAAACAAAATGCACATCAAAACCAAGCTGGTGAGTCACAAGGTATCTCCCAATCATCTCTCAAACCCGAGTGGCAAAATATACCTAAAAAGAACAAGCATTGTCAACATTATCAAAAGGTTGGCCATTTTGACAAGAAGTGTCAATCAAAGGCAAGAGACACACAACCAAAATCAAAGACTCTACCCCTGCCCCTCAATCCGATAACCCTCGATAAAACCAAGGCAAAGTAGTGGCAGCCAAATCAAGGATAATGGCGTGGTCAAACCCACACTTCCACTGGTCAACCCATCACAATCGACTTCGTTCTCAATGCTAGAGGGCTGTCTAACTGGTCTATTGAGGCTCGCCTTGTCTCTTTACAGACATCCAAGGACTCAAGTCTCATTCACATCTGCGAGTTATCTCCTTATGAGGTGACTGCAAAGGCTCACTCTTTGTAGCCGAGCACTTTTTCTCTTGTTTGAATTGTGGACTGTGAAGCGACACATTACATGACCTCTATTCAAGACATTTTTCTCACCTAAGCCCCTACAACTAAGCATGTTTGGTCAAGAATAACTCCTCAGTCAAGATTCAAGCTTAAGGTCACGTCAACTTTGCTATTGATCAGGGTCCGAATCTCACTACACTGGATGATATCTATTATGTCCCCCAGTTTGGAGTGATCTTGATTTCTATTTAGTAGCTTTGCCTGTTGGGGTGAGCAGTCTTCTTTATAGTTACTTTACTCAAGGTTCCTGACTCCCAAACTAGACTAGTGATTGCTCGTAATGAGACACAGCCTAATGGCCTATAGTACATGACTACAAGCTAACAGCTAAGGGCTCAAAGTCCCACTACTTCCACGATTTTACACCGCATGGGAGCTTGCGAACAATGAATGTCTTTGGCATTATCACTTGGGGCATCTTGAGTACAATGATTTCTCTAAGTATATATGAGTGTATTTCCTAAAGCATAAATCTAACATATAGGGTACAGTAGCTCAAGGATGACTTATTCAGCTCCCAAGCCCTCTTCACAAGACCCATTATGTACCATGTCAAATTCACAGGGCCCTAGAAGGTCGGCCTAGTATTCCCCTCAAGCTTCATTTGCATCATTGATATAGGGCATTCTTAGCCAAAAAGTTGGCAAGAGGCTCTTAGCTACAAAGTATTGATCGGAATGAGACTTGAACCTTGGTGGATCCTCTAAGTCATAAGAAAGTCATCGGAACCAAGTGGGATTTTAGGATCAAGTAAAAAGCTAATGGGACTTTAGACAAGTACAAGGCTCGCCTTGTAGTGCAAGGGTTTCAATAGAAGCAAGGTATTGACTATGAAGAGATATCTATTAGTTGCATTAGCCACTCTTCATGGTTGGCTGATCTATTAGATGGATATCAAATGTGCCCTTATGAACAGTTATGTGGAGGAGAAAGTCTATGTGGAGCAGCCTTCTGGATTTTCTTTTGCTAACTAAAAAGATAAGGTCTTTAGTTTGCAAAAAGCTCTTGATGGGCTAAAGCAAGCACCGCAGTCTTGGTTCCAAAGAATGGGTGAGTTCCTTAGGACTCAAAATATCATTCTACGATAGCTCCCATCTTGTGGTCAAGCCATAGATAAGAGATGATGGCAACTTTCACAGCCAAGGCTGAGTGTAGGACTCTCTACAATAATACCATAGAGCCCATCTACCTAAGGAGCCTACTGGGGACGCTTCAATTTCCTTGTCTTACTCCAACTGTCATCTGCTCTAACAACTAAAGTGCGGTTGCACTAGCTGGTAGCCCCACCATCAGCCCGCAGATGAGACACATTGGAGTACACTTTCACTTCACCAGAGAGCAAATTGAGGCACTATTCCCCTAGAATTTATGATTTCCAATGACAATTTTGCAAATATATTTATAAAAGGCACTCAATCGACCAGTTCCATAGTACCTCCTTCCCAAGATCGACTTGGGTACATCCTCCCCTAATACTTTGAACTGATTAGAAGAGAGTGACCCCCTCTAGTTTTCCCTTCCACTTTCAGAGAAGACAGCTTTTCTCTTGATGGTGACAAGGTGTTGCTTACATATTGATTTAGACATTATCTATTTCTCTTGTACTTTGTATCTTCATTTGCATCATCAAGATAACCATGATTGTAAAAGGATACTTAAGCAAGTGAATAATTCCCCTGTGAGAGCACTATTGCATAGCATTTTGCATGAGCATGACTACTTGCCTTACCTCTTACATAACTCCAATGCATCAACATCTATTCTTATAAACATGCATCTGTGCACATTTATCCATTTTCAATCTTTCGAGTAGTGGACTCTAGATCCACCATAGTCGTGGCATTACACATGGCAGTCTCCAAGACTAGTCTCCCTTGCTTTGCTTGCTCAACTTGGCTAGCTTGCTTCCACTTATCTTTTTTGCCTCTACCACATATTTCCCTATTCCTCGTCATTGACATCCAATAGTAGTAAGGATAGCTTGTTCATTTTGTGATAGTCTTGGAAGTGACCATCCCTTCTCATTTTCCCTTTGGGACATAGTTACTCAATAGGCCAAAAACTTAGGGACAATCCTCACTTATTGATAAAAAAATTTAAAAGCAAAACAAAAGCCCCCCCTCCCCCTTTTTTTTTACCTTTTTAAACGATAGTCCATTGTGTTTTCATCCACCTTTGTAGGACTTAGTAGGCCACTAGGAAGCCAACGCCGCACACCCTTTGTTCGATGCTCTAGCCTCTATCACGAGGATGGAAACTTTTATTGCTTTACTCAGCATTTGATTAAAAGTTAATCAAATGTGTTAATGTGACTTTCACATCTTGAGATATAAGTTAATTATTTCACAATGTGGAACCCAGGATCCTGAAATATCGATTGATGTCAAACGCAAAAGTTACAATTATGATTGACAAGTACTAGGTGGTACCTCATGTTAAATTTTGGTCTAGACTAATTTATTGGCCACTAATGTCAGTGGTGACACTAGAGACTAAGCATTAATTATTCAATTAATATCATACTAAAGATCAATAACTACTTAAGAATACTTGGAAGATAAATTGGCCTAGCCAATTTAATTATTGGCTTATGGAATTATTTTTCTAAGCACTAGAGTAATTATTTAATTAATTTTTAAAAGTAATATTCTAAATATTAATTTCATAAGTTGGATAATGCTAGAAAATGGGATTACAAGGTTGTCACTTGGCAAAACTTGCCCATGCAAGTGGAAAAAACTTTTTTGAGGGCTAATGAAAGTCTATTGCAACCATTGTGAGAGAGAAGGAGACTGTTAGGGAGCAAGGAGATACTGCTAATGTGATTTGCAACCACCACAAACCATTCCTACAGTAATGACAACAGCTTGGAGTCCTCAAGGACTAGATGATAGTAGCCTAAGGTCCTTCTAGTGCAGGCGATAGCATACAAGAGGAGGCAGCAAGCTTTCTGGTGGCCCTAAGCTGTACATGATAGCTTCCATGGCTGTTTGAGCAAGGCAGCAGCAGTTTTTCAGCATTTTTGGCAATGAAGCTCTGAAATTTCAATATTTTCACCATTCTCTCTCATCTCCCAATCATCTCTTAAGTTATCTTAATAGAATCCAACCATTCGAGTCATTAAAAGTAA
Source organism: Lygodium microphyllum (assembly GCF_053477565.2). Classification (NCBI taxonomy): domain Eukaryota; kingdom Viridiplantae; phylum Streptophyta; class Polypodiopsida; order Schizaeales; family Lygodiaceae; genus Lygodium; species Lygodium microphyllum. The sequence goes on along the minus strand of NC_141141.1, from coordinate 44,270,431 downwards.
AGATATTGGAAAATCTCTGCTATAAATCCTAACTTGCAGCAAAAACTTGGGCTTGATAGCCACCTTGGAATGTGTGCTTAAAATGAAGGGCATAGGACTTGAATTCCAATAACTTAAATTGAGAAATTTTATGAAGATTCAAAAGGCCATCCAACCAATATTAGATTTGGGACTGAATTTGTTTTTCAAGGAGCAAGGTGAAGGCCAATCCTTGAGCAAACCAAGGGCCAAATTGATTTAGAGGCTTGCTGGTCAGTTTTGGCAGCAAATGGCACTTGGATTAGTAGGATGTTAATGGATCTCACTTATACTCCATCCATTTGCAATAAAAGTTAAAGAAATACCACAAGAGGCGCCAATTTTGGGACCAACAAGCTATCCATTGCCCAAGATTCAAGTGGTACCATTTGCATTTTTGGTTTATATGAATTTTATGCTTGCTGTAATTACTGTTAAATCAGGTCATTACCCCCCTTTGCGACAAGGGAGGCTGGTTTCAAGATTCCATCGTTGGGATACCATCAAATCCCTTGTATTGGTGGATCCAAGGCACTAGATTGAAAGTCAAAAGCATTGCTTTAGTGCTGAAATTGTATTCATCTGAGCAATTACAACAAGCATGTCTTCAAATAGTGAGATGGGATCAAGTAGTGATGATGCATCTCATTTTGAAAATATGCATAATGAAGGGGAAAATGCAATGTCTAATCTTGGAACGGGCTTAGAGCATGGACAGCAAGATGATAATGTTGATTCAGACCACAATGTGGGTATTTCTAGGTCTCTTGAAGCTGATGACTGTTGGGTGTAAAGCCCCTTTGGGTGTAAACTCCCATTCATCCCGTGTGTATAAACTTAAAGGTGTAAACACACCCTTTACTTGTAACCTAACATATAAATACATATTTATTCTTTGTGTACCGTGCATGGTTGTCACGTCCGATGATGTCCGATTAGTACAATCTGATGCTAGTACGGTACTAATCGGACTAATAAATCTTGGACCTGCGTCCGATATTACCTCCGATGAAAGAAAAAATACATATAATTTTAAGTCTATGCTTAATGTTTGGACTTACAAGTTAAAACATAAACTTAGAGATTCAAGTCAAAAGTGCAAAAGAGAGTTGAAACAAGACTCAAGAGTGTACTATGTAGCATGAATAATGAAACCAACAACTTTATTATGAGCCAGATGTGTAATCTCATATAAAAAGTGTACAAAAATGGATTGAGATAAAAGCCATCATCCATGGCTCAATTTGAATCAAGCTACATGATTACTCTAGGTGCTCATATCACTCTTGGCATCGAAGGTGGAAGCATCCTCGTCACCGCTTGAGGAGCCATCACCCTCCTCAACAAAATCACCCTCACTAATGACATTTTCCTCGTCATCATACTCGGCCTCTCTAAGCTCTAGGTGAGTTCCATTGCTACTGGCACGAGAACGAATAACAACACGGGCACGCCATGCACGAGTACGAGAGACCCGCCACTCTATCTCCTCGAGCTCCAAGTAAAGCTCCCTAAAGATTTGATCCTCCTCCAAGTCTCTCTCGCGAGTCACACTTTTAAGTGTAATAGCGGAGAGCTTAAGTGAATCCACATTTATCTATACATTTAAACAATGAAGAACTTAGATTAAACAAATGAAACTTCTTTAAATATATTTCATAATCTATGAATGAAGTTATGAACTAAAAATTAGGTATATAATACCTATCTTACCATAGGCATCTCATGCATATTACATAGCATGCGTAAATTGGAGCGACAATAAATTAGTCGCTCCAATTGTCGTGTACTAAGCTTGTTACGAATTTTGTTATACACAAGAAAATACGCGGACCAATTTCTCTCACATGCACCCGACGAACAATCCTAAACCAGATGAAGAAAAAGTAAGCTTAAAGTAAGTTTAACTAGAATTAAATGAAAAAAGAGAAGAGATTTTCAAACCTGTCCAAGAATGTGTAAGGCTACTCTTTGGAGGTGAGGCAATTGATAGCCAAATGACTCCCACCAAAAAAAGGGCTTCACCAACGATTCTCGCTTCCAACAAATGGTAAATACGAAAGCGGTACCCCTTTGATGACTATAATTAATGAGCTCTTGGAGAAAGGTACCATGGTGCTCTTCCGCCAAAGCCTTTGGAAGAAAGGCATCGCGATCGGCAAGGACATTGGCATCCATGAAGAGAGAGGGTTTTTTAAAGGCGGGATGCAAGAGTGCCGCAAACCCATGTATGGGTCACTTCATCCACTCCCATCTTTTCTTTATCAAAAAGAGAATGTCATCTCTTTTAAGGGTGATATCCAAGATATCACTACAGTAGGTGTAAGATGATAGAGATTTAGAGAGAGATTTAGAGGTGAAATTTGAAAAGAAAGTGTGAGACAATATGTAATATAGATTCTAAAACTAAAAAGAAGCATGAATCGTTTTTAAAAAATAAAAATAAAAACAATACCATGAAGAAGAGACCTTCCCATCCAAGATGGTCAATGATTATATCTCCTCCATCGCATCCACCATAAGATGATAGAGGAGGCCAATAGTAGCCCCCTCAATGTGCGTCATGCGAAGCACCTTGTAGATGGGAGTGATGGCAATGATAATGCCCCTCACATCCATCCAAAATTCCTCCTTTAAGCAAAGCCTTTGAACGGCCTTTGCTTCCTCTTGGCTTAATGTGGACTCTGTTGTGCTAAGAAATGCACTTAGCCACTTAAATAGCCCCAAAACATACTTATTTTAGGCTTATTTTAACCAAAACCCTAAAACGGGGAGAGGATCGAGAAAGTTAAGCAGAAGAGGATCTAGAACCCTAATTTTCTATAAATTGGCAGCCAGCCCTCCACTCTTTTACAATCTCGTTTTTGCAGGTTTCAGGTGTTACCAGCTTGCTGCCCACACCCCAGTCACGGAGGACATCTCAACCCTTGCTGTCCATCACTGTTCCCTACAATCTAGCGTCTGTTTCCAGCCCTCCACACACTGATTGTTGTTGTTTCTGCCTGGCGACTGACTATTGTCCATCTGCACTGCTGTCGTACAGCCTGCCACACTAGCAAACTGCTGCGTTTGCACGCTCCAGCTGCCGCCCTGACAGTTTTCTCTCTCCTGTCTGTAGCCGTTGCAGTATTTCTCTCTCCTACAAGCTGTCATGCCTGCATTTTCAGTCTTTCTCTCTCCTACAAGCTGTCCTACCTGCGTTTTCAGTCTTTCTCTCTCCTACATGCTCCGTTTTTAGTCTTTCTCTCTCTTGCAAGCTGTCCTACTTGCGTTTTTAGTCTTTCTCTTTCCTACAAGCTCCGTTTTTTAGTCTTTCTCTTTCCTCACTACTATCTGCATCAGATCCAGCTTCTCACTGCTGCGTTTGCTGGTGTTCGACAGCTGAAGGCTGCCTTGCTGCAATTCGGGATCCATTCGGAGTACGGCATACTCACCAGCTCATTACCCTTGCCCTGATCCTAGAGATACAGGAGTTTGAGGTTCAGTATTCATTCATTGCATAGTGTGTTTGCTACATGAGCATCGTATTATTAGTAGTCATATCATTTCATTTATTCACTATATTCATTGTCTCTTAGTTACTCTAACCCCAACCCTAACTGTGTTCTTTTTATCAATCTATGCTTTGTCGTACGGTTTCTGTTTATGTTTTTGTGTTAGGGTATTTTTCTTTACATGGTATCAAAGCCTGGTACTCTCTAAGAAACGTAGGCCTTTGATCTGAAAGCTCTTTGCAACAAGCAAGAACAACAGTAGGTTCAAATGACTTCGAACACATCAACATCGATTCAGTCTCCAGATCAGCCTATGCCGAGAACCGAGCGAGAGTGGGCCGATCAGCTTGCTCCACAAAGTTCCGACATGGTGGGAGAAACATCTGAGTACATGGAAGAAAAGATAGGCAAGCTGACCTCTAAGGAATATAAACTGATCATAGCCTATCGACAAAAGAAGATTGAGGAGCTCGACTTGAAGGATTGCCCTTCAAGAAAAGCTTCTAAATGAAGGTATGCATGGATTTCTCTCTTCAGATGTTGCGCGTAAGTCTGAAGATGTTATAGGGCTGTCGAGACCTCCATCAAGGATGGGCCCCCCTCTTGGAGAGTAAGATCCGGAGTATGTTCCATTTTTTCAGACTCTTCCGTCCTCTCCGGTGCAATGTACTTTTGATTCGTCTTTTGTGCTTCTTCTTTTACCTCTTCTGTTTTGCAATATATTGGAGAGATCATGTGGAAGAAAGAGTCCAGTCTGTTGACTACGGAAAAGGTCCTCTATCTCGAGCTGCATAGCGTTCAGTCAAGTGTGCCCATCGCTCTGATGCTAAGTCAAAATGTTGAAGCTGAGAATGAAACTCTGGCAATAAGCCCTGCATCAGCTTGACAATAGCGGAGGCTTTCCTAGCCTTTCAGGAGTGGACAACCTTGTATGGAGCAAATGCAGGATCGGGTTGGGGTTCCAACCCCTGTACTAGATCCCATAGGTTCTGTGAATCAAGAACATATCTCATCAATTTCGACCAAGTAGTAAAGTTTGACCCGTTAAAACGAGTCTTGTCATTAAATGCATTCTTGGCAGAAGATGAGCTAGACTTATGAGGTCTCGGGTGGGTGGAGTAAGATGATGGTGGGAAAGATGGTGGAGGTGAGAGTGTCTAATAAGAGTAAGGAGGGGGAAGAGGAGGGTAGGCAGAAGTAGACTGTGAGTGTCCAATGAGTGCCAATTGATGCGGAGGCACTGGAACATGAATGTTTCCATAAGATGCCGGTGTAGATGGAGGCACTGGGACACAGTAGCCTTGTCCAAAGTAAGGCTGGGACACAACATTATGACCAGAAGGTCCACTAGGCAATGCCACGGAGGCAAACTGTGGAGGCAATTGATTCACACTCGGGAGAGACTGAGTGGGATACCCAGGCTGCAATGATTCCGAAAGTGTGTATGAGGTAGGTGAAACACCACCCGGCTGAGGGAAGGATGAGTTCCTAAAGGATGTGCCTATGTTTCCATAATCCCCGGTGTGATATTCGGTGCGACATGAGGTGTCTGAAATGGAAATGTAAATGGTGTAAATGGAAGTGGTGAAGCAGCGAAATAATGTGGTGGGATGGGTGGGTTTTGAAAGTGAGATGTATGAGGTGTAGATTCTTTTTGTTAATTTTTATCATTTAAAGACTGAAAATGAAACTGTGAAGATAATGATACACCATGTAATGAAGTGAAAGGAACACCAAATTCATTCTGATTATGTAAAGTAGACGGAAAAGAAGGAAGGACAGAAGAAGAGTTACCTGGCCCCATAGAGACATCAGATGCGAGTCTCGTCCACATCTGTGAGTTGCCTCCCGACGAGGTTACTACAGAGGCCCACTCGTCACAGCCGAGCAGTTCAACTCCAGTTTGAATTGTGGACAGTGGAGCTATATATCATATGACTCCTATAGAGGACATTTTCTGTACCCGAGCCCTTGCAGCTGGGCGAGTCCGTATAGAAAACAACTCCTCAGTCAAGATTCAGGCTCAAGGTTGCGTAAGTTTTGTCACTAACAAGGGTCTGGATCTAGCTTCGCTGGACAATGTATATCATGTCCCTCAGCTTGGGGTGAACTTGTTATCTGTTCGGCAACTTTGCCGGTTGGGGTGAGCAGTTTTCTTTACAGTGACCACAGTCGAGGTCCTTGACTCTCTGACTGGTTTAGTAATTGCTCGCGGTGAGGCACAGCCTAATGGCCTATACCACATCACACACTTTCTGACCGAGCCGACCGCCGAAGGCTCCGTGTTCCATAGCTTCCAGGCCTTAGCCACATCTCGGGAGCCTACGCACAATGAGCGTCTTTGGCATTTTCGCTTAGGGCATCTTGGTTATGACTCACTTTATGAGTTGTCACGCCGTGAGCTAGTTGAAGGCCTTCCACACCTGAAGCTAGCTCAAGATGTCTGTAAAGCCTGTCAGCTCGGGAAGCAGTACCGTACCCCATTTCCTCAGCAGTCTACACATAGAGCTGAGGAGCCTCTTAGATTGATTCACGTTGATCTTTGTGGGCCAACATCCACTACTACTTCGAACAGCGTGCTGTACTTCTTTTTGATAGTGGATGATCATTCTCGATACATGTGGGTGTACTTCCTCAAGCATAAGTCAGATGCTTTCACATATTTTTCTGCTTGGGTGCTGCTGGTTCATAACCAGACTGGTCGTCGTATTGGGTGCATGAGGAGTGATAGCGGTGGTGAGTTTATCTCCCGAGTTTCTACAAAACATTGGCATTTCTCGCCAACTCACCTCTACCAACTCCCCCTCTTAGAATGGAGTCGTAGAGCGTAGGAACCGCACAGTCATGGAAATGACACGCTCTATGTTGTTCGTAACAGAGCTTCCTGAGCGCCTTTGGGTCGAGGCTGTTAACACTTCGGTGTACATCCTCAACCAGTGCCCGACTACGGCTTTTCCTCAAAAGACCCTGTATGAGACATTTTTTGGCTCTCGGCCTCTTGTTTCCCACTTCAGAGTATGGGTCTGAATGGCACCAGACCCAGCAGACAGGACAGGATGGGTCAGACAGGTTGACCCGTCCATCGGACGTGGACAACCTTACTACTATCGTGCAACACACTGCTATACTCACATTCGATTCTCTCAGCTCTTAACTCTATCCCTCCTCATTCCAGTCTCGCACTCCATGGCACTCGCGCTCAACAAACTGGTATCAAAGTGTTGATTACAGCGTTCGCGCTTCCCAAGAGTGTGCCAAGTTGCAAGACAAGTAGTAGTCAACAAGTATGAGATCATAGGACTGACAGCAGTCGACAGGCAGCACTCTACACATGAGGCAAGGCAATCACAGCTTGCAGCAGATGGAGTTGGGGTGAAGGCGACCAGCACAGGTCTCGTGCAACACTCCGGCCAGCAGGCGACCAGGTTCTGATGGGCCCAACATTAGATAGGCAATAGGGCTGACCAACACGGCGACCAGATTGACCAGCGCAACGGGCCGAGAGGCCAGATAAACTGCGTGTGACAGGCCAACCAGGCCAGGCGGCAGACGTGCAAGTCAACGAATTTTTTTTAATCTGGAATTTTGTTTCTCCCCCTTCTCTATCGGGTCTTCACATGCACATGCACACAACACCATTTTGGTTGAAAATTTTGGGGGGTTTCCCCGATACAAGAACCGTGATTCAAAACAAGACAATCTGACCAGGAAATTGCAGAAATTGCACACATAGGCTCCAAAATTTTGGGGCTTTTCTCATATCAGTAAAATTTTGCTTGATTGAGTCAAATTTGTTGACATTGGTGTACATTTTGACCTGAGAATTTGGGGCTTTTGCAAGATTTTAGCAAATTTTGCTAATTTTTCCCGTTTTATGCTCTCGGGTTCATGTATTAATGCAATCGGTGCAGATTGGTCAGTAAAATTTTGAGGCTTTTGCTGAAATTTGAGAATTTTGGCAAAAATGATGTTTGAAATGTACATTGGGAACATCGTTGATGCAATCTTGGTGCTATAAGCAATGAGACTTATCTCCCACTTGTGAGATTTTGAAGAAATTGTAGAGAATCTTGTTTTCTTTTGTGTATCAGAAGTACTGGGTCATATGTATGCAGTACATATGTTGGGCAGCTCCCATTGAGTTGATGTATTGCTGAATAGTCATGTTGCAACAATCTTAGTGATCACTTGCAGATATGGGATTGTTGCAGATGTACTTTTGGTGATACTCCTGAAGTGGGAGTCACCTAGCAGTGATCTATGCTTTGAATATATGCTGAAATTTCAGTTATACTGCTAAAAGTCATCCATTCTACTGTTGTACATGTACTTGGACTGAACCTTGCTCTCATTGACTGAAAATTTGGGCTGATATTAGCTGAATATTCATCTCATTATTTGCTGTCATAATTGTAGTATTGATCTTTGGGTACATTGCTGAAAATGGTTGCAAATGCTTCTAGCAGCAATGACACTAAATCCCTTCTTGAAATCAATAGGTTTGATGGCAATGGTTTCAACTTGTGAAAGGACAAGACGCAAGGCATTTTGTTTCTCAAGGATTGTGATGATGCTCTTTTGGAAGTCAAGTCTACAATTAGGACCGATGAGGATTGGGCTAGACTCAACAAGAAGGCCATTGCATACATTAAAATGGTTGTATCTGATGATGTACTTACAGACATTAAGTGTTTTTATACAGCTTATGCCATATGGAAAAAGTTTATGGACACTTATGAAAATACAACTCCGGTAAATCAAGTGCATCTCATACGCAAGCTTGTAAACATGGAGTTGAATGAGTCTAAGCCAACATCGAAGCATTTGAGTACTTTCACAAGAATTTTGAGCCAGTTGCAAGACTCTAGTTTGCAACCCTTCAATGACAAATTAACGGCCTTTTTTTTTAATCACTTTGCCTAATAGTTGGGAGTCTTTGGTTGTTTCATTGAGCAACAACCCTACTTTAACTTTCGATGGTGTTAGAGACTCTATTCTCAATGAGGAGATTCGAAGAAAGTCTAGTGGAGAAAGCAATGGTTCAGCCTATCATCTTAGAGGCAGGTCAGAAAAGAGGGATAATGCAAGAAACAAAGGCAAAATCAGGAGTAAAAGCAAGGGCAAACAGCAGGATGTCACTTGCTATCAATGTGGACATAAAGGGCATAAAAAGCCCGATTGTCACTACTACAAGAAAAAGAAAGAAAGAAAGACACAGCAAGGAAAGAAAAAGAAGGATAACAAGAAAGATGATGACAACTCTCCCTCATAAGTTGCAAAGGCAAATGTTGCATCTAGTATGGTCATTGAAGAGCTCTCTGACACTAGAGAGATACTTATTGCAATGTAATGATGTAAATGTTATGGCAGCAGCAAGTGATATGCACATCACTAAAAAGGAGATAATTGATGCCTTGCTTTCAGCTCATGATGGGCTGTCTAAATTATGGATAGTGGACAGTGGTGCCTCTTTTCATGCTACTCCCTCTTTGGAGTCATTTTCTAAATACACTACAGGTTGCCTAGGCAAGGTTTACTTGGATAACAATTATGCTTGTAAAATAGAGGGTGTAGATACTATTCACTTAGTCCTTGAAAATGACCAAGAGCTGATTTTGCATGATGTTAGATACGTACTTGGCATAAAGAAGAGTCTACTATCAGTTGGGCAGCTTGATGCAAGAGGGTATTTTACTACCTTTGGTGGTGGGTCATGAAAGGTCCACAAAGGCTCTATGCTGATTGTTAAAGGTAGCACAAAGGGGACTTTGTATTATTTGCATTGTAAAGAATTACTTGGCAAGTTTTTCAAAATGTGGCTGAAGTTCATTCACAGATGGAACTTTGGCACAAAAGACTTGGCCATATGAGCCAGAAAAGATCTTCCGGTTCTCTCCTCTTCAAAGAGATTTGATGTAAAAGGCTCTCGTCTCGACTTTTGTAATGATTGCATACATGGAAAACATGTGAAGTCTCCTTATTACCCTAGTGTCGTTAAGAAGTCCAATGCTCTTGACTTAATACATTCTGATGTGTGCACTATACCTGTTAATTCACATGGGGGTGCACGGTACTTTGTCACTTTTATTGATGATTTCAGTAGAAAGTCATGGGTGTATATATGAAAGAGCAAAAAGGAAGTGATGGATGCTTTTAAAAAGTTTCATGCTTTTGTTACCACACAGAAAAGGGCTTAAGTTAAAAGCTATAAGAACGAATAATGGGGGCAAGTATGTTTCTAATGAGTTCAAAAAGTTTTGTGAGATACATGGCATTAAGAGGGAGTTGATAGCCCCTTACAATCCTGCATCAAATGGCATGGCTGAAAGATATAATCACAAACTTTGTGAGAGAGTCAGATGCATGCTCTCCACAGCTAATCTCCCGCAGCAGTTTTGGGAAGAGGCTCTTAAAACTGCAATTCATGTGTGCAATCACTCTCTCCCAATCGTGCATTGGAAAATGGCATTCTTGAAGAGGTTTGATTTGGCAAACCTGCTTCATGTGACCATTTCTGTGTCTTTGGTTGTGATTCTTTTGTACATATTCTTATAAATTAGAGGACTAAACTAGACATGAAATCCATTAAGGGCATCTTCATGGGATATGGAGATGAGGGAGAGATGGGATATAGAGTTTGGCTTTCTCAGGATAGGAAGATAGTACGCAATCGAGACGTAGTATTTAATGAGGCAAAGTTGATGAAAAATGCTACACATGGTGACCTTTACAAGAAGAAGGTCAAATTTCAGCATGAACAGCCAGCCATTTAGCAACCATTGGCTGAAGATTCTATCCCTTTTTATGCTGAAAATCAGCAGCAGCCTATTGTGCTAGTGGGCTGAAAAAAACCAGCCACTGCATTTTGTACTCCAAGCATCAAATAAGAACTCTGCAAAGTATGATAACCGGGCTGTAGACCAATATTAGCATAAAGTGGATTCACTGTCTCAATAGGCATCATTCTTGGTGGTCCTCTGGGCAAGTTTCCCTGATAACCCGTGGGTAATCTAGTCATTGCTTGAAAAACTGACCCATCACCAAAGTAACCAAGATAAGTAGCAAACTGAGGAGGAATAGTTTGCTATGCCACTTGTGCATAACTACCTTGACCATTCACTCCCTAATCCTGTGCTTGTACTTCTTGTTGCACTGGACCTGTCTCCATGTTTGGTGTCTTTTCCACATGCTCACGCACATTAGAGGTTTGCCTTTTCGAGCGCTCCATGGTATGATGTGATGACTTAGCTTGAGAATCCTCATTATGTGACTTCAAAATTTTTTGCATTCGAGGATTCTTTACAAGCTGTTGGAAAGAGCCAACCATACTGAGGAGTTGTGCCATACACAAATCCTATTCTTGCTCCTCATCCTGTGGTTCAATCTCGGTTCTAGAAGGTACTGACACCTGTGCACCAATACTCTCTCTTCGGTGTCTATGAGCAAAAGAAGAACTCTCTTCTTCATAGGGGAGTTTTCCTTTGCCTTTATCCATGTCTGCTATCTCTCTAGTCCTGTAATCTCTATAAAACCTGTGTATATAGCCTTTTCACCCAAAACTGTCCAAGCTTAAAGTCTTACAGAAAAGATTTCAAATCCCGGGGATGGAACCATGTAACCGGTCTATGACTCACATAAAGCGCTAGTTCCTTCAATTAATACATGGTCTTTTCACACACACACACAAACAGAGACCTCACTCCCTCGCTCAACACCACATTGGCCCCGAAGACCAGCGCCCCTCTCGATATTTCTTTATCAATTAAAAGATGGAAAGTTACAAAAATGAAATGTTCCAAAATACATAACCTATGAACAATTGGTTTTCATCTTTTTTGAGTAAATCCCAGCTGCATAAGGACAATATAGCATGACCAGAACAACATCCCTTTTAGGAAAGCATTTTCTGTGACCATAACTCAATGATTCATGTGCAGAATTGCAGTCTGCAGAACTGTGTATTTACTGTTCTTACTGTCCAGTATATCCAGAACAACATCCCTTTTAGGAAAGCATTTTCTGTGAACATAACTCAATGATTTATGTGCAGAATTGCAGTCTGCAGAACTCTGTATTTACTGTTCTTATTGTCCAGCATATCTAGAACATCCCTTTTACCCTGGCTTCATTCCAGCAGTAAAATAGTCCCACAAACAGCACTAAATCAGAGCTGAAAACCCCATTCCTGTGTGGCATGGTCATCACTTTCTTTAGTTCCTACATTGGAGAAGCCAACAGCTGTTCCTAAACCTGGACAGTGAGGCTCTTGCTTGCCTTAGCAGAAATGCAAAGAAAACATAAAACTGTACCTTCGATGGAATCAACCCATCATGCAAAGCATTTCCTCTAAGAATAGAGAGAGAGTTGACCAGAGGGAGCAAGCTCTACCTCCGTACACGAGTTGGAGACGAATAAGTACTCTCCATAGCTGACAAACTTGCAGCAATCTACCCTCAGCTTCTCCAAACTTCATTCTCAGATCTGTCGCTTATGCCTATTACGTTTTTTTGAATGCTCTCTCTCTCTCTTTTGGGAATTTGTGCCACATGGCATACATGTAACAATTTTCCCGTTTAAACCTTCCGGTCTAAAATTTTCCATGATCAATGCAAAATTTGACTTCGGCACAGACCAAAGAATTAATCTGGGTGCAAAAACGAAGATAATGACGCGAACAGATTCTGGGGTCCAAAAATAGTAGCTCCCTAAATTTTAGAAATGGTGACTCCCTACATCCCTCAAGTTGTTCTGAGCAACTTTTATCATTGCAACCACATCACAAAGTGTAATGTGGCTTAGTTACGGTGACTTTTATTCCGTGAGTATTCTCACATGTGCATCTTCTGTCTTGGCCAAGCTCATTGTCCTGCACCATCTCCAGTGGGCTGAGCACACAATCCCAAACCACTGACATTCTATTCTTCAGCGCCCATTCAATATGGAACCGGTCATAAGGCTTAGACAGACCATTAGTCCAATTTGTCCCAATGGCTGCCTCCTCTGGCCATGCAAAGATCCCGGCTTAATCCAAGATAACTCTAGGGGTAAAAAGCAACAATAACAAAAAAAAAAGAAAATTAAAATATTATATAAGTAAATGAGAAAAGTAACTGTAAAAAAAGTATCACCACCTGGTGACAGTGGAGATTGGCTTTCCATAGTTGGGATCCACGGAGCTCACGTGGACAACAAGAGTGCTCTTGTTTTGGCGAAGAACCTCGTGTTTCATGCTTGCACAAAGCACATTGAGGTTTAGTACCGCTATGTTCAAGAGTAGATTGTGGATTCCAAGTTAGCATTGGCCTACTTTCCTACTAAGGACAATGCATCGGATCTATTCATGAAGCCTTTGCCCAAGGTTTCCAAGACTTTTATCATCAACCTTTTTAGTGTATAAGCAGTGATCTGCATGGCTGCATTTGAATCCATGGCTAAGTATAAAAGTATCAAACTTTTTATACCATTGTCTAGGGGCTTGTTTCAGCCCATATAAGCTGCGTTTCAGCTTACAAACTGAATGCTCTTACCTTGGAATAGCAAAACCTTTGGGCTGTTTCATGTATAGCTCGTCATCTAGGTCACCATGAAAAAAAGCAGTCTTCACATCCATCTAATCCAACTCTAAATCCAAGAATGTAGTGAGAGCAAACAAAACATGGAGCGTAGTCATCTTCACCACCGGTGAAAAAACCTCTTGGAAGTCTATGCCTTCCTTCTGTGTATAGCCCTTAGCAACCAAACGTGCTTTGTATTTGGGCTTCCCATCAATACAATTCACCTTATAAACCCATTTATTAGGAATAGCTTTTCTATCCTTCAGCAAAGGTACAAGCTCCCATGTGTTGTTCGCATACAAAGACTTCATCTCTTCCCGCATAGCAAGCTTCCACTTTCTCTTGTTTTCACATGACTATACCTCTTTAAATGTCAAAGGCTCACCTTCATTAGTCAATAAAATGCAATCCAAAGATGATTGAAACCTCTGTGGCTGCCTTTTGACACATGTAGACCTTCTTACCCAATGATTTGTATTAATGGTCACAAAAAATGCTTTCCTAAAAGGGATGTTGTTCTGGTCATGCTGTATTGTCCTTATGCAGCTCGGATTTACTCAAAAAAGATGAAAACCAACTGTTCACAAATTATGTATTTTGGAACATTTCATTTTTGTAACATTCCATCTTTTAATTGATAAAGAAATACCGAGAGGAGAGCCGGTCTTCGGCACCAATGTGGTGTTAAGCGAGGGAGTGAGGTCTCTATTTGTGTGTGTATGTGTGTGTGTGTGTGTGTGTGTGTGAAAAGACCATGTATTAATTGAAAGAACTACTGCTTTATGTGAGTCATAGACTGGTGACATCCACCAACAAGTGATGGAGCCAAACTACCTCCATAGCTAGAGAACAAAAGGCACGGTACTCAGCCTCTATAGATGAAAGAGTCACAATAGATTGCTTCTTACTGTTCCAAGAGATAGCTCCCAATCCAAGGGAAAAGGCATAACCAATAGTGGACAGCTATGAGTCCACATCACCTTCCCAATCAAAGTCATTCCATCCTGAAAGAGTGGCCTCCTCTCCATACATGATCCTGTAGGATCAAGTCCCCTGTAGATAGTGCAAAACGCGTAGAGTGGTTCGCAGGTGAGCCTCAATAGGAGTCTTTATAAAAGACAACAAAGCCACCGCAAAAGAGATATCTAACTGAGTGTGGATCAGCCAATTCGAAGAACCAACAAGGTACCTATAATAGGTAGCATTGCTGAGGAAATCTGCTGCTACTAAAAGCTTGGACTCTAGGTCCATGGGGCAAGAAATAGGCCGACACTCAGCCATATCAAACTCTGAAAGAAGCTCAAAGACATACCTGTTCTGGGAAATAAAAATGCCCTGTGCCATCTGATAGATCTCTAATCCAAGGAAGAAATGTAGGATCCCAAGATCCGTCATGTCGAACTCCTTGCCCAATACTATGTGTTGCTCCCTATATTGATGAGATCATCAACATACAAGATGACCAAGATACACATGTCCTCCACAACCTTGTAATAAAGGTTGGGTCCAAGAAGTATCAATCAATCCACTGATACTAAGCCCTAGGAGCTTGCTTCAGGCCATAGAGGGCCTTTTACAACCAGTAAACATGATTTTCCTTCCCTTGCACAAGAAAACCAGGAGGCTGTGAGACATAAATCTCCTCCTCCAAGACACCATTCAGAAACGCCCACTTCATATCCATCTAATAAACGGGCCAATGGTGATGGGCAGCCAAAGCCAAAATAGCTTGAATAGTGGACATCCATGCCATTAGTGCACAAGAAAACCAAAAGGCTATGAGATATAAATCTCCTCCTCCAAGATGCCATTCAGAAAAGCCCACTTCACATCCATCTGATAAATGGGCCAATGGTGATAGGTGGTCAAAGCCAAGATAGCTTGAATAGTGGACATTCGTGCCATCGGTGTGTACATCCAAGATCCACTACATACAAGAGCTGTCCAAAACCGGTGGAGTGGAAATGCTACCTCCCCCTTGAGCATCAGGCAATGCTCTGGACCCCCACTCTGCTGAACCTGAGTAAGCCCGATCCAAAGTCGGCTCTAACTGAAAGGCATCGAGATAAAGTTGCAACAACTGAGGATGGTCTGCCAAGTCATCCTCTTCCATCCATTTTGCATCCATTGGTGAATAGTTTTGAAACTTCATCAAATATCTTCTGGAAACTTTACCTCTGACCTTCCTTTCCTTATGTGCCAAAATCTGCTCGGGTACCAAGATCTCATCTAGTTCGTCAACCTCTGGCTGAATTTCAACAAATGCATCTTCTGGCACATCACCACGAAAAGGTCTCAACAAACTGACATGAAAGGCATTGTGTATCCGCCAATGTGGAGGTAATTTCAGCCAATATGCAACATCGCCTATCTTTTCCAACACTTAAAAGGACCCATAGTATCTCATGCTTAACTTCGGATACAACCTCTCTCTTCCCTTCATCTTTTTCAGCCTTGCCTTTTCGAAACGCAGCAATACATAATCACCCTCTGCAAACTACAAAGCACATCTATGGCGATCAGCTGCCCGCTTTTGCTTGTCATGTGATCTTTGAAGTGCATACTTTATCTTTGCATAGGCTGCATCCAAGCTTTCCACAAAGCGATCAACCTCAAAGATCTTATCCTTAGTGTGCAAAATAGGTGGAACCTTCTTGCCACCCTCAACCACGTCAAATGAAGCCTTGCCAGTGGAACTATGCACCGTATTATTGTATGCAAACTCAACCAATGGCAAATACTGCTCCCACTGTGTCTTGTGGTCTGAAACATAGCACCTCAAAAGATCCAACACTGTGGAATTTGCTTCCTCAGACTAACCATCTGTTTGCGGATGGAAGAATGATAAGAATTTCAACGTGGTACCCATATTCTCAAATAACCCCTTCCAGAATAGACTGGCCATCCGAGGGTCTTGATCACACTGATGCTCGACTCAGGCATACCATGATACTTGAAAATGTGTTGCATAAATAATCGTGCCATATGATCAGCCTTTATCTTCTTCCTCACCAGAATGAAATGGGCTTGTAGGTGTCCTAGGAAGCTCAAAGATAAAGTCCATAGCAATGCTCTGCCAAGGCCTATCTGGAATAGGCAAGGGCTGCAACAAGCCCGACATCTTTTGCCTATCATGCTTTACCTTCTGACATATGATGCATGCCCTAACATACTGCTCTACATCATGCCTCAAAGCTTGCCAATAAAAGAAATGCTCCACTGCCTTGATTGTGGCATCAATACCTCTATGTCCTACATACGGAGGAGCATGACTTTCAATGATCACTCTAGGCCTCAACTACTTTGTGACACACAGTCGTCCATGCATCAACAAAAATCCATCTCTTAGCATAAAATGCTCATTCCTTTGGCCATTGCAAAGCTGATCATAAACATTAGCAAAGTCTGAATCAGAAGCATATTGCTCTTTCATGGCATCCAACTCAGTGTGATAAACCATAGTGACAGCTGAAATTTGTGACTTACGTGACAGTGCATTAGCCACAACATTCTTTTTACCATCACTGTGTACAATCTGAAAATGAAACATAGAGAGAAAAATTGCCCATCTCATATGCTTCTCTGACAACTTTGTTTGCGTCCGAAAATACCTCAAAGTCTGATGGTCTGTCTACACTGTAAAATCAGCACCCAACAAATAATGTTTCCACGTAGATAGTGCATGAATTACAGCCAAGAGCTCTTTCTCATAGACCTGTAAATTGTTCTCTGCACCATGGAGAATTTGGCTCTCACAAGCCACAACTCGACCATCTTGCATAAGGACAGCCCCAATGCTGTTACCACATGCATCACACTGAACCACAAATGACTTCCTTAGATCAGGCAACACAAGCACAGGATCTAAAGTCATCTTTTCCTTTAACTTTTCAAATGTTGAAATTTCCATTGCTATCCATCTAAATGGTACATCTTTCTTTTGCAAAGCATGCAATGGAGATGCAATTTCAACAAACCCGCGTACATACTTCCTATAGTAAGAACATAAACCCAAGAAGCTGCGGATCTTATGAACATTCTTCAAAGCTGGCCATGAACATATTGCTTTAACCTTAGCAAGGTCCATACGAATACCATCAATCGATACAATATGTCCCAAGAAGTGGATTTCATGCAAAAAGAATTCACTCTTCTTGTCATTGATAACTAGCCTATGCTTACGTACCTCATTGAAAACAATGTCCAAGTGCTTTCGATGCTCCGTCTCATTCTTTGAATAGATAATCATGTCATCAAAGAAAGTACCCATAAATGCTCTATGCGGGCGAAAGATGCGATCCATCATCCGATTAAAAGTGGCAGGAGCATTCGTAAGATCAGAAGGCATGACAAGAAATTCATATAACCCAAAAGATGTCCTAAAAGCTGTCTTAGGCACATCCTCCGGTCTAATGCGTATCTGATGATACCCACTTTTCAAATCTATACGGCTGAATATTGTTGTCCCCTTCAATCTATCCATAACATCATCAATCCGAGGGATCAGAAAGAGGTTCTTTATCGTGATCTTGTTCAGAGCACGATAGTCAATGCACATACGCAATGAACCATCCTTTTTCTGCAACAAAAGCACTGGAGAACAGAAAGGAGATGAGCTAGGCTGAATTAGCCCTTTTTCTAACAGCTCATTTACCTGACTCATAATCTCCCCCTGTTGGGCTGCACTAACTCCATAGGGTGGTTTATTGGGAGGGCTACTTCCAAGGATAAGGTCTATGCCATGATCTTCGAGTCTTTCAAGCGGTAGCTGCCCTGAAAGTGACTGAGAGAAGCAATCAGCATACATTTTCAGAAATGGCATGCGATCCTTCTCTAATTTAGACATATTCCCAACATTCTCACTATCATTCTTATCCTTAGCAAAAACTAAATACGCTAAAAGATGATTTTTCATTACTTTAGAAATAGCAACTACAGATACAACAGGGACAGATTCCCCTTTCAACTTTACATCAAGTGTGAGTGTCTTTCCCTTATGTTGAATAGTGATCCCTTTTGCATATGAATCAATCACTGCATGCATACGGTGGCACCATGGCATACCAAGCAGCACATCACAACCCTCAAGTGGAGCAATGTAAAAACTCTTCGTTGTCCACATATCCCTGTATGTGCAACCAAAGCTTTCCAATGAGTGGTGTGACAGGTTCTGCATGACCCTTACATGCCATTCCAACTTCCCCCATGGCTCCCATCTCATCCTCTTTGATGCCTAGACGGGCTGCCATGTCAGTAGAGATGAAGTTGGCTCGTGCACCATTATCAAAGAAGATCAATGCATGTTGATCTCTAATTTTGCCCCATGCTCTACACAACTCAGTAGCATCATCGTTGGGTTGATCACTAACAACATCGAGCACCAATCCCACTGATGTTTTGGGCCTTTTACCCTTAGGATCTCCCTGATTTTCTAATTTTGTAGCTTGCTGCCTATTGGGACAGTTCTTTGCAATATGACCCTCCTATTCACAAATAAAGTATTTATTTACAGCCATCAATTCCCTACATTGTGCCAATGTTTTCGAGCCCTTCCTTTGTTGTTTTAGCCTCTTTTCAGGCTGGTTTTCAGATATGCCCCTTTTCTCAGTCTTAAACAACTTTTTATTCGGCTTCTTCCCGCTCTCTTGGAAGCCCGAATCCTTTCCACGCAGCAAAGCATCGGCTGTAGCAGCAGTCTCTATGAGCTAAGACATGCTAAACACAGTGGATTTTATGCAAAAATCCCTGATTCCTTTGAGCAGCCCACACACATATTTTTCCACTTGCTCATGAAGGGGTATGGCACGATAAGAAGTGACGGGCAGCAATGCATCCCAAAACTTCTTATTGTATTGATCTAAATTATTGCATTCCTTTGCATCAAGCTTGTTCCAAGCTGTCATGATGTCCACCTCAAAGGTACTAGTCAACCAATTCGATGCAAACATTTGCTTGAATTGTTCCCATGTTGACGGTGCTCTACCTTGCATCAAGAGCGTGAACCACCACTGCAATGCATTCCCCTTCAAGAAAGTGGCTGCCTTTCGAATCTTAGAGGATTCGGTGAAGTTTCTCTCTCAATAGGCTGCATCAAACTACTGAATGAAGGTCAAAGCTTTCAACCTATCTTGTGCACCACCGAAGGACTCAAACTTCACTGCTTTTCCACCCTCATCATAGTCCTTTGCTTCCCCTTTGGGAGTCAAGTCGTCATACACTGGCTGCTGCAAAAAGGGTGCATTTGTTGTATTTACATCATGACCAAGCCCAAATGAAGCATTTGGATGACCAGCAGCCATTCCTTGAGCCCCATAAGCATTCGGGGGTGCAGATGCATTGCCAAACATTCCACTTTGTGCCCCAGGCATCAAGCCAATGCTACCATACATAGGGTTTTGCACATTTCCAGCCATACCCGAATACAATGGGCCTTGCATACCATGCATTGGCTGCTGCATACCATAGGGATTTGTGCCATGCATTCCCGTATGCAGCCCTTGACCAACCATTGCATGAAAAATCGTACTACCACCAAAGTATCCTGGCTGCTCCATCATAGCATGCATGCCCGGCTGTCCAAAATCCATTGGATTGGCACTTCCATAATGGCCTTGCATTTGCATTTGTTGCCCCATAGGTACCAACTATTTAGCTTCATCGGCCTCTTTAGGAGCTTCAAGTGAAGGATTCGGCACTAGCTTTGGTGCACCTTGCTGTCCCGAAGGTGTAGAAATTGACTTTTTCTTCTTGCCCTTGTTGTCCTTCTTCAGAGCATTCAAAAATCGGGTGAACTAAGGATCCTTTGCCAATTCAGCAAAGAGATTTGCTGCTGTTCTCATCCGATTCTTGAACTGGTCATCAAATTCCTCTTCACTTTGCTGGTCATCTACCTCATGACGGCTTGAAGTCCCTGCATCTTGTCCAACAGCAACATTTTTAGCTTGTTGTCCATCATGAGAGCCTTGTCCAAGATTAGGCATTGCATTTCCTTCATTCCCATGAGAATATCCATACTAAGAGGCATCATCATTGCTTGATTCCATCTCACTGTATGAAGGCATGTTACTGTAATTTCTCAGCTGAGCACAAAAATCAGCACTAGCACAAAGCTTTGCCTTGCAATCAGGTGCCTCGGGCTCACCAAATCAAGAGATTGAGTGATTATCCGGGCAATGAAACCATGAAACCAACATTCCTTCTCGGATAGGGTGATTTAACCTCATTAAGCACTTAATTACAGCAATTAGCAAATGAACATAAACTGAAATGCTCACTTACTTTCATAAACGTGGACAGTGGACACCCTGTTGGCCCCAAAACTGGCGCCCCTTTCGGTATTTCTTTAATTTCAATTGCTGATGGATAAATTACAAGCCGAGATTTCACGATCTCCTTGGCTGATTCAAAAGCCCCTTGCTGTTCCAACAATCAGCAAAGCATTCGGGCAAATTGCCCCTTGATTTTCACCCAGGACTTGCTCTAATGGAACCCCAACTGGTCAAATGCTGCCCCAAATTCACAATAGATGGGCTGGCATCTGAAATCCTCACAATTCCACGAATTTCCGGTGCTGATTTCAGTGTACAATGCCTTTGACTGATGGCATGGGTCCCAAGGTGGCTGCTAAACCCTAATTACTGCTGTAATTTAGGGTTTACAGCAGTAAACTCTCTGCTGTCCACCAAATTTGACTGTACTCTGCTACCAATGGCTGAGAATTACTGAGAATGCTTGAGCATAGACTAGAGGAGATGAGAGAATGTTATAGAGAGAGAGAAAATCAGCTGAAATGTATCTTTTGATTCGTAGCTCTAATGACAAATCTGATGGCACCAACAGCTTCAAAAGGGAGGTAAAACACCAGCTTAGCTCAGCTAGGGAGCCCTCCTCTTCTGCCGCCGCCTCTCTTGAGGCGGAAGAGAAATCCTACTGCCCCCTGTCTTGTCGCGGCGCACGATCAGTCATCGTCGCCTCTCAGATTTCAATCTGATCACCTCCTCTTCTCTCTACCAAGCTCCGAACCGCTGCAATTCCACTTCCACCACCCTCCAACAACCTTCTCCCTAGTTGCATGGAAAAGCTTTGCCAAGAGGCAGCCTTCCTAATGCATTTTCAGCCATTAAATTAATTTTTCAGAATTAATTAATTCTGAAAATTAATTTCAGCCCTTTAGACCCTGCCCAAAATTAAACATGCCCATCTGTAATGAAATTGGCTAGGCCATTTGCAACTTGGAGTGGTTCCCAACCTCTGTTGACCCTTAGACTAGCATTAATTAATTAATTAATGCTAGTCCCTAGTGTCACCACTGACACTTAATGGCCAAACAATTGTCCTAGGGTCCAACTTGGCACCAACTGACCACCAAAACCCAGTTGGCATAACTTAACACAACTTTTGCCTTTAACACCCACTGCATCCTCGGGGTCCTTGGCCCGTTCCCATGAAATAACTGCAATGTGCATCACATGTGCTAAACAACCTTGCACATTTTATTAATAACTTAATCAAATGTTACTAGCAAGATTAAAGCATCTCAAAATTTCACGTCCCCATGACAATTGGCCTTGCCATTTGAGCATTCATTCTTTCATGATGCTTATATGTTACTCAACCTTCAAAATTTTATAAATTATGGCTGTTGAGTCTTTAAAGTTTAATCATTAGAGTTTTAACTTTGTTGGTTCTGTACAGTGTGCTCAAGTCTTATTTGCAGCATTGATTGGTCTTAACATATCTCACACCATTCATGCAATATGATGTTTAAAGTGTGCTTTAAGGTGTCTTTGAACACTCGTGAAGTTGTTTAATGCATAATTGTTTAAAAAATGTTAAAATTTATCTATATTTTAATTTCCCGTTCCCCCCGTTCCTAGAATGGGCCTCCCCCATTCCAACCACGTTTCCCGTTCCAATTACCATTTCCCATTCCCCGTTCCATGTGGCTATGGCTCATAACCAAGAGATGACTAATTGACATGACTAAAATAGACAAGCTTGTTACCAAGGTATACAAAACTGGGTGGTCTCTCCCCCAAGCCGAAACACCACATGGCAGATGTTTCCCCAAAGGGAAAACATTTCGACTGGAGAATCACGTTTCGGGCCATCTCCTTATGTTTCAGCATTTTGGGTACTCCTGAGAGGCATTTCGGGGCATTTCCCACATCTATGTTTGAGTTACATCGCTTTAGCATGGACACACTACCACCCTTTCAATATTCCCTTGATGCACAATCTCTCACATTGAGCCACTAAGAGATTGGCAATATCATCAAATAGGATCTTATTCAGCTGGATACTAGGAGGACATGGCCAACACCAGTAGATATGACTTGGGGACAACGAAAGCTTTCTATTGAAAGCATCTTCTCCACACTACAGACAATGGCTTTATTGTTCACCTGAGATAAATGGATGCCCACCTTTCTTACCAGATCAGATGTGTTATTGGCTACCTGCACACCTCTTCACACCAGCTACAGATTAAGACTGCCATTAATATGATCAATGCATTTAATCTTTTATAGACAACAAATATATTCAAGTAAGTAATTCTATTGAGTGTCTTACAAATCTTTAAGAAATAAAAATCAACCAAGGCAGACCACGATAATTTTGTAGACTGGGAAAAGAACATTTCTTGAACTAGCTGAAACTGCTATTGAACTTATTTACACTTCATGTACTAGATTTCTGGTGACAACTGTAAAAGGAACCTCTCTCTGTACCACATAAACTTCTGCAACATCTAAGAGATTTATGTTGAGTACTGTTTGAAAGACTTACATGATGATAGGAGAGATTTGTGACAATAGTATGAAAAAACTGCTCCTTAAGCCCATTTAGTGCATCCCTTGACATATCAGTGCACCATAAGCAGTCAATTACTTAGTTTCAAAGAAAATGAATTGCATATATATAATAGTCAAATTACAAACACAGTAGTAGTTGGTTTCAAAAGCCTTGAGAACATTTCATCTACCAGATATTTTTGTCATGCTGTTGAGTACATGAAGCTTTAAGCTGCCATGTGTCTTCAAGAAAACTAATCCATGTCCCCAAAACACTAACTTCAGCTCTGTGACTGACCACTGATCGGGTTAAGTCTTCCTCCTGCAATTGCAAGCCAGTGTCTTATCACAGATGACATCATCGTTCTTTCAGGATTGGTGTTACAAAGTTCCACAACGCTCCAAAAAGAAAAACATTGGTAAATCTCCACGCAGACCTGAATTGCCAGGTGTGCTACGAGTTTCGTACTGGCCTCATCAAATTGCTCTTTTTCTTCTTGTATGTTTATGTGTCGATTCATTGCAGCAACTAGAGATGCTTTGACCTGCAGATAGTGTAACAGAAAAATGCCAAAAAAAACTATGTGAGAAAAGGTCAATATGCAATCTGAAGTCACAAAAACCATATAAATGTACCAAGGACTGACACCTCTTTGAGTTGAGCCTCAAGTTCACTTCGTTTCTGCTCCAATACTTTCACTTCAGCAGCAACCGCCTGCATCAGCTTTACATACTTATTGAGGGATGAAAAATTTTTGACACTGCTATATGGGACCTCTAATAGATCTATAATCCTCTCAACTAAGACTAACAGGCTAAAACAAAGTGTAAATTTTTCTGTTTTTAAAATTAAAAATGCATGTGAATTTGAGGTGTTACCTGCCATTCTACCTCTAGAACCCTCTGCTCATATTTACATACTGACAGTTCTACAACAAATATACTCCTATGCACTCTAAAGAGAGAACGACAAATCTATGGAAAGCAGGGAAATTGTAACTAAGATTGCACTGTGTGCCTTGAAATATTTGGAGTACTTTGGATCCTAGCTCACAGAACTTCTTACCTTCTCAAGTTCACTCACTTCCTGAGCCTTTGTTACACGGTATTTGAGGGCTTCTTCTTTTTGATTCCTGCAGGTCAAAACATCAGACATCAAAAAGGACCTATAAAGGGTGCCATGTTTCTCAATTGTCAAATACTTGGTCACATTCATGCATGGATTTAGCAAAAGCTGAATGCGGGAGTCAACTGTCAGATTTTTGAAGTACACAAGATTGATAATCATGTATCAAGATTTTGAGTTTGCTGGAGTGTTCAAATATTTACATCAGGATGTGGTTTCCAGTATGATCAATTCTTAGGTGGAGGTGTACATGTGAGGATAACTGCAGCTTTAGTGGAGAAAAGTGTGACCAGCATATACACATAAATTATTTTGCCTAATTACTTTGCTTCCAAGCACACTTTTGGAACAGCAAAGCTAAAGCACAATGAGTGCATAGTTGATAAACTACTCAAAAGCACGGGGTCGATACTCACTGCAGCGCGCCCCCACAAAAACCCCACCCCCCAAAAAAAAACTTCCTTTTCCCCTTTCTTTCATCTTGAAGGAGTGCAAAACCCTAAGTGGGTACCGGTTGGTGACTCAACATGACATCTAGCCTAGCACATGCACACCACAAAGTTCTACCCCAATAGTAGTTGTGCCCTGATTGTGCATAAATGCCAACAATGCAAACTATTCTCATCTCACCATTATTTGATTGCCCATCTTGTTGAGCTAAACTTGCATTTGCCTAACTTAAAACAGCCCCAAAACACGTTTAATTAATGAAGAAACCTTATAATTTTACAAAGAAATGCGATCCTAGAGAATTATTGTGTCCCACATGCAAAACCCTCATTTGGGTACCCCAAACTTTCTATAAATAGGCATGCAGCCCATCACTCTCCCTCAATCTTGTTTTTGCAAGTTTCAAGAGCCATATCTCTATTGCCCACACCCCGTTCATAGAGGACATTGTGGTCAAAGCTTCCCATCGCAGACTGCACCTATTTGGCACCGATTCCAACCTCTTCCACCTATCGCCTACCTCCTGGAGTTGTCGGCATCATCAAGAAACTTGTGTTTGCTGCTATCAAGGCCTTCACTCACTATCGCCATCATCATCCTGCTTGCGTTTGCAATCAATCTTTCTCCTCCAACAATCGTCATCAACATCTGCACTATCGCCATCAATTTCCATATGTCGCCCAGTATCAGTTAGCTTGTGTTTGCCTATTTCGCACAATCACCAAGTTTTCTCTCTTCTTTGCAATTTGCATTTGCTGCATATTCTCTCTCCTACTACTTGCTGCATCAAATTTAGTTTTTTGTGGCTACGTTTGCTGGTGTTCAACATACGGAGGCTGCCTTGCTGCATTTTGGGATCCGTTTGGAGTATGACACACTCTCCTGCTCATAACCTCTGCCTTGATCCCAGAGATACAAGAGTTCGAGGTTCAATATTCACTACATAGTGTGTTTGTTGCATGAGCACTATATATTCAATAGTCATTCACTTCATTATTCATTGTGTTCATTGTCTTTGAGTTACCCTAACCCTAACAGTGTTCTATGTTATCAGTTTGTGCTTTGTCATACAATTGGTTTTGTGTCTTCTGCATTTCACATCTCCCCTTGACTTCTATGTTTTGCCTTGTTAATTTTGAGGGTATGTTCCTTCCTTCCTGTTTTTTGCTTTTTCTCATAAAATACTCTAGATCACAATTCACCATCCTCCTCCCTATAAAGGGAAAGTCTAAGAAGAAAAGTGCCCATTAAGGCAAGAAAATAAAACACTTTAAAAAAAAGAAAGAAAGAAAGAAAGTCATATTAACATCTACTAAAGCCCTGTGAGACCGAAATGGTGAACACAAGTAATCCATGATATGTCTTGACATGGCTAGATAAAATAGACATATCATGGCTAGATAAAATAAGGAAAAGAAGTATTATCGTATATGTGTACAATAGGACATAGCTCTGCTACTATCCTAAAAGATCTAGCATTGGGTTATGCTAGAGGGATCTTAGCACATCTAAGGCAGTGTGTGTCAAGTCTTGAAGTGAGCGTCCTTAAGAACGTCCAAAAATGACCAGGATATGATAGCCTAGACCCTCAAATAGTCTCACAAATGGCAAATGCCACTGGGAAGGCAGGATTGCCTAGCTTCACAAAGCTATGTGGCTCCATTCATGGCCACCTTATGTCACAAGGCCATGTATTTTTAATGCTTTGCTTAGCATTTGGCTTAGGCATGCATCAAATGTGCACAAAGGTGCACATGTGGTGTGTAACTCAATTAAGTCATAATGGCAGGCCAAGGACCCTAAGTTTGCATTGGGTGTCAAACACAAAATTTGTAATAAGTGATACTCGTCAGGTATTGGTGGATGCCTAGTGTCTATTTCGGCCTAGGGCATTTACTTGATCAATAAATGTAAGTGGCGACATTAGGAACTACGGTGATTAATTAATTAATGCTAATTCAAGGACCAATTTGATTGCGGATGGGCACTTTTAATTTTTCAGCAGGGAAAAAGGGTTAAATTAATTTTCAGAATTATTAATTCTGGAAACTAATTAAACAATCCGAGAACCTGGAAGCCAGCAACAAACAGATGGACCCTCTCAAGCTCCACACTTCAAGTAAGGGAAGTTGGAACCTAGATGCTAAAGTAGGAAAGACAAAAGCAATTCATTACAGGCCATCACAATCTAGCAAATAATTTCCTTCGGAGCCCATTGCTTTGTACAGCTTACAATGAAGCTCAAATTATTTACATGACAGCTTGGAAAAGCCATGTACATATACATAGACTAGTACCGCTATGCTTGCACATTACTAAACTTGTGATGCCCTAGATATCCATTTTGTACAGATCATGTTTAGACATATATATAAACTAGTAGTGATATGCTTGTACATTACTACACTTGTGATGCCCTAGATATATATATGCAGATATTCACATATATGTACAGATCGTGTTTAGAGACAAATCATGTTTCAGGAGTGAGAAAAGACCTGTTCTCACTAATCTGCTGCTCTGCAACCATCACTGCTTGCTCCAAGGACTTTGAAAGGTTTCTTAATTGTTCAACCTTTTCAACACAAAAAATATGGCATGAATGTGATATTAATGTCATGCAGATCTACATGACAATTGACAGAGTCAACAAGAGTCCTCATTTAGTGCAAGAAGTAAGCGTTCTTATTTCCACAGCATTTGTGTAAGACAGTAAAACAAGACAATCAACAAAGTCAACCAGAGTCTTTTACCATGCTAAGTAAGCACTCTTACTTCTACTGTGATCCTGTAAAACAATAAGTTGAAAGAACAGATCCAATTCTTTTTGGACTGCTCGTTAATGGTCAACAGGGAGCTAAAACTTAAAAGATGATCATCTCTCTCTTTCCAGAACAGTCCTCCCTAGATAAAGACAAGTTTTGACCAACCCTGCAGACTTTTTAGAACATATCCTCACCTACAGAAACCAACCTTAATGAGTTCCAATCCTACAAAAGATATATAGATACCAGAAAACTGGTAATTCAGAAGTTTCACAATCTGAACTAATGAAACTGGTTTTGGGCCAGCACTTGGAATTTGTTCTTACACCCACTAACACACGAGTTATGTTATACACTTTGCCCAACCTCCTTCACCAAAATGTTCCCCATAGAAAAACCTGGATTTGGCCAGTATCTTTTTTAGTCAGCCAAGATGATTGATTCACTAGACCCATAATTGGTAAAGAAAAGCAACTCCACACTTAAAACATGATACAAAGTGTTCCAGAACTGTTGCACAACCTTCTCTGTTCTAGCTGCTTGCCCATTCACTGCTTGAGAAATAACTGTTGCCTTTCTTTGCAGCAGATTGCGAAGTTGAATGTCCAACTGAATAAGCTCCTTTGTCTTGTTCAATCCCTAAGAATTTCAATGACAACAACGTTTTGCAGGTTTTGCACTTGCAATAAGTTCTTCAAATAAAACAGGAACAACATAAAAAAGGGTCATTTGATTAGAATTCTTACATCTTCCTTTACAGCCACACGACCTTGCTTTTCATGAGTAAGCTGCATGAGGGTGGTAATATCAACTTCTAACCTGTTTACATCAGTCCAACATAGTACTACTTCTTAGGATGTTCAGAATATTGAAATCTACATGCATGTCCTGCTGCTGGTAAGATTTGTGTATTCTCGTTAATGATGGACCTTATGCACTGTACTATACCACACGGATTAAGAACATGACATACCTTTCAAATTCCGCATTCAGTTTTAGATCACCTATAGCATTCTGAGCATATCCAAGTAAGTCCTCCCTTTTGCCCTGAAAGGATTGTCATGTCACTAAAACATGGCTAGTGAAATGCACTTAGCAGGCTATACAGCTCATAATACTAAACTTAAGAATTGCAGAACAAAAATGCAACAATGATCAAGACAGTTAATACACCATTATATCCTCAGGATAATTCGAAAAGGCCTTTGCCAAGTCCTGGATGCTGCTGATAATGGCAATATGTAGTTCTTTGCCTCCAGTCAAACACAATCTGTAACTCACAAATGAGATTCAAGGGACAGCTACATTCTTAGTCAGAGACAAAAGAGGTTAATGCTACTATTTGAAAAATGCTTGGACAGAAAAAACACAAAAGAACAGTGTGTAAACAGCTACAGCCCTCCCACGGGCCACCTGATATGAACTTCAGAAAATATGACTGGCTTTAGTTTCTGCTATTAAGGCTTCACAACCCATTCACATGAAGCTAAGCCATTCAATTGACTTTATAATACCATAATGCATCTGTTTGACAACACAAATCAACAAAGTGCATAGTTTTCTGCCATCATCTTTGCCCTATCTTCAACATTATGAAGGCTAGAAAAATCCAAACCGGAAGCATCATCAAGGCAAGCAAGGCAACAAACATAGCAAGAGCTGACGATGCAAACATAGCACATCCTAGAAAAACAACTGTTCCAGTGCTTGCAAAAGGCGGTAAATACCATTCCAGATTCCACAACAGATTAAATTTTGCCTAAGTTGTTATGATCAACTCATTGTAATTAGAGAAAACCAAATTGAACACATTAAACTTTGCCTAAGTCATTATCATCAACCCATTGTAATAAGAAAAAACCAGGTTGAATGAGGCTGAAAGCAAACTTCCACCCATTAAAAAATGAACTCAAAAATGAGCCTTTTAGCACCCCCTCTCTTCTCTTTAAAATAAGGAAAAAGGAGAGAAGAATAGTACAATAATCCTCTTTTTTCTCCACTTTTGCAATCTTGTTTTGCCTTTTTTATGTTATTCACAAATAATTTGCTCTAATTCCTTCTCTCTCCTCATTCACGGACCCTTTTTCAACCAAATCTTATATTAAGAAAAGAGTTAGCTACAGAAGTGTGGTGCTTAGTTTTCAATACAAGATGATTAGTGGATATGAAGTAATTGATATTTCAAACATGTTGGTCAATTTTTTCCTTTTTTGGAGATGTTTTTGAAAGTAAAATCAAATTTAATAAAAATAGCATCTCTATGGAATCAATTCATATACCTACAATTGGGGCACAAGCAATAAGTAAAATAAATACTAGAAAAAAGGAGTTGCATATCTCAAGGTAGAGGTCGAATATGTCCCATTGTTTAAAAGGACCCCGCATACCAGTGACAACCCTCAAGTTCTACAGAGTTACAGACAAATGGGATTGAAGCACGTAAACTTGTGGGTTGATGGGAGAATCTACCCAATTGATCCCCTAACCAATAAACCTCCACCTTTCTCAAGAATTACAAATTTTTTGAAGTATGTGTGTGAGGGTAATAATGGGTTTCTCAATTACACTGAGCGGCTCAATGATGGGGTATTCAAAGTGTTTCCAACCTACCAATCAATCATAAAAAATTATCATGATGTGATCACTACACATCAACTTCATATACAACAGCTTATACAACAAGTGGGACAACTGAACGAGACTATAATTCAACAAAATAATCAGAATGTCATCACAATGTAGAACACTATCCATGAAAAGTTCACATCCATAAAAAGAGTGTATCATTAAACATACCAGAAAAACATAGAGCATCATTCTTCAGCAACCACACAAAGCAAGATGCAGACCAAAAGCAATGTTGAGACATCTTGGAAAGTAACAGCACAAACAGTATATCAAAGAGCAGTGAAAGGAAAAACCTACCCAAAAATATCTAGCAAGAGACTAACTTCCTCGTCTGCTGGAGCTTCCAGAATCTGAATTTTATTCCCCCCCCCCCCCCCCCCCAAAAAAAGGGGGAATTTGCACAAAGTGTGAGAAACAGAAGAGCAAAACATCAAATGTAGATGAAGCAAAGTCAACATTTATTTGTTATGCCAAGACAGAGGTTCATAGCTACTTACTAGCCACATCTAAAGACAAGCACCAGCATGCAAATATGCATGAACACATATAAATTAACTAATACTTATATTAAAAAACACAAAGCAGAGCATAGAAACTCAAGTCACAGCTGGATTTTACAGCTAAGTAAATGGATGCATGCATTGATGACCACACGAGCACAATGTAGAAACTCCAACAAGCAGATGGTTCACCACATACACTGCACACATTCCAAACAAACTGAAGATGTTTTCAGAAAAGTAAAAGAGTAACACATTCCAAACAAACTGAAGAGAAACTGCAAATGCCTTTTCTTGGTTTGTTGCACTGGGGGGAAGGAGGCACTGCAAATGCCTTTATTCTTTAGAAAAACTGAGCCATGAAGCTAACTAGTAGTGGTTGAAAACAACTCACATCTAGAAAGCATTCAATTAATTGCATGGCAATCATACAATAAAGCTCCCATCAAAGAAATCTTAATCTGTGCATACCATTGACAATACTATATTTTCAATTGCACGACTGCGTAGAAATATCTCCCGAAAGTTCATGGGTTCTCCATCACCCTCAAAGTCATAAAACAGGACCTGTAATGAAGTGTTGAAGTTAGAAAGAAAATGAAAATAGAAATTTAGATCAGAATGCAGTCTACTAAGTCTTCTAAAGAGTTTCTCCTGAGCATACATATGAACAACTGATCTTTAAGAGAGTTACCCAAAACACACGTTACAACATGCAGCATATGTTCTCTTCTCAGTAAGAACCATACTTATTTTGAGGAGCTGGGTCAAAAGTAAAAGGAAGCACATTGAGATACCTTTGATATTTTTCTGGGTGAAGAGAGATCATCTTGAGATGAAGGGACCTGAATTTCTTCACTTCCTCCATTATGCGGCTCTTCTACTATCCATGCAGGTTTGGTCTCCTTGCCAATCTCTTTGAGAGCACCAAGCCATCTAGTCAAAGCTTGAACTCTTTCACTGCCTCGAGCATTTAAGGCAACTTCATTGAGCCTCTTGATTGCAACCCTAGAGTTGTTGAGATTACGACCAACCTGAACATAATGCACATAAGCTTAGGAGCCCATGTTCGATAATTATTGATGAAACAGGAGTTAATTTTCACACAATCATTACAACCAGCATAAACAAGATTGATAGCATGGTTAAGGAACCAAGGGAAAAACATTAAGAAAATCATCAAACTCTCCAATCACACAATGCATGCTTTTCAGCTCATACTATTGATCTTCTTGACCTGAATTCTCTAGACAAAATTAAAGGCAACAGCCTAAACTTCCCTCACCAGCAAGTACAAACAGAAATTGAGGGAATATTGTGAGATCAGCTTGAAACAAGATAATAATGAGTTAGACAATCTGGGTTCTGTCAGTTAGGGTCAAAGATTTGGAGGAAAACACACACACACACACACACATTCTCTCTCTCTCTCTCTCTCTCTCTCTCTCTCTCTCTCTCTCTCTCTCTCATAATGGGTAATTATATTAATTACGAAAAAAGTATACAATAGCAAGATTGCAAAATGCAAAGTGACTCTAGACCATCAAATATGAATGAGATACAATAGATTCAGTCAATACAAAAGGACAAGAGTGCAAGAGGCACCCCGGGACTAGACAAATACAAAGGATCGAGAATTTTGATGGGATTTTGCCACATGGGCTTGGACCTTTGCTGCCCATGTCTCCAATACACCATCTTCTAGCATTAGTTGCAAATATCTTCCCATCATGTATATCTCCTTTCCAAAATCAATTGTATGGGATTACACACTACCTCTTCAAGGTAAGACCTTCCCATATTTCCTTTCTTTCTGTTTCATGTCATGAGTTTAATTGCCCATGAACCGAAGGGAGATTTGTTAGTTATTCATCCTATGTATGAAAACACCTTGGGTATATAAGTGTGTGTGTTGATGTGAAGACCTTTTATACCACCTAGAATTAAACAAGGGTCAAAGGTTTGGGGGAAATGCTTGACCTTTAAAGGAGGCCCTAGTTCTTGTGCTTTCATGTATCTTATCAATTTATTATTTCAATTTGTGTACTTGCAAGAGTCCTCTGTCTCTCTCTAGAGGCCAGCTCACCCAAAGGGACCCACACACAGAGTAGTATCAACTATTTTCATAATCAAACCCTATCGATACTACTAGCCTAGCAAAGACAAAGCCACCTTGCCAGACACCTTCCACTCCACGCCGTAGAGTCACATTGGACAAAGTCATTTTGCTTTGCCAAGCACCATGACCTTGTCTACTAGGACAACGTCTTAGGAGGCCACACCATAGCCTGATTAGAGCCATCATCACAAGACACTAAAGACTCACCACCAGGCAAATTAGTCGAGATTAGCCTCTTAAACAACCCCAATAATGGTTAATTAATTAAATCTCTAATTTGGTGCATGAAAATGGATCGTGTTATCCTAAAATGAGAATGTTGGAGTGCACTGGGTAATGTCTATTTTCACAAATACGCATTCAATAATAGAGCATGTATATGTGTAGAAACCTACATGCATAAGTCAATGCATTTTAGTCTGAAAGAACTTGCCTTTGCATTGTATGTCAAACAATGTACTAAAAATATTGTGCCTTTCTAGGAATGGCAAGCAAGCGGTTCTCTAGGTCTTGGCGTGGACCTGGCTAGCCTAGGTGTTTCTTTCAGCAGACCCTCTTTGTAGTTTTGCTTCTATTTCTAGGAATGTAGATAGTTTGGCTTCTCTGAGGGATTTACTTTTTGGGCAAAGGGCACATGCTCTTGTGATTGACATCATGAACTAGTGATTTTCTAATCCATATTTTCAAACTAAGATTTAAAATGGTGCGTGGTATGAGGTCTCGAAACTTCCTATAAATAGGTCGCCTACCCTCCATTCAGCCTCAATCTCGTCTTTGTAGGTTTCAGGTGATGTATCGCTGCCCACACCCCATTCACAAAGGACATCAGGGTCAAACCTTCCCCTTGCTGCATGCCATAATCCGGTGCTTGATTCGTCTCTGTCTCCCCCTGTTGGTTGTCGCCATTACCCTAGAGCTGTCTCCTAGTCCTCTAGAGCTGTGTTTATTGCTAACCTCACCTACCGGAGCTATTGCCATCATCTAGACACTATCGCCATCATCTAGATTTTGCATTTGTTGAGTTTCTCTCTCCTCCAGCTCTCACCTACACTCCCTACACAATCCCCTTCAATCTCCAACTATCGCCCAGGTTTTCTCTCTCCTCAGGTACCTGCGTTTTTTGTCTTTCTCTATCCTCACTACATGTCTACAAATCCAGTCTTCTATGGCTGCATTAGCTAGTGTTTGGCTCTTAGAGGCCGCCTTTGCTACATTTCGAGATCCGTCAAGAGTACGACACACTCTCCCACTCAGCACCTCTACCCCGGTCCTTGAGACATAAGCGTTCAAGGTACAGTTTTCATTCCTACACAGTTTGCTTGCTACATGAGCATTGTATATGTAGTAGTCATTCATTCATTCCAATCCATTGTGTTCATTGTCTCTGTGTTACCCTATCCCTAATTGTGTTCTTCTGAGTTTATGCTTTGTCGTACACTTTAGTTTATCTTTTTGCATTAGGGTATTTCTTCCCATAGTATCAAAGCAAGGTTCTCTTCCACAAAACCTCGGCCTTTGATTGTGAAGCCCTTTGCAAGAAGCAAGAACAACAAGAGGGCAAGATGACTTCAAACACAAATTCACCACATCATCATGATGCTCTCGAGCCTAGCACATCAAGACATGCAACGGAGTGGGCTTCACAACTTGCTCCTCCATCCAACATGACCGGACTACCATGGACTCCACAGATCATACAAGATTTCATGAGCCAAATATGACCTCATTCTCATGTATTGAGCTAAATAGCAAATTGAAGGTAAATCTTAGATTTTCCCTTTAGATTCAGTGCACCGGTCTATAAATTTTGTAGAAAGGATGCAAGTTCCACAAAGGACTAATCACCCTTACGTGGAAACTAGCATGGAGTCTAAGCCAGTTTCTGTTCCACCTTCATTCACTCCCATGTTAGGTATGCATGATACTTCTCAATCTTTTAATTTTACTCCCTCTTTTCTGCAAGATATTGGAGATGCTCATGATAAAGGAACTATTTACACAAAGTTTTAGTACATTAGCCATGAACAAGATAGGCTTTCAAATTGCACTCAAGAAAAGGTAAACAAAATTTGCAAGAATCTATGGTGAGTGCTCCTTCATCTTTTCTTCAATTTTTCCATCTCACGGTCAATATGAATTTGGTGATCCAATTATTTCTTCATTTGCATTTAAGGGACAAAAGAAACCTAACACTTTTCTTACAACAACTCACATGACAAATCCTTTTAATCTCCCACCCATTAGTTCAACTGCATCTTCCTTTCAGCCTATATTAAGTACACCACACGTCTTCTCACAACACATCGGAAGGTCCTTCACCCATAGGCATGCCTCTTTGGACCTCGTCTTTTCCCCAACCGCGTGGTGTCTCCATGATGGAGATTCGTCCTTCCATCCTCAACTTTCGGGTTTTTCATGGCTTGGAAATGCCACCCAACCACCACTGAGTGTGTACCAATTGGTACCATAGTTTACCTCCATGACATTACCTAGTGAGCCTTCTAGTCATATTGCTATGTCCCAGCCATTTACTCAACAAGGCTTTCATGTCCCAGTGCCTCCACCTTCACCAGTACTTTATGGAAACACTCATGTTCCAATGCCTCCGCATCAATCGGCACCCATTGGACACTATTATTCTATTTTTACCTACCCATCTCACCTCCTACTTATCCTCCTCCACCTCCTATCTATTCCGCTTATCCAACACCTCATGGTTCTTCGTCCTCATTGGCTAAACATGTGTTTAATGATGAGACTCGTTTTAATGAGTCGAACTTCAGTACTTGGTCAAATCTTATGAAGCATGTCCTTGACTCCGAGAACCTATGGGATCTTGTACAAGGGTTGGAACCCCAAACTAATCCCGCACTTATCCCATACGAGGTTGTCCACTCATAGAAGGCTAGAAATGCCTTTGCTATTGTCAAGCTAATGCAAGATCTATTACCTGAATTTCATCCACGGCTTTAGCATTTTGACTTAGCATGTGAGCGTTGGACACACTTGACTGACCACTATGTGGCTCAAGATAGAACCCATTGCATCAATTTGCATCATGAGCTCCAAAACTTTAAAATCACGGACTGTGGTAACTTGAAAGTCAAGTTGGCTAAGTATTGGCCACATAAAAATCAATATTATCAATATTGTCGCAAGGCTAGTCATTTTTATGAGGAGTGTTGAACCAAGGCAAGAGGTACAACACCAAAAGCTAAAAATTAGACCTCCGCCCCTTAGTCGGATAACCCCCAATAAGGGAGGTAGGGTAGTGGCAACCTTCAACATTGGCAGTGGCAAGGCCAAACCCACACTACTATTGGTCAACCATCACAGCTCACAACATTCTCAATGCCATAGGGCTTGTCTATCTGGTCTACAAATGCTCACATCGTCTCCATGGAGACATTTGAGGATACGAGTCTCGTCCACATTTGCGAGTTGCCTCCTAACAAGATGACCCTCAAGGGCCCACTCGTCACAGCCAAGTACTTCAGCTACCCCTTGGATTGTTGAGAGTGGAGCTACTCATCATATGACCCCCATCGTGAACATTTTCATTTCCTGAGCCCCAGCAGCCGAGCATGTCCGAGTTGGGAACAACTCCTCAATCACGATTCATACTCATAGTCATGTCAGTTTTCCCACTAACTAGGACCTGGATCGAGCTATGTCGGATGATGTATACTATGTCCCCCAACTCGAGGTAAACTTGTTATCTGTTTAGCAACTTTACTGGTTGGGTCAAGCAATCTTCTTCATAGTGATCACAGTCAAGGTCCTTGACTCTCTAACATGTTTAGTAATTGCTCACGGTGAGACACAGCCTAGTGGCCTATGACACAATTTCTTTCTAAGCCAATTGCCAAGGACTCTGAGATCCACCGCTTCCAAACTTTAGCTGATACACGAGAGCCTATAAACACTTAGCGTCTTTAGCATTTTTGCTTAAGACACCTCGAATACAACTCTCTTTGTGAGTTGCCACGTCAACAGATGGCTAATGGCCTCCCCTACTTGAAGCTATCGCGGGATGTCTATAAAGCCTATCAACTCAAGAAACAACATTATACCCCATTTCCTCAACAGTCTATACATAGAGCTGAGGCACCTCTTATCAAAAGATGATGTACCAGCGAGACAGTAGAGTTTGCAGAGAGGAACACAGAGTAAACTCGGTAAACACTGAGAAGAGAAGAGAAGAAAAGAGAGAAGAAACTCTGATGAATGGAATGATTGTGATACGAGAGAACAAGGGTGTTGTAGCACAAGGAAGATGATGAAGACAATCACGAACCACGAACCGCAATGTCCTCTTGAAGGGGTGTGAGGGTAGTGGAGAGGCTAGAGAGAAGAGGTGATAGAGTGAATGAATCAGCCATGAGGAATGAATGAGAGAGTGGCCTATAAATAGGCAGAGTCAGTCTAGGGTGGCACCCCTTTTTTGGGCTGCAAACCCTAAACGCAAATCCTAAATGCAAAACACAGAAATGCAAAAAAGTAAAGTGCGGGCGAAGGGTTTCTTAACACTCCCTCTCAAGCCCAAAAAGGGGAACAAGAGAAGAGTGAGGTGGAGATGCAATGCTATATGCTAAAGAATGCTCATGCAGCAGCAGGTGCCACTTGGACAGTATCCCTCGTGGGAAAATTGTTCACTTGCCCAAGCGCCCTAGTACAAAGATGATGAAATCATGCAATACATAAGAGGAATGTTAGACTTTGTGTGGTGCCGAGAACCATAAGGATATGCCCGTACTCGATCTCGGGAGTTGGCTCCATGCTGACCAAGGAACGAAGAAGATCCACCCTGTAATTTGAGAATACCACTTGAAAGGAGACCTTTGAAGATAGTCAAGAGACAGGAGTAGTAGAACCCAAAACTCAACCTTAGGAAAGAAGGTACTAGCTCCCTGACTCCATGTTGGAAGGAATATGAAGGCCTAGCCACCAAGTCGTTGCTGAAGACCCAAGGGCCTCAATCTAGGTAGATCCTCTAGATCTTGGGTATGAGTAGAGGAAATGACTGCTCAAAGGAGAGCACTCCTCGAAAGTGAAAGATGGTGGTGTGTGAAGAACTTCATGGCACATAGGGTCCCTCTCTGAATTGGAAGGAGTAGAAGCAAGGGCCCCCTTTGAAACCAAAGAAGAATTGGAAGAACCCCTCCGAGGGTGAAGTAAGAAAATCCCCCTCTGAATCCCAATCTGAGAGAGAAAGGCAAAAACGCAGAAAAAACCAACAGCAGCAGTCAATATGCTGAAATCAACTCCGAACAGTGTGTGATAGGCTGGAAACAGGCACCAAACTGTTGTAGACAACAATGGCCGGCTTGGACCGCGATGTCCTCTGCGTCCCGGGTGTGGGCAGCAAGCTAAAATACCTAAAATCTGCAAAAATGAGATTGTTTTTTTGAATGGAGAATGATCAGCAACAGCCACTCTGCTATAAACAGCTGCAAACTGCGGGTGGAAGGCTGGAAACAGGCACCAGACTGTAGATGACAGCAAGGGATAGCTGAGACTGCGATGTCCTTTGCGAAAGGGGTGTGGACAAAAAGCTGAAAACACCTGAAACCTGCAAAAACGAGATTTTGATGCAGTGGAAGAATAAAAGTGGATGCCAAACCTGCCACTGGTCTTTGCCATCACTGGAGTAGAGGATCTTTGCCACTATTTGAGCAGATCCAACTCTGATACCATGTCAAAAGATGACATACCAACAAGACAGTATGGTTTGCAGAGAGGAACACGGAGTGAACTCGGTAAACACTGAGAAGAGAAGAGAAGAGAGAAGAAACTTTGATTAATGGAATGATTGTGATACAAGGGAACAAGGGTGTTGTAGCACAAGGAAGATGATGAAGACAGCTATGAACCACGAACCGCAATGTCCTCGTGAAGGGGTGTGAGGATAGTGGAGAGACTGAAGAGAAGAGGTGACAGACTGAATGAATCAGTCATGAGGAATAAATGAGAGAGTGGCCTATAAACAGGCAAAGTCAGTCTAGGGTGGCGCCCCTTTTGGGGCTGCAAACCCTAAACGCAAAAACGCAAACTGCGGGCGAAGGGTTTCTCAACACCTCTTAGATTGATCTTTGTGGTTCGACATCCACCAATGCCTTGAACGGTGCATTGTACTACTTTTTTATAGTGGATGATCATTCTCATTACATATGGGTATACTTTCTCAGGCATAAGTTCATTATATTCACATATTTTTCTACTTAGGTGGTATTGGTACATAACCAGACTCATCATCGTGTCGGATGCATAAGGAGTGATAGTGGATGCAAGTTCGCCTCCCACGAGTTTTCCAAGTTTCTACAATAGCATGATGTTTCTCGCCAACTCATCTCTATAACTCCCCCTCCTAGAATAGAATCGTAGAGCATAGGAGCCAGATCATCACAAACATGGCACACTCTATGCTATTCATAACACAGCTCCCTGGGCGTCTTTGAGTCAAGGCTATTAACACTTCAATGTACATCCTCAACCGATGCTTGAATGCGACCATTTCTCAAAGAGCTCTGTATGAGGTATTCTTTGGCTCTCAACTGTAGCTTACACACACACCCCTAATGACAAAAACTCAAACAGATTGATCTCTTGATTTCGGGAGTCGTGTTTGATGAGAGAGACATTATGCAGTCTTCTATACCAAATTTTGTGCCCTTTCCTCACATTGTTCCTACTGAGATAGTGACTTCTAAGCCGGATCTACTACTCACTCCTGACCCACCTGCAAATTCTTCACCTCCCTGGCCCCCTTCATGAGACCTGTTACCTCACTAGTACAAGCAGACCATGCAAGATTCAAGGATCCTTACACCGGATTCCACTCTAGCGGGCCCTAGA
This sequence comes from Lygodium microphyllum, assembly GCF_053477565.2. Taxonomy (NCBI): domain Eukaryota; kingdom Viridiplantae; phylum Streptophyta; class Polypodiopsida; order Schizaeales; family Lygodiaceae; genus Lygodium; species Lygodium microphyllum. Next base: position 44,231,128 of record NC_141141.1, on the reverse strand, counting down.
AGATCTGTCCAACTTATACCTCAGGCCTCATTTACGTCATCGTTTACAAAACTGATTATATAGTGCATTCTGAGCCAAATAGTTGACAAGAGGCTCTTCAACACTCCCAATGGCAAGTAGCCATGAAAAAGGAGCTTAAAACTATTGACCCAAATGAGACTTGGACCTTGGTGCATCATCTGAGCCACAAGAAAGTCATCAAGACAAGGTGGATTTTTAGAACTAAGCTAAAAGCTGATGGGACTTTAGACAAATACAAGGATTGCCTTGTGGTGCAAGGGTTTCCCTTGAAGCAAGGTATTGACTATGAAGAGACCTTTGCTTCTACCGCGCGGTTGACTTCATTTCGTCTATTGGTTGCGCTAGCTGCTCACCATGGTTGATTGATCTATCAGATGAACATCAAGAGTGCCTTTCTAAACAATTATTTGAAGGAGGAAGTCTATGTGGAGCAGCCTCTCGGATTTTCTTTTGCTGACCGGAAGGATATGGCCTTTCGTTTGTGGAAAACTCTTTATGGGCTGAAGCAAGCACCGCGGTCTTGGTTCTAGAGGATAGATGAGTTCCTTATAAGACTCACGAATATCATTCTACACCTTACAACCCGAACTTTATATTTCTGTACTACTTTAGAGGGGATCAGCTACATCCTACTCTATGTAGATTATTTACTTATCACCAACTCTGATTCTACTGCTATAGCAAAGATAAATATGAAGATATGCTAGGTTTTGCACTAAGGAAACATATCATGTAGACAAGCAAAACTCAAACCCTAAATGCAAAATGCAAAACACAAAACACAAAAACTCAAAACTTAAACATAGAGATTAATACAGAGAGAAGAAACTGTAAAGTATATGAATGTAAGAGAGTACAAAATGCCCAAGGGCAGAGCAATGCAGTGTCAGAGAGTGACATATGTCAGAGACAGATCCGAAGTGCAGTACCACCAGTTGGAGATGAGAGAGTGCTGAATAATGAAGGACACTAGGCTGGTCACCAAAACACAGCAATTGAAGGCTGGAATCTAGTAAACTCAGCAATGTGCCACCAGAGGAAGGCTGAAACTGATCACACAAGGTAGAGAACTATCAAGTGACAATAGGAAAGGTGTTTGCTGATATAGATGGCTTGCTAGACAACTTGGCAAGGAACCACCGATATTCACCTAGCTTGACTTTCAGATCATCCCCTTCCTTAATGAAAAACTCTTGGAGCTCAAAATCGAGATTGATACATGGAGCTCGATCTCGAGCCGCATAGTGGTCAATGAGATGACTCCAACACTCAAGTTGCAAGGGGGAAATGTTATAATTGAGAGTGAAATTCAAGAAGCAATCCCTGCATTAACTCAGCATTAGCTGTGGCATTGCAGGATCTCCATTGACGGATGTGATCAGGGTGAGCTAATCGAGGGTCCAACATCAGTACCAATGACGAGGTTCCAAAATCCTTGAGATTCAAGCACTTGTTATATGGAGTTCGACCAAGTGGTGAATTTCAACATGTTAAAACGTGTCTTATATGTAAAGGCATTTTTTGTCATGGCAACAAGAGTGGTAGTACTAGGAGATGGAGAAGGTATGTAATGGGGGTGGGGTGAATAGGGGGAATAGGGTGGGGGAGTAGAGTACACTTGGAAAGGAATCCCAAAGTGCCACCATGCATATGGGAAGTATGCTTAGCGGATCCAAATGTGGACAAGGACGGACTAGGTATGGGCATGGTAATTACTTGTGGAGCCCAAGGTGGAGGGATATGGACACAAGGAGCAGAGGAAAGAAATCCCTGCATAGGAGTGACCCAAGAGACGTGTGGTGACAGTCCCTAAGCAAAGGATGGATATCCTTGCGTCTAAAAGGTCGTCTGATAGCTTCTGAGTATCCTAGGGTAGTAAGGGGAATACCTATCACAATCGGCCCAAAGTGAAAGAATGTGGTAAAGTGGGAGTATATGGAAGGTACAATGTAAAGGGTGGCATTCCCCCTAACGATACACCACGAGGTGTAGTGAATGGAGGGTAGGTAGATGGTGGGATGTGCAGAGTCGAAGCAGAAGCAAATAGAGAAAGAGAGTTGAGAGCAGGCACAGTAATCGAGGAGTTCAATGACTCAGAGCTGAATAATGTTTGACAGTGACAGTGTGAGAGTGAGTCGTCGGATAGATGTGTACCAGTGTGGTACACACAAAGAATAAACGAATGTATTTATACTTAGGGTACGGTACACTTACACCCGTTAGGGTGGGTTTACATGTGTGAAGTAATATACACGCGAGAGCACATAAAGGACCTTTACACCCAACAACCTCCCACTTAAAGGTCCTAAGCGAACCTTTAACCAACTCCCACAAGTCTAATGCAATGCTCATGTTGAGCCTTTGCAAGGTTTTTAATGAGAACATCCTATGATTTGATCTTAGTCAGGGTGACTAGACCATCATCCAAAACCTATCTGATAAAATGATACTGAACATCAATATGTTTGGTATGTGCATGAAGCATGGCATTCTTAGCCAGGCATCCAGTGCTCTGGCTATCACATCCAAGTACAATTGTCTTGGTGGGCAGCCCAAAATCCTTGACCAAACGACCAAGCCAAACTACTTATTTTGAAGCTTCAGTGGCTGAAATATATTCAGCCTCAGTGGTAGAGAGTGCTACTATTTTTTGCAATCTAGAGCACCAAGAAACGGCGCCACTTGTCAAGGTAAAGATATACCCGCTAGTAGACTTGCGAGTATCCAAGTCACATGCCATGTTTGCATCACAATACCCCTGCAGATCCAACATACCCTTGCCATAGAAAGTACATTTTGTTTGTGTGCCCAATAGCGACAGGAAACGGCAACGGTCTCCCCGGCACGCGGAATCGCCGTCCCCGGCACGAAGCCGTCATGGGACGCGTTGAGGCTGTGGATAGGCTGAATGAAAAGTTGCAAGAGTTGGCACCAAATGATGAGGCGTATAAGGAGATACGCCATTTAGTTGTGACAAGCGGAACTCCTATAGCTCACCCTATATGCAACTGCATTTATTGTGGATCCTGAGTTCCAAGGCAAGGGTCAGGAGAATGACACTGAGGTTATGGATACATCCAGACTTATATTGTCTCGTCTAGTGCCTGATCATGGCACTAGACGAAGGATCAGAGATTAGCTTTCATGTTATAGGACCTTTTGGGGTTCTTTTGGTTGTAGGAATGCACAGGAGGATCGCTATAAGATTGGGGCAGCTTTGTGGTGGGAGGACTATGGTTCGGATGGTCCTGAGTTGCAGCAACTAGCCATCCGTATTTTGAGTCAGCCAGTTACTCCTCTTGTTTGGAGCAATTGTGTAGTACATACTCTCACATTGCTTTAATGAAGAGGAACCGTCTTTGTATGGAGAGGGCAAACGATCTAGTATTCGTTAGTGCTAATTTGAGGATGTTATGTAACAGTATGACAACAAAGCCCGATCCATTCACAGAGTGGGAGATGTAGCAAGAAGAGAAGACACATGTTGATATTGAGGAAGATGAAGCAATTCATGGTACACATGATGATGAGGCTGGCACTTCAGGAGTAGCTAGAGCAGCCTCAGATCATGATCATGATCTTTGATTTAGTTTACTTATCATGAGTCTCATGATACATGACACATATACATTGTATATGATATTATGATCATTGATGACAGTGTGACACTTGGGCTGTTGACAGTTGTGCCATGCCGATATTATATTTGTACTTCTTACAGTCTTGCAGTTGCCCTTTGGGCTATTTTGGCATGCCGCATTTTGCTTCAGTCTAGAGATTAGACTTTATATTTGTAGTCTTTTTTGGGGCAATGAGCATGTTCTTTCAAAGATTAGACTTCAATTTCATATTTGTAATCTTTTAAGTTTTTTGGCAATGGAACCATAGACATGTTCTTTCAGCTTAGACTTTAAAGTTTAGTTCATTGCTCATTGTTTTATCATTTATGATATATGTATTATGTATTTTATTATTTTTAATTGAATAGCTTACCTCTTGAGCCTTGTAAGTTGCAATTCAATTTCTAATGAGTAGTTTTAGAATGATGCATGATATCTTAAAGTTAAAACTTAAAATGATTTGTCCTTGTGGATTATATGCCTTGGTTTTAACACTCCAGAGTCCACATGGATTATGAGTGAAATATTAATTTTTTTTCATGCATTTTAATTTTTTAAATGTTGTTCCCGTTCCCACGTCCCGGTTCCCTAGGTTTGGCATTCCCGTCCCCGTCCCCGTTCCCCATTCCTGTTTCATGTTTCATGTTTCTATGGTGTGCCCTTAAGGTACCGTAAGATACATTTCACTGCTTTTCAATGTGCTTTGCTAGGATTTGACATGAACATGCTTACAACTCCCACTGCATAAGCAATGTCAGGTCTAGTGGCAATTATAGCATACATGAGTGAACCACAAGCTAAAGCATAAGGAACACCCTTCATAGTACTAGCTACCTTATCATCTTTTGGGCAATCTGCTTTGCTAAGCTTAAGATAGGGTGGAAAAGGTACACCAAGAGGCTTAGCATTAGCCATAGAAAAACGATCAAATACTTTGCTGATGTACTTTTCTTGTGAGAGAAATAAGAGTTGTTGCTCTCTATCACATGTTACACGCATGCCCAAAATATGTTCATTTCACAACTCTATAGAAACAGAGTTTGTATCCCTTTTCATTAATTTATCTATATAATGATTTATTAAATTTGTTTCCTTTGCACTAATTAGATGTAAAGAAAACTGCATTGGAGCTGGCCACTGATGAGTAGTCACAGGTTATGGTGGACCCACGCGGTGGGTTAGAGAAAAGATAGTTCACACTTCCACCTATATGGCCCGATTGGGCGCTTGTGACCAGAATTCACGCATATCAGGGTTAGACTCGCACACAGAAAGGATTGATGCCTAGAAGTGTGGGCTAGATCTGCCAGAACAGACAGTTACAATCAACAAGATGGCATGATCATGAAATGCTTATACAATGTGCATGTGTGGGCTGAAAGCTTGAAATGCACATTTCTTTGCATAGGAAAGTCACATGAAGATTCTGATACCGTTTTTGCGATGTACATAGAAAAAGCTTTCATATGACACCCATATTGGGGGGTCCCTAAATTTTAGGAGGTCCCTAAATTTTAGGAGCCTCGAATTAGCCTAAAAATGCTAGTCCTAAAAAATAGGAATGTATTTCTGCTCAACCCAAGTCCCTTAGGGAAGAGCTTAGTTACAATCAACCTGAGAGTGAGGAGAAGTAATTCTCACTCTCACAAGATCATGCAAAGATGTACAAACACACATGCATTATCTATTATGCAATGATAAGAACTGATTTCTTTACAGTATGAGAAAAGAAAGAGGGAAAATCAGTCTTTCTCCATCGTTGATCGGCAATACATGGATAGGGCTTGCTTCTTGTTGCTAAAATGGAAGAAATAGCTCAAGAAGGAGGTACTGTAATGAATTTACAGGCTTGTTGTCCTGTAAAACAGCAGTAATAGAAGAGGAAATATGGAGGAATTTGATAATGGAGAAGTCGGGGATAATGATGGGGATGGATGGGACCAGTTTCTGGCTATCTGTGGGTGCTGTACATGAGTTTATAGCAAAGAAAAATGATGCTGAATGAAAAAAAACGAGCTCTTATTTATAGGAGAGGGAAGAGCTAGTACAAAAGGGGAAAGTCGAGTAGCACAAGACAAGTGTCCAGCCACATGTCATGAGATGTGACAAGTGGTGGGACACTTGGAAACTTGTGTGACAAGTGTCAAGACACTTGTCTCTTCTCTATGGCCTTCCTTTTTGGGCTGAATACTGTCAAGAATAGAAACAACCAAATTTAGTAACACAGTCAGAGTACAGAATTTACTATTTTTAGAATGACATCCCTATTTTTTAGGACTAGCATTTTTAAGCTAATTCGAGGCTCCTAAAATTTAGGGACCTCCTAAAATTTAGGGACCCCCCAATATGGGTGTCATATGAAAGCTTTTTCCGTGTACACCGCGAAAACGGTATCAGAAACTTCATGTGACTTTCCTATGTAAAGAAATGTGCATTTCAAGCTTTCAGCCCACATGTGCACATTGTACAAGCATTTCATGATCATGCCATCTTGTTGATTGTAGCTGTTTGTTCTGGTGGATCTAACCCACACTTCAAGGCATCAATCCTTTCTGTGTGTGAGTCTAACCCTGATATGCGTGAATTCTTGTCACAGGCGCCTAATCGGGCCATATACGTGGAAGTGTGAACTATCTTTTCTCTAACCCACCGCGTGGGTCCACTATAACCTGTGACCACTCATCAGTGGCCAGCTCCAATGCACTTTTCTTTATATCTAACTAGTGCAAAGGAAACAAATTTAATAAATCATTATATAGACAAATTAATGAAAAATGATACAAATTCTGTTTCTATAGAGTTGTGATAGTTCAACTGCATCCAAATCCTTCATAGAAAAGGCTGAATTCAGCTGCCTTTTCAATGCATTAATCTGGCTTTTATGCTTACTAGAAATAAGCATATCATCCACATAAAGCACAAGTATAATAAGACTTCCATCATCAGCCTTCTTAATATATAAGCAGTGATCTGCACTACTCCTTTTAAAACCATGTGAGAGCATGAAGGCATCAAACTTTTTATACCATTGTCTAGGAGCCTGTTTCAAACCATACAAACTTCTCTTAAGCTTACATACCAAATGCTCCTTTCCATGTATAACAAAGCCTTCGGATTGTTTCATATACAGCTCTTCTTCTAGATCACCATGCAGAAATGCAGTTCTAACATCCATCTAATCAAGTTCAAGATCCATAGATGCTACAATGGCAAATAACACTCGAAGAGTGGTCATTTTGACAACAGGAGAAAACACTTCCTGAAAATCAATGCCCTCCTTTTGTGTATAGCCCTTAGCCACAAGGCTTTGTATTTGGTTTTGCCATCCACACATTTGATTTTATAGACCCATTTGTTAGAAATGGCTTTTCTATCCTTGGGCAATGTAACCAAATCCCAAGTATCATTCTGATACAATGATTTAATTTCTTCTTGCATGGCTAGCTTCCACTTTTTCTTTAACTCACATGATAAGGCCTCTTTATACGTAAGAGGCTTACCTTCATCTGTGAGCAAAATGCAATCCAAGGAAGGTTCAAATTCTTTCTATAGGTCTTCTGACACATGTAGACCTTCTTACCCAATGATCTATGTTATCATGTAATGGATCCACATCCAAGGGAATGTCAATGACCTCATTGTTTGGCTGCTGAACTGCATGTTCAGGTTGCTGTAACACAATTTCAGGCTGCTGTAATTCATTTACAGCATGCTGATTTTGATGCTCAAGCTAATGTTTAGCATCCCCTTGCTGCCCATTTTCATTTGGCTCAATAATGATACGCTAATTGTCATAATCAGCATCAAAAGGAGCTGAATTTTTAGTGGCTGAAAGCTGCTCAAGTAACTGATCGTGCTGAAATTTAACTTTCTTTTTATTTGAGTCATTAGATGTGACATTTTTCAGCAGCTTGGACTCATTGAATACCACCACATCCCGGCTGCGTAGCACCTTTTTTATGCTTGAAACCCAAACTCGATAGCCCATTTCACCTTCATCTCCATAACCCATGAAGATGCCTCTATGAGATTTCATGTCAAGTTTGGTTCTGCTATCAACAGGTACATGTACATACCATTCGCAGCCAAAGACTCTTAAGTGGTCATATGAAGCAAGTTTGCCAAACCAAACCTCGTTAGGGATGCCACTTTCAAGTGCATGATGTGGAGATCGGTTGCAAATATGCACCACAGTTTAAAGTGCCTCTACCCAAAACGATTGTGAGAGATTAGTTGTGGACAACATGCACCAAATCTTCTCACATAACATGCGATTCATTCACTCAACCATACCATTAGATGATGGATTGCAAGCAGCTGTAAGCTCTCGTTTAATCCCATTGTCATCACAAAACTTATTGAATTCTTTAGATACATACTCTCCCCCATTATTTGTTCTTATGCATTTTAACTTTAAGCCTTTTTTAGTATTAACCAACGCATAAAACCTTTTAAAGCATCCAATGACTCACTTTTCTGCTTAAGCAAGTAGACCCATAGCTTCCTAGAATGGTCATCAATAAAAGACACAAAATAACGGAAACCACTATGAGTTTTTATTGGCATGGTGCAAACATCAGAATGAACTAAATCCAAGATACATGCCTTCCTAGAGACTCCATGAGAGTATGGAATCTTTACATGTTTACCAAGAACACAATCATCACAAAAGTCAAGCTTTGAGCTTTTCACATCAACTCTTCCAAGTGAAGAGAGTGCCAGCAAACCCTTTTGGCTCATACGTCCAAGACGCTTGTGCCATAACTCCATGTGTAACTGCACTTCAACAATTGCAACAAACTTTCTAGGCAGTGCCTTGTAGTAGAGATAATATAGAGTCCCCTTTTTACCACCTCTAGTGACTAGCATAGATCCTTTCTGGATTTTACACATACCACCACCAAAAGTAGTGAAGTAACCTTTGTTGTCTAGTTATCCAACAGAAAGCAAGCTCTTCTTGATGCTAGGAACATACCTAACATCATGAAGAATCAATTCCTAACCATCTTCTAGAGCTAGGATCACATGCATGATTGTTGCCAAGGTAGACTTTTCCAAGATTATCTTCTGCATAAGTAGAAAAAAACTCCAAAAATGGAGTTACATGAAAAGAAGCACTGCTGTCAACAATCCATGATTGTGACAAACCATCATGAGCTGACAACAAAGCATCTATCACATCTATTTTAGTGATATTCATGTCCTCCACTGTCATAGCAAGCGGATCTGAAAATGCAACCAGCAAACCAGTATCTTTATCATCTTCTATTTCCTCAATAACAACACTAGATACCACATTTGATTTTTCTATCTCTTAGGGGTAGAGCTGCCATCCTTATCATTCTTTTTGCCTTTCGCATTAGCCTACTTCTTACATTCTTGTTCCCTTTTAAAGTACCTACAATCGGGCTTTTTATGCCCTTTGCAACCACATTGATAACAAGTTACATCTTGTTGTTTTTCCTTATGCAATTTTTGTTTTAATTTACAACATTATACCTTTTTTTAGTTATTCCTCTTACATTGTAGACTAATCCACTATTTTTCCTACTTGCCTTGCATCTAATCTCTTCATTCAAAATAGAACCACGCACACCATCAAATGTCAAGTTCGAGTTATTGCTCAATGGCACAAACCAATGCTTCCCATGAATCGGGCAAGGTCATGAGTGTGAGATGGAGACAGGATCGAAGCTCAGCACAAAGTGCAATAGATAGTGTGAGTGTGAAGCACGACACTCAATGCAATAGACTGACATAGTGTAATCCAAAAGTACAAGGTACAATCCTTAAACCTTAGGGTTATAGGGGATGTTCACACCCGAACATGATAAGTGCCCGTAAATGTGTAACATAAGCACATACGAAATAAGACCATAAGTCTAGAGAATAAAACCTCTCGTACCAATAGTAAAAAGTGTCCCAATGTCCTACTGATTACTGACACTTCTATGTAAGTGTAGGCGTAAGTGAAATACCCACAAACCCCCCTAGAGTGAAGAGCAATCAAGAGTACAAGGATCATCCACCACCAAAGAAGATCAAATTTAAAGCATTGCGAAATGCTTCAAATTTTTCATGAGGAAGAGCTTTGGTAAAAATGTTGGTCACATTACTGGTGGTAGAACAATAGACAAGGCTGATATCACCTACATGTAGCCTCTCTCTGACAAAGTGATAATGTATCTCAGTGTGTTCCGTGCGTGCATGAAACACTGGGTTCTGTGCCACTGCAATGGCACTCTGACTGTCAGTGAACAAAGGAGTAGGCGCCGTAACAGATACATCCAGATAAGCTAGCAAGCGTCTAATCCATATGCATTCAACTATGGTAGTGAAAGCTGCCTTGTATTCAGCTTCACATGAAGATGTGGCAACAGTGGATTGTTTCTTGCTAAGCCAAGATATGCAAGATGAGCCAAGAAAAAAACAATTGCCACTAGTGGAGTGACGTGAATCATAATCACCAGCCCAATCAGAATCACTGTAAGCATGTAATTGCAATGGTCCCCCCTTGGCATAAAGCAATCCAAGAGATCTAATATCATGCAAGTAACGAAAGACACGCTTAACAACTTGCCAATGTGACATGCGTGGCTGATGCATATATCTGCTCAGAGCTAAAACTGCAAACTATATGTCCGACCTAGTGTTGCATAGGTAAATAAGACATCCAACTGCTGGAGCATATGTATGCATATCAAACAAATCACTCTCATCATGTAATGACAGTTTTAGTCCACGTTCCATTGGTGTACAAACTGGCTTGCAATCCTGTAAGCCAAACTTCTCAAGAAGTTTACCAATGTATCTTGACTGTGATAAATCAATACCTCTAGCATCATGTATAGACTGAATGCCCAACTAATAATGCAAAGATCCCAAGTCTAACATGTCAAAAGTTTGCTGCAAATTTTGTTTGAATGCTGAAATCTGATCAGCATGTGTCCCTGTAAGCAAGAGATCATCAACAAATAGACAAATGATCAACATGGATCCCCCCTCTTTACATACGTAAAGGGTAGACTCAGATGAGCTGTTTATGAACCCTTGGCTAAGCAAGAAAGCATCTATCTTTGCATACCAAGCTCTAGGAGCTTGTTTCAAACCATATAAAGCTTTTTTCAGCTTGCAAACCAAGTGTTCCGATCCTTCAACTGCAAAACCAATGGGCTGCTGTACATATACTTCCTCATGATTTTCCCCATGTAAAAATGCAGTTTTAATATCCAACTGATGCACAATCCATCTATAATGGGCAGCCAAAGCAACCATAGACCTGATGGTCATCATTCGAGAGGTATGAGAAAATGTCTCCTCGTAGTTAATGCCTTTCTTTTGTGCATAGCCTTTAGCTACAAGCCTTGCCTTATATTTGTCAATGGATCCATCTGCATTTCATTTCACCTTGTAGACCCATTTTGTTCCAATGGCTTTCTTCCCAAATGGCAAAGACGCTAAATCCCATGTTTGATTCTTAGTTATAGAATCCAATTCAACTTGCATTGCTGCCATCCAATGCACACTCTTTTGTGCATCCTCAAAACATTCAGGCTCCTCATCATCAAGTGTGCTTGCTGCCATAACAAACGCCATGGTATGTGCAGTATCATGCATACGAGCTTGCCTTCTAGTATGACCAGTCATGGGTGCATTCAGATGACTATCTTTCATAGTCTGTAAATACCATCTAGGCATTTGTCTTACCTCCTGACTGTGCATAAGCTCTTGCTGAATTTCAGTTTCAGCACTTTGCTGAATATTCAAATCAGCCAATGTCTGATTTTCTGCATTTTCCAATGGAGCAACTGGCTGAACATTGAGTTCACTTGCTGAAACTCCAATTGAATCACCAAATGTAATGGGCAACAGCCCTTCAAATACATCATGGGCAGCCTGATATGTGTCTAAACCAGAAAGGGACAATTCTGATTTTTCATCAAATAGTACATCCCTACTGACAAACACCTTTTTAGAGACAGGATCATATAGTCTGTAGCCTTTGCTTTCACTACTATATCCCACAAACATGCATTTGACAGCCTTGTTATCCAACTTTTTTCTGAGTACCCGTGGAATGTGTGCATATGCAAGACACCCAAAGGTACGAAAGTGTCCAACAGAAGGTTTCCGGCTGTTCCAAGCCTCAAAATGTGTAATTTTCTTCAATGCTTTGGTGGGGCATCTGTTCAAAACATGGCAAGCACACATGACGGCTTCCATCCCAAAACTGTGTGGCAAGCTTGCTCTTTGCTTTCAGCATGCATCTGGCCATCTCCATGAGTGACCGATTCTTCCTCTCTGCAACCCCATTCTACTGTGGAGTATAAGCAGTAGTGTACTGATGGACAATGCCCTTTTGCTTCAAAAAAGAATTCAGCATGGAGGACATGTACCCCCCCCCCCAGTCCGAACGAAGACTCTTAATTTTACAACCAGATTGGTTCTCAACAAGTCCAACAAAAGCCAAGAATGCATCATACACTTTTGACTTTTTTACCAAAGAATAGACCTAGCAGAACCATGTAAAGTCATCAAGAAAAGTCACAAAATAGTAACATTCTACCAATGACTTTATCTGCATAGGCCCACAAACATCTAAATGCACTAAATGCAACCTGGTTTTTGCTCTAAAAGAAACATCACGAAGAAACAAAAACCGATGCATTTTCCCCAAAATACATCCTTCGCACAAGTGCTCAAGAAGTCTCTCCAGAAGAGGTAATCCATCTAGCATCTGTGTACACTGTAAGAGCATCAAGCTACCAAAGTTCACATGCCCCATCCGAGCATGCCATAACTCTGTTTGTATCATAGCAGGAGTAAGATGGATGCCATTTAGGCTGACTGATCAATTGAAAGAGCATCCAACTCGTATAACCCATGACATAAAAGTGCTAGTCAAGACCAAAGTAATGTGTTCTTTGTCTCTCACCATGCATCTTTCATCATCAAATGTGACCTACAATCCACAATGTGCCAAAGAAGAAATAGAGAGCAGATTCTTCTTTATGCCTGGCACAAACAAGGAATCCTGTAAGCGAAGAATAGAGCCATCAATAGCTGTGAGCACAATCTCCCCAATACCTCTAACACGGTATGATGCATTGTTGGCACGCTGTACAAACTTGCCAACTGGAGCTACACCAACAAAAGCAAATAAATCTCTGCGAGGTGTAATATGCCTAGAAGCACCACTGTCAAAAAACCAAGTGCCTGCATCCTCAATAGAGCTAAATGTTCGATCAGCCCAAGAAGTGTCATAACTGCATGTGTAAGAGCAATAGTCCCTATCTACAACAAAGGACGCAGACTCAGTAGCAGTGGAAGGAGCATCAAAAATAGACATTCTTGACTCCTTCTTCTCCTCCTTGGCGATGCGCTTTCTGCACTCAATGATGTAGTGGCCTGGCTTCTTACAATAATGGCATTTACCTTTTTTGGCTTGCGTGCCCCCTTGATTTTTACTTTGCTGTGAAGTGCCAGAAGTCCCAAAGCTCAGTGAAGCATTCTTTACTTGGCTACCTATTCCCTTCTATCTAGCCATAAAAGCCTGCTCAGCGGCTATGGCATCCACACTACTATTTCTTCTTGTTTGCTCCTCCTCTAGAAGCAAATTGACTAACTGAAGAAAAGTGATCGACTGTGCAGCAATCCTCATGGTAAGGTTTAAGGCCGTATAAAAAGCCAAGTACGAAGGAGATAATGAGTTCAATGTAGTAGATATCATCTGTGTGTCTGAATAGTACTCATCAACATTCATAAATTGCTCACGCAAGTCCTGAATTTTATTCAAGTGATCTTGAATAGAATCACCCTCATCCATCTTCAATGTCTCTAGCTCTTTCTTTGAGAAAGAGATGCGAGTCTCATTCTTGCCTGCAAATATTTGCTCCAAAGTTAGCCAAGCTTCTCGTGAAGAAGCTGTTGAACGAATGTGGGGGATGATGGACCGCTGAATTGCCAATGCAATCATCGGCAAAGCCTGTGCATCCCGTATATCCCATGCTTTTTGAGCAGCGGATCTTTGGGGAAGTGGCTGAAGTGAAGCAGGCTGAGGTGCCTGTTGTCCATGTCCTCCTGGAGGGAGGAGGAGTAGCTCGAGCCACAACTCCGAGCCTAACTTCTTCTCCACTGACATAATCCCAAAGATTTTTCGCCACAAGCACATTCTTCATCATGAAGGACCAAAGTGAGTAGTTGTTACCATCCAATCTGTCCTCCTTGGATAAATAGGTAAAGGCATCTCCTCCCTGATTTGCCATGGTAATCAATGACCAAAAGAAGCAAAAAAGCAATGTCCAAGTTGGACCAAACTGGAAATCTCAAAATTTCCAAAAATTACGGCAAATAACTTGCTGCAATTAGTACACTCAGGTGCACTCTGTCAAAACTGTCTATGATGCACAAAATCCAAGGTGCATTCAGTGTTCAACAACACTATATTAGCAAAATCCCCAAAATTTCATGTCCCAATTTTGTCCAAAACAGTCTATTAATGACTGAGACTGCAGTACATGTGCCAATGTCCTAAAAAAACACAAAAGCCCCAAAATTTCTGATAATTTTGCTCATAAATTTACATCAACTGTGTCTTTGACATGTGTCTAGAATTCTGTACCTAAAGCCCTCTTGTCCAGAGATGTATTCTGGAATGAAAAGGCTTTTTTTTTAAATTAAATATCTTTGAAATGTCAGTCGACCAAGTATAGGTGCAGACGGCACTCCTTGCTAGCGTCGCACAGGGTGTGGTGGGCTCAAGCACAGGCGGCAACTCCTGACGAGCTGGCGACAATCGCAGGCGCAGGTACAAGCGCTGAAGGAGGTCATGGTGGGCAATAGCAGAGTCCAGATGACGGGCGGCGCAAGGGGCGGCTCTCAAGTGCAAGCGGCGTTTGCCACAGGTGGTGACGTACAACAGACGCAGGTGGCGCTGCTTACGAGCAATGCTCAGTAGGCATTGGCGGGGCGTTCAACAGTCTGGCAGGGCAGCTAGTGTGGCGCAGCACAAAGCCTAGCAGGTTGCAGGTCGTGGTGAATCTGGCGCTGCTCTGGTGGACGACCTAGCACTGGCTGGCAGGGTAAGGACAGGAGCTGCCACTGACTGAACAAAGCAAAGGCAGAGTTGAACTAGAGCAAGAAGCTCCCGGAGGCTGAGCGGAGCTAAGCAGAACCTGAGCTAAGCTGAACAGAGCCGATGCTCTGATACCAAATGTGAAATGGAGACAGGATCGAAGCTCAACACAAAGTGCAGTAGACAGTGTGAGTGTGAAGCACGACACCCAATGCAATAGACTGAAATAGTGTAATTTGAAAGTACAAGGTACAATACTTAAACCTTAGGGTTGTAAGGGGTGTTCACACCCGAACATGATAAGTGTCCGTAAGTGTGTGACATAAGCACATACGAAATAAGACTATAAGTCTGGGGGGAAAAACCTCTCGTGCCGAGAGTAAAAAGTGCCCCAATGTCCTACTGATCACCGACACTCCTATGTTAGCATAGGCGTGAGACGTAAGTGAAATACCCAACAATGAGCAAGAAGATAGCCCTCAATTTAGGATCAAAAGCTGGCAAACCTACATCCTGTAACTGACTCAAAATACCAGTGAAAGCATTCAAATGCTCTGAGACATATTTGGACTCATCAACGTTCAAGTTGACCAACTTCCGCATGAGATGTACCTGATTGACAGGAGTTGTATTCTCATAAGTAGCCTTGAGTTCCTCCCAAACTACATAGGCAATATCAAACCCCTTTATATCAACCAAGATATCATTTGTGACGGCCATTTTAATGTAAGTAATGGCCTTTTTATTCATTTTAGCCCAATCTTCATCTGACAAAGCAGCAAGCTTATGTTCTTCTAAAGTATCATCACAATCCTTTAAAAAGAGTATAACCTGCATACGATCTTTCCAAAGATCAAAACCATTTGCATCAAATTTACGAATCTCAAAGAGATTCCTTGCGTCAGATATAGATGCACTACCAGCCATCTTCAGCAATACACAACTGCAATAAAGGGCTGAATGCTTTCAGCCAATAGCAAGATTTCTGAATTGTAAAAATGGTACACACTCTTGTACGTCCCAAGTGTCCGAGAAGCAGCTGTTTAGCTGCAAATTTCAGTCGCAAGTACTGATTACAGCATATGCACGAATCAAATCTGATACATTTGCATTAAGGATACCTCCCAC
The DNA here is from genome assembly GCF_053477565.2 of Lygodium microphyllum. Taxonomy (NCBI): domain Eukaryota; kingdom Viridiplantae; phylum Streptophyta; class Polypodiopsida; order Schizaeales; family Lygodiaceae; genus Lygodium; species Lygodium microphyllum. The sequence goes on along the minus strand of NC_141141.1, from coordinate 44,215,285 downwards.
TTCAGTAATACATCACCAAAATTCCCAAATGCAATGACCCAAAACCACTGTTTCGCTGCATAACGAGTATTCAGCAATACATGTCCCAAGGGAAGCTGCCCTTTTTCAACATTTGAAGCATCCAAAACTCTAAAGACTCCCACTCAGCAGTGAATCTGCTGCAAATTTCACTGTCCAGTCTCAAACGGCTCAAAAATACATCACCAATGTGAAAAGCCCCAAAATTTCTGCAGTGAATCTGTTCCAATTGCATAAATGCATCTTCCCGAGCATCAAGTGTGGGCTAATGTTGCAGAAATTTCAGAATTTCTGCAAAAGCCCCAAATTTCAGGGTCCAAGAGTGCACAATTTCCAAGAAATTGGCTCAACCAAGCAAAAATTTTCGCTTGCATTTGAGAATCTCCAAAAATTTCTGAGGCATGTGCACTCAATGTCTGCAATTTATGGTCCAAAGGTCACTGCAATATGTGTCAGGCACCAAATTTAGGAAAAGCCCCAAATTTTAAGAAACAAATTTGCACAGATTTGCACTCTGTGCTTGTATGTGTGAACACACAGTAGAGAGGGGAAAATAAGATGAAGTAAAATAAGGAAAAATGGGCCGTTGACCTTCTACCCGTCATTCGTGCGACGTGATGACTTGTCAACTATCACGCGGCAATCTTCCGTTGTGCAGTAGTCGCATGTCCGTCGATCCGTCGATTGTACCCAACCAATCCCCTAACCGTTACGCCTGCACCGTTCAACTGTTGACGCCTGGCCCATTAGCTGCACCCAACCAGTTAGTTGCCTGATGCCTGCTCGTCTACTCCTCAACAGCCTAACAGACCGATTGCCTACTTGCGAGAGCCATTGGCTCTGATACCAGTTTGTAGAGTCGAAGCGGAAGCAAATAGAGAAAGAGAGCTAAGAGCAGGCACAGTAATCGAGGAGTTCAATGACTCAAAGCTGAACAGTGTTTGACAGTGATAGTGTGAGAGTGAGTCGTCGGATAGGTGTGTACCAATGTGGTATACACAAAGAATAAAAGAATGTATTTATACTTATGGTACGGTACACTTACACCTGTTAGGGTGGGTTCACATGTGTGAAGTAATATATACACGGGAGAGTGCGTAAAGGACCTTTACACCCAACAGGATGGAGAAAGAGAAAGTGTTAGGAGCAGAGAAGGAAGATCCAACCCCTACTATGCTTTGAGAGGAAGTAGAATATAATCCAAGATTTTGAAATGAAGATGTGAGTAAATCAAAATCTAGAAAAGATAGTGGTGGGATGCAAGGGAGTTGAGAAGTATGGTTTACTTGCTCAAATGAAACACATGGCAAAGATATACCTAATGAAGGGTATCTACTTCAAGAGCCTCCTTGATTAAAGTTAACATACTGAAAATCATCCAAATCTTGCACAACAAAGGAAGAAACAAGAGAGAGTTTTGGCTTATACAAACTTGACACAAGGCCTAGCTGAGATAAAGGAGATGAATCGCCAAACGTGCCGAATGTCGTGGTTCCTCCAAGATCAAAGAGGTGGCCAGTCTCACCGATCGGTCCAGATGTAGTGGCAGCACTCGTTGGAGATGTGTAAACCGAACTATATGTGATGCACAAGTACTCCTCAAACTTTGCATCTATAAGGTGACTAAAACAAGAAGAAGAAGATGGTAAAGATAAAGGTAAAGGTGTGTCTACCTCCTCCTCGAGACCATAATGCCTTTTCAAAGCCTCCAATGATAGAGAAGCATGATAGGGTATCATAGGATCTGAAGAAGATACCTATCATTGGGATGTGAAATTTTAAGATGCTTCAATCTTGCCGCTAACATTTGATTAACTTTTAAGTTATTAATCAAATGTGCAAGGTTGTTTAGCACATGTGATGCACATGGCAATTATTTCATGGTAATAGGCCAAAGACCCCCAGGATGTAGTGGGTGTCAAAGGCAAAAGTTTTGATAAGTTATGCTAGCTAGGCTTTCGGGCTCAGTTGGTGTCAATTTTCACCCTAGGACAGTTATTTGGCCAATAAATATCAACGGTGACACTAGAAACTAGTATTAATTAGTTAATTAATGTCAGTCTAAGGATCAACAAATGTTGGGGACCACTCCAAGTTGCAAATGGCCTAGCCAATTTAATTATGTATGGGCATATTTAATTTTGAGCAAGGTCAGAAGGGCTAAAAACACTTTTCATGATTATTTAATTTTGAAAATTAATTAAATAGCCGGATAATGCTGAAAAATAGGTTAAAAAGGCTACCTCATAGCGAAAATGCCCATGCAAACTGAGAAAACATTTTTGGGGGCTAGGTCTCAGTCATTCAATTAGTTTACAGACTAGGGGTCAAAGATAGGGAGGAGTTGGTCCATTTTCTAATCAAAGAACTGAAATTTGCTACAGAAGATAGCCATCTGGGAGGCTCAACAGGTAGGGGACAACAAGGAGACACCTTCCAAGGGCTGGCAATGGCATTGTTGATCAGGTGATAGCATTTTGGAGGTACTCAATAGTAAGTGACTGCATTCAATGTAGGCTGGAGCACACAGCAAGCAAATTTTAGGATTTTCTTGTGAAGAAAATCAGATCTCTCTCTCATCTTGGCTTTCTCTCACCCTCTCCAGTAATTCCTCAAAAGATCTCAATATTTCTTAGCCATTTGGAGCAAATCTCAACCATATTTGGTAAACAACCATCACAACAATGTCATTGTCACAATAAGGATGTGTTATGTTTTCTCGTCAAAGAACGGCTCACGCCCGTCACGTCGCAAGCTCCCCCCCGTCACGTCTGATCGTGCCCGCCCAAATCGATCGCGCCGCCACATCAGCTCACCCCCCCACGCCTCGATGGCTCGCGACAGCCCAGCGCCCCACCTATCCGTCTTTCCCCCCCTTCCCCAATAGTTTCGCCCCCCCCCCCCCCCCCAAACGGATTTGGCCACCTATCTCCACCTACTCCATCCCCTCCGCCCACCCCGACAGTTTCGCCCCCCCGCCCTGCTGTCCCCACCATACCCGCCCTGCTCTTCCCCCCCTCCCCCCGCCCGCTCTGCTGTCCCCGCCATACCCGCCCTGCTGTCCCCGCTATACCCGTGCTGTTGTCTCTCCCCCCGTTTTCAGATTAGTCAACTTAGGTGTGAGTCTGTGCTGCAGAGGCTACATCATTTTATGTAGAATTTATCTTGTATTTTTTGGAGTGCTATCTAGGGCTGGGGAGCATTTAATGCTGGCCAACCAACATTAAATGCTCGCCGACTGCATTTATTACTCCCCCCATTTTAGGCCTATATATTGTTGGGCTCCTCCTCCTCTTTGTGTACTTCAACCATCACTTGTGGATTCTTCAGGGGGGAGAGGAGCCGGTGCCAAGGTCCCCACACAGCCAGTGATTCACTGTTGTATGCTGCTGTCTCATGTTCGATATGGATTCCGTTTCCCGAACATACATCTGAGTTCTCATCTGCATTTGTGTTCATTCATTCATTCTTTCTCGTCTTGTATTTCAACAGTTTATTTCAGCATGTTGTTTATGCTTCCATTGCTGCACCACTTCTGACATGGTATTAAATTTCAAGATTTGTGTTTCTGCTGTGTTTTCTTGCTGATGGAACTGTTTTCCCTCTTGCTGATCAGGCAGTTGCTGCTCCACTCAGGCGACCAGTTTTGCCTGCGTTTTTTGCTGATGTCAGCCTCCGTACAGCCTGCGCATCTGTTTCAGCCTGCATTTTGGTGTTTCTGCATCTCCTCCTGGCTGCGTACTTACATCATCAGGCTGTTTTTGCTGTTTTTGATAGTTTTTTACTAACTTCTTGACTTTTTACAGCAGTTTTTGTCTTATTTTAATTAGATTTTGGGTTATACTACATGTGAACTCTTGCTTTTTGCAGTCTGTGCTCGTGGTTTGGCTGTGTTCCCTCTCCCAATCCTTTCTATTCTCTACTTCTTTTCTAAATCCTCTCCAAATAGCTCCTCGATGCACATCCACTGATGGCAAGCTCCATGGACCTGATTATTAGACGTGGAGTGCGGTGATGAAGGCTTGGTTTATTCAGAAGCGGTTATGGTACGTGGTTAACAGAGTTGTGGCACGTCCTCGACAACCTTCTCCTATTCCATCTGCTTTTGATGAAGACAACCATGAGGAGGCAGTGCTTACATGGGATTTGGATGATGCCCGTGCTTCTTCGGCATTGCTTCGGTGTATTTCCAAAGAAATCCTACCGGTGGTCACCTCCTACACGACCACTTCAGACGTATGGTCGAAGTTACAGTTGATGTACAAGGCTCCTTCCACCATGAGGGTCGTTACTCTCTATGGCTAGCTCCAGCAATCCAAAGATACGATTCAATCCTTCCTACTTCGTGTTACCCAACTCCAGGACCAGTTTCGCACTATGCAGTCTGCCTATCAGAGGCACATCTTGTTCGTACGGTACTCTACAAGCTTCCTCGGGAGTTTGATGGAGTGGCGAATGCTTTACGGGTGCAGACATCTACAACTCCTGTCAATTTTCTTCACATGTCCTCCATGCTACTTGAGCATGAGGTTGCTTTGTGACTACAGGAGAGGCTTCCGTCACATTATGGAGGTTCATGTGAGGCTCTTGCAACTTCAGAGAGGGATTCGAAGAAGAAGTCGAAGACCCAGTGTTACCACTGTGGCAAGAAGGGTCGTTTAAGGAAGGACTGCAAAGAATAAGCGACCTCCAGGAAGAAACAAGAGCAGAAGACGAAGCGGCATGTGGACTCCTCCGGCGAATCCTCCTCTGCCTCAGATTCCGATTTCGATCCTCCGGCCAAGGCGAAGTCCAAGGCACAAAAGGACTCCTCTTCTTCCCAGATCGTGGGAAGGGCTTGGTGGCCCCTTCCTCAGCTGCTTTCTAGTGGTGGTAATGAGGATATCCCTCACGACTCTCCAGTGCTAGAGAGGGAGTGTGAGAGGGTGGTGAGATGGGGCAGCCTTGCTCATCTATATGTCTATACAGATGCATAGGATCCAGAGAGAGACATCCCTGATGTTGAGATATCGAGCTCCACTCGTCATATGCCAGGGTGACCGTCGTGCATTTATGTCACCGACTTGTCAGTTGCAGATGCGGTTGGTACAACGCCCATGAATAATAGCTACATGACAGCTATCCTTATCTACTCTAGTTCGTGGCTCAGTTAGTATGCCACCTTAGTTAGTTGAGTTTAATTGAGACCCATACATAGGGTTCTTCTATTTCTTTATACTTCACTTCTTTTTAGCTTACACAACTAAGAAGAGGAAAACTGTTTTCAGCCTCCACCTTTGTGTGTATTCCCCCATTGTGCAAGCAAGAAAACTACAAGTGAGACTCCTTCCTTCTCTCCCACAATCTTGACATGGTATCAGAGCCTTGTTCGTGATAAGGAGCTCAAGAAAGCAAGCCAAGCTCGCAGTGTTCTGATAAGAGGAGTAGTGTTGCTTTCATTTTCTATTTTGGGAGCAGATCTCTGCAGGTAGCACAGCCAGAAATTGCAAGAGTGCATTGTCTGAGGTTGAGACGCCCTTCGTGGTGAAGCAAGAGGGCAGTATATGCTGCGGGAAAGGGCTTTAGCCCTTGGTGACCCTGTTTTTTTTATTTAAGGCCATTTCGGGGCCTGTTTTGGAGGCGGAAGTTTTCTGCACGCACTCAGAAAAAGGCACAGTTTTATGCTGTGCAGCCACTGTTCTACAGGTCGGTGAAAAGTTACTGTAGAAATTGCAGCGTATGCCTGTGCGCAGGGACATTGGGAGTTACAGAATCATCCTTGTTGCCTATTGATGCAAAATCGTCACTAGGAAGTGACTGTGTGGTCAAATACCACTTTCGTCAGTTTTGCAGATTTGCCCTTGTGAGGCTGAAGCTGTGTTCTTTGCAGTGACAGAATTTTTTGCAGTGTTCTGTAATGGCGTCTGATTCTCTTTCACAGATTGTCACTGAAAAGCTTGACAAGAACAACTTCCAAGCATGGAAGTTTAGAATGACGAATTTCCTTATGGGAAAAGGATATTGGGAATTTGTTACAGGAAATGAAGAAGAACCAGTTCTTCCTGATGTTCCCAATCAACAGCAAATGCAGGCATTTAAAGCATGGCATGAGAGAGCCAGGAAAGTTATGTACTGGCTGTCTATCAGCATTTCAGACTCTATGATTGTGTATATTCAAGATGCAAGTACGCCAAAGGAGACATGGGATACTTTGTCAAAAATGTATAGCACAAATACGCAAGCCAGGAAAATGCAGCTCAAGCAAGAGTTGCACAATGTGCAAAGAGAAAATATGAGCATCAATGACTACCACATGAAGGTGAAGAAGATTGCAGATGCACTTGCTTCCATTGGGTCGCCAGTGGAAGATGATGATTTAGTTTCTGTGACCTTGAATGGTCTAGGAAACGATTATGCACAGTTCCGAACATCCATTTCCGTCCGTGAAAGATTTCCTGATTTTGAGGAGTTGATTGCTCTTCTAATTTCTGAGGAGCAGAGAAATGGTGGTGCATCTTCTTCAGGAGGAACTTCAAAAGAAGCTGTCTTCTACTCAAATGCTGGAAGAGGTAGAGGCAAAGGTAGAGAAGGCCGATCTGGAGGCCGTGGTAGAAATCAGAATATGCAGCAAACTCAAGAAAACCAGTCTTATGGAGGAGGACGTGGTAACTCTAGAGGCAGGGGGAGCCAAAGAGGTCGTGGTGGATGGCAAAGAGGCCAAAATGCAAACAGCAATGTTGAATGCTACTACTGTGGTAAAATGGGCCATATGGCTAAAGACTGCTATAAAAAGCAGAATGACATCATGAATGGGAAATTGCAACAAGGGAATTATGCATCTTCTAGTAAACAAGGTGATGACAGAAATGAGCATTTGTTTATGGTGCAGTACATGAACAATTCTGTGACAAGTGCAGAAGAAAGCAACGATGTGTGGTATGTTGACTCAGGTGCATCAAACCACATGACAGGTCATGCAGAATGGATGGAGGATGCAAGGAAAATGAAAAAACCAGGATTTGTGGAGACTGGTGATGATACTGCACATCCTATTGTGCAAATTGGAAAAATTCCTTTGTCTATGCAGGATGGAAAAAAGAAATACCTGTCGGATGTATTTCATGTCCCGAATATCACCAAGAATCTGGTTTCTGTTGGTCAAATGGTTGAGCAGGGCTTGCAGGTCAGATTTAATCCTCATGGATGCTTTGTTGAGGATATGAAAAATAAAGGTCGCTTGATAGCAAAAGGAAATAAGAATGGCAGAATGTTTATGTTGGATACAGACATGTCTGAATTGAGTGCAGCAATGTTTGCACATGGAACCGGTGTAGTTGTAGATATTGATATCTGGCATAAACGCATTGGTCATGTTAATGTACAACGACTTAAATCAATGCAGGCCCAAAATATTGTTGCAGGATTGCCTAAATTCAAGGTTGCAGAAATGCATAAGGTATGTGAAGCCTGCCAATTTGGAAAACAGGCAAGGAAACTATTTCCTAGACATATTCAAGAGAGTGAGAAGCCATTGGAATTAATCCACTGTGATGTGTGGACTACTAAAGTTGCATCTCTTGGAGACTATCATTATTTTGTCACTTTTATTGATGACTATAGCAGAAAAGTTTAGGTGTATTTTATGAAAAAGAAAAGTGAAGTGCTTGGGCATTTCAAAACTCTTAAAGCTATGGTGAAAAAAAAACAGGCCTGCAAATAAAATACCTAAGGTCAGATGGAGAGGGAGAGTACCTCTCAAATGAGTTTGCAAGGTTCTTGCAGGAGCATGGCATAAAGCAGCAATATTCATGTAGTCATACCCCATAACAAAATGGAATTACAGAAAGGAAAAACAGACATATTGAAGAGGTATCTCGTGCCATGCTCAATGAAAAAGACTTGCCAGATTTTTACTGGGCTGAAGCAGTTGCTACAGCAGTCTACATAATGAATAGGACTCCCACTATAGCAATACATGCAATGACTCCAGAGAAGAGGTATACTGGTAGGAAACCAGATATTTCTTATTTGAAGATTTTTTGTTGCATTGCCTATGTTCATGTGCCAGATGAGTTGAGATCCAAGTTGGATCCAAAAGCTGAGAAGTGCATCTTTATTGGTTACTCTCTGCAGCAGAAAGGGTATAGATGCTATAATCCTTCTACTCGTAAGTTTACAGTGAGCAGAGATGTTTTTGATGAGATGAGTAGCTGGTATAAACTAGTAAATGTGATTGATGATGTAGATGCACAAAATGGTAATGCTGCACAGAATTCACAATAGCAGTCACAAAATATTAGTGGACTTGGAGTGTCCTCTAGCAGTGGTTCATATTCTTCGCCATGAATAGGCAAATTGAGATCAAGAGAATCTCCTCAAAACAATGCAGATAGTGGTATGCAGGTTTCACGAAAAGGAAAAGAGAAGGTAGATCAGCCCATGTTTGATGTGAATGCAGGTCACTCTTATGTAAATGGTGAATCCAGTGGCTCAGAACAGAGCATTGATGATGAGTTGGGTATTCCTTCTATTGTTACACCTGGAGTAAGGAAGACGAGGGATGTTTTGAGAGCACCTGGGAGTGAACCTACTTTGCGCAAGTCTATGAGAGCTAGGTATCCTGTGAATAGGCTGAAATATGATGGATTTACAGCCATTCACTATGCCTATATGGTCAAAGTGATACAGGAACCAGAACCCACTTCTTTTGAGCAAGCCATGGGAAAAGAAAAATGGGAGAAAGCCATGGATGAAAAAATGGATGCCTTGGAAGCAAATGCTACATGGGAGTTGGTACCTTTGCCTAAAGATAAGAATGCAATTGGCTGTAAGTGGGTTTATAAGGTGAAGCACAACGCAGATGGTTCTGTGAGCAGATACAAGGCAAGATTAGTAGTCAAGGGATATGCACAAACATATGGCATTGATTATGAAGAAACATTCAATCCGGTTACAAGGATGGCAACCGTAAGAGCAGTCATTGCTATGGCTGCATCAAAGGAATGGTCTTTACATCAGATGGATGTAAAGAATGCCTTCTTGCATGGTGATTTGCAAGAAGAGGTCTATATGGAGCAGCCACCAGGTTATGTGCATGCTGTTCATCCTGAGTTTGTTTGCAGGTTGAAGAAAGCATTGTATGGCTTGAAGCAAGCACCTAAAACATGGTCTGACAAGATAGAACAGTATCTTGTCACTATTGGCTTTCAGATTTCCAAGGCAGATTTCTCACTTTATGTGAGAAAAACAGATAAAGGTATTATGCTACTTGTCATTTATGTTGATGATTTGATTATGACAGGTGACAGTGATGAAGATATCTTTCATGTGAAAATGCTATTGAAGCAGAAGTTTGAGATGAAGGATTTGGAAGAGCTGCGTTATTTCTTGGGCATTGAGGTGATTAGATCACCAAGTGGGATACAGCTCTTGCAGAGGCAGTATGGACTAGACATGCTGTCCAAATATGGGATGACAAGCTGTAAGCCTATTTCAGTTCCTTTGGAGCAGAATGTGAAGCTGAGCGCAGATGCAGGTGAGCTTTTGGAAGACCCTACTATGTGCAGACGCATAGTAGGAAGTTTGATTTATATGACAATTACCAGGCCAGATTTGAGCTATGCTGTTGGATTGGTAAGTCAGTTTATGCAGGCTCCAAGGAAATCGCATTTAGATGCGGCTAGACGCATACTCAGGTATGTGAAGTCCACATTGCAGTATGGACTATTTTATGAGACTGGGGTTCAGATACAGTTGCATGGATACACTGATGCTGATTGGGCTGATTGGGCTGGTAGTATTTCTGATAGACGATCTACCAGTGGATATGTGTTCTCTTTTGGAAGGGCTGCAGTCACTTGGAGCAGCAAGAAACAGCCTACAGTTGCCTTGTCGAGCACAAAGGCTGAGAACAGGGGTGCAGCAATGGCTGCATGTGAGGTAGCTTGGTTGCATAAGCTACTTTATGATATGCATCAGCCTACAGATGGACTAGTTGTCATTTATTGTGACAACATGAGTAGTATACACTTGGCAAATAACCCAGTCTATCATGCTAGAACAAAGCACATTCAGATGTATTATCACTATGTGCGGGAGAGGGTTTTACTAGGTCTTATTGATCTAGTTTATGTCAGCACAGAGGATCAGGTAGCTGACATATTTACGAAGGCATTGGGCGCAGAGAAGCTGCGCAAGTTCAGAGACCTGCTTGGTGTGCAGGAATTGGGATTGAGCTCGAGGGGGAGTGTTGAGATATCGAGCTCTACTCGTGATATGCCAGGGTGACCGTTGTGCATTTATGTCACCGACTTGTCAGTTGCAAATGTGGTTGGTACACCGCCCATGAATAATAGCTAGATGACAGCTATCCTTATCTACTCTAGTTCGTGCTCAGTTAGTATGCCACCTTAGTTAGTTGAGTTTGGTTTGAGACCCATATATAGGGTTCTTCTATTTCTTTGTACTTGACTTCTTTTTTGCTTACACAACTAAGAAGAGGAAAACTGTTTTCAGCCTCCACCTTTGTGTGTATTCCCCCATTGTGCAAGCAAGAAAGCTACGAGTGAGACTCCTTCCTTCTCTCCCACAATCTTGATACCTGATACATCGACCGAAGTCTGGCAGGGACAAATCCTAGAGCTGGGATTAACATCCAGGTTCATAATGGGCTCGTTACTTGACAGAGAGAGGAGGCTTTCCTCTGAGCTCAGATGAGGGGACACTTTGGCAGTTTTGGCCAAAGGCGAGAATTCCATGGTCACATGTTCAGAGACATGTTTGGCACATTGGTCTTGTATGTCCTGAGTGATATATATGACATAACACAAAGAGCTGCTATGATTATTCTCTGTTTTCACGTGGTGCTATTATGATCGACATCGACGTCAGATACTCTCCGAGGCATCTTGGTGGTGGGCTGGCCACTCACTACTTGGATATCCATCGTTCTTCTTGTGATTCTATGTTGTATAGTTTATGATTTCCCATCATTGTACTATTGTATTGTATCAGATCACCCCTGATCTGAGAGAGGGTGTTAGCAGATGTCAAGATTGTGGGAGAGAAGGAAGGAGTCTCACTTGTAGCTTTCTTGCTTGCACAATAGGGGAATACACACACAGGTGGAGGCTGAAAACAGTTTTTCTCTTCTTAATTGTGTAAGCCAAAAGAACTCTCATACAAAGAAATAGAAGAACCCTATATATGGGTCTCAAACCAAACTCAACTAACTAAGGTGGCATACTAACTGAGCCACGAACTAGAGTAGATAAGGATAGCTGTCATCTAGCTATTATTCATGGGCGGTGTACCAACCGCATCTGCAACTAACAAGTCGGTGACATAAATGCACAACGGTCACCCTGGCATATCACGAGTGAAGCTCGATATCTCAACACTCCCCCTCGAGCTCAATCCCAATTCCTGCACACCAAGCAGATCTTTGAACTTGCGCAGCTTCTCTGCGCCCAATGCCTTCGTAAATATGTCATCTACCTGTCTCCTCTGTGCTGATATAAACTAGATCAATAAGACCTACTAAAACCCTCTCCCACACATAACGATAATGCACCTCAATGTGCTTTGTTCTAGCATGATAGACTGGGTTATTTGCCAAGTGTATACTACTCATGTTGTCACAATAAATAACAACTGGCCCATCTGTAGGGCTGATGCATATCATAAAGTAGCTTATGCAACCAAGCTACCTCACATGCAGCCATTGCTACACCCACTGTACTCAGCCTCTATGCTCGACAAGGTAACTGTAGGCTGTTTCTTGCTGCTCCAAGTGACTGCAGCACTTCCAAAAGAGAACACATATCCACTGGTAGATCATCTATCAGAAATACTACCAGCCCAATTAGCATCAGTGTATCCATGCAACTGTATCTGAACCCCAGTCTCATAAAATAGTCCATACTGCAATGTGGACTTCACATACCTCAGTATACGTCTAGCCGCATCCAAATGTGGTTTCCTTGGAGCCCTGCATAAACTGACTTATCAATCCAACAGCAAAGCTCAAATTTGGCCTGGTAATAGTCATATAAATCAAACTTCCTACTATGCATCTGTACATAGTAGGGTCTTCGAAAAGCTCACCTGCATCTGCGCTCAACTTCACATTCTGCTCCAAAGGAACTGAAATAGGCTTACAGCCTGTCATCCCATATTTGGACAACATGTCCAATCCATACTGCCTCTGCAAGAGCCATATCCCACTTGGTGATCTAATCACCTCAATGCCCAAGAAATAACACAGCTCTCGTAAATCCTTCATCTCAAACTTCTGCTTCAATAGCATTTTCACATGAAGGATATCTTCATCACTATCACCTATGATAATCAAATCATCAACATAAATGACAAGCAGCATAATACATTTCTCTGTTTTTCTCACATAAAGTGAAAAATCTGCCTTGGAAATCTGAAAGCCAATAGTGACAAGATATTGTGCTATCTTGTCAGACCATGCTCTAGGTGCTTGCTTCAAGCCATACAAGGCTTTCTTCAACCTACAAACAAACTCAGGATGAACAGCATGCACATAACCTGGTGGCTGCTCCATATAGACCTCTTCTTGCAAATCACCATGCAAGAAGGCATTCTTTACATCCATCTGATGTAAAGACCATCCCTTTGATATAGCCATAGCAATGATTGCTCTTACGGTTGCCATCCTTGCAACCGGACTGAATGTTTCTTCATAATCAATGCCATATGTTTGTGCATACCCCTTGACTACTAATCTTGCCTTGTATCTGTTCACAAAACCATCTACATTGTGCTTCACCTTATAAACCCATTTACAACCAATTGCATTCTTATCTTTAGGCAAAGGTACCAATTCCCATGTAGCATTTGCTTCCAAAGCATCCATTTCTTCATCCATGGCTTTCTCCCATTTTTCTTTTTCCATGGCTTGCTCAAAAGAAGTGGGTTCTGATTCCTGTATCACTTTGACTATATAGGCATAGTGAATGGCTGTAAATCCATCATATTTCAGTCTATCCACAGGATACCTAGCTCTGGTAGACATGCGCAAAGTAGGCTCACTTCCAGATGCTCTCAAAACATCCCTGGTCTTCCTTACTCCAGGTGTAACAACAGAAGGAATACCCAACTCATCATCAATGCTCTGTTCTGAGCCACTGGATTCACCATCCACATAAGAGTGACCTGCATTCACATCAAACATGGGCTGATCTACCTTCTCTTTTCCTTTTCGTGATACTTACATACCACTATCTGCATTGCTTTGAGAAGATTTTCATGATCTCAATCTGCCTGTCCATGGCGAAGAATGTAAACCACTGCTAGAGGACATTCCAAGTCCACTAATATCTTGTGACTGCTGCTGTGAATTCTGTGTAGCATTACCATTTTGTGCATCTACATTATCAATCACATTTACTGGTTTATACCAGCTACTCATCTCATCAAAAACATCTCTGCTCACTGTAAACTTACGAGTAGAAGGGTTATAGCATCTATACCCTTTCTGCTGCAGAGAGTAACCAATAAAGATGCACTTCTCAGCTTTTGGATCCAACTTGGATCTCAACTCATCTGGCACATGAACATAGGCAATGCAACCAAAAAATTTCAAATGAGAAATATCTGGTTTCCTACCAGTATACCTCTCCTCTGGAGTTATGCCATATATTGCTGCAGTGGGAGTCCTCTTCATTATGTAGACTACTGTAGCAACTACCTCAGCCCAGTAAAAATCTGGTATGCCTTTTTCATTGAGCATGGCACGAGATACCTCTCCAATATGCCTGTTTTTTCTTTCTGCAATTCCATTTTGTTGTGGGGTATGACTACATGAATATTGCTGCTTTATGCCATGCTCCGGCAAGAACCTTGCAAACTCATTTAAGAGGTACTCTCCCCCTCCATCTGACCTTAGGCATTTTATTTGCAGGCCTGTTTCTTTTTCAACCATAGCTTTAAGAGTTTTGAAATGCCCAAGCACTTCACTTTTCTTTTTCATAAAATACACCAAAACTTTTCTACTATAATCATCAATAAAAGTGATAAAATAATGACAGCCTCCAATAAATGCAACTTTAGTAGTCCACACATCAGAGTGGATTAATTCCAATGGCTTCTTACTCTCTTGAAAATGTCTAGGAAATGATTTCCTTGCCTGTTTTTCAAATTGACAGGCTTCACATACCTTATGCATTTCTGCAACCTTGAATTTAGGCAATCCTGCGACAATATTTTGGACCTGCATTCATTTAAGTCATTGTACATTAACATGACCAATACATTTATGCTAGATATCAATATCTGCAACTACACCGGTCCCATGTGCAAACATTGCTGCACTCAATTCAGACATGTCTGTATCCAACGTAAACATTCTGCCCTTCTTCTTTCCTTTTGCTATCAAGCGACCTTTATTTTTCATATCCTCAACAAAGCATCCATGAGGATTAAATCCGACCTGCAAGCCCTGCTCAACCATTTGACCAACAGAAACCAGGTTCTTGGAACAATCATAGAGTCTGAAATACTGATAGACAGCCAGTACATAACTTTTCTGGCTCTCTCATGCCATCCTTTAAATGCTTGCATTTGTTGTTGATTGGGAACATCAGGAAGAACTGGTTCTTCTTCATTTCCTGTAACAAATTCCCAATATCCTTTTCCCATAAGGAAACTCCTCATTCTAAACTTCCATGCTTGAAAGTTGTTCTTGTCAAGCTTTTCAGTGACAATCTGCGAAAGAGAATCAGACGCCATTACAGAACACTGCAAAAAATTCTGTCACTGTAAAAAACACAGCTTCAACCTCACAAGGACAAATCTGCAAAACTAACGAATGTGGTATTTGACCACACAGTCACTTCCTAGTGACGATTTTGCATCAACAGGCAACAAGGATGATTCTGTAACTCCCAATGTCTCTGCACACAAGCATACGATGCAATTTCTACGGTAACTTTTCACCGACCTGTAGAACAGTGGTCGCACAGCATAAAACAGGGCATTTTCCTGAGTGCGTGCAAAAAACTTCCGCCTCCAAAGCAGGCCCCAAAATGGCCTCAAATCAAAAAAATAGAGTAACCAAGGGCTAAAACCATCTCCCGTAGCATATATTGCCATCTTGCTACACCGCGAAGGGCGTCTCTTGTACATGAACCAGCCACCACACGGGCAAAAATGGAGAAATTTACCAAATTCTGCACAAACCCCCAAAATTTCAGGTCCAAAATTGCATAAATGTCAACCAATCTAACCTAGCTAAGCAGAATTTTATCAATACATAAAAAGCCCCAATTTTCTAGGATCCAATGTCAAGAAACTTTACTCAAGAGAGTAAAATTCTGACTAATTTGGCAAAATCCCCAAATTAATTGAGGTCACCACAAGCAATGTCTGCAATTTCTGACTTGAAAATCACTGCTAGGCATAAACGAGGTCAAATCTAGGAAAAGCCCTAAATTTTCGAGCTCGAATTTGCACAAATCTGAGATCTGTGTCTCCAGCGCGTGAACCCTCGCCAAGACAAGTAGTAATGAAGAGATTTTTTTTAAAAAAAATTAAAAGGAACTGACGGGGGGGTCCATTGACCCTCCCTTGTCACGTCACATCACTTGCCCACCGGCGTCGCCCGCTGCCTATTGCCCGTCACGCAACCGCTACGCCTACCCGATGGACCCGTCACATCAACTGCCCGCCTTTACGCCGCCTGTTGCAGATTCCCGTCGCTAGTTCAGGCCCTAGACTCAAGTTCGTCCCGCCTGCTATACTGCCGTCACCTGCTGGACTGGTCCCGCCTGGTTGCCATGAGTAGTTTTCTACCATCTTCAGCTGCTCGCCTGCTGGTCTTCTTCACTTGTTGACTGCTTATCGCCTATCAGTTGTGTCTGTCAACTGGGAAGCGTACACAAAACCTTAAGCTCTGATACCAGTTGTTGGAGCTCAGCTGGATACAATAGAAATTTGAGGAGTGAGCATGAGTGTCGACTGGTGAGAAAGAGAGAGAGAGCGAGAGAGCAGGGTGAAAGTACGATTCGATATGAGTGTACCAACAATGTGTTGGTACACAAAGAATAAAATGTATTTATACTTAGGGCACGTAAGGGTGCATTCACATGTATACCTAAATGGTGTGTGTGTACTTTACACGGAGGTCAAACGGGCCTTTATCCCGACACATTTCTCCTTTGGTTGTGTCCCTTCCCACAGTATGGGCATTCGGGCTTCTCCGAGTCCAAGTGAAAGCCTGAAGAACTCTCCTATCATTTAGCCTTTGTCTTCCATTTCTTCTTCTTCTCTCGTCTCGAACTTGCAACAAAAGCTTTGGTGGAGGTGGATCCACCAGCCACCTCTTTGGCGCTCTCATCATACTCCAAAACAAGAGGGACAAGCTCCTCCCATAGAAGCTTTTCTCGGGTCCTTGATGTAAGAAGGCTGGTATAGAAGACATCAAACTGAGGAGATGGCAGCTAAGCCAAAAGAATCATGGCCATATCCTCTAAAGAGATCATCATGCCAAGGGATGCAAGATTATCTCTCATATCCTCCAACCTGTCGATATGATTCTTCTGGGAAGGAGAGTCATTAACAATGAGCATTTGTAATTTCTTCTCAAGAGTAATCTAGTGGGCAAATCTCTTCTGATGGTACAAATAAGCAAGCTTTGTCCACACCTCCACTGCTTTCTGGGCCGGTACACATACACTAGGACAAAATCATGTAAGCTCATAAAGAGAAAAGATCAAGCTCTAGAGTTGAGCTAATCCCGTAAGGGCCACAAGTGAACTAAGAATAAAACAACCCAAAATAGATAAAACATATGCAAAAATAAATCGGCCCAACATAGACAAGAAATATAAACAACATTTAAAATATTATCACTTTACTTTTTGACAAAATAGATAATGATCTAGCTAATTTTGGCACAAACTCAAAGTGAGCAATCGTGATAAAACCTGTGTCGTAGAAGCCTGCACGAAAAGCTATTGTCCTAATTGTTTTTCTTTTTCAAGTCCATTTTACCTGAACTGACATAACTTTTGATACAGAACTCCAAATTGAGCACAGATTTGCTACTATGAAGAAAGCTTGTGAGTCTTAGCACATCATAAAAACTGGTTTTCTTAAAAAAGGCATTGCCTTAAGAGTTTCCCAAATAGAAACTTTTAGGGTGTCCAAGCAAGGCATATCTACAACTCAACATATTTGCAATCTAAATGATGATAGAGTGAACTTCTTCTATGCTTAAAATTCAAAACATAAGATGCTCATAACATACACAATACATCAAATTTAAGCATGAAAAGAACATGAATCAACAATTGAAGAGATACTACATAGGTATACTTCTTGATTGTCTTCTTCAAGGAATTGGTTGTAGTCGATCGTGATAGCTTTGATATCATGTTGAGATGTAGAGAGCGAATATATATAGAGACACACCATGTACACTCCCAAAGACTATATCATATTGATCAAAATCTACATATATATAGATGAAACCTAGTCTATATAGGGTGAGCTATATATAGCTCCAAACTAAATTCCTCGTCTGACTTGGACTAAGGCCCACAAGCAAGAGATGAGAAGGCATGAAAATCATGACTCCTAGCACTCACAAGGCCTCCTTCAAGGCATTTTGCGACACTAGGCCTCTCATTTCCCACTTCAAAGTCTTTAGGTCTCGTGCTTACATCATACTCCTAATGATAAAATAGAAAAGCTCAATCCTTGAGCTGATCTCTTGATTTTTATAGGATACTCCTTCAAGGCAAAAGCCTATCGCTTATTTTATCCTCGGACAAATAAGGTGATCACACAAAGAGATGTAGTTTTAGATAAGAAGGATATAGTGCAGTCCACTACATCGGCCTTCAAACGGATTCCTCAACCTACTCCATTAGATATAGTGTCACCCAAGCCAAGTCTAATTCCCACTCCTGACCCACCTGCAGAGTCTTTACCTCCCAAGCCCCCTCCTAGGGACCCGTAACCTAGAGGCTGGTACCAACAGACCATGCAAGATTCAGGGATGTTTCCACAGGACTACATCTCAAAGGGATCTAAAAGATCTACCCAATTAGCACATACTGCTAAATTTGTGTTTGTCTTTATAGCAAATTATGTAGCGCACTCTAAGCTGAAGAGTTACTGTGAGGCTCTAATGCACCTCAATGACATGAGGCCATGGTAAAAAAGTTTCAGAGCATTGACCAGAACAGAACTTGGACCTCAATGGACCATCCAAGCCACAATAAGGTCATTGGGACTAAGTGGATTTTTAGAATCAAAATGAAAGCCAATGGGACTTTGGATAAATATAAGGCTCGCCTTGTCGTGCAAGGGTTTTAAGAGAAGCAAGGTATTGACTATGAAGAGATCTTTGCCCCCACAACACAATTGACATCATTCCACATGCTAATTGCCCTAGCCACTCTCACCATGGTTGGTCATTCTATCAGAAGGGTATCAAAAGCACTTTTTTAAATGGTTATTTTAAGGAGGAAGTCTACATGGAGCAACCTCCCTAATTTTCTCCTGTAGACCATAAAGATAAGGTCTTTCATTTACACAAAGCTCTTTATGGCTTGAAACAGGTACTACAATCCTCGTTCCATAAGATCTATGAGTTCCTTTGAACTAATGGCTACCATTCTAATCCTTATGACCCAAATTTGTATGTGACATCCACCTCAAAAAGGGTCAACTGAATCTTTTTTTATGTTAATGACTTGTTTATCGCACACTCAAATTTTGCTATCATAGCATATATAAAGGCCCAATTTAGCACTACTTTTGAGATGACTAATCCCGCTCAGATTGTTGAGCTAATATATTATTATTTAATTAGCTCTTAATTACAACCCCAAAACTCAAAATTACTAAACCTTTATTAAAAAGAAACGTGACTCCTAGAGAGCATACATGTCCCATAAGCCAAACCCTAATTTGGGAGAATCCATACATCTATAAATAGGCAGGCTGCCCACCACTCAACGGCTCAGCCCAATCCTGTTTTGCAAATTGTTGATACTTGTCTCTACCAACTCTATTTAATGGGAGCCAAGGGGAGCCACTCTTGACCACCCTGCTGCCACACCACGTCTTATCCATTCCTAACCTCGTTAGAAGTGGAATGTTGTTGCTGCTCCCTAGATCAGCCTTGCTGCCCAAGAGAATGTCTTTGTACCCTCTGACATCTGGAGAACAAAGATTGTGTCTACATTGTCGTTTATTGAAGCACAGCATGCAATTCTTGGTGCCGAGATTTGTGATAACCAAGCTTTTGCTTTCTCTGAGCCCCTTAAAATGGATGTTGAAATCCCAAAGATTATAGGTCCAAGCCATTCCAAGAATGAGAACCTATGTGTCTCTGTTTCATTTGCATAAAAGTTTGCCCAGTCTGTTAGCTGAGAGTCCTAATTTAAGCACAAGCAAAGGACGATTACGATGGATCGTCGTTCAGCCTGATTACAGTTAGTAATTCCATTGAACAACTTAATGTGCCATTACTGATCGTCATCCTGCCTCTCGTGTCAAAATTGAAGCATTCTGATCGCCGTTCTGCCTCTCCTGGCGAAATTGGTGCCATTCGTCGAACTTTTCCAGAAAGTTGGCCGAAATTTTCGCTCTTAACTATTCATTCTGTGAGATTATGTCTCAAAAATGGGGATTAGGCAAGCAAGTAGGCAGGGAAGACCTCTCACCAGGCGATCTTGGACGAGTTTGGCGCCACCAGCGACGGCGTGGCCTGCCTGCTGAGCGACATTCCTGACAGTGCGAGAGAGGTTGGGGCCGATGTTCTTGCCCCCGACCTCCGCAGCCTTGGTGATGGCCGATCTTAACCAGGACATTGCAGCGTCGCGCACACAGAGTGAATGGACAAACAAACCACGCAAATTTAGAAACTGGAGTGAAGTCGTCGACCTTCTTAACCTTAATCCTTGATTAACCAATAATGATGCTCCTTAATCCCTCATTTGAGGTGCCCTTGATTTTCTTGGCCTAGAATAACCAATATAATGCTCAATCCCTTATTTGAGGTGCCCTTGATTTCCTTGGCCAAGAAAATGCATTTTCTTTTTTTCTTTTCATTTTCTTACAACAACAACGAGAATGCTTGATGATGCTCTTCATTTGAAATGCTTTTGCCGCTTTTGTGGGGAGGCTCTCTCTCTCAACCAAGTTTCAACATAATTACACTAGCGTACAAAACGTTAGGCCGCTTTGTGACGCGTGAAGTTGCTGAGACGCGATAAGCGAAGTTGCTATGTGGTCTCTTAGCTTTGTCACATGAAGTTGCCGTGAAGCAACAAGTGAAGTTGCGCTCTCTTTTTTTTTCGTAATGGATGTTAAAAGTTGCTCTCCCTCCCTCCCTCCCTCCCTCTCTCTCTCTCTCTCTCTCTCTCTCTCTCTCTCTCTTCTTCCTTTCTTTTCTCTCTCCTATTTTCTCTCCCTCTCTCTCTCTCTCTCTCTCTCTCTCTCTCTCTCTCTCTCTCATGGTCTTTGTTTCTTGTCTTATCTCTCCTCTTTTTTCTTTTCTTTTCTCTCGCACTCTCCAATTTTCTCTTTTCTCTCTTTTTCTTCCTCTCTCTCGTACAATCACCCTGCTCTCCCATGTCACCCAAGCTCCGCCATGTCACCAACACTCCACCACATTGTCCGCACACATTCACACAACTGAGAGAGAGAGAGAGAGAGAGAGAGAGAGAGAGGGAGAGAACTCACCACAACTAGCTCCCTCCCCTCCAACTTGGCCTATTGCCCTATTGTCTCTTGGCCTTTTGCCAAGGGCCTTAGAGAGAGAGAGAGAGAGAGAGAGAGAGACAATTGGCTACCTCCTGCCCTTCAACCCTACTTTGCAATCCAACTAGGCCTCTGAGAGAGAGAGAGAGAGAGAGAGAGAGAGAGAGAGAATTGGCTACCTCCTGCCCTTCAACCCTACTTTGCAATCCAACTAGGCCTTTGAGAGAGAGAGAGAGAGAGAGGGGGGGGGGGGGGGGGGGGGTGCGGTCGGGATCCCTATTTGTTCCCCCCTCCATTGTGCTACAAGAGATTAGAAAGAGGTTTCAGAAAAGGTTCAAAGCATGAATGTAGCCTCTTCTATTCCATAAAGCCAAGCATCCAATACATGTACAACATATACATAAGCTTTGGATACCTTTGTTTAACATAATTTTACCTATAATCAATCCAACATGTATATGAAAACTACACAAGTGTTGGATAGCAAACAATGCTTTCATGGAACAAAAACAATCATGTTCATGTATTAGAACAGCCCTACACTTGTTCAGCTCATACATTCGTAAAATACCCTATAGTAGACCAAGAAAAAGCCTTTTGATATTCCCAAAATATCATTATATTGTCCTAGTACAATAAGTCAATCCAAATTTGAAATTTGTCAAGTTCAGGGAGGCTTGTGGAGGGTAACCTCCATTGAAAATAATAGATTAGTATAGATATATTAAGTGATGACATGATTTTAATTAAAACTTGTTTATTGAGAAAATGCACTCTCTCTTTTCGACAAAAAGAACAAAGGGTCACCATAGACAATGTCATGCATTGGTGACTTCAAGACCTCCATGTCATTGCCATAGAGCTTATGTGTATCCACCATATTCGAAGCATTGCTCGCATCAGTGACATGGTCAAAATCCCTAATCAACACATGCTTGGCACCATACTAACTTAGCTTAGTGTCACGCTAGAGTTTCGTGAACTATGTTGCTAGGTCCAAAGGGGAATGGATGTTTCAGAGTCCCATGCTACTATGACTAAAAGACTTGCAGTTTGATTCATTAAGATAATTAATCCTTTTGTTCCATAAAAAATAGTGCATCTTATATCAACATGTCTGCAAACATACACTTGCAAATCTTTGTTGCTCACTCCATCAATTTTCTATTATTAAAGACAATATGCATGTAAACATAATGTCAATTTGCAATATTAGTACATTTTGAAGTGCTTTTAGGTATGTTGGTGCGCAGATCGGTCGCTGTATGCTCGCGTAGTGAATCCCGGAAGGTCCCCAAGAACAATGAACTCTACTTTTTGCACAAGTTACAAGGTAAAAAGCATGAACGACAAGAGCAAGAGACCAATTGGGTTCAATCTCCCCCCATGCCTTGTGTGAGCGCTTCACAAAGCATGTATTTTATGTATATTCCATCTTCATGCTCAATAATAGCCCAATTTACAAAAATATATCAAGCTTTTAGCTTTTGAGTTTGCTTTTACAAAAATAGGAGATAAAGCTAATGGACGGTGCCCAAAGAGTCTGGCATGCCCAATACAATGTCTAAATAGAAATAACATATCCGTGCGCATAGGCACATACAAAATAATAATAAATAATCGATGACTCAATAGACATAACAAAATATAGGCGTGGCGCCTATCAAAATATAATCCATAGATCGAATACTCGCTAAACTCCAATGCTTTCCTCCGCCACTGCTGCTATCTCTACACATCAACTGAAGCATTCACAACCGTTAGTAAAATAATACAATTAAACCGACAAAAGTGAATACCTAGCAGTCTTCAGCTACATAAATAAATCAACTGGTTAGAAATAAATCCTAACCTTAATTTATTACGAGTGCGCACTCTAAACTCATAAACGTTTATTAATTTAATATGTATTTTGCGAAATCACCCGCTATGGAATCACCCACGTACACACTAAATTAATGAAACGCCAAAAAAGGACAGGTGTCCCCATC
This sequence comes from Lygodium microphyllum, assembly GCF_053477565.2. Taxonomy (NCBI): domain Eukaryota; kingdom Viridiplantae; phylum Streptophyta; class Polypodiopsida; order Schizaeales; family Lygodiaceae; genus Lygodium; species Lygodium microphyllum. Next base: position 44,192,555 of record NC_141141.1, on the reverse strand, counting down.
AACTTCTCGCACAAAGAATCCACTTTGTGTATGAGCCCCGGTCATCAAAGTTTACGGAATCCACCATAAAACCTCACGGAATCCACCGTGACATGGAATCCACCGTGAAATATGCCTCCTAGCATCATACCCCCGGGGTGGGATAGCAATTGACCTCAATTGCTATTAGCTCAATGTGGAGCTAGTAGAGTAGGGAAAGCATTTAAGTCTCTAGCGTGCATCCATTGTGCTTCTTCTACAGGATGGTTCTTAAATTTAACTAGATATCTAGAATACCTTCGACCAGTTCTAGTGGTCATAAAGTCAGTGTCTATAATAGCTTCTGGTTCAAGTATTTCAGTCTCTTCCTCTAATAAAGGTGGGTTTTCATAAACAGGATGTACAGGTAATTGGCCTCTAAATGGTCTCAATAAACTAATGTGAAATGTATTGTGAATTTTCCAATGAGATGGTAATTCTAACTTGAATGCATTGTCATTAATTTTATGAATGATCCTAAATGGTCCATAGAATCTGGGAGTTAATTTGACAACTGGATGTCTATCTACACTTTGCAGTCTATGTTTTTCTATTCTCAGCCAAACATAATCATCAACTTTGAAATTCATAGCTTGTCTTTTCTTGTTGGCTTGTTTGGTATATGATTGCTGGGCTTTAGCAATCATATCTTTAACTTCATCAAATATATTGTTATGCATACTAGCAATATCATCAGCACTCTGAATTCTATTAGACAAAGATGCAACAGGTGTAGATAATCTATATCCATAAATGACTTCAAACGGTGCTTTCTTTGTAGATGTGTGCGGTGTATTGTTATATGCAAACTGTAATAAATGCAAATGAGTGTCCCATGTCTGAGGTTTAGAGATAGTATATGCACATAAAAGATCTAGAATTGTGTTGTTTGTGGCTTCTGTTTGTCCATTAGTTTTCAGATAAAATGCAGATGAAAAATCAATCTTTGTGCCTAGGTTAGCAAACAGAGTAATCCAAAAGTTGTTACAAAATCTAGAATCACGATCTGAAATAATAACTTTTGGCAATCCATGGTTAGTAAAAACAGTTTTCAAAAACAATTGTGCTGCTTGTGATGCTGTTAAAGTTTTCTTACATGGAATGAAATATGCTTGTTTACTAAATCTATCTACAACTGTCCAAATCATATCATGGTTAGATTTAGTATTTGGTAAACCAGTAATGAAATCCATAGAAATTTGTTTCCAAGGTTTAGATGGAATAGACAAAGGCATAAGTAATCCATACTGTTTACCATGATATCTCTTAACTCTTTGACAAATCAAACATTCAGAAACAAAGTTAGATACATCAGCATCCATATGCGCCCAATAAAAATCTTCAGTTAACATACGTAAGGTAGATATGATACCTCTATGACCTTGATATGGGGGACAATGAATTTCATTTAAAACAAAAGATCGAAATGGAATTGTAACACACAATCTCTTTTCATAAAACATAAATCCATCATTATATGACAATGAATCAACAGGAATGAAACTATTTTGAACTAATTTATTCCAATCAGAATGAAAAGTAATATCCTGGTGATATGTATCTTTCATAGCAATCAAAGAATCAAAAGATACGACATAAATATTATGAATGGCAGGTCTTCTACTCAATGCATCAGCCACTACATTTTCTTTTCCAGGTTGGTATTGAATGATAGGATGAAAACTTTGAATAAAGGAAGCCCATTTGATATGACGGTCAGAGATTTGAGGTTGGCTAAGTAAATGTCTAATACTTTGCTGACCGGTCTTTATCATAAATTCTGAACCCATTAAGTAGTGTTTCCACTGTCTTAATGCTTGTACAACTGCTAATAGTTCTTTGTCATATGTGGAATATTTTAGCTCAGAGGGTTTCAGCTTACAACTAGAATATGCTATAGGATGATTGTCTTGCATAAGTACGGCTCCTATTCCTGATCCACTAGCATCGGTCACTACTAGAAAGAACGGTCTATTAAAGTCAGGCAACTGTAAAACAGGGGCATGGGTTAATGCATGTTTCAGTAAGTCAAAGGATTTCTGTTGATTTTCGGTCCATTGATAAACAATTCCTTTCTTCAGAAGTTTGGTTAATGGTAAAGCAAGTAATGAAAAATTACATACAAACTTCCTATAGAAACTAGCAAGACCAAGGAATGAGCGTAACTCATGCACGTTTTTAGGTACAGGCCAATTCAATATTGCATCAATTTTCTTAGGATCAACTTTAATTCCATTAGATGATACAATATGACCTAAATACTCAATTTCTGTTTTAAAGAATTCACTCTTTTCAGGATTTGCATACAGTTGATTTTCTTTCAATAACTGAAAAACCAATGACAAATGCTCATAATGTTCTTTCTCATTTTGACTAAACACCAAAATATCATCAAAGAAAACAATTACACAATACTGATATTTCAAAAAGATACGGTTCATCATTCTACTAAAGGTAGCAGGTGCATTAGTCAATCCAAATGGCATGACTAAAAATTCGTAATGACCAAACTGTGTTCTAAATGCAGTCTTGAATATGTCAGACTTATCTAGTCTCACCTGATGATAACCAGACTTACGGTCAATTTTACTAAATATAGCAGATCCTTGCAGTTTGTCCATAAGGTCATCAACTCTAGGAATAGGATACCTATTCTTTACAGTGATCTTATTTAAAGCTCGATAGTCAATGCACATACGATAGGTATTATTCTTTTTCTTGACTAACAATACAGGTGCACCGAATGGAGAACTGCTAGGTCGAATCGAACCTCTATTTAGTAATTCCTCAACTTGACTCTGGATTTCTTTTTGCTCTATCTGGTTATTTGCCTATATGGTGCTTTGCAAGGTGGTTGTGTGCCAGGGATCAAATCTATCTTATGGTCTTCTGGACGTGAAGGAGGTAAACCTGGTGGTAGGTCTTCTGCAAAACAGTCCTTAAAATATGCAAGAAATTCTTTATGCCTAGGGTGTATATGATTTTCCTTTACTTGCAATTCATTCACCCAAATGAGATAGGATTTACTACTCTTGCGTAATGCACGTTTAACTTGAGTATGCGAAAGCAGTGGAAAAACATTAGATGCATGCATACCATAAAATGTAATAGATTTTCCTTGAAAATTAATATTCATTGTGTGTGTGGAATAATCTATATATGGGTTATGCTGGTGTCGCCAAGGCATACCTAAAATAATGTCACTCAACTGTAATGGAACAACTAAGAAATTTCTTCTTTCAGTGTACGAACCAATTTGAATCTCTAAGTCTTGTACTTCCTGTGTACCATTATACCTAGTGCCTAAAAATGCAGCTTTTATGCGATAATGCGTAGGTACAGTCTGTAATTTCAATTCCTTTACCAATTTTGCTGAAATAAAATCATGAGTACTACCGTCATCATACAAGATAGTCTTTTTCTTTCCATGCACCAAACATTTCATAGTCAATAATGAATGTGGAGTAGGCAAACCTAGTAAAGTATCGGAAGTAGTAGTAGTATCGTCCTCATCTTCAGTGAAATCAGGCATATCCTCCTGTTCGTCTTCGTCCATGGCTCCAAGGTAGTTGATATGAGTTAGTGGCTTCTTTGAATGACAATTTGTTGCTAAATGTCCAGGCTGGTGGCATTTATAGCATACTATTGGCTTGGCTTTGGTTACATTGTTTGCAATGGCAGGAAGTCGAGGTACATTTGGATTTGGCTGTGGAATAGGCTTAGGATTTTGATTTACATTGGATGGTAATGTAGGTGGTTTTGCCCAATTCTTACGGAAAGATGATGAAGAAAAACAACCTAGATTAAATCTTCTAAAATTGAAATTGAATTGTTTAGATCCATAATTACCATTGGCTTGGAATTGCTGTGATCGTCTGTCTCTACCGTGTAGCTTATCTTCAGTGTCGTGAGCTAGTGAAATGGCGTCTTCAAGAGTAGCAGGCTTGAACATGTTAACTTCAGTGTAGTAATGCCCAAGGAGTCCAGACATATACTTCCGCTTATGTGTCGCCTCTGGTACGTCTTCAAGCATGCGTAACTGTAGGAGTGCATTCCAAAAACGCTCTGTATACTGAAATATAGGCTCACGATCCTGTTGCTGGAGTAGATCCCATTGCTTGATAGCTTTCTCATGAAATTGCGGTGGAAGGAAATTCTGCATGAACTTCTTCTTGAAATCTTCCCAAGTAGCATGACATTCTATGGACTTGTGTACTACAGTCCACCAAAGTGATGCTCTGTCTACCAAATGATTAGTAACACACTTGATTTTATCTTTTTCTGCATAGGTTTCCTCATGGAAATAGTCATCAAACTGACTAATGAATGCTAGAACAGTTTTTCCTTCTCGTATGCCATTGAAAGTACGAAATTTGAAACTTCGTTTACTTATCTTTGATTCCTTGCGAATGGTTTGAGCTTCAAGAGTGGCGTCGATGGTACGTCGAATCAAATCTTCAGCTTGAGGTTCTTCTTTGTCAGTAGACGCTCTTTGTAATTTTGCCAGTTGCGTTTGCAATGCTTGCCTAGCCCTTCGTTCTTCTTCCAATTGCATCATGATTAAGTCCAGCTTTTGCTCCATCATAGGTTCAGGTAGGTCGTCTTCAGCCATAAGATCATCCATATGTGGTTTCGTCATCCTGTAAAACTCAAAAGACCTTTCTCACTCAAAATCAGGTTGGTGGGATGAGCGTAGCTCAAGTTCGGGGTTACAAGGCTTATGTGTTTTTGGGTATTTCTTTCTCAATCTTCAGAAAATCTGCGATTTTTCCTTCTTCGTATGCTGAAAATGCTTCAGCAAACCTGCGTATGGATAGAATACCTTCCAACGAACAACTTTGCAGTTCGGAGTTTCTGCGCAAGAACAGTCCTTCTAGGAGTTTTGAGGACAAGTCAGTTCTGACTAATCAACATTGGAAAGGAACTTTCTAAGTAAAATAATTAGGATCTAACCAACTATAGTATGTTTATAACTCCTGATTTAGGAACAATGATATACCTCATTTCACCCTCAACATAGTAAAGTAATCCTAGAATTCTCAACTCCACGGTAAATGATTAACGACATTAATATAATGTTGTTGTTGGCCATGGGATCCATTTATTATTATGGTTGGAGATTCATTACTCTTCCTTTAAGTTGCATGATATTCCTTTTTCCCTATATTTTTAGTAAACATAAACTCTATTGTAGGTACACCACGTAAGTCTAGGTGTGATTCAAGAATATGGCAATACCATATTCATCCACCTAGCCAAAGTAATAGTAAGGAAATTTTTGTGGTTCAATTGCTCCTACCTCATGTACTATCTTGTGTGGCCTATTTAAGCTCATAAAGGCCCTTACCTCACACTCACCTCAAATTGTGCTTCAACTTCCTCCTTACATGGCTCAAGTCTTTTGGGACTCTATTTCCAAATAGCTTCATGGACATGAATAAGGTAAAACTTGTTGCAATTGCATGATCAGGTTAGCAATCGAGCATTGTCCATGACACCTACAATGTAGATTGGATTATTTAGTTATTACTAGTAATTTGCATGTTCAACTTTGTAGGTGACAATAGGTGTCCATCCCTCTCACATATGTTTTATTTATGTATGTCCCATCTATTCTATGGTATTTTATTGGAAATATTAATGTTGCCCCATTGGCTCCTTATAAATCTGGTGTTTATTCACCTTATTGATTGTAGACAATGTTGACATGGTGGTATTCACCTTGTAAATCTAATGATATTGACCTTGTTGATTGTTGACAATGGCATTGATCCCAAATGTGATGGGATATGATTTGGTTTTTGATTTCCTTGTCAACACACACACGCACACGTGCGCGCGCACACACACACACAATGTAACTTTGGAGCAACCAATTGAGTGCATGTCAATTGGAGGGAGGAAGGTTGTGTTTATGAACCCTTAAAGCTATGGCTAACAATATAAAGCCAATATCAAAACTTTGTTTCCAATTTACATAACAAAATATATTTAGAGGTAATGCAAGGCTTGCATAGTTGATGGAACCTATCGTAAACAACATGAGACTCCCTCTCAAATAATATTGCACACTAGGTCAACACTCATTTAAGTTTTGAAATAGTTTTACCTCTTTCACATAGTTATGAATTGGGAAATATGAATGTACAAATACCAATTGGTTATAAACGATTGAGCTCTAATGAGGTTTAACCTATGTTTCTAGCCATAAAACCATCATTTAAATGTATTTGACTAAAGACGTCATTGTTATTGGTTGACTTACCTTAGAAACTTGATAGATAATAAGGTGTTTATGATCTAGAGATTTGGAACAAGATTATCCTCACCAAATACAATGGGCAATCATCATCCCCATTAGATCTAAAAGAGTGGACAACCAAGTTAGAATCTTATTTTGATCTCTACCCTAAGACAAATGAGGAAAAGGTTCATTTTGCAACTCTCCATTTTAAGGTTTTCACACACACTTTGTGGTACTATGTCAAGCATGACAATCATCCTATCCAAGGGTGGGAGGACTTCAAACCACACATGGTGCAAGTGTTTATCTCTTTGATTGAGATGGAGTGGTCAGTTGGGAGGTGGTACCAATTGGACCAACAAAGCTTATCCACAAGAGAATATACAAACCAATTTCTCAATTTGACAATGTATATGGAAAGTGTTAAAGATCATGCTTAATTACATATATATATATATATATATACGTATATATATACGTATATATATGGGTTGGAGCCCAATTTTTCTACTGATGTAATGGAACAAAAGCCCATCATACTTTCCAAGCAATCAAAAGGTATGGTAAATACAAGAAGGATATTTCATTTCAGCATAGTTTTGGGTAGCAAAGGGTTGTAGCTAGACAAAGCCCTCAAGGAGATGTGTAGGGGAGAAGTAACATGCCTTACATCAATCCAAAAATATCCAATTATCCACCATTTAATGCTTCAAAATAGCAACCAACTTTTAAGATAGCAAGCAACACAAAATAGGCTGAAAATCAAACAAGGAATGCTTTAGCCCGAGGTGGCCAAGGGGACCAAATATTCATCTTGGTAGACCTCTTTAGAGAGCATACAAGAAAAGGCTTGTGTTTTCGATGCAGGGAAAAGTACACTATGGATCATGTATCTAAATGTGCTTATAATAGGGCTAAACTCAATAGTATGTATGTCTTGGAGGATGTGGAAGAAGAAGATGAGGATGACACCATGGATTATTTCTATGACACAATGGATGTATCAAATCACAATTATTCTTTTGACCCCAGTGACACTATGGAGACCCACACCTGTATGGATAACCTCTACGCTCTTAATACCTATCATACTAGTTATCCATTTGATCCCAAAGAAATGAAATTCTTGGAAGCACTCTATCTAGATCAACTTTTCCCAATGGCACAGTTTTCCCTATCTCAAATATGCAATCTCGGCTAGAGACTAGCTATTTTTTTTGGCCTAGTTTGGATTGTAGTTGACTTGTAGACAACACACTGTATATGGCCTAAAATTACACTTCAAGAGCTTCTTTTTAACATGCCACACATCTCATTTAGAGCCACCCATAGAAAGTTGTGACCGTATGCACTTATAGCCAAGTGTAACTTATATGTTTGGAAGATGAAATATGCATTTCCAGACTTGCCTTTTGAAGAACACTTTTAGTTCACTTGATAATCAAATGCACATTTTCTTATAATATTTATCCTAATCTCAATATAAAGCCTTACAAACTTAAGGGGAGATGAACCCCAACCACACTTATTTAGTGTACTTATCAATGAGTTCTCATGATAAATAAAATACAAAGGTTTGAATTGTAGCGATAAGGCAATCATCCATCTCTCTCTCTCTCTCTCTCTCTCTCTCTCTCTCTATGTAGGCTAACATATGTATTGTCTCCTAATGTGGCTAATGTTGCATAGCTTAAGGGATAACTCTAATATTTGTGGCATTTTTCTAGTCTACATGCATCTACAGAGATATGTTTAGGCCATGGCTCACTAGTGTGATATCAATTCACTAATGAGAGAGAAGAGAGGGTCAAATATTAGATCTAAAATGAGTCATTCAAAGACTAAATGCTTGATCAAGAGATCCCCTACTCTTGATGTCACTAAATTGATTGCTTATTACGCATTCTCTATTTAATAAATTCATGTCAATAAATTAATAACTCATTTTTCTTTAAGTGTTGATGATGATCTAGCATGGCCATGAGACCATTTAGAGACCAGTATTCCTAGTGCATCACTTAATGGGGTGATTAGAGCACTGTGATGGGGATATTTGGTACAGGCAGTACAAGTTATGAAGGGGGAGAGAAGTGTCTGCCAAGTGTAAGAGTGTACACAAGAACCAAGGAGTTACATATAAATGAAGATGGATTGAATTCTAAGAAGAGAAAGTGCATTAGCATTGTGTATATGTATTTATGTGTGCATCTAGGGATGCCTGGGAATGTTTACTTGTGTGTAATGATCACTGCATTCATTTGGGGTCATCCTCTCCCCTACAAGTCAAGGTTTAAGGTCTTTTCTTTCATTAAGAAAGACGAGAGAGGGAATTCTCTAACTAAGAAAGATGAGAGACGTGATCCTCTGGAAGTAAGGAGAGAAGCAATTTTCTATTTCTAAGGTCTAAAATGACATAAGCTTTTTGTGTGGAATTCAATCTTAAGGTTGAGGCCCAAGGCAATCTAATGAACTCTCCTTATCTATGACTCAAGGTGGTTGCATGGACCACAAGTTAAGAGTACAGTTTAAAAAGTTATTTTTTGAAAAATCCATTTTTTAAATATCTCGCAATAGAAAAACTATCTCTAAAAATGGGCCGTGAGGGTTATCGGAAACAACGAGATCTACAACTTTCATGTTGGACGTTTTTCATCCAAACAACGCACAAAGAGATATCTCGAAATTAGTGCTACATAGTGGAACAACCACATCTTGGATGAAGATCAACTCAACTCTCTCTCCAAGAAGAGAAGCTCTTGAAAGCCTATAAAAGGGGAGGCTCTCCTTGGGTGTAAGGGAGAGGTGAAGGAAGCATCACTTTGCAAGTTCCAAGAGGAGAAGAGAAGGTGCAAGTGCTGCGGAAGCTCTACTGAAATCAAGTTCCAAGAGGAGAAGAGAAGGTGTAAGTGTTGCGGAAGCTCTGCTAAAATCAAGCGCAAAGAGGAGAGCCCTATATATATTGTGTAGGAGAGAAGGAGACTCAAGAATGATCAAAAGGTACCAACTTCCAAGTTGTGCAAGTGTTTGCTGGTTGTATACCGTGCAAGGAACCGTGATCTTGTTTCCAAGTTCTACAAGTAAGAACTAGCTTATGTGTAACAGAGAAGCTTGCTCCTTGTCAATAATGTAACTCCACAAGAGGGGGGAGTGGCCCATCTTCCAGTCCCTAGTGTGCTGCCAATTTCTCTACCTCTCTCTCTCTATATCTTTCTTTTCTCTCATCTATTCTCCCTCTATGCCAACATAATATTTGCCATATATATTTTAAGTATATAAGAAAGTCGGGAGTGTATCTCGGATTCTATAACGCTTGATAATCTGTGCATTTGGAGAGAGAGAGAAGTTTCGACGATATTCAAGTTGAATGTGTAAGTGGCGTATCCATCCATCACACACATTGCACTGTATCAAAGAAAACTCTACAAGGCCAGAAGTTTTGTTAGTTAGAAGAAGAAGAAGAAGGATGTTAACCTCAGCACAAGAAAAAGTGAAAAAAGTGCAAGTTATGAGCTAAAAGAGGCCGCTCAAAAGGAAATCAGACTTGGGAGAGCCCAAAAGCACAGGCATGGCCACAAGAAGTCCAAGGCATAGCCATCAGAGCCCAAAAAGTGCTAAAAGAGAGAAGGCACACATTTGAATGTAGAGGCGTAGCCAAAATCCTTGTAAAAGAGCACCAGGCTCCCTCTTGTGCAAATTGTAAGGGTAGACGAGTGGCAGAAAGGAAGCTAGGAAGATAGGAGGACAATAGGAAAGAGGGCCTAGGCCACGGATGGCCATGTGAAAAAGGGGATGACCACCCAAAAGGGATAAGGGTTTTGTATGTAAACTCAAAAAGTGAATGAGAAGCTTATTCTTTAGTGTGTGGCAAAAGCTTTTCTTCTTCTTCTTCTTCTTCTTCTTTCTCTTGCCTTTTTGCTTGTGCTTGAGTAAGGGAGTGAGTGTGTGAGGGTGAGGGACTAGGGTGGAGAAGCTCTCACTATCTCCTCTCTTCTTCTTCTCTTCTATTCTCCTCTCTTGTCTCACGCGGCTATGGAGGATGGAGCTTGAAGGAGAGGGATTAAGGTTGCTCAAGCTCGCATCACGAATCATGGAGCTATCAGTACAAGGGAGGAGGGTACTCAATCGGGCATTGAGGTAAGCTCACCACACTTGTAGAGAGGGATGGTGCATCGGCTATGTGAGAGGTAGCCGTTAGTGCTCGATTTGAAATGCTTGAAAGAATAAGCAGTCTGTGGGTCTTGGCGGTCGAGTGTGAGCTCCCAACATTTTGGTTTCGATGCCCGAACCAACGGATTCGAGCCTTGAGCGCTTGCATGCTTCGAATCGAGCATTGAAGTAGGCTTTCACCCCCGAACCAGTGCTTGATATAGGTAGGAGATTTAGGTGCTTTGATATTCAAAACAAGTTTTTGTAGTTTTTTGATGAGTAGACAAGTAGATTACTTCAACCCAAGGATTACTTTGTGATTTTTGGTTGTATTTACATGGATTAGGACGACCAAGAACTTGTAGGGAAACAATAGGGTTTTATTGCTATGAAACAAGCAGAATAGGGAGAAGAAAAGGGAAAAAAATGAGTTTTGGGATTTAGTGCGTGCAAGACATGGAGTTGGAAGGTTAAAGATGATACGACAAGACCTTAAAAGCCCAAAACCAATAGGGGAGAGAGAGAGAGAGAGAGAGAGAGAGAGAGAGAGAGAGAGAGAGAGAGAGAGAGAGAGAGAGAGAGAGAGAGAGAGAGAGAGAGAGAGAGAGAGAGAGAGAGAGAGAGAGAGCTGTAGGTACAGAACGAATCGAGCTGATTTCAAGTCCATCTTCCATTCCAAGTACCTCCAGGTCTTCCTTATGCTCTATTTGCTTGTTCTAGAAGGTTATATGTTATGCCATAAACCCTAGGGACCCCTAGCATCGATCGGGCCAGCATTTGTATTTGCATCCCCACCACAATCAGACCACCCGGATGTCTCGACTCCCAAAGTCAGACTAGTTGGACAATTTGACCGGTAGAATTGGACCATCTAATTGGTTAGTCACAGTCGGGGGACTTCCGTTTGATCAGACCATCTGATCGGACCGTGCCAGTTTGATCGGATCATATGATCGGACGACTTTCTGTCTAATTGGACATCCCATTTGGACCACCTTTTTGTCTAATTGGACAACCCCCAATCGGACTCAGAGACCGTTCAACTCCCACAGTTGAGACTACTCAGAATCGAACCGTTTGATTATGAAAATCAGACCAACAAGGTAAAACATAAAAATAGTGACAAATCACGCAGCCTCTCTAACCAGAACCACTGAGAAGAACTAGCTAAACCAGACCCTAAAAACCCCCTAGATAAATGACCCGGCTTACAGAAGTCGAGAACATGGAAAATTTTGACCTATTACCTAGAGGCAACCTGTAGTAGCCTAGTCGAGAGTCCAACCCCACTTAGAGCCAAAACCAACTCTCATAGACCCCAATTCCACCCTTATCAAGCAAAGAAGAGTAGTAAAGACCCTAAACAATTCTTAGGAATAGCCAGAGAATGCGCTTAGAGCCACATTAGGCTTTGAACGAAAAGGGAATAGCGTGAGTTGTGTTTTCTAGTTTGCATTCACACCCCACATTGATTTTATCACTTGAAGTGCACCATGCACTAATAAAGAGCACCACATAGTGAGTGTAGATAATTTGAGAATTGGTTGCAATAAGAAGGAATGCACCCAGACTTAATAAGCTGAAGGAACCCATAGGTAGAAGACCCAAGATATAGACGGGTGCCCGAGAGCCTCAAATTTAGAATCTTCGAAGACCAGCAGAAGGGACCATAGGCCAGCATCATTGAAGACACAAAGCTATTGGATTTGATTAGGCTAATTAGTAGTCTCGTGGAGCTTGAAGTTGCCAATACGTCTGGAGCTAGTGCAAATCAAGGAGATGACTGGCTGGACCTGGGAGAATTCCCGGTCGAAATCTAGCAGATGGTAGGACAATACGATGCGTTAGCTAGTACAATGCACCACAATAGGCCAGTAGAGGAGATCATCGCAGACCTTGAGGAGGAGAGAAGATTAGTAAGGAAGGCGCTACAGAGCATAGCAATCTATAAACACAAACAGAGGGCTAGGAAGCTGTAGCAAGACATTGAAGTGCAAGAAGTCTAGCACGTCCTTGCTCTAGCCAATAGAAATAGGACAAGACCTAATGTAGAGAGGGAGCGAGCGCTAGAAGTTGTAACGCTGAGTGAGCTTGTTATCAAACAAGCAACTCATAGATAATACAATCGCCGAGCAAAGTGCAGCAGCACTAGTGGCCTCATTGCTTGTAGGGCTAGGAGTTAGCCAGGGCTCTAGGAGCCAATCCAAGATCCATGTAGCAACCAAGCAGTTGGACAAGTACCAACCTAGCAATGATCCATATAGTTTTGTAGAGTAGCTCGAGCAGGTTTGTGAGGCTAATGGTCTCATGGAACTTGCCCAACGCTCCCAAGAATTCGGGCTTTGCTTAGGTAACAAGGGTAGAACCTGGTACACTAGCTTAGATAGAACAGAGTGAAACAATTTCAATCACCTCAAGGATCTATTTATCAAGAGATTCTCTAAGGCAGGGTACTCGGACAACCTCATAGTCCAACTGATGAACGCCAGTCAAAAGGACATAGGACATAAAGGATTACGTTACCCATGTGTGCAAAGTCTCTTTAAGAGAATTCCATCTAACAAACGACCCAACAAATGAGTGGTCTCCACGATGTTCACAATGGGATAGGCAGCGAAGATCTTTATAAGGCTTTAATGTGCAACTTCAGCCTACAGAGAGATGTCCTAGCTTGGGTTTTTGATGAAGCCATAAGAGTGGATGACCGGCTCAAGGAGAGGAGCTCCATGAGCTTAACTCGAGATAGTGCTAGTTCTAGATGCAAGAGAGCTGCTACATCTAGTGAGCAACCAGTCCCTAGCACCCAAGATAAGGGGAGGAGCGTAGACCACATAGAAGAGTTGACTGAGCACTAGCCAATGGAATGAAGATTAGGCCATTTGGAGTGTTGAAGAACTAGCGTCAAAGATCGTAGGTGTCCTTGGAGATCAGGAATGTGTGAGTCATAGAGGATTGGGCAATGATCTAATCTTCTTAGGTAACCGAACGCAAGTAGTGAGAGTGGAGATGGACACCTGGAAGACCACTTTAGTTGATTTGGATGCTATCTCTGCCATGTTGAAAGGCAATGTGCAAGTAAGAAACTCTTACGGGCCACTCACCAAGTATATCCCTTGTCTTGAGGATGAGTGAGATTGGCTGCATGTGCTAGCCACGATAAATCTGCCATTCTCGAGAATAATGAGGAGTATGAGCAAGTCGCTAAGGCAATTGGTAAACCTAGTGACACGCCCTCAGTACTAGTTTGCATGATGGCTAGAAGCTCGCAGAGATGACCCACCCCTGTTACATTCCACATACCAAACAACAAGCAAGAACTCCTTGAGATCTTAGAGCATTTGATGAACAAGCTAGCTAGCTGGCAACCCAACATCCAATCTTGAACCCCTCAAGGATCTCTTGGAGGAACCCAAGTGGAGGTGGACCAAGGTGTACAATTTCAACTTGATGTACCATTGGATCCTAGTCATCACCGATGAGAAAGAAATGGAGCATCGAGGCTTAGGAGATGACAAACAGTCAAATGAGGACATTTCATATGATGATTATAAAGACTACTATTCCATGAACGAAGATAGTAAAGAGGAGGACAGTAAAGAGGAGACTGGCAAAGTAGATCTCGAAACGCTAAATGGAGAGGGCATAGGCTTCTTTAATAGGAGCCACATTAGGAAGTGTTACCCTCCCATGCGTCCATTACATGAACCTCCCATGCCAGAGCCCCTTGTGAAAGTTCGAGCTACCACATTAATGGAAATTGAGGAAGAAGATGAGGAGGTAATGGCACCTGCATACCTGCGCACGACTTTCATTGCCCAGCAAACACATACATTTGATGCATTGGCCAATGAGGGAGCTGACTTTAATATCTTGACTCATGATCATTGGATTCAAATTAGTAGACCACAATTGTAGCCCACTAACACCAAACTTAGCCCATTTGGGGGTCGATCATATGCACTTCTGGGAAAAGTGTAAGGTTGTAGTCTCTATTGAGTCTGAAAGCATACCAATGATCTTTTATGTGTTTCCGAATGCGAAGGATGCATGTATAGAATCACTGTTAGGATGTGCGTTCAAAAATCAGACACTTTGTAATGTCGACTGCCAGTCACAATGCATTCACCTAACCATTGGCAATGTACATATAGTCACGATTTTCAACAAGGGCTGCGTGACTCCATCAAAGTCCGCCAAGCCACTAGTAGAGAAACCCACCATAAAGCCTAAGGAGGGGGGTCGTGACTTGTCACAACCCACCAAACCTCAATGCCAGCAAACTACAAAAATTAGAGCTAATGCCCAGGAACCACAACTCAAATGGGTTCCTAAGCACAAAGGCCCACCTCCTAGAAGCAGGCACACATGACCTCACAACGCTAGAAACTCACACCCAAGAGCTAGGAGGCCACAGAATAGGCGATATAGGCAAAGACGAATGGTCAAGTCATGATGGGTTTCCAAAACCTTGTTGTAAGCATAGGGATATTACGAGGGCAATGCCTGGATATGGGTGCCTAAAGCCAAAACCGTCAAGGGCACTACTCAAGTGCCACCCTCAAACCCATCTACGCAAGATTGAACGGTAGTTAAGGAAGCAAGGCCCCAAGAGACCCTCATACCCAAGCATGCATAGCCCAAAGCTACTAAACCCATAGAGCCTAAGATCACTAAGCTGTTGGTACCACAGTAAGTCCATCGACCAAAATTGCAGCAGCTGACTCCCATTGACTCGACCACCCCCAAGGAGCCTAGTGACCCAGCTACTTCTCAAGCTGAGTGTAGCACATCCTCTGAGCCACAAGCCCAACCCATGGTCCCTAAGGATGTCATTTCTCCTAAGGACCCACCTGAGGATTGGCCACTAGAAGCTCCCTTGTCTAGCTCATTTCGACCCTATCTGCCTGCAGATCTTAAACCATTCTACGAACGATGAACGACCCTTACGTTGGCTAAAGACCGAGCGGAAAACACAGGAGATGACCTGGTCACCTGCATCAAGTGCTTAGATGTCACTTTCACCCAACTTGCTAAGAGCTATGAGCGCTTAGACCTAGGTCTACTTGATGCATCCTTAGAGTCGGATGTCTGCTCCTTGACATGCACCTTGGAGGAATACGAATTTGTGATGGTAAAAACCCCCATGGTCGTGGAAAAATTGATTGCCAATGTCGAGATATCTCAAGACCAAACCCTTAAACAATGATACTGATCACCTTCTATAGCAAGAGCAAAGTCATTGCCATGAGCCAAAAAACTTTGCAAGCTAGTTGATAATGACACATCCTTCTTATGCAAGTGGTATGCTCTTTGACTCCAATGGGAATAAGAAGGTTGCCAAAATCATGACCAATGTTGAGGAGCGACGCGCCATTAAGACCTCCGAGTATGATCTCACTTATGTAGCTCCTGCCTCTTTAAGGGTATTGGCCATCACTTGCAATTGATCATTGGAAGATCATGTCATGAGTCACCCTTACCTAGATTGAGTCCTAACTAAAGAAGAGCTACACATTGCTAGCAAGATTGACTCTAGTGATCTTATCACTGATGTCGTTATCTATATCACACACGTAGGCATCAGACCTCACGATATGGACAGCCATGCTTAGTTGGAATATAACCCACAATTCTATGCATGGCTTCTACAAGGTAATGTCCCACCCACATGTACTTAAACACCCTTAACCCTTCACTTTCCAATCCTAGGAAGGATTCAAATCATTCCCAAGGGAGGGAGGAGGTAAGGTGGAAAGGAAATAAGTATAAAAAGAAAAATAGAAAAGAAGAAAACAAACATGCCTTAAATGTCAATCAATGTTTAAATTATAAGATTTAGAACGTGAAAAAAATTATCATGGATATTTTTGAATTGTATGGATTTCTTGAAGCGGAAATTTTACTCTATACTTAAGCATTTCGCATTCTTAGGAGCTTTCATGTATGTTTATCTACCTCATTGTGGAAGTTGACTCAAGAAAACTAATGGTGAGCTACGATATATGATAGGAACCTAAAATGGTAGGGCAAGATAAAGGTGGCAAGCTTCCATTCATGGAGGAAGAGCAAGCAAAGTATGGCTTGATGGTAGAAATGAGAGGTTTTAGCCTGTTCACATTCAAGCATACCCTAAACCTATAAGACTCCATCATGGAGGAGCCAACTGTCGTAAAACAACTCGTGGACCAGTGCAGTCTATAGAAGTATGTAGAGAAGGTTGGGTAGGTTGTTGATTACATCAAGTGCACAAAATTTCTAAGAAGCTTCGATGCCAAAAGAAACTATGGCATAGTGATAGTAAGAAGAGGAGAACAAGTAGAGGTGGAGTTGAGCCTTGCCATGGTGGAGAAGGCCCTGGGTTTAGCCAGCAGGACTGAGAAACGCCCAAGGAGGGATGTGTATAACATGCTAGGGGTGAGCAAGGTTGTTGTGCACATAGTTGATGGGATACTTGGCAGATATCCCAAACCCTGAAATTAAAATGCAAGCAAAGGTGGTTCATGCCCTCTTCTCTAGTCATACAATGCCCTTATGAATAGAATCGGGGTACCATTGTTGGAAAGCATTGCAGCTGGATCTTGAGATGAGGTGGACTAGAATGCCTTCGTGAGTAAGACCATTGAAAACTCAACAAAAGCCTTGGCCACATGCACAACAGTAGTAGGTGGGGAGTCCCTTGCAGCCTCCACAACAAGGTCAGCTGGAAAAAGTCCTCCTCCAAGGCATCCACCATTAGGATCGGTGGAGTATTGACGACCATCATCCAAGAGGCCTTGAAGGATGTAGAAGGAGGTGAAGAGGAAGTAGGGGAGACCCCTGACCAATTGCCACACCCCGAGCATGAGCAGTTCGGTGAGAGGAATATAAGTGATAGGGAAGAGCAAGAGACATAGTGTCTACAGAGAGCCCAAGGTACCAAAGAAGAAAACCCCATTGAAGCCACAGAAGGAAACAAAAGAAAGAATGATCAAGGGCTGAGCTAAAGAGAGCCTAAAGAGAGTCCAAGAGGGCCAAAGAGGAGAGAAGGGAGAAGGAAGCAGCTCAGATGAAGAGAGTGGAAGAGGAATCGAGAAGGGTTGAAGAAGAGAGAAAAAGAAAAGGAGAGGAAGAGGTAAAAGATTTGAGGAGAAAGGAAGACGAAGACATGGCCGAGGCCATGCACAGGTTAGTGGAGGAGACTTTTGGCACAGAAGAGCTAGCCACCACGAGCCCTCGGAGGGAAGGAGAGCCAAGTAGCGGCACTAGGGCCTCAAGGATTGAAGCAGTCCCGATAGTATCAGGCAAGGGCAAGGCCCCAATGCACCCCCTCAATCTTCACGTCCCACACCGTGACCATCTTGACTACCCAAGACACTGTAGCTGCCATGGAAACTAACAAGTTAATGTACATGATGTAGTTTTTGGTAATGAAGATGTAGGAGATAGCTCCAGATTTAGGAGCAAGGGTCTTGAACCACAGGAGCTAAATGACTGCGGGTGCAGTCGATGCCAAGTCGAGGCAGGATCCCAAGAGACAGAAGCTAGAGGCCTCTATGACTATAGTACCTCCCACGACACCCACAACCACAACATATGATGAGTACATCAAAGATCTTCTAGCGCAGCTAGAAAAGGCCGAGGAAGACAAGAGAGTGGTAGCAAGTCAAGCTGAAGATAGAAAGAGAAGCCTTAGTAGCACTTAAGTTGGAAGCAACCTACTAGGCAACAAAGCATCAACGAGAAATTTGAGAGTTAAAAGAGTAGCTCAAAGCTAAGGAAGAAGCAGAAGCAAGTTGGCAATAAAAACAAGGTGAAGAGACACAAGACCGAGTGAGGATGTAGCGACACATCAAGGAGCTAGCCAAGCTATATGAAGAGCTACAAGAAGACATGAAAAATATCTCGAATGCCATGGAGGAGCTAGAGGCAGCAAGAGAACAGAGGGCATGAAGACATCAAGAAGAAATAGAAAACTTGAAGAAGAGGACTACCCTAGAGTTGGAGGAATATGAGAGACTGGAAAGGAAAATTGAATAATTGGAGAAAGAGAAAGAAGAACCATTGAAGGAGCAACCTAAGGGTTGTAGAAAGAGGTAGAGAACTTAGAGCAGGAGGTGGAAGAGATAAAAACCATGACTGAATCTGAAAGACAATGGCATGAGGGAAGGCAAGAAGCCCATGTGCAAAAGAACAAAAATATGTCTAAAAGGCTGTTAGTGTTGAGAATCAGCAATCACACTCAAACAGCCTCTTTGTATGGAGCCCCAGGGTCAAGGATATGCAGGCTAACTTATCCCATATGCACAATGGTGCCTACTGCACTTTCCTACTTTCCTATAAAGCATTGTACTTGCTTCCTTTCTTAATGCAATGATAGTACTCTTTTCTTTTCAGTGAAGTGTCAATGTCATTGTCCACATACACAAGATTGTGTTTATGAGTCCAAGTCTCAATCTTGGAACCTAATTCACTTGTGTAACAAACAATGTCCTTGTCTTCTCCATCATGAGTCCACACTTCTCATTTCATCCTCCATAGCTTCCGGTTATGCCATGCTCTAGATCCCGCATTTCTCTCATGGTATCAGAGCACAGTTGGGCATGGCATTTCTTGTCTAGCCTCTCTTGATTACTTTCAACCTCAGTCTAGCTCAATGTCAGCTCATGACTTCATCTCCCAACTCTACTCTCACTGAAGCTTCCATGGCAGCCATAGCCAGCAGCACCCTGTCAGATTGAGCTGCTTATATCTCACTCCACAGGTCAAATCTCTTGGAGATTCCTTCTGGAAAAGTATTCCCCAACTCACAAAGCTTCCCTGTATCACATCAATCCAGGACATTGGACCATCTGGAGCTCAGCATTGTGAAAATCCTCAATCTCTGCTCTGTGTCTGCCATAGCCAGACAGGACCTACCTTACTTGGAGCTTCCATAACTCTTCAACCAGGCCATTTCAGCCCACGATTTCTTCTAGGGAGTTGTTCTTTTGCTCAAGGCACTTCATCCTGGCACAAAAATCGACTACATTACTGCGCTCTGGCTCCAGCATTGCGGAAATCGCGGAATCCTGTTAGAACTGCACCTGCTTCTGTTCGACGTGACTGCGTGCTTCATACAGGCCACAATCTTGACGATTATGATAGGGCTTTGGTAGCCCATGAAGTCAGCTTCCTAGGCATATAAAAATTTTTGAAAATGATCCACTGTAGCTCCTGCAATAAGCAAAAAACTAGGCCCCTGTCTCAGAAACCCTAATTCCACCAGAGCCAAAGCTTCAAAATTCTGACATTTTTCACTGTTTCTCTCACTAAAGTTATCAACAGTGATTTTAATCACTGAGCAATACTCTCTGAAGTTCATTAAAGTACTGTCACTCAGATCTGAAGGTATCAGCAAATCAAGAAGGGGAAGATCACTTGGATTTTAAAAGAGTAAAAGACTTTTGCAGATTTGGTATTCATTGACACTCAATTAGTGTTTTTTAGCACTTGTGTCTCTCAACCAATTCTTCTGTTGCTCAAATCTAATAAGTCTGAAGTTGATTTGCTACTGTTCCCGTAAGTCTAACATGGGCAAAGACTCTCCAAATGCTCGATTCAAAGGAGTCGGGTTCCACACTTGGCAAACCCGCATCAAGCTCATCCTGATGAAGAAGGGTCTCTGGGCCATCACAAATGGCAAAGAGAAGAAACCTCGGGACGCGGACCTTGCAACTACTTGGCAAAAGAATGATGACAGAGCACAGGCCATTATCAAACTGGAGCTAGACGACAGTTATATCCATCATGTGGATAACTGTGAGACCTCACAGGATACATGGAAAAGACTTGACACTCTGTTCGGTGCACAATCTAAATCATCAAAGTATGGTCTCCTAATCGAGTTCTTCAGGCTTGAAATGAAGTCCAGCACATCACTTGCCACACATCTCAATTACATGGAAGGACTCCTAACCCAACTTGCAGGAATCAACATTAAAATGGATGAAGATGTTTGCATCGGTGTTCTACTTAAGAGCTTGCCTCCTGAATATAATAATGTATCAACAACTTTAATCAACATGCCAAATCCTGAACTTGTTGATATCTAGGCATCACTGTTAGAAGAAGAAAAGAAGCTAAAAACTAAAGAAGAACCAAGTACCTCTAGAGATGAGCATGCATTATATGTTGGCAACAGGTACAAAGGCAAGAAGGATCAGCTCTTCTGTGACTTCTGCAAAAGGACCGGACACACCGAGAAGTTCTGCCATGCAAGAAAGAGATCCCAAAAGGCCTATCTAGTCGCAGTCAAAGAAGAAGAAGAAAATGGAGCAAAGGAAGAAGAAGATGAAGATGAAGACCACCAGGATCGGAAGGACAAGACTCATCAGTCCTTGTACTCTCATAATTCTGATAGACTGTTTTAAAAGCATTGTACTTCCTTGCCCTAATGCTTCCTGCCATAAGCCTTGTAAACTCCTTATGTAACTTGGCATTACAGTCCCTGTACACTTTGTGAGGCCCCTGTTACAGCCTCTGGATGTCCACCATGTCTATGGTACCCACACTTAGCCTTTTTTTTTGTGACAGCTTTTGGTGTTTTGCCATGTCTGTGGTATGCCCACACTTTGCAGGTGGTTCTCATTACAGCCTCTACACACTTTGTGCCTTTTCTAGTTGTGATTGAGGAGGGGTGTTGAGAATCAGCAATCACACTCAAACAGCCTCTTTGTATGGAGCCCCAGGGTCAAGGATATGCATGCTAACTTATCCCATATGCACAATGGTGCCTACTGCACTTTCCTACTTTCCTATAAAGCATTGTACTTGCTTCCTTTCTTAATGCAATGATAGTACTCTTTTCTTTTCAGTGAAGTGTCAATGTCATTGTCCACATACACAAGATTGTGTTTATGAGTCCAAGTCTCAATCTTGGAACCTAATTCACTTGTGTAACAAACAGTGTCCTTGTCTTCTCCATCATGAGTCCACACTTCTCATTTCATCCTCCATAGCTTCTGGTTATGCCATGCTCTAGATCCCGCATTTCTCTCAGTTAGAAACTTCCAGGCAACTCATTGTGGTGCAACAAGCCTAGAAGATAGCCGAGAAGCAGCAAACTGCCGGAACAAGGAAAAAACACACACACTGGAAGTATGGAATGAACAACAATAGGTGGTAATGATGTTGCCTTAAAGTATGGAGAAGGACAAGGAGGAATTGGAAGAGCGAGCCAAACAATGGGAAGACCACAACTTCGAACGGGTGTGAGGACTTACCGAGCGCTTAGCCATAACAAAATGCAAGCAAGTGTTGGTAGAGGCTAGAATCGAAGCCACAAAAGCAAGTTTAGATGCGCAACGATAACCTTTCTTAAGAACAGTGCTCCATGTAACACAAGTGGACATCGAAGATTTTATGGAGAGGATGAGAAGGAAGTTAGAGATGACCACCAAAGCCCTGAAATACAGCTTGCAAGAGCATGCTCTTTGTTGAGATGGCAAGCTCAACATGCGCGGACACTGATGATGGACTGCCTGGCTAGATAGATTTGTATGTCTATACTTAGCATATTAGTGGTCATCATGATACTCACATGGCCATTGACTTATCACTTATATATTTAGTTTGTTACACCTACCTATAGTAGCTGGCAAAGATATAGCGCCAGTCGATTAGTGTAGTTTGTTATGCACTGTTTGATTTAGTAGGCCACTGTCCTTTATGTTGTATCTTATCTATACTTTTTGTACAATGTATAGTGTGTGGAAGAAGAGGAAGAAATTAACAAAAAAACTTTTTGGCCTCCATCTTTCTTCTTGTGTTCTTGAGTAAGCTTCCTCTTGTATATACAATGTGTGTCTGGCTGTGGGAGCTTTTGCTCAATCGCCGAGACCCTCGGACCGCTTATTGTTTCAAGCGTTCCAAGTCGAGCCCTAATGGCTACCTCTCACATAGCTGACGCGCAATGCCTATCTTACGGGTGTAGTGAGCTTACCTTGATGCCGTTCGAGTTACCTCCTCTCCCGCGCACTCCGTTAGCTCCACGATCTAAGTGCAAGCTTTAAGCAAGCTCCATCCTCAAGCTCCACACTCCAAGCTCCATGTCCACGAGCAAGAGAAGAGAAGAGAAGAGAAGAGAAGAAGAGAGGAGAAGATGGAGAGCTTCTTCTCCTTGGTCCCTCACCCTCACACACTCACTCCCTCACACTCTCACACTCCCTCTCTCAAGCACAAGCTCAAGCAAGCAAGAAGAAGAAGAAGAAGAAGAAGAAGAGGAGAGCTACTTTTGGCCACACACAAGAATGAGCTTCTCATTCACTTTTCAACTTTATATACAAAACCCTAAATCCCTTTTGGGCGGTCATCCCCTTTTCCCCTTTTTACATGGCCGGCCATAGCCTAGGCCCTTTTTCCCATTGTCCTTCTATCTTCCTAGCTTCCTGTCCACCGCCCGTCTACATTTACAAATTGCACGGGTGAGAGCCTGGTACTCTTTTACAAGATTTTAGGGTATGCCTTTTTATTTTAAAATGCGTCTTTCCCCTTTTGCCTTTGCCTTGGACTTTTAAGGTTGCCCTTGCGCTTTTGGCCTTTTCTCCTTTTCTTTCTTTAGTCGAGAAATCCTCAAGGAAGCACCTGACTGACTGACAAATGTCTCTTGTCTTGAAATTTAGGCACTCGTTGGGATTCTCTTTATTGGCACTATAGATCTTGGGAAAGTCATACCTACCATGCTCCTCCCTATTATAATCCACTCCGTTCTTGCGAGGGTAGGGCATGTAGATAGCATCATTTCTTTCTTCAAGGAGTGTGCCGTAGAATGCCATCCATGCATCAAGGTTTGTATCCCCAGATCCTTCTCTGCCACTTGGGCTATGCTTTGTAGCCTTGGACCATCTTGGAAATATGGTACACCTTGTCTTGCCAGTAGTATGGGACCTCCTGCCTCCATCAAGTGATAACTATACTCTACTCCTTGACCCATCAATTCACCAAGTTGTTGGCCATTTGAATTATGTTATCCACTACTTCCATTGGTAGGACTCTGTCCAAGGCCCATGGGTAGAGGAATGATAGCTCAAAGGGCCAGGTTTGGAGTTCTCCTTGCTCCCAAATACTCAGTTCTTGGGGCCAATTGACGTGATAGCATTCCTCGCATTGTGGCACAGGCTCTCTAGGAAATTGTTGGGATTGCGCTCTAGCTCTCTACTGCACTTGCTCCACCAATTCCCATCTTCTTCTCTCTTACCTGCAATGATGCGCTCAAGTACTTGGCTACCTTCTAGATCTTCCTGAGGCACATCTGGCACTGGGTGGTGGGCTGAGCTCTTGAGCATGTTCCTCTTCTTTTAGCTCCTGCTCGAAGTCTAGCCCTTCCTCTGGCAGTTGCTCTTGTGGGGTAGATGCGACTGCTCCTGCTCTTCAAAAACTAGCTCCTTCATCTCATTGATGGAGAGGCCAACTTGTCTCAAATACTAGCATTATTCTTTTCTCATTAGGCTGGTGCTAGTTGGAAGAGTGTCAAGAATCACATGGTGGGGGGACTTGCTTGAGTTGCTATGCCAAACACACACTGTATACACAAGAGGAAGCTTACTCAAGAACACAAGAAGAGAGATGGAGGCCAAAACGTTTTCTTGCTGATTTCTTCCTCTTCTTTCACACATTATACAATGTACACAAAGTATAGATAAGATACAACATAAAAGAAAATGGCCTTCTAAGTCAAACAATGCATAATAGACTACACTAATCAACTGACACTATATCTTTGCCAGTTGTAGGTAGGTGTAACAAACTAAATATAATAAGTGATAAGTCAATGACCATGTGAGTATCATAATGACCACCAATGTGCTAAGTATAGATGTGCAGACCCATCTAGCCAGGTGGTCCATCATCAATATCCACACATGTTAAGCTTGCCATCTCAACACCAATAAGAGATTGAATTGGTATATGTCGGCAACTCCAAGTAAGCCTTGAAACGTTTGAAGCTTCTCTACATCCAATGCCTTTGTGAAAATGTCAGCTATGTGATCCTGCATGCCGACATATACCAATTCAATCTCTCCTGCAAGTACCTTCTCTCTCATAAAGTGATAGTGCACCTCAATGTGTTTTGTCCTAGCATGGAACACTAGATTCCTATGCTACTCATATTTTCACAATGAATGACAACTAGGCCATCTCCCTGCACATCCAAATCACCTAATAAAATTTTCAATCATACCATCTCACATGCTGCCATAGGAACACCTCTATACTTAGCCTCTGTACTCGATAAAGCAACTATAGGTTACTTTCTGCTACTCCATGTAACGGTTGCACTACCAAGGGAAAACATGAATCCACTAGTAGATCTTCTATCTAACATGCTACTGGCCCAATCCCAAAGACCTGTACATCCTTACCTGCCTCATAAAAAAATCTATAATGTAAAGTGGACTTCACATATCTCAATATATGTTTAACTGCATCCAAATGAGGCTTTCTAGGCATTTGTATAAACTAACTGACAAGGCCAACAATATAGCTCAATTCTGGCCTTGTGATAGTCATGTAAATCAAACTCCCTACTATCCTCTTGAACATAATAGGGTCTTCTATCTCATCCTCAACGTTGACACTCAACTTCACATTTTGCTCCAATGGTACTCAAAGAGGCTTACATACTATCATACCATACTTAGATAACATATCCAACCCATATTGCCTTTGCAATAGCCATATACCATCATCACATCTTATCACCTCAATACCAAGAAAGTATCTTAGCTTACCCAAAGCTTTCATCTCAAACTTCTTCTTCAAGAAGTCCTTAACTTTAGCAATCCCATTGTCACTGTCACCTGTAATAATCAAGTCATCCACATAAATGACTATGATGACCAAACTTGCATCTCCCCTTCTCACATAAAGTCAGTGATCAGCATTAAAAATACAAAATCCAATATTGACAAGATACTCTCCAATCTTGTCTGACCATGCTCTAGGCGCTTGCTTCAACCCATAGAGTGCTTCTTTAACCTGCACACATATGTGGGATGCTCTAAATCCTCATAACCTGCTGGCTGCTCTATATACACTTCTTCTTACAATTCACCATGCAAGAAGGAATTCTTAACATCCGTTTCCTGCAAAATCCAACCTTTGGATGCTACCAAGGCAACCATACATCTAACAGTTGCCATCTTAGCAACTGGACTAAATGTCTCTTCATAATCTATGCCATATGTTTGAACATAGCCTTTTGCAACTAGCCTAGCCTTATACCTGCTAACAGAACCATCTGCATTATGCTTGACTTTGTAAACCCACTTACAGCCAATAGCTTTCTTACCCTTAGGCAAGGGTACCAAATCCCAAGTCTTATTGGCTTCTAATGCACCCATCTCCTCATCCTTTGCATCCCAATGAGCATAATGAACAACATTCTCAAAACAAGTGGGCTCAAAATCCTCAACTAGTTTCACCATAAAAGCATAATGGTAAGCTGCATAACCTTCAAAACCCAATCTTTTAACAGGGTATCTGACCCTTCTAGATCTTTGTACCACTGGATCACTCAATGGAGCCTTTACATTACTATGAGCTTTATGTATACTTGGTGTCCTGACTCAAGGAATACCAAGCTCATCATCTAAACTCTTTGAACCACTAGAATCTCCATCAAATCCCAAATGACTAGTAGATGCATCATTACCATCCATCACTTTTTTCTTTCCTTTGTCTTTTCCTACAACACTTATAGATCCACCTAAAGATGTGGGGCAACTCCTTAGTCTGGGAGACTAAGGGCTCATTGTAGGTGTGGTACCAGATGATGTTTCTGGTCCATTAAGACTTCGTGATTCTTGCTTTTCTTTCTACACATAACTATCATGATCATTATCATCATCTAATACATCACTAGTAGGTGCATACCAACTGCTCATCTCATAAAAAATAACATCCTTGCTCACTCTAAACTTACCTATAATAATAGGGTTATAACAATGATACCCTTTCTGCTCTAAAGAGTATCCAATAAAAATACATTTTTAAGCCTTTGGATCAAGCTTTTTCCATAGCTCATCTAGCACATAAACATATGCAACATAGCCAATTACCTTCAAGTGTGATACATCGGGCTTCTTGCCAGTAAAGCATTCTTCGAGAGTCATCCCATGAACTGCAGCTGTGGGAGTTCTATTCATAATATAGATAGCAGTATGGATAGCTTTAGACCAAAAATGCATATTCTTTTCAGTCATTAATACCCGTGGAACTTCTGCAATATGCCTATTTTTTCTTCCTGCAACCCCATTTTATTGTGGGGTATACCTGCAAGTAAATTGCCTCTTTATCCCATGAGTCCTCAAGAAGCCACTAAACTCATTAGAGAGATACTCTCCCCCTCCATCTAATCTCAAGCACTTCACCTTCAAGCCTATTTCTATTTCAATAGCTACCTTGAAAGACTTGAAGTGCTCAAATACATCACTCTTTTCCTTCATGAAATATATACATAGCTTCCTTGTATAGTCATCAATAAATGTGACAAATTATTTGCTGCCACCAAGAGAAACATTCTATTAGCTCCCAAACATCTGTATGCACTACATCAAGTATATTTAGTATAATTGGAGGAAGATGGGCTATGTTTATGACTCCTTAAAATTATGGCTAGCAATATAAACCCAATGTCAGCACTTTATTTCCAACTTACATAACAAAATATATTTGGAGGTAATTCTAGGCTTGCATAGATAATGGAACATTTAATAAACAACACTGGACTCCCACTTTTGTAAATTTGCACATTGATGTAAACACTTGTTTAAGTTATGTAACTTCCACATAGTTTAATGAATGTGGGAAACATGAGTGCACATATACTAATTGGTTAAGGGGAAATGAGATCTAATGAGGTTTGATCCAAACATAGCCATAAGTGCATCATTTAAACATATTCAACTAAGCATGCCATTATTATTGGTTGACTTAATTCAAAAACTTGACACACACATGAAAGATGGAATATGCACTTTTGGACTTGTCTTAAAGAACACTTTCAGTTCACTTGATAATGAAATGCTCCCTTTCTCATACATATTTGTCACTAATCTCAATATTAAAATTTACCAAAATCAAGGGAAGTTGAACCCCAAACACACTCATTTAGTGTGCCTAATCTCTATGGTAGTGGCTTTGGGGGAATGGCTTGGGTCACATACAAAGGCCCAACAATTGGTTATGAGGATTTTTGGGAGAGCCATCCCTTTATGGTTGATTAGAATTTCAATAGAATCTTGACTCTGATTTTTCACATACTCAATGATTGTCATTAATGAGTTGATTGCGAGAATCATTGCTTGGATCATTTTGGTTGCCAAGTGTAGTCATGTCATTGACCTTCAAGATCTTTTTACTACTAAGAGTCTATGTAGGATTTGGAAAAAGGTGATTCATACTATTTGTAATAAGAGATATGAAAATCTATAGATTTAATTTGAGTGGACTCAGAAGGAGGGATGTTTTTCTACAAATGTGAGACTTTACCACTTCTTTCACTTGGCACCATACTTTGCTATGGCATTAGAATTCGTTAGATTGGTTGTTCACTCAAAACCTTTTGTCCATATTTGTCAATGGTTAAGCATAGCAAGCTAGGTAAAAAATATTAAAAAAAATACATGAGAAGCACAATACATAGCATAAATCACAAATTTTAAGAATCAATTTTGGCTATGTTGTGCAACCCACCTAATCCAACTTATTGAGCAATGTATCCACTAAAAAATGGATATGCACATCATTTTGAGGTAGAGCATGGAGGGTTTTCATGTTAAAAAGGAGACTGGTAAAGTCTCTACTTAAGTAGAAAGTTGTTAGCCACCATGCACAAGGTCATTTTGTAATTTATCTCAATTGTTTTATGGATAGCATTGCATGCTTCCCAATCAATGTTCACCAAATAGATGTGAACATTGGTTTGTGAAATAATAACTTTGTATATCTAGCAAAATAAGACCTCCTTCCACTTTGACAAACTAATTTAATGCAACAGAAGGGGAAACATTCCATATCAAAGGTTCTTATGAGCTGGTTAGATTAATAGATCTTTGATGGAATTTAGGCATGTGCCGGTCATGACTTTAGGTAGAGGGAGAGGTAGAGGCCTAGGAGGAGGTCAGAACCATGAGCCCATCACATGTTGGACTTGTGGCCATGGACTTGTGTCCATCGAGGGCATATCTCATTCGTCTACCTTGAAAAGGAGCAACTAGATAGAGAGACAGCTGACTTGAGGTGTCCTGAATGATGTGAGGTCACACACATATTCACTAATTGCCCTAGTAGGCAAAAGTCCTCAACTAGTTTGGAAATCATGCCGTTTTGTGCCACACTCGAACTCTTTTATGTTGAGTCACCTAACAACAATGCCACACCCATCCCTATAAATGTCATGACATGAGCCCAAACAAAGTAGGCTAGTATTTGATTACCTAGTCCTATCAACCTAGATGTAGCATCTATAGGGAAAAGGAGTTGGTGAAGAAGAAGGAAGAGGGCCAAGGTAAAAATAACACTCAAGACAAAGAGCGCAATCACTTTAACAAAGGGAAATCACGTTACTGATGTAGAAGCATAAATATATGCTCCTAAGATGAGAGAGAAGGGAAGTGCTAAGGTTGGAGAGTATCATGACTCCAACCAGCCAAAACTAAAGGCTATGGGTATAAGGTCAAAGAATGGATAAAAGAAGCACAAGCTCACTTGCATGATGCTAAACCTATCATTGAGGATGGAATTAATGAACTCTCAACCATAAGCCTACTAGTGTCTCCCACGTACTTGAGAGTAGGAGATGCAACATCACCACATGCATAGCTGCATAGGCAAAACATGGATGCCTCGAATAAACAAACTGCCCAAGGGAATTGGTAGGAAGCCCATAAAGTAGAGGGAAAGATGGTTGGCAACTTCCTCATCACACTTATATAAACTCCCATAACATTGCCAATGGGATAATTTCTTAGGCAAAACCCTACACTGTGTCAAGTATTAAAGCAATGGGTAGAATGAACCGTTAGACATGAATCGCAAGACTTACCCGACTAAGATAATATGATTCACATACCAAGTCTAACGCTGAATATAATGCCTAAGTCCTCACAAGTGAATGCCTTTTGCAAAGGCATTGAGATGCATGAAGTCATACTTGTCGTTGCCCTAGGAGATACAATGAAGAAGGGGATAGTAGACATAGGAGGAGTAGGAGTTAGTGTACTTAGCCATGCAGTCCTCCAAGCTTGGGAAAAGCCGTCGATGAAAATTTCATGGTTCAATGTCACTCTAGTAAACGGGATGAAGGTTAGACCCTTCAAAGTCCTAAAGTATTAGCCTTTAAAGATAGTGGGAATTCAATTCTTCGTGAACTTCATAGTCATGAAGGGAGTGGATTATGATATCCTACTAGATAGACCTTGGATGAGGAATGTCCAAGTGATAGAGGAATGGGATAATGGCTTGATTCTCAAGTTATAGATTAGAAGCAATTCGAGTAGAGATGGACACTTGGAAAACCTCATCAATGGATGTAGATGCCATCTCTACCATGCTAAAAGGTGACTCAAAGCCTAGAATAAATTATGGACCTATAATGAAGTACACTTCTTGTCCTAAGGATGAGTGAGACTAGATGCATATGTTGGAAACCATTGATCTCCCATTCTTGGATGATGGGGATGAATATAGGCCAGCTGTAGTATTAGCTAGCAAAGCCTGTTGGGGGTAAAGGCGCCTCTGCCTAGCCGCCCGTGTATGACTACACTAACAGTCACCGCCACTGCACACTGCAAGTGGTGAGCGCCCATCACAGTCACTTTATTCTTTATTCTTTTAGTGACAGTTTGAATAAAGGAAGGCCCGGTCACACATTGTGACTGTTGGAGTTTCCATTTCTAGTCTCTCCCTTTCTTGCTCTTGCTCTCCCGCCATAGCTTTCGAGTCCAGCCTTCGATCCGTCTCTCCCTTTCAACTGGTATTAGAGCTTTGCTTTCCGACTCTTGAGCTTGGTTCGTGGCATTCTCAGCATCCTATTGACTTCCCGGCAACCATATCCAACTCCTTCGAGCTCCCGTCACTCCCCGGCTTCCCAAAGCACCTTCCCGGCATTGTTGGGCACCTTCACGGCATTACATCAGAGGTATTTGATCATTTTCTTCAGGGTTTACTTCAGTTCTCAGGTTTCACAGGCTGTAAACAAGATTGGGGCAGCCACCATTGAAGCTCCCTTGCTTCATATCTCACTTGGCTTTGAACAAGACTTGCTGGAGTTTGTTTGAGGCCTTCCTTGGCTTTAATTGGACCCCTCCGAAGCTTGGCCACCATTTTTTGCAGCCCCAGGACCAACATTTACAGTTGCCAGAATTACGCAGCCCTCCCATATGTGTCTTCAGCATTGACAGTCACAACAGCAGCTCTCCCCCTCCATTGGCACTTGGAAAGGCTCCATTTCGAGCATATGAACATGCTTTGATGCTTGGCTTTGATGGTTGATGTGTTGGCATAGCATTAGGATAGATTTAACACTATTTTGGGACTGTCATAATAGTCCACAAGCAGTTTATGACAGTGTTACATTGACATTTGATGCTAGAGCTTGTTTGGCATTGTCAATTGATGCCCGATTGGTGGCCGGAT
This sequence comes from Lygodium microphyllum, assembly GCF_053477565.2. Taxonomy (NCBI): domain Eukaryota; kingdom Viridiplantae; phylum Streptophyta; class Polypodiopsida; order Schizaeales; family Lygodiaceae; genus Lygodium; species Lygodium microphyllum. The sequence goes on along the minus strand of NC_141141.1, from coordinate 44,161,492 downwards.
GTTAGGGGAATGTATGCCTATTGTTTGGCAACCATTTGGATCTAATTTTGGTGCTAAAAATTTCAGTTTTGAACAGTAAATCACTGCTGTACACAGTTGGGCTGAAGTCATTTTACTCATGTATACTTATGCCTATGCTTTTCGGGCTATGTTTCGGACATATATGGTGATGTATTGACACTTGGGGCTTGACATAGAGCTTGTTTTTGATTCGGGATCATTGGTTGAGCTTGAGCTCTCTTTGCAAAGCATTTGGATGGTCCGTCTTGGATGTACTTATGGCATATATGTTGCCTATGTCTGACCGGTCTTGACATGCTTAGCCTATGCCATTACTACATGCTAGTTACATTGTTTGGAGCCTATTGCTACTGGAGCTCGGTCTTGGCTTGACCTTCAATTCTTGGAGCTTACTTGAGCTATTTATTGGCTTGCCAGAGTTGTATCTTGGGATGTACTTGATGTCTTACATGCTTATGGATGCTACATACAGATGCTCTACCGCCTACATGTTCGCAATGTACTATTGATGTATTGTCTTGGACTTATGTCATTGGCACTGTGTCTTGCCTTGGCTTGAGCTCTTGAGCTCGTACATACTGCTTTTGTGCCAGTGGGAGCATTCCTGAATGCTTATCAGACATTGAGCAGGTGGTACTTTTATGCATTGAGCCGTTACATGGTATTGAGCAATTACAGACACTTGAGACTTTGGGACTTCTTACCTTTTGGGATAATACATCATATATCTTGGTTCATTGTATGCTTATGAGCTAAGTCTCAGTTTTGGATTGGTATCTTTGTGAACTGACACCTACTTGTGTCAAGTTTTGGTAGTGGTAGGAAAACTTTGCCCTGTTGCCTGGGGGGTGTGCCTACTCACTGGCAGATGTTTGTATGAAATACTTGGGTGTTGGATTCATGCTTATCGACCGTCATATGCTTATGCTATGCCCGCATGATACCGGCTTTGGTCTTGGCAGTATCTGATTGCCTTGGGATCGGATTTTGGCACTGTTAGCTCTCTTTTACTGAAATCTGAAATTTATTACATCAAGCATATATGTATGGATTGACATGGATTTTTCATGCTGAAACACTCTGAAATGATGTACTTTCACTAGTACTTGGTGGGCAGCAGCTTTGGTTCCACTTTCTTTGCCATTTTTCCTCGATTTTGGTGATTTTTTGGTCATTTTCTATAGTAAATGGCAAGCAGTTTTGAACAGTCTACAGTCTTCCAGCCTGCTTTATGGCCAGTTCGTCCACTGATTATGCTATTTTCAACATCACTAAGCTTGATGATAAGAATTACTCTTATTGGAAGAGCCAGATTTGGCAGGTGTTGGTGCATAAATCACAGATAAAACCTTTGAGGTTAAGTGGTCATCCGCTTGTAACTATGCCAGATGAGGAATGGCTTGAGCTCGATGAGTTATGCAAGTCCACTATTGTATTGTCTCTCACAGAATAGGTTCACTATAATGTCTTTGAGGAAAAACAGAGTGCATGGCAATTGTGGAAAAAGATAAAAAATATCTATTACAAGAAAAGTCCAACGAGTCAGATGTATTGGCTGAAGCAGCTTATGGATCTGCATGAAGGAGAATGTGACTATGTCTACTCACTTGAGCTAGTTTCATGCTATACTCAAGAACTTGACTTCGCAGGACATCACTTTTGTAGAGGATGTCACTCCTGTTTTCTTGCTTGGTACTCTTAATGAGTGATGGGATGTATTCCACACTGCATTATGTGCCTCTACTACTACCTTGAAATTATTTGATGTTGAGAGTGCTCTTCTGCAGGAAGAGGTTAATCGTAAGAATTTGGATGCCTCTTGTGTGTCTCATGCTATGATAATTAGAGGCAGGAATGAAGGATATAGAAAGCATGGTAGTGGTAGTGGCTCCTCATAATATTCCACAATGCCTATCCACAATGCCCCTATTCATGATGGCCAAGAGTTCCATCGGTCGACCGACACCAATCATTTATCATGTTTCAACTAACAAATTGTAACTTCATAGAATTCTTGAGTACTTGTCAAGTGAGCTAGCTACTGATCTAGTTGTAAACGTAAAGCCTCTCAAGGATCTCATGGAGAATAAGGAGTGGTGATGGACTAAGGTGCATAATTTAACCTTGTTATACAACTAGACTCTTGTACAAGTGAGAAAAAACTTGAGGATAGGAACCCTGAAAACAATGCACTATCCAAGTATGAGGATTTTGATGATGAGTATGGAGACTACTATTCCGATAGTGAGGAAATTGAAGTGGAAGTAGAGACCATAGAATATGATGTGGATGGGAGAGTAATTGAGAAAATTAGAGCAGACTCCAAACCCCAAAAGATGAATGCTTATTGGAGTAAATGAAGGAGTTGCCAAGGTAGATTGTGATTGAGTTTGCTAGAATACTTAGAGGCAGTAGATTATGAGCAAGCATGATTAGTCTAACATGGCACCACATCATTATTTGGGATGGAGTCAGTCTTAGAGCTATGACCTCTAGGAGGAGACAACCTCTTCTAGTGAGGATTGTGAGTACAACTCCAAGTCAAAGGTAAGCTATGATAGTAACCTTGAAATGCCTCGACCACCTAGGACCAAATGCACCAAGGGGGACCTTATAGTCCACCTAAGTCACAAGAGGCTAAAGGAAGAGAGAAGAAAGCAATCAAAGCCTTCAGAGACTAACCGACAGAAGAACCCCCCAGGATTTGCCCAAGCACTTCACAAAGTTTAGGAAGGGTGATCAAATAGTGGTGTTAATAGGAGCCAAGAGAAAAGGATGGACAAGTGAATCCATCGAAGGACCAACCAAAGTTAAGGAAATAAACTTGGCAAGGGAAGGGGAAAAGCCTCGACCCGTGTATATAGCAAACAACCTAACTAAGGAGGAAGAGACTGATCTCATAGATCTCTTAAGGGAATTCTTTGATGTGTTTGCATGGTCCTTACATGAATTGAAGCAAATAGATTTGAGTATGGTGACTCCTCATAATATTCCCATGATCCCTGATGCAGTACCAGTTAAGCAATGACCATATGCAATGAATCCTAAGCATCCATATGTAGTGAAGGAAGAGATTGATAAGCTATTAAACATAGGATTCATTTAGGAGATAGAGTGCACAGACTAGGTGTCACCCATAGTGATAGTCATGAAAAAGAATGGAAAGATTCAAGCGTGAATAAACTATAAAAAGGTCAATACAACTACAAAGAGAGACAACTACCCATTAATGTACACTGAGCACATGCTAAAGAGAGTGGCAGAAAAGGAAGCCTATAGTTTTCTGGATGGCTTCTCAGGCTATAACCAAGTGCAAGTCTATCCAAATGACAAGCACAAGATAGTGTTCACCACCAAATGGGGGATGTTTGCCTACATAGTCATGCCATTTGGGCTGACCAATGCCCCTGCTACCTTCCAAGCCTCACGTATGTCATCTTCAAGAACATGCTCAAAAATTGGTCGGAGATATTTGTTGATGACTTGTGCATCCACACCAATTGGAAGAGCACTTAGAAAAGCTATGAATAGTCTTTGAATGTAACGTGTCCGCTCATCCACTTGTGGGGCATGTCTTAGTAGCCCATCGGGAGGAGGGTCTAGAAAGCTCTGCCTGGCAAATGGCCCCCAAGAAGAAAGTTGTGGGAAGCATAGGTGCCAAAGCTACCATTGGTACCGATAATGCGGGAGAGGAAAGCGGAGTGACCAACACAACGAATGCCCCTACGATCACGAATCAAACCCAGGTTCTTTAAACTTTATAATTAATTACGTATTATTTCTCGTGGAAGAAATGAAGGGGTTAGCTACGTGTATGAAACAAGGACGAGTCTTAGGATCTTTGTTTACTCTAAGCACTAGGTTGCATGTGTGAAATGGTAGAGTATGGAGTTTGCATAAGTTTATATGCGTGAAATGGTAGAGTATGGGGTTTGCATAAGTTTATATGCATGAAATGGTAGAGTATGGGTTCGCATAAGTTTATATGCATGAAATGATAGCTTTTACATACATAAAATGATAAGGTTTTCGCATTATTTCACATAAAATAATAACTTTTAAACTAGTTCAGTGTATGAATAGTCATTTAGAATTCCTATTTTGCAATCATGATTAAAAGAAACACATGAAATGTTAGTTTTGGTTCATGAGATACATTTGCACCGTCGGACAAAAACCTAGACTTTCATATACGTAAGTCACATGTGATCCAGTGCATTAGGAATAAGTATTCGTTGCCAGGAATGAAGAGAGATAAAGGTCTTTTAGGATGTACAACTATACTAAATGCACCATGTGCATGATGGGTAAGGTTGATTGGAAAACTCTGCATAGTACCACTCTAAGAGAGATGGAAGGGACGCATGCATCTAGGTTGTATCCTGAAGGCCTAGATGAGGAATCTTGCATTGCCAAGTGTATTAACTAAACTTGGTTAGATCTGGAAGAATAAAAGACCTTTGGTTGGGTTGCGACTAAAGGCATGTCCATTGCCTTGATTGACCAACTAATGCTTGAGTAAGGGTTAAGATACCATAAGGTAAAACCCAATGGAAAGAGCAAGTCAAAATAGAGTTAACTTACCAAGAACATTGCTTACATGATCTTGTTGAGATTATTGGGATCTCGCCAAGTCGCGAACGATGTAGGATAGGATGCTCGGAGCATTCGGGAAAAAGATCCAGGATTGGATGCTAGGAGCACCCGGGAAAAAGGAATCACACCTTAGCAGTCCGTTGTACAAACGACCTCCGAAATGTTCGTGTTTGTACTTAGGTACATCATTTGATCTCTTTGCTCAAAGAACTAATTCAAGGAAAAAAACTTAATGCTTCAGGTTGAAATCCTGGGGGAGAGGCACGAATAGTTACCTCCGATTGCCTGCCTGGCCCTATCCAAGGGGGTTGTTAGTTGCGCCGGGTATATGGACCTAACCTGCTGTGAGAGGTCTCTCCGTGGGTGCTGCTTGGAGCAAGAGGATGTTTGGGTGCCAGGGAAGGCTCTGGCTGTAAATCGCTTGCCTTCGAATTCTGCACAAGAGGCCGATGTGACTCAAGATGGGATCTCGAGGCCCGTGTACTAGTCTACGGGCGGAACTTGAGTAGCAATCCTGTAGATTGCTGGGATAGCCTTCGGGCATGATATTGGATGTACTCCAGGATTATGATAAATAAAGAACAGATATTGGAGAAAACGGAACTTGCTTGACATTGTTTCTGTGTCAGTGCCTAAGTTACATGAAGGAACTCGTGATTAATTTGACTAACTAAGGAAGCTGATTTTGCATGTCAAACGTAATGTGGTAGGTAATTAGATAACTAAAGCAAATTGAGGAAAGTGTGGTGGACGTGACTTAGGTCCGTCCTACAGAAGGGTGGTCCCAGTTAGCTAGGAACTTTTCTCAAATGACGAGATAGCAAGACAATGAAGACCTAGTATCAGTAGATGTAGAATCCCGGTTTATTTTGTTTTAGGGGAAAGGAATGGGACTATGCCGTATGGCAGAGAGGTTGAGCTTCGCATCCCTCTCGTTTCCCATTCTCCATGAACCAAGTGCAGCATGAATCCTCTTCGACTCTGTTGTTTCTACGCAAAATGGTTCAACTAGAGCTCGATGCTAGCTTCTTCCTAAAGACTTTGCTGATAGGAAAGGAACCCTGACCTCAGGTCGATCCCAAGTGGGAACGACCAGACGCTTCCGCTCGGGGCAGACTCGGGAAGACCTAGATTTGCAAACCCTGTGTCATTCCTTACGAGTGCCAGGCGGAGCGTTCTAGACCCTCCTCCCGATGAGCTGCTAAGATGTGTTCCACAAGTGGACGAGCGGACACGTTACAGTTGGTATCAGAGCCAACCAATGGGATCTAAGATTACAAGGGAACTTAATGTTGGAAAATAAAGGGAATAAGGGGACAGTCAGGGGAAGGTAAGTGGAATAGAGCAGTGTTATCTGATTGAAAATATTTCTTTACTCACTTATGGATGCTGGGTTACAGAGTCACGAAGCACGGAGCAAATTCTTGGTGTTCCAGATCATGTTCATGATTGCAATGCGTGCTTCGAATTATTGTCAGAGGCTTGGCATGATGAATGTTCTCGACCGCATCTATAATTCTTTGCCCCTATATGCAGAGCGGAGATGGACTCGCGTACCTTCAAACCACCTTGAAGAGAATCAAGTGGATGGAGGATTTAAAGATCGTGAAGGTGTTCATCTTTGTCGAAGCTCGCGTAAACACAAATTTGCACGTTAGCAGTCGGCAAGTCAAGCAGAACAAGTATGTCTATGAAGAAGTGACCCGGGTGATCTCTGCTGACAGAATCAAAGTGTTAGGGCGCTACGAGAAGAACGGGTATCAAAGGAAGGGATACCCCAAGCTTCCTATGACTTACCGTTTCCTGAAAATCCATGATCCCACTCCATATTATTATTCTGTCCCTGTAGCCGATTGTAACACAATCCTATTTTTCCCAAACTGATGTATCAATCAGCCTATCCTACTTATCCAAAATAAATGCACTCAAAGGAATATACCTTCATGAATAAATAATACTTTTTACAATTGTCTATCTTGATCGTATATGCTAGCTAAGGTATTAAGTGATTAAATCACTTAGCTAAAAAGCTGTGCTAGTCATATTAACATAATATGGGAACATGTGATAAGATGTTAACATAAAGAATCTTATTGTCCAGATGCAACCCCAAGCACAGGTTCCAAATCTGACTCCTGCACGTATCAATCAGCTTGTCTTACTTACCCAAAATAAATGTACTCAAAGGTTATGCCCTCATGAATGAACAAGACTTTTTACTATCGTCTATCTTGATTGTAAATGTTAGCTAAGGTGTTAAGCGATTAAATCACTTGACTAAAAGCTGTGCTAGTCGTATTAACGTAATATGGGAGACGTTTGATAAGTTGTTAACATAAAGAATCTTATTGTCCAGACGCAATCCCCAGCACAGGTCCCAAGTCCAACTCCTGCACCAAGTGCAGCTGTGGTTCAAGAGAAGAAGTTCCTCTTCAAACAAATTAGGCTACCTGAGTTTGATGGCAAGGGAAGGACTGTTCAAGTCGATGCCGAGATCTAGATTGAGTCCATGGAGGACTATTCTGAGGCAGCAGGAACTGTACCTGCTAACCAAGCCATGCTCGCCAAACTTAAGCTTATAGGCGAAGCGAGACTTTGGTGGAAACAGTGGTGCAGAGACCAAGTGATCTTGGAGGGGACAGTCACTTGGGAGAAGGTTAAGGAAGCTGTGCGAGGGAGGTATCTGCTACTTGCCTACTGCACACAAAAGATGAACGAATTCTATGACTTGAAGTAGCTAGGATTATCCCTTCATGCATATTATTCAAAGTTTGTTTCACTCCTAAAGTACGCGCCTCCAATGGATATGACACAACAGGTGTCAAAATTCTGTGTTGGGTTGAATCCACCCATAAACACCCGATTGGAATCAATGTGCCCAAGGGATCTACAAGATGCACTCATTTGAGCTGCTCCAATAATACAGGAAGTGCATACCAAACCAAGGAACAACAGGACTTGGCCTTACAGAGATCAGAATAAGGGTATGACTAGGGCTTAGAGTAAGAGAATGCAGGGCCAAAATCAGGGCCAAAGAAAGAAAGCTAGGGCCAATGCTGTCAACAACTTTGTTCCTACACAAAGTAATGACCGCAACCCATGTTGCTTTCATTGCAATGAGCTTGGACATTTCAAGAGGCAGTGTCCCAAGCTTAGCAGAGGACATTGCCAAGGCTAATTCCAAGGCCAAAATAGAGCCACCCATGGCCAAGGAACCGCCGTTATGGCCAGAGGAAGAACCTCTAGTGTTTCCAAAGAGGAGTTGGATGATGAAGAAGATCCATCAATGGATGCTGACATTGAGAGGGCAACAGCTCATGCCGCTCTTCATAAGAAGGGTCCGAATCGCCAATTCTCGGTGATTCAAACTCCATCAGATTATGAAGGTAAAAGCTTCAAAACCCTAATTGATTGTGGCAGTACACATTCCTTCATTTCACCGATCTGTGCAAAAAGGTTAGGGATAGCCACAATAGACGCACCTACTTTACTTGTGGAATTGGCAAATGGTCGTGAGGTCTCTTGTACTAGGCAAATTGTTAAAGTGAAATTCCTATTGGGTGGGAAGCCAACTTCGGTGAGATTGAGGGTAATGAACCTAGGTGTCCACGAATGTTTACTCGGAATGGATTGGCTAATACCCAATGATGCCCATATCCACTGTGGGAAGGGCCAAGTCTCCTTTCAAAATTCCAAAGGGGAACTAGTCATGACTCAAGGAGAGGTTGGTAAGCCAAAAATACAGCTGGCAAAAGGAATCTGGATAATAAAAGGTATTAGAAAGGGCCTACCTGTTTATCTGATTAAACTAAATAAGCTAGATCAGAATCAAGAATCTGGGGAAGAACCTTCATGGTTAAAGGAATACACAGACGTATTTCGTGAAGATCAGACAGAACTTCCTCCTCAAAGGGAAGTCAACCGCGAAATCAAACTGGCGCCAGGAGTTGCACCAGTCGCTAAGAGGCCATATAAGATGTCTATTCCAGAAGCTATCGAACTGAAAGAGCAACTCAAGCAACTATTAGACCAAGGCTACATCCGTCCTAGCAGTTCACCATGGGGAGCTCCAGTGCTGTTCCAAAAGAAGAAAGATGGAATGCTTCGTCTATGCATTGACTACAGAGGGTTGAATCAATCAACCATAAAAAATAAATACCCGATTCCAAGAATACATGAATTACTTGACCGTCTTCAAGGAGCGAAGATCTTGTCTAAGATAGATCTCAGATCTGGATATTATCAGATAAGGATCAAGGATGAAGATATCCCAAAGACTGCATTTAGCATAAGGTATGGACACTTTGAATTCCTAGTGATGTCATTCGGGCTGACGAATACTCTTGCTACCTTCAACAAGTTGATGCAGGATATCTTTAGGCCCCATCTTGATGACTTCGTACTCGTCTTCTTTGACAATATCCTAGTCTACTCTAAATAGGAAAAAGATCATGAACCCCAGCTTTGCATTGTTCTTGAAACAATGAGAGCACATAAGATTTATGCCAAGAAGAAGAAGTGTGCATTTTTCAAGCGACAGATAGAATATCTGGGATTCATTGTATCAGCGGAAGGAATTGCAATAGATCCAGTTAAGGTCAGAGATGTTTTGGAATGGCCAACACCAACTTCAATCAAAGAAATACGTAGCTTTCTTGGATTGACGGGATGGTACAGGATTTTCATCAAAGATTATGCTTTGACTGCAGCACCTCTGTCTGATCTACTAAAGAAGCAAGTAGCAATTGTATGGTCACCTGCCGAATAGACCAGCTTTGACAAACTAAAGCAAAGCTTAGTATCAGCACCCATCCTGAAACTTCTTGATCTTAGTAAGTGGTAACTGATGCTAGCGCACTTGCCTTAGGATGTGTGCTTATGCAAGAAGGTCATCCCGTAGCACATTCTTCAAGGAAATTGAAGAGCCATGAAAGGAATTATGCTACCCACGATCTGGAGCTATTGGCTATCATCCATGCCCTCAAACTTCAGAGACATTACTTGCTAGGTAACAAATTTTCCTTAGTGATGGACCACAAGAGTCTTAAATGGATCTTCACCCAGAATGAGCTCAATATGAGGCAACGTCGATGGATCGAAGTGCTGGAAGAATATGATTTTGAAATCACATACAGGCTTGGAAAAGAGAATGTAGTTGCCGATGCACTCAGTGGCAAGGTATTTCTAGACTCTCTTATTTTGCAAGATCCATGAACAGCAAGGTCACTAGCCACAAAGTTATCAATGCCAAACAACCCAATTCTTGAGCTAGCAAAAGAAGAAGCATATCATGACCCGATTTATCAGAAATTTCTAAGGGAGACCACCATCAAGGATCAAGACCCGAAGCTAAAGACAAAGTATCAAGAATTCTCTATTAGTAGTGGACTTGTCTACTTTAGGACAAGATTATGTATCTCTGCAAGCCAAACTCTCAAGTAGAAGATCCTTTGGGAATCCCATGACTCCCCTTTCTCAGGACATCCTGGCTATGCCAAGACCCTTAATGCAGTCAGGAAGAGGTGAGGGAGAGAAGAAGAGAAGGAGAGTGAGAAGAGGAAGAGGAGAGGGAGAGGAGAGAGAGAAGGGAGAAGGAGAAGAAGAAGAGAAGAAGGAGAAGAGGAGAAAAAGAGGTAGAAGAGAGGAGAGGGAGAAAAGAGGAAGGAGAGAGGGAGAGAGAAGAAGAGAAGGAGACGGAGAGAGAGTGGGAGAAGAGGAAGAGAAGAAGAAGAAGAAGAATAGGAAGAGAGAGAGTAGGAGAAGGAAAGAAGATAAGAAGAAAAAGAGGGAGAGAGAGAGAGAAGAAGAAGAAGAATAGGAAGAGAGAGAGTAGGAGAAGGAAAGAAGATAAGAAGAAAAAGAGGGAGAGAGTGAGAAGGAGAAGAGAAGAAAAAGAAGAGAGAGAGAAAAAGAAGGAGAGAGAGAGAGAGAGAGAGAGAGAGAGAGAGAGAGAGAGAGAGAGAGAGAGAGAGAGAGAGAGAGAGAGAGAGAGAGAGAGAGAGAGAGAGAGAGAGAGAGAGAGAGAGAGAGATGGTGAGAGGTGAAGGTTCGAAGAGCCACACTCAAACCACCCCTCGGCGAAGGACCCCCATCTAACAATCTTTCCTACCTGAGCCTATCATCCTGAAAGCTGTTGAGGTTTGGACTGTCCAATCTCCGCGTGGCAAATGGCCCCCAAGAAGAAAGTCATGGGAAGCATAGGTACCAACATTACCATTGCTACCGGTAATGCGAGAGAGGCAAGCGGAGTGACCAACGCAACGAATGCCCCTACGATCATGAATCAAACCCAGGTTCTTTAAGCTTTATAATTAATTACGTATTATTTCTGGTGGAAGAAATGAAGGGGTTAGCTACGTGTCTGAAACAAGGACGAGTCTTAGGATCTTTGTTTACTCTAAGCGCTAGGTTGCATGCGTGAAATGGTAGAGTATGGAGTTTGCATAATTTTATATGCATGAAATGGTAGAGTATGGGGTTTGCATAAGTTTATATGCATGAAATGATAGCTTTTACATACATAAAATGATAAGGTTTTCACATTATTTCACATAAAATAATAGCTTTTAAACCAGTTCAGTGTATGAATAGTCATTTAGAATTCCTGTTTCACAATCATGATTAAAATAAACACATGAAATGTTAGTTTTGGTTCATGAGATACATTTGCACCGTTGGATAAAAACCTAGACTTTCATATACGTAAGTCACATGTGATTTGGTGCATTAGGAATAAGTATTTGTTGCTAGGAATGAAGAGAGATAAAGGTCGTTTAGGATATACAACTATACTAAACGCACCATGTGCATGATGGGTAAGGTTGATTGGAAAACTCTGCATACTACCACAGTAAGAGAGATGGAAGGGATGCATGCATCTAGGCTATATCCTGAAGGCCTAGATGAGGAATCTTGCGTTGCCAAGTGTATTAACTGAACTTGGTTACATCTGGAAGAATAAAAGATCTTTGGTTGGGTTGCAAATAAAGGCATGTCCGTTGCCTTGATTGACCAGCTAATGCCTAAGTTAGGGTTAAGATACCACAAGGTAAAACCCAATGGAAAGAGCAAGTCAAAATAGAGTTAACTTACCAAGAACATTGCTTGCATAATCTTGTTGCGATTATTGGGATCTCTCCAAGTCGCGAACGATCCAGGATAGGATGCTCGGAGCATCCGTGAAAAAGATCTAGGATCGAATGTTGGGAGCATCCGGGAAAAGGAATCACACCTTGGCAATCGGTTGTACAAACGACCTCCGAAATGTTCGTGTTTGTACTTAGGTACATCATTTGATCTCTTTGCTCAAAGAACTAATTCAAGGAAAAAAACTTAATGCTTCAGGTTGAAAGCCTGGGGGAGATGCACGAATAGTTACCTCCGACTGTCTGCTTGGCCCTATCCAAGGGGGTTGTTAGCTACGCCGGGTATATGGACCTAATCCGCTGCGAAAGGTCTCTCCGTGGGTGCTGCTTGGAGCATGAGGATGTTTGGGTGCCAGGGGAGGCTCTGGCTGTAAATTGCTTGCCTCCAAATTCCACACAAGAGGCCGACGTGACTCGAGATGGGATCTTGAGGCCCGTGTACTAGTCTACTGGCAAAACTTGGAGCAGCAATCCTGTAGATTGCTGGGATAGCCTTCGGGCATGATATTGGATGTACTCCAGGATTATGATAAATAAAGAACAGATATTGGAGAAAAAGGAACTTGCTTGACATTGTTTCTGTGTCAGTGCCTAAGTTACGTGAAGGAACCTGTGATTAATTTGACTAACTAAGGAAGCTGATTTTGCATGTCAAACATAATGTGGTAGGTAATTAGATAACTAAAGCAAATTGAGGAAAGTGTGGTGGACGTGACTTAGGTCCGTCCTACAGAAGGGTGGTCCCAGTTAGCTGGGAACTTTTCTCAAATGAAAAGATAGCAAGACTATGAAGTCCTAGTGTCAGTAGATATAGAATCCCGATTTATTTTGTTTTAGGGGAAAGGAATGGGACTATGCCGTATGGCAGAGAGGTCAAGCTTCGCATCCCTCTCATTTCCCATTCTCCATGAACCAAGTGCAGCATGAATCCGCTTTGACTCTGTTATTTCTATGCAAAATGGTTCAACTAGAGCTCGATGTTAGCTTCTTCCTAGAGACTTTGCTGATAGGAAAGGAACCCTGACCTCAGGTCGATCCCAAGTGGGAACGACCGGACACTTCCGCTTGGGGCAGACTCGAGAAGACCTAGATTGCAAACCCTGTGTCATTCCTTGCGAGTGCCAGGTGGAGCCTTCTAGACCCCTGATGGGCTGCTAAGACGTGTCCCACAAGTGGATGAGCGGACACGTTACATTGAATGGTACAAGAAATATGATCTCTCATTGAACCTCTTAAAGTGCCAATTTTGGGTGAAACACGATCATATTTTAGGGTATGTTGTGTTGAGGAATGGGATAGCCACACACTCCTTGAAAGTTAGGGTAATTATAGACCTTCCCCCTCTGACCAATTTCACGGGAGCTCAATGCTTCTTAGGCCACATAGGGTACTACTGACAATTTGTATTGAACTATGCATTGATTGCTAGACCTTTGTACAAGCTATTGATAGTATTCAAGTGGACTAAGTAATGTTAGGAAGGCTATGAAAGGCTTAAACATGCTCTAACTTTAGCTCCTATCTTAAGATCCCAAAATTGGTCCATTACCTTCCACGTGCACATTGATGCATCAACGTTTGAAGTGGGTGCAGTGTTGTACCAACATGGTGAGTATAACCTTGATTATGTTGTGAAGTAAGCATGGGAACTCTCCTTATACTAGAGAGCATAAGGGTGGCTAGGTGTAAATGGACTATAGGACAGGGGAGCAAGGGAAAACCCTAACCCCAACTTCTCCAGAGGCTATATAAACAGCCTAAAGTACACACTCACAGTTGAGGAGAGTGTAATAGTTGTACCTTGAACAAGTGACTAAGCAAGATCTTATTCTTGTACTTGAGCTCTCTCTCTCCCTCTTGTGCACACTCTCTCATGCTTCCAACTCTGATTTGAAACATGGTATCAGAGCCACCTCTGATCCTTTAGCTTCCCTCAGCTTCCCTACATCATTAAGTGCACACCAGCCTTCATTTTCTACCTCTTACCTCTTGACCACCATATTCACAGCCAGACCCACCTTTGATGGACGACTTGAGGAGAACAAAGGAGGAAGTTTCAGCTCAAGGGTTCTTCTAAGGAAGCCTTCCCAGCTCAAGGAGCAGCAGCCTAGCATGACAAATCCCCACATTGGCCACACAGCAGGATGACATTGCTGAAAACACAAAAATCAGTGCAGATTTGCATGTGGCCTGATTTGAGCTGGACCACGACTAGTAGAGGGCATGATTGAGGTGGCCACCATATAGCTTTCAAAGGCCCCCTAGTGGTCCATCTCCCTTTAAGAGGGTTGGGAGAAATTCCTCATGCGCTGATTGCTATGAGCCAAACCCTAATTGTGGGTTTTTGGCAGCCATTGCTAGAGCAGTCGTAGCCATGGAGCTTCAAGCTCACTCATTTTCATTTTTTTCTCAACTTGAGCATTATCAACAGTGATGTTAATAACTGAAAAACACTTTTCAAGATTTTTTACTGCCTTGTGGAGCTTAAATGCAGAGTGCTTCTCATTCCATGGACAATATTAAGCTTGTAAAGATCAACCTACATTATGAGTACTAGAATGGATGTTGGTAAGAGTTCTTCTTAGCACTACTAATGCATTCAACTGATGCTCCTTACTGCTTGTTGTTGGTAAATCAAAGAAATGAGTGTTATTGTACTCTCCTCTGATTCATCCCATAGCATAGAGTTGATTGATAAGCCATGCTCCACCAAAAACTCCTCTAATAGGCCACATTATCAGGAGGAGCTTGAAGTCCAGTCCAAGCTCACCTCATTGAAACCCAGGAAAACAGTAAAGCTTAAATCAAGGGCTGTTCAAAGAATAGGACCTCCAAAATCCTATCTTGAGATATTACATATGTATGATTTCCAACCTTTTTCATCTCTACAACTTTAAAGTTGGTTATCATTTGTAGGGCTATTAGTTTTGCTAATTGGTTTGTACTTGGCCACCTGTAAAGGACTAGACATTGCCATTGCTCAAGGCAATAGGTAAGACCTTTCTATAATGGCCATGGACTATGCAGATGTAAGGCCTCAAATTCACAAGTCCAATGAAAAAGATTTCCATCCTTGGCAAGTCTTGGTAAAATATAAAATGATAGAACGAGGCTAGTGGCCCTTCATAAAAGGGACCAAAGTTATTGACCCATCCAGTCCTCTTGATGTAGAAGATGACGAAAGGGCTGAGGCCATCATCATGCTTCATTTTGATCAATCTTTAATTCATCATATTGACCAACTATCCACTACCAAGGAGAAGTGGGATAAACTTGAAAGGCTCTACGGCACCACAGGGAAGAACTCCAAGATATTTCTAAAGCTTGAGTTTTTTAGCTTGGAGTATAAATAGGGAGAAGATCTAAGCAAGTTTATTTCACATATGAAGGGGCTTATGGCACATCTGGCCTCCGTTCCGGCCTCTATTCAAGTACCAATTCATGATGAAGATGCCATTGCCATTCTTTTGAAGTCCGTGAAGAAGGTTTTTCCAACCCTTGTGACTACCCTAACTAATATCCTAAACCCAACCTTGGCAAGTACCATCCAGTCATGCTTGGATGAAGAGAAGAGAAACCATATTGAAGGGACTTCAGCATTTACTTCTCATGAGCAAGTGTTAGTCCATACAACTTCTACTAAGTGCTCCTTTTGTCACAAAAGGGGCATATTGTAAGCAATTGCTAGAAGAAATATCCTGACAAAATGAAGTGTAATAAATGCAAAAAGACTGGGCATATCACCAATAAGTGTCCTAGTGTTCTCGAAGTATCAAGGAATTGGAGGCCAACTTTTCTTCCCAATCCATAGATGATCGACTCTTTTGTGTCTTGTAACACTATCTACCTATAACCTTCTTTTGTAGTGTGATTTGTAAAGGAATCTCATTATGGATTAAGGGGGGGACATTCTATCATGATTTATCCAATGCCACCTATAAGCATGGGAACTCTCCTTATACTGGAGAGGAGAAGGGTAGCTAGGTGTAAATGGACTGGAGGATAGGGGAGCAAGGGAAAACCCTCACCCTAACTTCTCCAGAGACTATATAAACAGCCAAAAGTACACACTCATAGTTGAGGAGAGTGTACTAGTTGTACCTTAAACAACTGACTAAGCAAGATCTTATTCTTGTACTTGAGCTCTCTCTCTTCCTCTTGTGCACACTCTCTCATGCTTCCAACTTTGATTTTCAATAGATTATCCAATTAGTTTTGCTAGTAGACAACTCATTGATATGGAAATAAGCTATTTCACAACAAAGAGGGAAGGGTTAGCCATGGTGTTTACCGTAAAGGAGTTTAGACACTATCTTCTAGCAATACCCTTTACCTTCTTTGTTGATCATCAAGCATTGCTCTATCTTGTGAATAAACCCTGTGCAACATGATGCATTGCTCGATGGTTACTTTTGCTATTGGAATTTGACCTCTTTGTAGTAGTATGCAAAGGAAAACAAACATCATCATATGGTAGATCATATGTCCCGCATACCAACATGTGAAGCAGTTGGACAAGGCATCATTGATGACCTACCGAATGTACATCTTTCTAGAATGTCCATCAAACAAGACTTGTTTAGAGCGGACTTCACGTCACATTGGGTAGATGATATTGTCTACATCTTGAAGAATGGATTGCCTAAATGACCCATAGAAGAATCTCGGTTAAAATGACCAATCTTGAAGATCCAAACCTATCAATTGATTGTTAATCAATTATATCGGTTAGGACAGGATGGACTCTTAAAGAGATGTGCCTGCAAATATAAAATGCATGATGTGCTCACTAAAGTACATGGCAGGATTGCTGGAGGACATTTCAATGGTGGAGACACCACAACACACAAGGTGATCCAATCTCAATTGTGGTGGCCTACACTATTTTGTAATGTAGCTAAGTTTGTGAAGCACTGTGATGGGTACCAATAACACACCAAAGTCCCTATTTGTGTGAGGAAAAATGGAGTTAATCCCAGTGATCGCATGACAACCATTTGAGAAATAGAAAATTGACTTCATTGGTCTAATCAACCCTACAACACAGTACCCACAAGCCAAGTACATCATTGTTGCCACAGACTATCTCACCAAGTGGGCAAAAGCTCGAGCAACTTGCAAAAATGACACTAGACCATGGCCAAGTTCCTTTGGGAGTAGATAATCTCATGGTCCGATTATCCCATAGAGTTGGTTAGTGATCAAGACACACACTTCATCAATGAAGTGATTTCTCACTTGTTATCCACCTTCGTGATAATCCACAAGAAATTCTCACCATATTATCCTCAAGCTAATAATCAAGTTCAATCCACAAACAAGATCTTGGTGAATGTCCTAACAAAGGTAGTCTCTACTTTATATATTGGTTGGGATAATAAGCTCATGATAGCTTTATGGGCTTATAGGATGGCCTACAAATCGACCATAGGGACATACCTCGTTCAAATTGACTTACGAAGCTGAAGCAATTCTATTGGTGGAATTCTTTGTTCCAAGTTTGAGAACAACAATCTAGGAGAGATGGGAGGGTAAGGAAGAATGCACAAATCAATTGGTAGAGCTAGAATTCCTATCTAAGACTCGTCTCATTGCAACCCAAGTCCTAATTTGTGAGAATGTGGGATGTAAGAGTTGGTTTAACAAGCACGTCAAAGAATGAGACTTCAAGAAAGGAGACCTAGTCTTGTTGTACTTTGTTAAGAAACATAAGCAGAAGATGAAATTAGTGGGATTGGGACATTTGCAATATCAGTAGAACATGCAATATCAAACGTGAAACCTTAGGGGGGGGGAAGGCATAGGCTATTTCAATGGAAGTTGCATAAGAAAGTATTACCCTCCATCACATCCACTCCATGAACTTCCAATGATAGAACCACCAATGAATGTGAAAGTTGCAATCATAATTGAAATAGAGGATGAGGATGAGGAAGAAGTAGCACCGGCCTACTTGCATATAACAATGATTGCTTAGAAGGCATACACCTTTGACGTGCTAATTGATGAGGGAGCTGACTCTAACATCTTAACATATGATCATTGGACCACCATGGTTCCAACCCCGATTGCAACCAACTAATGCAAAACTCAACCCATTTGGAGGGCACTCCTATCCACTCTTAGGGAAGTGCAAATTAATGGTTTCTATTAAGACCAAGAGCCTACACATCAACTTTTATGTACTACTTAACAAACAAAGTATTGGTAAGGAATCAATGTTGGATCATGTGCTCAAAAAACAAGTTCACTTTAATGTTGACTATGACTCACAACATATCCACCTTGCCATAGGCAATGTTAGAATAATAGCTTTTTCAACAAGGGCACCACAACCCTCCAAACACTTAGAGTACCATTGGTAGTTAACCCTAGTGTGTCAACCCTAAGGAGGGGGTAGTGCACCACAATGTAAACCCATTGTGAAGTCTACTAGCATTTAGAAACCACAACCAAAGTTACGAACAAGCCTTAAGCCATTGCAGCAACAACAATGATTCATTCTGGAAGTGGCTTCTAACATGGCCATGGCATAGGGGATGACTTAGTAACGTGCATTCAACTATTGGACTCAACTTTCACATTGTTTGCTAGAAGTTACAAATGCTTGGACCTAGGCCTACTTGATGACCACATAGCAAATGAGGTATGTTCCTTGGTGTATTCTTGGGAAGAATAGGAATTCATCTTCATTAAGGCCTCTACCATTGGAGAAGAAATTATTGCCAATGAAATTTCAAGAGAACAAGCATTAAGCCAATGCTTAATCACATCCTTCAAGAAAAGTAAAATTCCCATGCTACCACAAGAACTAGCTGAGCTCTAACGATTAGTTGAATTTGAGTCCCATTTCTTATGCAAGTGTTATACTTTGCACATTTCATGGGGAATTCTCATTTTGTGATTTATACATTTCATTATTTGATAGTGTTTCTTCATAACCACTTTATCTTCTATGTAAGAAATGTCCTTCAAGGAGAACTCATTGTGGGTTGCTATGTGGTGACAATAGTTGATGCTAAATTGTGCCAAAGGTCGAAGGTATCCTACCTAGAAGTATCAACTACTTAAGTGCCCTCAACAAAGTGCAACACAAAAGAGTACGATAAGTTGGTAAAAGAACTTTAGAGCCAATATGACAAAATGAATGAAGAAAGAAAGGTTGCACTTGCCGAGCTAGACAAAGAAAGGAATACCTAT
This sequence comes from Lygodium microphyllum, assembly GCF_053477565.2. Classification (NCBI taxonomy): domain Eukaryota; kingdom Viridiplantae; phylum Streptophyta; class Polypodiopsida; order Schizaeales; family Lygodiaceae; genus Lygodium; species Lygodium microphyllum. The sequence goes on along the minus strand of NC_141141.1, from coordinate 44,142,530 downwards.
GCTACCTGTTGTCTAGAAAAAACAAGGCAGATAACCATAGTAATGTCAAGATTGTGGGAGAGAAGGAAGAAGTCTCACTTGTAGCTTTCTTGCTTGCACAATGGGGGAATACACACAGAGGCGGAGGCTGAAAACAGTTTTCCTCTTCTTAGTTGTGTAAGCCAAAAGAACTCACTTACAAAGAAAATAGGAGAACCCTATATATGGGTCTCAAACCAAACTCAACTAACTAAGGTTGCATACTAACTGAGCCACGAACTAGAGTAGATAAGGATAGCTATCATGTAGCTATTATTCATGGGCGGTGTACCAACCGCGTCTGCAACTGACAAGTCGGTGACATAAATACACAACGGTCACCCTGGCATATCACGAGTGGAGCTCGATATCTCAACACTCCCCCTCGAGCTCAATCCCAATTCCTGCACACCAAGCAGGTCTCTAAACTTGCGCAGCTTCTCTGCGCCCAATGACTTCGTGAATATGTCAGCTACCTGATCCTCTGTGCTGACATAAACTAGATCAATAAGACCTAGTAAAACCCTCTCCCGCACATAGTGATAATGCATCTCAATGTGCTTTGTTCTAGCATGATAGACTGGGTTATTTGCCAAGTGTATACTACTCATGTTGTCACAATAAATAACAACTGGCCCATCTGTAGACTGATGCATATCATAAAGTAGCTTATGCAACCAAGCTACCTCACATGCAGCCATTGCTGCACCCCTGTACTCAGCCTCTGTGCTAGACAAGGCAACTGTAGGCTATTTCTTGCTGCTCCAAGTGACTGCAGCACTCCCAAAAGAGAACACATATCCACTGGTAGATCGTCTATCAGAAATACTACCAGCCCAATCAGCATCAATGTATCCATGCAATTGTATCTGAACCCCAGTCTCATAAAATAGTCCATACTGCAATGTGGACTTCACATACCTGAGTATGCATCTAGCCGCATCCAAATGTGGTTTCCTTGGAGCCTGCATAAACTGACTTACCAATCCAACAGCATAGCTTAAATCTGGCCTGGTAATAGTCATATAAATCAAACTTCCTACTATGCGTCTGTACATAGTAGGGTCTACTAGAAGCTCACCTGTATCTATGCTCAGCTTCACATTCTACTCAAAAGGAACTGAAATAGGCTTATAGCCTGTCATCCCATATTTGGACAGCATGTCCAATCCATACTGCCTCTGCAAGAGTTGTATCCCACTTGGTGATCTGATCACCTCAATGCCCAAGAAATAACGCAGCTCTCCCAAATCCTTCATCTCAAACTTCTGCTTCAATAGCATTTTCACATGAAGGATATCTTCATCACTGTCACCTGTCATAATCAAATCATCAACATAAATGATAAGTAGCATAATACATTTCTTTGTTTTTCTCACATAAAGTGAGAAATCTGCCTTGGAAATCCGAAAGCCAATAGTGACAAGATACTGTCCTATCTTGTCAGACCATGCTCTAGGTGCTTGCTTCAAGCCATACAAGGCTTTCTTCAACCTGCAAACAAACTCAGGATAAACAGCATGCACATAACCTGGTGGCTGCTCCATATAGACCTCTTCTTGTAAATCACCATGCAAGAAGGCATTCTTTACATCCATCTAATGTAAAGACCATCCCTTTGATGCAGCCATAGCAATGACTGCTCTTACGGTTGCCATCCTTGCAACCGGACTGAATATTTCTTCATAGTCAATGCCATATGTTTGTGCATACCCCTTGACTACTAATCTTGCCTTGTATCTATTCACAGAACCATCTGCATTGTGCTTCACCTTATAAACCCACTTACAGCCAATTGCATTTTTACCTTTAGGCAAAGGTACCAATTCCCATGTAGCATTTGCTTCCAAGGCATCCATTTCTTCATCCATGGCTTTCTCCCATTTTTCTTTTCCCATGGCTTGCTCAAAAGAAGTGGGTTCTGGTTCTTGTATCACTTTGACTATATATGCATAGTGAATGGCTGTAAATCCATCATATTTCAGCCTATCCACAGGATACCTAGCTCTCGTAGACCTGCGCAAAGTAGGTTCACTCCCAGGTGCTCTCAAAACATCCCTGGTCTTCCTTACTCCAGGTGTAACAATAGAAGGAATACCCAACTCATCATCAATGCTCTGTTCTGAGCCACTGGATTCACCATCCACATAAGAGTGACCTGCATTCACATCAAACATGGGCTGATCAACCTTCTCTTTTCCTTTTTGTGATACCTGCATACCACTATCTGCATTGCTTTGAGAAGATTCTCCTGATCTCAATCTGCTTGTCCATGGCGAAGAATGTGAACCACAGCTAGAGGACGCTCCAGGTCCACTAATATTTTGTGACTGCTGCTGTGGATTCTATGCAGCATTACCATTTTGTGCATCTACATCATCAATCACATTTACTGGTTTATACCAGCTACTCATCTCATCAAAAACAACATCTCTGCTCACTATAAACTTACGAGTAGAAGGGTTATAACATCTATACCCTTTTTGTTGCAGAGAGTAACCAATAAAGATGCACTTCTCAGCTTTTGGATCCAACTTGGATCTCAACTCATCTGGCACATGTACATAGGCAATGCAACCAAAAATTTTCAAATGAGAAATATCTGGTTTCCTACCAGTATACCTCTCCTCTGGAGTCATGCCATGTATTGCTATAGTGGGAGTCCTGTTCATTATGTAGACTGCTGTAGCAACTGCTTCAGCCCAATAAAAATCTGGCAAGTCTTTTTCATTGAGCATGGCACGAGATACCTCTCCAATATGCATGTTTTTCCTTTCTGCAATTCCATTTTGTTGTGGGGTATGACTGCATGAATATTGCTGCTTTATGCCATGCTCCTGTAGGAACCTTGCAAACTCATTTGAGAGGTACTCTCCCCCTCCATCTGACCTTAGGCATTTTATCTGCAGGCCTGTTTCTTTTTCAACCATCGCTTTAAGAGTTTTGAAATGCCCAAAAACTTCACTTTTCTTTTTCATAAAATACACCCAAAATTTTCTGCTATAGTCATCAGTAAAACTGACAAAATAATGACAGTCTCCAAGAGATGCAACTTTAGTTGTCCACACATCAGAGTGGATTAATTCCAATGGCTTCTTACTCTCTTGAACATGTCTAGGAAATGGTTTCCTTGCCTGTTTTCCAAACTGACAGGCTTCACATACCTTATGCATTTCTGCAACCTTGAATTTCGGCAAACCTGCAACAATATTTTGGGCCTGCATTGATTTAAGTCGCTGTACATTAACATGACCAATGCGTTTATGCCAGATATCAATATCTGCAACTACACCGGTCCCATGTGCAAACATTGCTGCACTCAATTCAGACATGTCTGCATCCAATGTAAACATTTTGCCCTTCTTTTTTCCTTTTGCTATCCAGCGACCTTTATTTTTCATATCCTCAATAAAGCATCCATGAGGATTAAATCTGACCTGCAAGCCCTGCTCAACCATTTGACCGACAGAAACCAGATTCTTGGTGATATTCGGGACATGAAATACATCAGACAGGTATTTCTTTTTCCCATCCTCCATAGACAAATGAAATTTTCCAATCTGCACAATAGGATGTGCAGTATCATCACCAGTCTCCACAAATCCTGGTTTTTCCATTTTCCTTGCATCCTCCATCCATTCTGCATGACCTGTCATGTGGTTTGATGCACCTGAGTCAACATACCATACATCGTTGCTTTCTTCTGCACTTGTCACAGAATTGTTCATGTGTTGCATCATAAACAAGTGCTCATTTCTGTCATTACCTTGTCTACTAGAAGATGCATAATTCCCTTGTTGCAATTTTCCATTCATGATGTCATTCTGCTTTTTATAGCAGTCTTTAGCCATATGACCCATTTTACCATAGTAGTAGCATTCAACATTGCTGTTTGCATTTTGGCCTCTTTGCCATCCACCACGACCTCTTTGGCTCCCCCTGCCTCTAGAGTTACCACGTCCTCCTCCATAGGACCGGTTTTCTTGAGTTTGTTGCATATTCTGATTTCCACCACGGCCTCCAAATCGGCCTCCTCTACCTCTGCCTCTACCTCTTCCAGCATTTGAGTAGAAGACAGCTTCTTTTGAAGTTCCTCCTGAAGAAGATGCACCACCATTTCTCTGCTCCTCAGAAATTAGAAGAGCAATCAACTCCTCAAAATCAGGAAATCTTTCATGAACTGAAATGGATGTCCGAAACTGTGCATAATCGTTTCCTAGACCATTCAAGGTCACGGAAACTAAATCATCATCTTCCACTGGCGACCCAATGGAAGCAAGTGCATCTGCAATCTTCTTCACCTTCATGTGGTAGTCATTGATGCTCATATTTTCTCTTTGCACATTATGCAACTCTTGCTTGAGCTGCATTTTCCTGGCTTGCGTATTTGTGCTATACATTTTTGACAAAGTATCCCATGCCTCCTTTGGTGTACTTGCATCCTGAATATGCACAATCATAGAATCTGAAATGTTGATAGACAGCCAATACATAACTTTCCTGGCTCTCTCATGCCGTGCTTTAAATGCGTGCATTTGCTGTTGATTTGGAACATCAGGAAGAACTGGTTCTTCTTCATTTCCTGCAACAAATTCCCAATATCCTTTTCCCATAAGGAAATTCGTCATTCTAAACTTCCATGCTTGGAAGTTGTTCTTGTCAAGCTTTTCAGTGACAATCTGTGAAAGAGAATCAGATGCCATTACAGAACACTGCAAAAAATTCTGTCACTGCAAAAAACACAGCTTCACCCTCACAAGGGCAAATCTGCAAAACTGGCGAAAGTGGTATTTGACCACACACTCACTTCCTAGTGACGATTTTGCATAAACAGGAACCAAGGATGATTCTGTAACTCCCAATGTCTCTGCACATAAGCATACGATGCAATTTCTGTGGTAACTTTTCACCGACCTGTAGAACAGTGGCTGCACAGCATAAAACTGGGCCTCTTCCTGAGTGCGTGCAGAAAACTTCCGCCTCCAAAACAGGCCCTGAAATGGCCTCAAATAAAAAAAACAAGGTCGCCGAGGGCTAAAGCCCTCGCCCGCAGCATATACTGCCCTCTTGCTTCACTGCGAAGGGCGTCTCAACCTGAGACAATGCACTCTTGCACTTTCCGGCTGTGCTACCTGCAGAGATCTGCTCCTAAAACAGAAAATGAAAGCAACACTGCTCCTCTTACCAGAACACCGCGAGCTTGGCTTGCTTTCTTGAGCTCCTTACCACGAACAAGGCTCTGATACCATGTCAAGATTGTGGGAGAGAAGGAAGGAGTCTCACTTGTAGCTTTCTTGCTTGCACAATGGGGGAATACACACAGAGGTGGAGGCTGAAAACAGTTTTCCTCTTCTTAGTTGTGTAAGCCAAAAGAACTCACTTACAAAGAAAATAGGAGAACCCTATATATGGGTCTCAAACCAAACTCAACTAACTAAGGTGGCATACTAACTGAGCCACGAACTAGAGTAGATAAGGATAGCTATCATGTAGCTATTATTCATGGGCGGTGTACCAACCGCGTCTGCAACTGACAAGTCGGTGACATAAATACACAATGGTCACCTTGGCGTATTACGAGTGGAGCTCGATATCTCAACAAGTAACTAGAGAGGTAATGGCATTAAAAGAAGATTTAAAGGAAAGGTAGGGCGAAGAAAGTCTAAAAGATTTGTATGATGAAGAAAGGGAGAGCTGCATTGATGTGCACTCTCCTATCTTAGGACAGCCAACAGCTTGAGGAAGAGGTTGATAGATTGAAGCAACAAAGAGAATAGCTATCCAAGGAGCTACAAGAAGCAAATACACAAAGTGAGCATGAAGCAAGGAGAAAGATGGAAAAATTGCATAACCAACTTTATGCATCACTCCATGAGTAGGCCATCCTAAGGGAACAAATAGAGCACCGAAACTAAGAAAAGGGACAAATGAATATAATATGGCGAGAGTAAGAGTAGATCAACACTACCTTAGCCCAATACCAGAACTAAGGCTTGGAGAAGATGAAAGGGAAAGTGGAAAAATGGGCAACCAAGAATGAGAATAGGATTAAAGACTTACTTACTGGCTAGCCCATTCAAAGAGTGATCACATTGTAGCAAAAATCAAAGCCGTAGCTGTAATGTCCCCATTACTTAGTTTATTTTAATGTGAGTATACATTCCAAAGAAAATTGATTTATGCTGCACATTTAAAAAAAAAGTAGCTCTCATTATGAAACTGAATCTCATTATGAAGATAATAATTATTATTTATGAGGTATTATATGCCAGTTCATGGAAGAAAGACTTGGGAGACCCTCCCAAGACTAGCTTATTAAAAGTATGTTTGTAGTATAGAAGAACAAAAAGAACTAGTCTAGTGGATAGCCACTTGGTAGTTTAGTGCACTTGGGTGATGACATTGTAGGGATGGGTGACCTCCCGGGAAAATTTCCTACAAGCTAGTGGGAGCTTCTCGTGCATAGCTAATAGCGCCAATGAAGCCTTCGTAGCCCCCATTGCCAAGTATGCCAAGGCCAAGATGCCAAGGTCTATGCCTTGGTTGTTGCCTTATATTTATAATTTTCTATCTTCGTGCTACAAAAATGGAGCTCCCCTTTGACGTCATCAATGATTTCATCAGAAGTTCTAAAAGTAAGCGTTTTCTCTTTGTCATCGATGATGTCATCGAAAAACACTAAAAAGCAAGCGTCATCTCTTTTATCCCCCCCTCGCAAAATTATAAATTGAGGGCTTGGGGATGACTAGGAAGGGGGAATAAGAGAAATCTTGATGAGGACGAGACGTTGATCGAGGAGGAGACTCTATTCTATGAGACGAAGAGATATTATTCCATTCAACCCAAGGAAATGGAGCTCCCCCTCATGACATCATCAATGATGTCATTAGAAGCGCTCAAAGAAAGCATTTTCTCTTTGTGATCGATGATGCCACTAAAAAACACTAAAAAGGTCTTCTCTTTTATCCCCCCCTTGCAAAACTATAAATTGAGGGCTTGAGGATGACCAAGAAGGGGGAACAAGAGAAATCTTGACGAGGACAAGATGCTAATTAAGAAGGAGGAGACTCTATTTTACGAGATGAAGAGATATTATTGCATTCAAACTAAGGAAGGGGATACACTGAAGATCTCTCTTCCCCTTCTACTCTAATCTGAGAAGAGAAGGCACTGAAGAACTCTATCCTATTCTATCAATCCGGTTAGAAGTCATACCTCTACTCTCGTCCCTATTCTGTCTATTAGAGAGAGAGAAGTATTATGCTCCACGAGGTAAGAAGAACCATCCGTGAGGCCTACATCATTGAATCTTACAATAACCATCATCATCATCGAGAGTCTTACACCTTTGCCAACCGGTATTACTGCCGTGTTCTTCTTTTTCTACGAATCACATTTCTATCATGGCCTCGAAGAAAAATAATTCAAAAGTAAAAATCATGAAAAAGAATTCAAAAGGAGAAATTGTGAATGACCCTACTAATGTGGAAGCAACAATTGGAATTGCGAGCACAGGAGTCACTAACGGAGTCATTGGCATGGATAACAAACCTTTACCAATTTCGATACCACAGGTTTTTTCTAAAATTTCTATCTGAATTCAATTGAAATAAGATAAGTCTCTTAAGAAATATTGCAATCTTAGAGTATTCACTTAATAAATTATTAGAACATCTTATAGGCTAGAAACTGTTAGGGAAACTATGAAATTCTAGAATTCAAGAGAAATCATGAGGAATTTTTCAAGATGGATTTATTAATAACAAACCCTGAAGAAATTAGTCAAGGATATAGTCTAATTTAGAAGCTTTGATATAAGATTTTAAGACCGGAAATATCTCTAAGTTGAAGAAACAGACTTAAGGCCAAGAAACTTGGTTACAAGAATAAACCTTAAACTGGGAAGTTAAAGACCCCAAAATCTAGATACCCTTAGTTAAATTCCAAGGGGAAGAGTTCATTATGTGAAATTCAAGTATCGATTGCTACTAGATTAATCATCACTTGAAAGTTGCATGATTTATTGAAGTCGTAGCTACTTGAAGACATCAATCTTGTTTGTGATTTTCTAGATTAGATCTTGATTGAATTAAGTATTGGAACATATATAAATTGAGGAGCCCTATACCTTCCCCAAGGATAGGTGCTGAATCCCCATACCAAGTGGGGATGTTTTAATTGCCACGAAAGCATGGACCGACTTCGATGGTGAGAGGTCTCCCAATAGGGATCATATTAAGTAAGAGGTGGTTAAGGTGCCATGAGGGCTCTGGCTAGTAAATCCTTTATGCACCTAGGAACTACTTGGTCCCCTTATGGCCCAAGTTCTACTTGGAACACCTAAAAACACTAGCTATAGGTGGATTTGATCTTGGTGACGCGCAGATTGTTTGAAATTAGAGTTGTAGCATTGGAATCTGTGCACAAGAGGGAGAAGAGAGCTCAAAATACAAGAACAAAATCTTGCTTACTAAGTTGCTTAGAGTACAACTTGGATACACTCTCCCACACTTGATAGTGACCCATAGGTTGTTTATATAGCCTTTGCCAAGCTAGGGTTAGGGTTTCCCCTGCCCTTAGGGCTATTCACACTCATCTGCCCTTATACTCCCTTGCTTATAGTGGGTTCCTATGCCTATCTTCTAACACAGATGCACCAGATGAGGCAGCACATAAAATTGTACTTTTTCTCATGTATGGGTGGGAGAACACACATTATGGAACATAATCAATGAAATTGTTTTCTTATGATTGTATGTCAGTGAGTAAATTACGCAAACGAACAACTATACATAAAAGGATTCTTTTTAATAAATGAAGCTGTTTTTATATGTTTCACGTAATGTGGTAGGTAATTAGATAACTAAGAACTTCTATAGAGGGAAGTGGGTGGATGGATTCTCGATGAATCCAATCCTATGGCAGGGTGGTTTCGGTTAGCCGATAGGTTTCCTCAAAAACAAATGCTAGGAAGAAACTCTAGGAAGGGCAGATTAGCTGACTTACCTAGGGTTTTGTCTCAGAACCCGAATTGTAAATTATCTTAGGGGAAAGGTACGACAGTTGTGCCAGAGCACTGTGAGGGATTTCATAAATCCTTAGTCTAATACTGGAAAAAAGCGTTGCACTCCATGAAGAACCAAGGATAATGGCAGTTCCTCCTTCCTGACAAGAAGCCTCTTGGAGGACACCTCCGGATGTGAGCTACTTGTTGATAGGTTACTATTAGGTTAATTAGGAACCTTCAGGTTGGTCCTCCGTGGAAAATGGCAGGACGTTTCCCCTACGGGATAGACCTAGGGTTATAGAGACGGAAAAAATCCAATCATTTTGGTTAGAGTACGGATGGTGATAATTGGAAGGTAAACTCTTAGCGACTACTAAAACATTACTCCTTAGGTAATAAAGGCGGGTATGTTACAATAGTAGTGGAGATAGGGATGTTGGAGTAGCAAAAAGCCTTCTTAAATATAGTTCTAAATGTCACCTAGTCAAGAGAAGAAGAAACAATTGAGGAACTCAAAAAGAAATTGGAGTTGGAAAGGAGAGCACTTCAATATGGACTCCATGCAAAGGCACCCAAACCTAGCACTAGCTTAGTAGTGGAGGAATAAAGAGTGTATATGATCATGGTTGAATTAACCATGCAAGAACTTGAATTGCTAGGATTTGGGGAGCTAGAGCAATGAGGATAGTCTCTTTTGAAGAGCCGAGAGAGTCAATGTATGAAGAGGGGTTGGACTTTGAGCTTGACCACGTTGAAAAAGAGCATCCACATGAATGAAGCCCCCCTCTTTAAACACAAGTGCAACTAGAAGAGCAAGGGGAGGAAACCATACCCCCCAAGAGAGAATGGTAAAATGAGGCACAAGTGGAGAGAACATGTAGAGCTAGCACAAAGAAAACTTTAAGCCAAGTTGTTATAAGTTCCTCACATGGCCATCCCTCATCAAGAAGAGGAGTGTGATCTTGTGAACGAGAGCCATGAACTTGCAAAATGGGAGTAGTGGGAGAATTGTAGTCAACCATTTGAATTCACCTTCACTTTCCCTCAAACACTAGATAGAGTATTATCTCCTAGGGTAGTGGAGGAAGAAGTGATAGAGCTCTCAACTAGGCTGGGTCAAAGGAGAGAATTAGACACCCCACAAGATGGCAACAAGAGTCTATAGATTACTAGGAGGACAATGTAGTGGATGTGCCTTGGAAAGTGGAGGAGTATGAAGCACAACCTAAGTAGCAGAGAAAAATCTAGGACTCTAGCCTAGATGCTTGGATGTCATTCTGTACCATGCTACCATACGAGATGAATGATCCTACCTACGTGCCCTACCCATGGAGAATTTGAGTTGATTTCAATAAGGAGGTGCATGATTGGTATGAATTCCCTAAGATCTATAATGTAAATGCCATGTCTCTAGAGAAATGGTTAACCTTTAATGAGAGGAACCTCTACCCATCCATAGCAGCCTTCCTCCTAGAATTCTCCTCTTGCCCAAATCTTGCCTTCATCACCACTTGTACTTATCTTTTCCTCTTGCAAGTATTACTAAAACAAAAGCTTACTATAGAGGAAGAGCAATTACTGCCCCTCTTCTTTGAGATTAATGCAAGGATAAATAGCTGCACAATGGCCTACTTGATGAGGAGAGTCACCCTCTTGATAACATTTTGTATGAGCTTAATAGAAGATATAAGCAATAGGAACTTTATTGGGTGCAACCACCCATTTTTTTCCACCATGCTCCTCAATGTAAGAATCAACTTGAAGGGATGTGTACAGAGTAGAGTTTTCCTAGGCAAATCCCTCAAGTCCCTTGTAGCTTAGCCCCTACCAAAGAACGGGATGCCACTTAACATACTCTCCTCTAATATTTATTTAAAAAAAGAAAAAGAAAAGGAAAGGAAAGAAGTGAAAAAGAAGTGTTGCAACCACTATACCTAGGGACCACCCTAGCCCCTCCCTCACTTCACAACTTAGGGCACATCAAGGGCATGACATTTTGATAGATCAATCTCCCTAAGTCACTACAGCACCTTCCTTTACTTGAATTTCTCCCTCTCTGTGTGTTGCTATTGTAGACATATATATGTGTTTGTGTGTGTGTGTATGTGTACATAGAGAGAGAGAGAGAGAGAGAGAGAGAGAGAGAGAGAGAGAGAGAGAGAGAGAGAGAGAGAGAGAGAGAGAGAGAGAGAGAGAGAGAGAGAGAGAGAGAGAGAGAGAGAGAGAGAGAGAGAGAGAGAGAGAGAGAGAGAGAGAGAGAGAGAGAGAGAGAGAGAGAGAGAGAGAGAGAGAGAGAGAGAGAGAGCATCATCAGTTCTTTCTCTAAAAAAGAGAGTGAGAGTTATAAGAGAGCATTTTTAAAACTCAAATTTGATAGGTTTGATGTATGATGTAAGTTCAAGAGGTCTTTGGAGGTTTGAGGCCTCCTTAACCTACAACCAAACTAATATACTAAAGATAGATTTTAAGACATGATTTATATTTAAAAGTGATTATATTTAAAGCATGGTGGGTTATGCATATCCAAGAAATGAATATGATCTCAATATTGAAGGCATGTGAGAACCATTTCAATAGGTCCCATCTTTGGTAAAACAAAAGCTCAAAGAAGAAAAGATATAGATTATAGCATAGGGGTGAGCAAGAGGAAATTAAAACATATCACAAGTTTGTTTGAAAACCTTTTATTCTAACTAGACAAAAGTATGGTTGATAAAGCAATTATTTTTTAAGATAGTATTGTTTGTATTAAAGGAAATAAACTTTCTATCATGGCCATTAACCTTTCAAAATGACATTATTGAAGAATTTTCTTGCAAATTAAGGAGTCGATTGTTGGGGGCCTTGTGTAAATTTGAAATGAATACACCATTAGCATAGAATTAATTAGTGAATGGAAAGTTCACATTTTAGGCTTGAATAGCTAGCTTCATTGAGTAACAAGCAACAACCTTTATTTTGTTGCTTGCAAATGTCTTAAAGAGATGGAATGAGTGAAATAAATTCAGCTTGCAACTTTCAACAATTTTTAAGAACTTAGGGCTATTTATATCATTGTAATAAAATTGAGAAGGGATATGGTTGAAACACTTACTTACCATTTATTTTAAGTTAAATCCAAAACTATCCAAATCATAATCCACCACATGTAGTGTAATCATGAGAAGTGTAGATTTGAGAGTCAAAGAGGTGGAAAAAGCCTTTATTCTCATCGGTGTCTAAAAACATGCTTCAAGTTGTAATGATATATGGTTAAGGCAAGGAAGGAAAGTTCAATCTCTATAGGGAAACACTACCAAAGAGAGTTTGGGAGAGATATGCCTTAAGCAAATGATAATTGTTTTAGGAGCAATTTGAAGTAGAATATTTAACATGATTTCAATCATTTGACAAGTATAGATGGTAATTATATAGGTGGCAAAGGCATTAATGATCATTATTATCTAAAACTTTGCGCATGGTTGGTACAAAATATCTTTGTGGAAAGGAAAGTCCAATCGAAAGAAAAAGACAGCCAAGAAAAGTTTGCTAGAGATATCTCTTGATGCAAGAAAAGTTTATTAGAGATATGTCATGAGCAAAAAAGAAGTCTTGTAGGAGTGATTTGAAGTGGAATATATTGATTAGGGGATTATGAGAGAGAGAGAGAGAGAGAGAGAGAGAGAGAGAGAGAGAGAGAGAGAGAGAGAGAGAGAGAGAGAGAGAGAGAGAGAGAGAGAGAGAGAGAGAGAGAGAGAGAGAGAGAGAGAGAGAGAGAGAGAGAGAGGTAAAATAAAATGAAAAGAGGAGAGAAAGTTTGAGAGAAAGAAAGATAAATTGAAAAATTTGCAAAATATATAGAAAGAGGAGCGATAACATTAGGAAATTAATTAGCTTTGGAGTAATTGGATTGCTCCAACAAGTGTGCACATCAACAAGAGATTAAAGCACTTTAAAGTCAAAGTGGATTCTAGTTTTGTAGGAGGAATTGAGGGCCTTAAAACAGATTTTGTATTTTCTTTACTATAACCATCTCGTGAGTTTTTCAAGTGTGAAGTTCAAATATTCTTAACTAGCACTAGGTGACATAAATGGCAATATTTTGGAAAAATCTACATTACTTGTAGGATTGGTCTTTTTTTATCCTTCCCATCAATGGATTCATTTTCTTGGAATTGTTTTCCTTTGCTTTCTTTAGGGTGAAAATGGTGAGTTTTTTTGCGTCTTATTATTGAATATTATTGGGTTCTAAAAAGTTGCTATCATCCCATGTCAATAACACTATATTAATCTAGACAATTTCCCGTTAGTAAGCTCACAACCATTCCTATAAGTGAAAATATGCATTGTAATAGCAAATAAATTTCCAAAAATCACTAAATTACTTACATGCTTCTGGGTAAAACATCATGTGCCAAACGATAAAGGACAAGAACCAAAATTTATAAAAATCATTAACAATTGTGAGTTTGATGTGAATGGGTATATGTGGATGTGCCCTATCCTTAAGCATTTTTTGAAGATTTGATACCATAGGCCTTTTAGAAACCTCATTGTCCTCACGCACAAGGACACAAGCTAATACACCCACAATGAGTTAGCATAAACATAATCATGTACTTTTTGCTAGCTATAGGTCATAGGTAGTCATTTGTAATATGTAAATATAGGTTACATGTTTCCCCCTAACATGACAAGAAAGCTACAAAAGAGGGCACTATAAATACATCACATTAGTTTCCCAATTAATGCAAAACTAATCAAAATTATTATTTACATAACAAATCGATGTGTATTCTATCCCTCAATTTGATAAAATATGAAGGAATTAAAGCTTACACAATATTCTTTGATCCAATGATCTTGGTTTGAGACTAAAATTAATGAAGAAAATGGACCATTATTATGTATCTTTTCGATAAGGATTTTAGAAACATTTGCATGTACCCAATGCTAAGTAACCAACGATAAGCATGCCACTCAAACATTCCTACCTACACATCTTGTTAAAACCTACTTTAGATCACATCGATTAATTAACATATCTTGTTCTCGCATTTTATTTTGTGACTACCTTGGATCTTTTTTTTCGAGCACCTACCATGCTCAAAGTGCATTTGTCATCTAAAAATTTCAAGTTACCTTCGATACATACACATACACATGTACATGTGCGTGTGCGTGCGGGGAGGGAGAGAGAGAGAGAGAGAGAGAGAGAGAGAGAGAGAGAGAGAGAGAGAGAGAGAGAGAGAGAGAGAGAGAGAGAGAGAGAGAGAGAGAGAGAGAGAGAGAGAGAGAGAGAGAGAGAGAGAGAGAGAGAGAGAGAGAGAGAGAGAGAGAGAGAGAGACTCATCATAGGCATTAAAAATGTATGGAGTACAATACTCTAACATCCATCTTGTATATCATAAGGGTGAAAATGTAGAGGTACATTCTTATAATGTAGGCAAATTGCATTGTATGATACATAATGGAGGATGGAGTATAGTCTTGAAATGTTTATTCTATGAAGATGGATGCTAGAATTCATTCTTCATGCATCTTGATATGTGAAACGCGTGCGTGCACACACACACACACACACACACACACACACACTCTCTCTCTCTCTCTCTCTCTCTCTCTCTCTCTCTCTCTCTCTCTCTCTCTCTCTCTCTCTCTCTCTCTCTCTCTCTCTCTCTCTCTTTCTCTCTCTGTCTCTACGATTTGAACTTTCAACAATGCATTCCACACTCTCTCCCTCTCACACTTTCTACAATATGAATTTTCCACAATGCATTCCCCAATGATCCACATAGCAATCCATCTCTATACGCTGACTTTGCATAGATTATCTTGATTTCAATGACTTCAGCTTTAAAATGGAAAGGCATGGAAGTTTTATTAGCAAGCTTTTGGAACATGTAGTGTTTTCCATAATATAGTCGGTTGTACTTTTGATTTTTCATTTATTTAGTAAAACTTACATAGAGAAATAATGGTGACTAATGAATACAAAATCTGCCATTTGGATTTTCTTGGATTACTTTTAATGTTTCTAGCTTTGAACAACATCAATAATTGGACAAAACATTAGTAGTAGCACATGAATTTGCATAAATGATGATGGTGACTGCAACATCGCTATTACAACCCTCATGTCATTGATGCCACAACAAGATTGTTCAATTAAAAGTGGAGTTTTTCTCAACAAGATTGTTCCCATTGAAGCTTGTTGAGCCCTTGAACCTAATTTGATTCAATCCTTCTACTACTAATATATTGAACTATCTTGTGGTGAAAACACTTGAGAGAAAAGTGAAAGTAAAAAATTTGCCTTACCTCCCTAAGATCTTAGTGGTAACTTTAGGCTTCTTAAATAGAAAATGGAGAGTGCATTTTATGAATAAAATTCAAAAAGTTTTAGCAACACACTCTACAACATCATTCTCTCTCTTCTTTTCCTTTTGTAATGTGTTACCCAAGCTATTCCTCGGCGGTACGTTCTTAGTAGCCCATCAAGAGATGTCCTAGGTGTCAAGATTGTGGGAGAGATGGAAGGAGTCTCACTTGTAGCTTTCTCGCTTGCACAATGGGGGAATACACACAAAGGTGGAGGCTCAAAACAATTTTCCTCTTCTTAGTTGTGTAAGCCAAAAAGAACTCTTGTACATAGAAATAGAAGAACCCTATATATGGGTCTCAAACCAAACTCAACTCACTAAGGTGGCATACTAACTGAGCCACGAACTAGAGTAGATAATGCACAATGGTCACCCTGGCATATCAGGAGTGGAGCTCGATATCTCAACACTCTCAATCCCAATTCCTGCACACCAAGCAGATCTCTGAACTTGCACAACTTGTCTGTGCTCAATGCCTTCGTAAATATGTCAGCTACATGATCCTCTGTGCTGACATAAACTAGATCAATAAGACCTAGTAAAACTCTCTCTTGCACATAGTGATAATGCACCTCAATGTGCTTTGTTCTAGCATGATAGACTGGGTTATTTGCCAAGTGTATACTACTCATGTTGTCACAATAAATGACAGCTGGCCCATTTGTAGACTGATGAATATCATAAAGTACCTTATGCAACCAAGCTACCTCACATGCAGCCATTGCTGCACCCATGTACTCAGCCTCTGTGCTCGACAAGGCAACTGTAGGTTGTTTCTTGCTGTTCCAAGTGACAGCAGCACTCCCAAAAGAGAACACATATCCACTTGTAGATCGTCTATCAGAAATACTACCAGCCCAATCAGCATCAGTGTATCCATGCAACTGTATCTGAATCCCAGTCTCATAAAACAGTCCATACTGCAATGTGGACTTCACATACCCGAGTATGCGTCTAGCCGCATCCAAATGCGGTTTCCTTGGAGCCTGCATAAACTGACTTACCAATCCAACAACATAGCTCAAATCTGGCCTGGTAATAGTCATATAAATCAAACTTCATACTATGCGTCTGTACATAGTAGGGTCTTCTAGAAGCTCACTTGCATCTATGCTCAGCTTCACATTCTGCTCCAAAGGAACTGAAGTAGGCTTACAGCCTGTCATTCCATATTTGGACAGCATATCCAATCCATACTGCCTCTACAAGAGCCATATCCCACTTGGTGATCTAATCACCTCAATGCCCAAGAAATAACGCAGCTCTCCCAAATCCTTCATCTCAAACTTCTACTTCAATAGCATTTTCACATGAAGGATATCTTCATCACTATCACCTGTGATAATCAAATCATCAACATAAATGATAAGCAGCATAATACCTTTCTCTGTTTTTCTCACATAAAGTGAGAAATCTGCCTTGGAAATCTGAAAGCCAATAGTGATAAGATACTGTCCTATCTTGTCAGACCATGCTCTAGGTGCTTGCTTCAAGCCATACAAGGCTTTCTTCAACCTGCAAACAAAATCAGGATGAACAACATGCACATAACTTGGTGGCTGCTCCATATAGACCTCTTCTTGCAAATCGCCATGCAAGAAGGCATTCTTTACATCCATCTGATGTAAAAACCATCCCTTTGATGCAGCCATAGCAATGACTGCTCTTACGGTTGACATCCTTGCAACCAGACCGAATGTTTCTTCATAATCAATGCCATATGTTTGTGCATACCCCTTGACTACTAATCTTGTCTTGTATCTGTTCATAGAACCATCTGCATTGTGCTTCACCTTATAAACCCACTTAGAACCAATTGCATTCATATCTTTAGGCAAAGGTACCAATTCCCATATAGCATTTGCTTCCAAAGCATCCATTTCTTCATCCATGGCTTTCTCCCATTTTTCTTTTCCCATGGCTTGCTCAAAAGAAGTGGGTTTTGGTTCCTGTATCACTTTGACTATATAGGCATAGTGAATGGCTGTAAATCCATCATATTTTAGCCTATATATAGGATATCTAGCTTTGGTAGACCTGCGCAAAGTAGGCTCACTTTGAGATGCTCTCAAAACATCCCTGGTCTTCCTTACTGTAGGTGTAACAACAGAAGGAATACCCAACTCATCATCAATGCTCTGTTCTGAGCCACTGGATTCACCATCCACATAAGAGTGACCTGCATTCACATCAAACATGGACTGATCTACCTTCTCTTTTCCTTTTTGTGATACCTACATACCACTATCTACATTGCTTTGAGAAGATTCTCCTGATCTCAATCTGCCTGTCTATTGTGAAGAATGTGAACCACTGCTAGAGGACACTCCAGGTCCACTAATATCTTGTGACTGCTGCTGTGAATTCTGTGCAGCATTACCATTTTGTGCATCTACATTATCAATCACATTTACTGGTTTATACCAGCTACTCATCTCATCAAAAACAACATCTATGCTCAATGTAAACTTACGGTTAGAAGGGTTATAGCATCTATACCCTTTCTACATGCAGAGAGTAACCAATAAAGATGCACTTCTAAGCTTTTGGATCCAACTTGGATCTCAACTCATCTGGCACATGAACATAGGCAATGCAACAAAAAATTTTCAAATGAGAAATATCTGGTTTCCTACCAGTATACCTCTCCTCTAGAGTCATGCCATGTATTGCTATAGTGGGAGTCCTGTTCATTATGTAGACTGCTGTAGCAACTACTTGAGCCCAATAAAAATCTGGCAGGTCTGTTTCGTTGAGCATGGCACGAGATACCTCTCCAATATGCTTGTTTTTCCTTTCTGCAATTCCATTTTGTTGTGGGGTATGACTGCATGAATATTGCTGCTTTATGCCATGCTCCTGCAAGAACCTTGCAAACTCATTTGAGAGGTACTCTCCCCCTCCATCTGACCTTAGGCATTTTATTTGTAGGCCTGTTTCTTTTTCAACCATCGCTTTAAGAGTTTTGAAATGCCCAAAAACTTCACTTTTCTTTTTCATAAAATACACCCAAACTTTTCTGCTATAGTCATCAGTAAAACTGACAAAATAATGATAGTCTCCAAGAGATGCAGCTTTACTTGTCCACACATCAGAGTGGATTAATTCCAATGGCTTCTTACTCTCTTGAACATGTCTAGGAAATGGTTTCCTTGCCTGTTTTCCAAACTGACAGGCTTCACATACCTTATGCATTTCTGCAACCTTGAATTTCGGTAAACCTGCAACAATATTTTGGGCCTGCATTGATTTAAGTCGCTGTACATTAACATGAACAATGCGTTTATGCCAGATATCAATATCTGCAACTACACCGGTCCCATGTGCAAACATTCTTGCACTCAATTTAGGCATGTCTGCATCCAACGTAAACATTCTGCCCTTCTTCTTTCCTTTTTCTATCAAGCGACCTTTATTTTTCATATCCTCAACAAAGCATCCATGAGGATTAAATCTGACCTGCAAGCCCTGCTCAACCATTTGACCAACAGAAACCAGGTTCTTGGTGATATTCGGGACATGAAATACATCCGTTAGGTATTTCTTTTTTCCATCCTGCATAGACAAAGGAAATTTTCCAATTTGCACAATAGGATGTGCAGTATCATCACCAGTCTCCATAAATCCTGGTTTTTCCATTTTCCTTGCATCCTGCGTCCATTCTGCATGACCTGTCATGTGGTTTGATGCACCTGAGTCAACATACCACACTTCGTTGCTTTCTTCTGCACTTGTCATAGAATTGTTCATGTGCTGCACCATAAACAAATGCTCATTTCTGTCATCACCCTGTCTACTAGAAGATGCATAATCCCCTTGTTTCAATTTTCCATTCATGATGTCATTCTGCTTTTTATAGCAGTCTTTAGCCATATGACCCATTTTCCCACAGTAGTAGCATTCAACATTGCTGTTTGCATTTTGGCCTCTTTGCCATCCACCACGACCTCTTTGGCTCCCCCTGCCTCTAGAGTTACCATGTCCTTCTCCATAGGACTAGTTTTCTTGAGTTTGCTGCATATTCTAATTTCTACCACGGCCTCCAGATCGGCCTCCTCTACCTCTACCTCTGCCTCTTCTAGCATTTAAGTAGAAGACAATTTCTTTTGAAGTTCCTCTTGAAGAAGATGCACCACCATTTCTCTGCTCCTCAGAAATTAGAAGAGCAATTAACTCCTCAAAATCAAGAAATCTTTCTTGGATGGAAATGGATGTTCGAAACTGTGCATAATCCTTTCCTAGACCATTCAAGGTCACAGAAACTAAATCATAATCTTTCACTGGCGACCCAATGGAAGTAAGTGCATCTGCAATCTTCTTCACCTTCATGTGGTAGTCATTGATGCTCATACTTTCTCTTTGCACATTGTGCAACTCTTGCTTGAGCTGCATTTTCCTAGCTTGCGTATTTGTGCTATACATTTTTGACAAAGTATCCCATGCCTCCTTTGGCGTACTTGCATCTTGAATATGCACAATCATAGAGTTTGAAATACTGATAGATAGCCAGTACATAACTTGGCTCTCTCATGCCATCCTTTAAATGCCTGCATTTGTTGTTGATTGGGAACATCAAGAAGAACTGGTTCTTCTTCATTTCCTGCAACAAATTCTTAATAACCTTTTCCCATAAGGAAATTCGTCATTCTAAACTTCCATGCTTGGAAGTTGTTCTTGTCAAGCTTTTCAGTGACAATCTGTGAAAGAGAATCAGACGCCATTACAAAACACTGAAAAAAATTCTGTCACTGTAAAAAACACAGCTTCAGCCTTACAAGGGCAAATCTACAAAACTGACGAAAGTGGTATTTGACCACACAGTCACTTCCTAGCGACGATTTTGCATCAACAGGCAATAAGGATGATTCTGTAACTCCCAATGTCTCTGCGCACAGGCATATGATGCAATTTCTACGGTAACTTTTTACCGACCTATAGAACAGTGGTCGCATAGCATAAAACAAGGCCTTTTCCTAAGTGCGTGCAGAAAACTTCTGCCTCCAAAACAAGCCCCGAAATGGCCTCAAATAAAAAAAATAGAGCAACCAAGAGCTAAAGCCCACTCCCGCAGCATATACTGCCCACTTGCTACATCGCGAAGGGCGTCTCAATTTGAGACAATGCACTCTTGCACTTTCCGGCTGTGCTACCTGCAAAGACTTGCTCCCAAAACAGAAAAATGAAAGCAACACTGGTCCTCTTACTAGAACACCGCAAACTTGGTTTGCTTTCTATAGCTCCTTAGCACGAACAAGGCTCTGATACTATGTCAAGATTGTGGAAGAGATGGAAGGAGTCTCACTTGTAGCTTTCTCGCTTGCACAATGGGGGAATACACACAAAGGTGGAGGCTGAAAATAGTTTTCCTGTTCTTAGTTGTGTAAGCCAAAAAGAACTCTTGTACATAGAAATAGAAGAACCCTATATATGGGTCTCAAACCAAACTCAACTCACTAAGGTGGCATACTAACTGAGCCACGAACTAGAGTAGATAAGGATAGTTGTCATCTAGCTATTATTCATGGGCGGTGTATCAACCGCATCTGCAGCTAACAAGTTGGTGACATAAATGCACAATGGTCACCTTGGCATATCAGGAGTGGAGCTCGATATCTCAACACTAGGAAGCACCGTCTAGGATTTTGATAAAACCCTCGAAGTTTGCTAACTAGGCTCACTTGAGTCTACCCCGTAGTGGAAGTTCAGACCGCTCCCATGAGGATCGACCTGAGCTTCTTTGGTCAAATCTATTACTAGTAGCTAAGTAATATTAGCGGATTCTAAAGTGATGTAAGTCAATCTTTCTGGTTTCTAATGATCCATCAAGTGCAATTTTTATTCCTTCTTAGGAAAGCTCTCAGCTTACCGAGACCACTCAACCATAGGTCTGGATCGGGTCCATCCTCCCGCTTCCCTCGAGAGAGTAGTTGTAGTTATTTAATTACCCACCACTTTAGGTTCAACATATAAAATTAGCTTCCTTGAATTATCTCTTGATACAAATTTGTTACACGCCTTTAATTTACAACACAAAAAGAGAGTAAAGAAATTCCTTCTTAATAGTTCCTTTCAGAAAAATGACATTTGCAATGTTTTTTGTTCGAAGTATTATTCTCTCCAAGTTTCGTTCCCCGACTAGTATTGGAACCCCCAGAACACAGTTTGGAAATTGAAGGGTAGTTGGCAGTTCATAAGAGCCTAAGTAGTTTATGACTAGAGCCCCATGGTATCCTCACCTCCTCCTACTAACTAGAGTTCCCTATGGCAAGACCTTTCGCATCATGATTGTTCTAAACTCACTAACACGAAATAAAAAAAGAAAAAACCCCTTGGAGTAGGTTTTATTCACGTTGGCCTTGGGGAGGTCTAGCACCATCAAGAACATTGCCTCAATCGGTGTTTTGTGTTCACCAGAATACTGCCTCAGTTGGCGATCTGTATTCACCAGAATACTGCCTCGGTCTTGACGATCTATACTCAGTCATCAATCTTTTAGCCTGATGATTTTAGGAAAGATCAGTACCTAGATTACAATCACAAACATCTTATTTTGAATGCATTATACATAAACTCTTAACAAGTTTATTTCCAAGACAAATCTTTTCTTTCCAAAATTTTTAACATCGAGGCAATTTAGCATAAGTGAAAAATAACTACAAGTGACAAAATAACTTGGAGACAAATTAGCCTAAGTGGCAAAATAACTTCAAGACAAATTAGCATGAGAGGTAATACCTCCAATAGTCTTTCTGGATTCCCTCTTCCTTGGGGATTAGTTTGAATTGAATTTAAGCAAGAATTTCATACTTGAGGATAACTCCCTTGGAGTTTCGTGGGTCTTTGCCCACAATAAAAAAAAATCTTGATTAGTTTAATTACAAATAGTATTATTTGGCAATTGCATCTCAATGTCTCTTATATATCGAGGATTAGCATTTGTGATTCAAAGATTTTATCTGATCAACAAAAATAAAAAATATTAAATCTTTTAGGGACACAGTACCTTTCTTGTACTCGCATAGGTTCATCTTGTACAGAACCAAGTTAACCCTTGGAATTTGCGATTAAGAATTCCTCAAAGAAATTATATGCATGAATCAAATAAAATCTTGTTTTTTGCATGGAGCTTCTATTGCCTATTCATGGAATAAAGGCTTGCTAGCTGTTTTTATTTAAGAAAATTAGTACCTGAAGATCCATGATAGGTGCTTGGTTGATAGTATTTGCAGTTTCATTTGTAATCCCCGTACTCGCCATTCCGTTTGTAGTAATTGTGTCCGCAGTGTTATTGGTAGCTCCTCCCTTCGCGATATTCGTAGCTTTCTTCTTTGGGGCCATGGTCTTTGATCGCGAGACCACAAAAAAGAGGAATTTGGCGAAGGAGCTTGGTGGTATTTAGATTGACGGAATTTTGATTGACCGGGGACCCGAGGGGGGGGGGGGGGAAGCGATCACCAAAGATTTCGAGAAATGGAAAAGAGTCTTGATTCCATAGGAAGGAATATGATAGAAGGGGTGGAGGAGTTGAATTTGAGAGTTCGTGGAATATCCTCCTTGTCTTCTTGACGAGAAATTCCCATGCTCGCGCTTCTCTTGCCTCACTCCCTCTTGTTCTATACTCTTGAGAAGAGCCTCTCCCCTCTTGCTTAGACTACTCTCGATGGCTCCCCATGCCTCTTATTTATAGCTAAATTAGAGAGGAAGGGTTGTGGCTAAGAAGAAGAGTTCTTTATGGAGGGGATTTTGGCAAAATCAACAATTTGATATGCAGATCACAAATCTGATGGTTTCGTTGGCTCTGAAAGTGGTATGCAAATCGGATGCTGTATGCGCGCGTAGTGAACGCTGGAAGGTCCCCAAGAACAAAGAACTCTACTAAAACTCATAAAGTAAGAAGAAGGTTTTGTACGACATGAGGCAAAAATACAAATTGGATACAATCTCTCCCCATGCGTTGTGTAAATGCTCCACAATGCATGTATTTATAAATGTATTAATCTCCAAGCTAAAAAATAGCCCAATTTTACAATTAGCATGCTTTGGTCTTTGTGTTTGCTTTTGCCCAAATAAAGAATAAAGCGGTTGGGCATCCCAAAGTCGGGTTGTGCCCAAATACAATATCCAATAACGAAATATTTAAATTGAGCGCATATGCGCATAAAAATAATAAATGTTTTTCAAGTGCTTCAATAAATAAGCACACCTAAATAAATATTAGCGCCACGTCTTTAATGATTAGGCACGTGCCCATAAAAAATGATAATTTCTTCTAAGTAATTTGAATACACGCCATCGCCCGATGCTTCCCAATGCCATCGCTGCCTACTCTACATATCAATTGAAGCATTCACAATTGTTAGAAAATAATAAAATTAAATCGACAAAAGTGAATACCTAGCAGTCTTTAGCTACAAAATAAATAAATAGGTTGAAACTCTATCCTAACCTTAATTTAATACAAGTGCACTCTAAACTCATAAACACCTATCAATTTAAATATGTATTTTATGGAATCATCCGCTGTGGAATCACCCACGTGTACATTAAATTAATATGACGCCCAAAAAGGACAAGCGCCCTCGTCAACTTCTCGCACAAGGAATCCACATTGTGTATGAGCCCTGGGAAATAAATGTAGTTCTACGGAATCCATCGAAAACCTCACGAAATCCACCGTGGAATAAAAGCCTCACGGAATCCATCGTGGTCTCATGGAATCCACCATGGAATATGCCTCATGGCACGTTCCTCTTGAAGTTGCATCATAATTAGATTCAATTTTTGCTCCATCGTTGGTTTCGGTAAATCACCTTCGGCCATAAAATCTTCCATGGTTTGATCGGACATCCTGCAAAATATTAAACAACCTCACACACTCCGAAATATTGTTAGAGGGATGAGCGTAGCTCAAGTTTGGGTTTACAAGGCTTGCTTTTTTAAAAATAAATATGGAATTTTGTGATCTTGCTTCTTTTGCGGAAACAATAATTGATGATGGTCTTCTTCCACGGTCTTATTCCAAGCATATACGTCTTTTGTATAGTCTGTGTATGACAATTTGCTTGTTGGAAATTGTCTATGTCAAGACACAGATACAAACAGAGGCTTGCTGAAGGTATAAAGTGGATTCGGGATTGGTTGTGTGTGAACTCCCACTATGGAAAAGATTGTAGATTGAGTTTTGAGCCTTAATAAGGATTAAAGGCTTTAAGCTTTAGAGTAAAAAGCTTAAGTTAATTGTTTGCTAAGCGACAAGACACTGGCAACTTTTCGACGGCAACGAATGCAACGAGGACAAGCCGCGTTACCAGATCAAGGAATTTTCAATCTTAAGCTTTATAAGCTTAAGCATTAAGCTTAGTAATTAACATAAACTGAAGAAATTTTTTCTTTGATAAAAAGCAACTTGAAAAAGAGGATTCAGAAGTGGTCCTCCATTGCCAGAGAGGGGTCATTCGCGATCTGACAGCACAACAGGGGGTTCTTTATCACCAGGAACACACTGGTATTGACGGTTCATCACGAGACTGCATGTAGAGCCCGTTTATTCCAAGAGCTTCGCCTTCGCGTGAGATGGTATAAGTGATTGGAAGCCCTTGATCTCAATTTTTCTCTGATACCATTGGTGCGCAAATCGAATGTCGTATGCACACGTAGTGAACGCTGAAAGGTTCCCAAAAACAAAGAACTCTACTAAAACTCATAAAGTAAGAAGAAGGTTTTGCATGACATGAGGCAAAAATACAAATTGGGTACAATCTCCCTCCATGCCTTGTGTGAGCACTCCACAAGGCATGCATTTATAAATTTATTAATCTCCAAGCTAAAAAATAGCCCAATTTTACAATTAACATGCTTTGGCTTTTGTGTTTGCTTTTGCCCCAATAAAGAATAAAGCAGTTGGGCATCCCAAAAGTCAAGATGTGTCCAAATACAATGTTTAATAATGAAATATTTAAATCAAGCGCCTATGCGCATACAAAATAGTAAATGTTTTTCAAGCGCTTCAATAAATAAGTGTGCCTAAATAAATATTAGCGCCATGCCTTTAATGATAAGATGTGCGTCCATCAAAAATGATAATTTCTTCTAAGTAATTTAAATACACACCATCGCCTGGTGCTTCCCAATGCCACCGCTGCCTGCTCTACATATCAACTAAAGCATTCACAATTGTTAGAAAATAATAAAATTAAATTGACAAAAGTGAATACCTAGCAGTCTTCAACTACAAAATAAATAAATAGGTTGAAACTCTGTCCTAACCTTAATTTGATACGAGTACACTATGTCCATTAATTTAAATATGTATTTTGTGGAATCACCCACTTTGGAATCACCCACGTGCACATTAAATTAATCTAACACTCGAAAAGGATAGGCGTCCTTGTCAACTTGTGTACGAGCCCCGGCAAATAAATATAGTTTTACGAAATCCACCACAAAACCTCACGGAATCCACCATGGAATAAAAACCTAACGAAATCTACCATGGTCTCACAGAATCCACGGTGGAATATGCCTTTTGGTATCAGAAAGGGGGTTAAAACCCCAAGACACTTGATTAGAAATCTTCTAGATCACTCCTTCTTCTTCTCCCTATTGGAAGTGTTGTTTGCTGGCAATAAACGGCAATCGTGACGTGCACGTTTTTTTGCATTAAATCCCCAATACTGGCTTTAAAAAAAACCGCTTGCTTTTTTTTAAACATGACATCATGTTCTAGAAATTTCCATATGTTTTTAAGATACTTACAATAAATTATATCTAAAATATGTAAAATATGCTAGCCTTGTCCAAAAATCTAATATTTTTGGACCATCCATACTATATACATTGACACTAATGACTAATATGGCTCATAACTCCCATTCACGTGGTAACTTTTGTGATGGGTGGCTACAGTCCTTGTCAATCTAGAAAATGTCGGGTTACGGTCCTTGGGTCTTTTTGCTCAAGATATTCTTTATCTAATGATTTTAAAGTCCATTTTGCAAGAAGTTGGAAATTTTTTAAATTAAAGTGGGGATATCACATCCTCTCCCCCTTAGAGGAATCAAGATGTCCTCATCTCGAATGAAACTGGGAATATTGGTTACAGAGCGATTGATGATCAACCCAAGTGGCATTCTCTTCAGGGTAGTCTTTCCACTGGACGAGATATTCACTAAGGGTTTTCCTTCTTGGAGTATTTTCTTGCATGCCAAGTATATTTTCCGATTGAAGTTTGAGGACTCCTTGACTTGGCATTACAATTTGTTGGTCATTAAGTACATGGTGTGGGTTAGGGACATATGCTTTCAATAGACAGACATGAAATACATTATGTGCTTTAAAGTTGTTAGGGAGTTGCAGCTTGTAGGCATTTGACCTTATACACTTTAGCACTTTATATGACCCACAATACCTGGGACTTAGCTTCTTGAATTCCCCCAAAGATAAGGAACTTTTCTTTTAACGAATTCATAGGAAAAGGGAAAAGACTCAAAAAGGGAACGAAACCACCTGGAATGGCCACAAGAAGCTCCTTTGCAGCAAAGGCTCCCTCCAACGACTTCGTCAACCTGTATGATGCATGTCAAGAATCGCGTGATGGGGGTATTTGCTTGAGCTAATGAGCCCCCAAGAATGTTGAGATATCGAGCTCCACTCATGATATAACAGGGTGACCGTTGTGCATTTATGTCACCAACGTCTTAGTTGCAGATGCGGTTGGTACACAGCCCATGAATAATAGCTACATGATAGCTATCCTTATCTACTCTAGTTCGTGGCTCAGTTAGTATGCCACCTTAGTTAGTTGAGTTTGGTTTGAGACCCATATATAGGGTTCTTTTATTTCTTTATAAGAGAGTTCTTTTGGCTTACACAACTAAGAAGAGGAAAATTGTTTTCAGCCTCCACCCTTGTGTGTATTCCCCCATTGTGCAAGCAAGAAAGCTACAAGTGAGACTCCTTCCTTCTCTCCCACAATCTTGACATGGTATCAGAGCCTTGTTCGTGGTAAGGAGCTCAAGAAAGCAAGCCAAGCTCGCGGTGTTCTGGTAAGAGGAGCATTGTTGCTTTCATTTTCTATTTTGGGAGCAGATCTCTGCAGGTAGCACAGCCAGAAAGTGCAGGAGTGCATTGTCTCAGGTTGAGACGCCCTTCGCGGTAACGCGTAGGAGTAGGACCAAGCAAGGGACGCCAACGAAGTGGATCTGACGAGCCTACTGAACCTGATCGATAGCTTGGTGGAGCACGACAACTCGACAATGGCAAAAGAAAGTCCAAATTGCATATATAGCGAGGAATTTGACTTAGGAGCCTTTCCAGATTCAGTTCAGCCACCTGGTCAGTAGTTACGATGCTCATGCTCGGTATGAGCACCGTGGTAGGACGGTGGACACTATCATTGTAGATCTAGAAAAGGAGAGAAAGCTAGCCCGCAAAGCATTGCAAAGCATGGCTGAGTACAATAGGGATCAGCAGGTTAGGAAGCAAAGGCAAGGCATGGAGTTGTGAGAGGTGCAGCGGGTACTGAACTTGGCTGGTAGGAATCGAACGGACCATGAGAGGGCACTAGAAGGAGACTTAACGCTGAGTGAGTTTCTTATGAAGTGACTACTCAATAACACGGCTACAGAGCAAAGTGCCACGGCTCTAGCAACATCGCTGCTCGCAGGATTAGGAGCAAACCAGGGCTCAAAGAGCCAGGCTAAAATCCCTATTGTTGCCAAGCAACTCGATAAGTACGAGCCCCATGATGATCCCTACAGATTTGTCGAGAAGTTTGAGCAAGTCTGTGAAGCCAACGGCCTCAACGACTTGACTCAATGCTCTCAAGCATTTGGGCTTTGCTTGGGCGACAAAGGTAGGACGGTATACGAGCTTAGATAATGCAGAGTGAGCCAACTTTGATGGCCTCAAGGATCTCTTCATTAAGAGATTTGCCGAGCCCGGATACTCCGATAACCTACTAGTACACTTGATGAACGTCAAGCAAAAAGAGAAGGAGGACATTCACGATTATGTGACCCATGTGCAGAGTCTCTTTAAGAGAATCCCTACTGGAGAGCGACCGACTGAAAGAGTAGTGTCAACTGTATTCATTAGTGGGATTCAAAACAAGGAACTATACAAGGGTTTGGTAGGCAACTCGAGCTTGCAACGAAACACACTAGCTAAGGTCTTTGAGGAGGCCATCCGAGTTGACGATCAGCTGAAGGAGCGGAGCTCAAAGAGAGCGTTAGCCTCCTCGATTGAGCGATCAACACCATCATCCTAGGATAAGGGAAAAACCACCGAAACGAGAATCAAGACTTGGCTGACGTAAGAATGGAACTAGCCAAGTTGCAAGATATGTTGAGACGACCAATGCGCCCACACATCCAATGCGTGTACTGTGGCGGAAACCACTTGCCAGCTGAGTGTCAAGACCCTAGGTCATGACCTTGTGCTAACTGCAGTAGGTTCGGTCATGACGTCGCGCATTGTAGACTGCCAAGGAGACTTCCATACTCACAACCATACGGCCAGCCTTACCTAGTGAACAGGCCGCAGCCATTTTTCGGAAGGGGAGCCCCATTGGCCCTCCCCACGCCCAACGACATTAAGCCGGCCATTCCTAGGATGGAAATAAATCCTACAGGCATTCCTAGGCCGCCTGGTCCTTACGTAACCCACCTACCGAGTGACACTCCTATCCACTATGTGGAAGAACCAAACGAGGAGGAAGCCTACATATGCCCTTACATTTCACATGACGGCGAGGGCAACGCTGTCCTCATGGACTATCGCCCCGTCCCAGTGATGGCGTTAGGAAGAGGACGAGGTAAGGGCCTAGGAGGGCAGGTGTAGGATCCAATCACCTATTGGACCTGTGGCCACCCATGTCATGACTCATCATGCTGCCCTGAGAGGGAGCAGCAAAACAGAGATAAGGCTGACCAAAGGTGTGCTGAGTGCGGAATCACCCATCTTTTCGTCGACTGCCCAAGGCGAAAATGGTCATCTAGCTCAACCAACGAACCATCGGTCCCATTAGGGTTGTTCGGTGTTGAGAACCACGACGGGGAGGCCATGCCTATCCCCTTATGGGTCATGACCCGTGCCCAAACAAAGCAGGCTGGCATCTCTCTGCCAGGACCTAGCAATCTTGATGTAGCCTTGATAGGGAAGAAGAGCCATAGACGGCGGAAGAGGAAGTCGAAAGCTAAAATCGCACTAAAAACGGAGAGTGTTACAACTCTGCCCACTGGAAAGAAGGTCTCCGACGTAGAAGCAGAGACATCAGCCCCTAAGACAGCCAAAAAGGGAAGCGCTAAGGTAGGGGAGTATCCACAACTGAAGCAACAATTAGAGGCCATAGAAAAGGTGAGAGAATGGGTGAAGGAAGCCCAAGAACACCTAAAGGATGCTGAGCCCATCATAAAGGATGGGATCAATGATCTCTCCAACATAAGTACGCCAACCTCACTCCCACAACCAAAGTCAAGAGAAGCAACTGCACCACACACGGTACCACTAAGGCCAAGCCTCAGCGTTGCTACAGGGCCACAGTTTAGTCATGGCCACTAGCCAGGACAATCCAAGTTAGGAGAGAGACGAACACCCAACGATCTCCTAACCACACTAGTGACTACCCCTGTAACACTCAGCCTGGGAGATCTGCTTAGGCAACACCCCACCCTATTGCAGGATCTTAAGCAGTGGGTTGAAGGGTCACAAGAGTAGGTCACGACAGACCCTCATGACCATGAGGTAGAAACACAAATACCGAGTTTGACGCTATACTCTACGCCTAAGTCCTTGCACGTCAATGCCTTTTGGGAAGGCTCCGAGATGCATGCAGTCTTACCGGACTTAGCCCTAGGCGATACAATGAGGAAGGGAATCGTAGACACGGGGGCCGGGTAGTGTGCTTAGCCACACAGTGCTTCAGACTTGAGGAAACCCACCTGTTGAGATTGCTAGGTTTAATGTCACACTAGTGAACGGTATGAGAGTTAAGCCATTTGGGGTGCTTAAGAATTGGCCAGTAAAGATTGCAGGTGTCTAGTTCTCCGTTGACTTCATAGTCATGAAGGGAGTGGACTACGACATCCTCTTAGGCTGCCCCTGGATGCGCAATGCTAAGGTCATCGAAGATTGGGGTAACGGCTTAATCTTTCTTGGAAATAGGATGGACACCATGAGAGTAGAGATGGACACCTGGAAGACCTCATCCGTCAACTTAGATGCCATCTCTGCTATGCTCAAGGGTAATGATCAGGCCAAGAAGTCCTACAGGCCCTTGACCAGGTATATCCCATGCCCAGAGGACGAACGAGATTGGATGCATGTCCTTGCTACAATCGACCTGCCGTTCTCTGATCATGAAGCATATGAGCAAGCCATCAAAACAATCGACAAGGCTGACGACACACCCTCCGAGCCAATCTACATGATGGCAGGAAGCCTTCAAGGGAATCCGAAGCCTGTCAACTCCCATGTCCCAACCAACAAAAGGGAACTCCAGGAGATACTGGAATATCTATCAGACAAGCTACCTGGCAATCCAGCTGCAAATCTCAAACCACTCCAAGATCTCTTAGATGAATCCAAGTGGCAATGGACCAGAGTGCATGACTTAAACCTCATGTATAATTGGGCCCTAGTGCCCGACCAATGACCAGGGATAGACCAAGTCCTAGGAGATGACGAGCAGTTTGATGAAGAAAATTTGAAAGACGAATACGAAGACTGCCAGTCCTTCAGTGATGAAAGTGAGGGTGAGGTGGATACCGTGGAATATGACACTGAAGGACAAGAAATAGAGCAAATACGAGCAGACTCCAAGCCACAGAGAAAGAGTATCTTCTGGAGGGAGAGAGGAGTCATGAGCGTGGAATGTGACCGCACTTGGTTGGAACACGTAGGGGCCATAGACCTCGAGCAAGCGGGACTAGCCCAGTCAGGAATGACATCGGTGTTTAGAATTGAATCACCATCTGAACTGCGCCCACCAAGAGAGACCACCTCTTCTAGCGAAGGAGGGGGATTCGACTCTGAATCAGAGGTTAGCTTGGATAGTGATCCAGAGATCCCTAGGCCTCCCACAACCAGACACACCAAGGGGGACCTACCGGTCCACCTGAGGCGCAAGTGATTGAGACAGGAAAAGGCAAAACAACCCAGGGATGCTCGAACGGAAGAACAACAAAAACCACAGGACCTTCCTAAACGATTCACAAAATTCAAAAAGGGGGATATGGTGGTAGTGCTGTTAGGTGCCAAACGTCAAGCACAGACAAGCGAACCAATCGAGGGACTAGCCAGGGTCAAGGAGGTGGACCTAGCCCAAGAAGGGGAACCACCCCGACCAGTCTTCATTGCTGATGACTTGACTAACAAAGAAGAAACGAGTCTTGTCTCTCTCTTGCGAGAGTACATAGACGTGTTCGCTTGGTCCTTAGGAGAGCTTAAGGGGGTAGACCAAGTGTCGTGACCCACAACATACCCATGACAGCACGGTCAAGTAGCGACCGTACCCTATGAATCCAAAACATGCTCATGCTGTCAAGGAGGAGATTGATAAGCTGATGAGAGTAGGCTTCATTTATGAAATTGAGCACACAGATTGGGTATTGCCCATAGTCATCGTGATGAAGAAGAATGGAAAAATCTAAGTGTGCATCAATTATAAGAAGGTGAACGCTGCCACCAAGAGGGACAACTATCCGTTGCCGTACACCAAGCACGTGCTTGAGAGAGTGGCAGGCAAGGAAGCCTATAGTTTCCTAGACGACTTCTCAGGGTACAACTAGGTGCAAGTGCACCTTGCGGACAGGCATAATACTGCCTTCGTCACCACTGAGTGGGGTGTCTTTGCTTACATAGTCATGCCCTTTGGGTTGACTAATGCCCCTGCCACTTTCCAACGCCTCATGTGTACCATCTTTAAGGACATGCTTTGCAAGGATTTAGAAGTCTTTGTCGACGACCTCTGTGTCCACTCGACGTGGGTCGAACACTTAGACAAACTCCGAGCAATCTTTAAGCGGTGTCGTTTATACCGCCTCTCCTTGAACCCCTTAAAGTGCCAATTTGGGTGAAGCATGGATGCATTCTAGGGCACGTGGTGTCAAAGAATGGCATTGCCACTGACTTCTCGAAGATCAGGGTCATTGTTGACCTTCCACCCCCGAGCAACTACAAAGGAGTTGAATGCTTCCTAGGCCATACCGGGTACTATCGACGGTTTGTACTCAATTATGCGTTGATCGCCAGACCATTGTACAAGCTGCTTATAGTCTTTGAATGGACTGAAGCATGCCAAAGGGCATTCAAAGAGTTGAAGAAGGCTCTAACCACATCACCAATCCTACAAGCCCCAGATTGGACCATCACCTTCCACGTGCATATCGATGCTTCTAAGTTTGCCGTGGGGGCAGTGTTGTGCCAGCCTAGCGAACACAATTTAGACTATCCAGTGAGCTTTGCTAGCAGACAACTCACTGAGATAGAAATGAATTACTCAACGACGGAAAGAGAGGGACTAGCCATGGTATTCGCAATAAAGAAATTCTAGCATTACCTTTTGGCCACTCCCTTCACCTTCTTTGTGGACCATCAAGCCTTGCTATATCTAGTAAAAAAACCTTGTGCTACAGGACGCATAGCTCAATGGCTCCTTTTGCTTTTAGAGTTCGACTTCTTTGTAGTGGTATGGAAAGAAAAATAGCATTACATGGCTGATCACATGTCGTGCATTCCCACCGGAGAAGCCGCTGGACAAGGTGTTATTGATGAACTGCCTGACGCCCATTTGTTTAACCTCTCCAGAGAGAAACCTATTTAAGGCCGATCTAACACCATATTGGGCGATGACATAGTCCAAGTGCTTGAGCACGGACTGCCTAATCGACCAATAGAAAAAGCCCGGCTTAGGCGATTAATCCTTAAGATCCAACCCTATCAGCTGATTGCAGGCCAACTCTATAGGCTGAGGCAAGACGGATTGTTGCGCAAATGCGTGTGCGAATATGAGATGCACGATGTGGTTTCAGAAGTGCACGGTGGCATTGCCGGAGGGCACTTTAGCGGAGACACAATAGCACGAAAAGTGTTGCAGTCTCAACTATGGTGGCCCATGCTTTTCCGAGACGCAGCACGATTCGTCAAGCAATGTGACGAGTACCAGCGGGACG
This sequence comes from Lygodium microphyllum, assembly GCF_053477565.2. Classification (NCBI taxonomy): domain Eukaryota; kingdom Viridiplantae; phylum Streptophyta; class Polypodiopsida; order Schizaeales; family Lygodiaceae; genus Lygodium; species Lygodium microphyllum. The sequence continues at coordinate 44,108,973 of NC_141141.1, read as the reverse complement.
AAGGTTCCAATTCGCAAAGATCAAATGGAATTAACCCCGGTTATTGCTTGACAACCCTTCAAAAAATGGGAAATTGATTGAAAGGTGAGAAGGATCGAAGCTTGCACATGAGCTATGGCAGGAGAGCAAGAGCAAGAAAGAGAGAGACAAGAAATGGGAACTCCAACAGTCACAATGTGTGACCGGGCCTTCCTTTATTTACTAGTCACTAAAAAATGAATGTAAAGAATAAAGTGATGTGACGGGCGCTCGCCACCTGCACTGTGCAGTGGCGGGTACTGTCAGTGTAGTAATACACGGGGCGGCACGGTAGAGGTGCCTTTACCCCAACAACCTCCCACTTAAAGGCAAATCTACCCCAGTGAGAGAGAAAGAAAAGAAAAAGACAGTACAACTGTACATAGGTACAAGGGATGAGGAAAGGCAACATCTCATCCAACGCCCATCAATCTCCTGAGGAAGGCAAAGCGCTCAGTAGTGAGGCTTTTCGTGAGCAGATCTGCAGGATTCTCGTCAGTGGAGATCTTGACAAGGTCAATAGACTTGTCCTCCACGACACCACGTATGAAGTGATACCTTACCTCAATGTGTTTTGTCTTCGCATGGAAGACCGGATTCTTAGCCAACTGAATGGCACTCATAGAATCCAAATGTAGTGTAGGTATAGCATCAATCCCAAGGTCAGCAACTACACGGCCTAGCCATATGGCCTCCTTGCAAGCCTCAGTGGCTGCAACATACTCGGCCTCAGTGGTAGACAAAGCCGTACACTTCTGAACCCTGGACATCCAAGAGACAACACCTCCAGCATAGGTGAATACATAGCCAGAAGTGGACTTCCTACTATCTGCATGTCCTGCATAATCGGAGTCAGTGTACCCCATGACCCCTGTATCTTGGCTGCCATAGCAAATACACATATCTATTGTGCCCTTCAGGTACCTCATGATACCCTTCACGGCATCCCAATGTTTCCTACCAGGTGTAGCCATATAGCATGCCACAACACCAACTGCAAATGCAATATCTGGACGAGTGGCTATCATGGCATACATCAAACTGCCCACGGCTGAAGCATAAGGGATCTGGGCCATCTTGACCCTCTGCTCATCTGTCTGCGAACAATCGGCCTGTGATACCTTCACATAAGAAGGCAATGGACAGCCAATAGGCTTGATGTCCTGCATGCGGAAGCACTCAAGGACTTTATGAATATACTCCCTCTGTGACAAGTAGAGGAGTCCTTGATGCCTGTCACGTCTAATGCGCATACCAAGTATGTGAGAGGCCTGTCCCAAATCCTTCATCTCAAAGCTCTTCTTTAGCTAATATTTAAGAGCATTTAGCTCATCATGAGCTTTTCCTGCTATCAGCATATCATCCACATAGAGTATCAAAATAAGCAATGAACCATCACGGGCTTTCTTCGTGTAAAGACATGGATCCATAGCACTCGTGCTGTAGCCCTGTGACTGCATAAAGGCATCAAACTTATGATACCATTCCCTAGGTGCCTGCTTCAAGCCATAAAGACTTTTCTTCAACTTGCACACTAGATGCTCCCTGCCAGGTTCTGCAAAGCCCTTAGGCTGCTCCATATAGATCTCATCATGCAAGTCTCCATGTAAGAAAGCCGTCTTGACATCCATCTGATATAGATCTAAGTCAAGCTGAGCAACCAAAGCCAAGACCAAGCGCAGGGTGGTCATCTTAACCACAGAAGAAAAGACCTCATCAAAGTCTACACCATGCTCCTGCTTAAAACCCTTTGCTACCAATCTAGCCTTGTATGTCGGCTTGGGGTGTCCAGGGGTACTTTTCAGCTTGTACACCCACTTGCATGGCAAAGCCTTCTTGCCCTTAGGCAAGGCAACCAAATCCCAAGTCTCATTCTTATGCAAGGAGTTGATCTCAGACTGCATAGCCCTCTCCTAGGAGTGACTGTCACCCCTGCGCATAGCCTCATCATAAGTGAAAGGCTCTCCTGCATCTATAACCAAAATATAATGCATAGAGGGCTGAAATCTATCAGGTGGATGTCTGTCTCTAGCAGACCGTCTCACTGCAGGCTCTGCTGCCTACCCAGTTGCGTGTCCAACACCCTGACCATGAGCATCTGCTGCAGCTGTAGGCTGTCCAACTGGCTGTGCAGGAGCTCTAGGCTCCTCCTTAAAGATCATTCTGTGGATCTCAACCACTTTCTCAGGCTTCCTGTGCATCTTATCTTCATGGAAGACTACATCATGGCTGCGTACTATTTTCCACACCTGCGGATCTCATAGGCGATAGCCCATCTCTCCTGAATCACCATAACCAAGAAAGATGCATTTAATGCTCTTTGGATCCAACTTACTCCTCTTGTCCTTGGACACATGGTAGAATGCCTCACATCCAAAGACATGGAGATGCGCATAAGAGGGTGGCTTACCAGCCCAAACTTCCTCTGCAACCTGGAAATCCAATCCACTAGAAGGCGATCGATTTATGACATGCACTGCCGTACTAACTGCCTTAGCCCAAAAGCTCTGTGGTAGGCCTGCATGGCTAAGCATAGAGCGGACACGCTCCTGAATAGTCCTGTTCATGCGCTCAGCCAAACCATTCTGGGCGGGGGTGTAAGGGGCGGTCAATTGACGCTTAATACCCCTGTCATTACAAAACTGCTCAAAAGCACATGAGACATATTCTCCCCCATTGTCAGTCCTAAGGCATTTCAGCCTATACCCAGTCTGGTTCTCAACAAGAGCAAGCCAACGCTGAAAGACTGCCAAGACATTAGACTTTTGCTTTATGCGATAAGCCCACACTTTCCTAGAAAAATCATTAATGAAGGTAATAAAGTACTTCGCGCCACCCATAGACATACATGGCATGGGCCCACAAACATCTGAATGCACCAAAGCCAAGGGCTCACTCATGCATGGCCTACCCGATTTCTTATGCGTAGACCTATTCTTCTTACCATAAAGACAATGATCACACGAATCAAAACGTGCATAGTCCAAAGGCGGAAGATACTGCAAACCAGATAACATTTTCATTCCCTTCAAAGACATATGCCCCAAACGGGCATGCCAAAGTGATACATGTGGGATAGAGCCCACTGCCAAAACATGGTCTACAAAAGACCCAGATACAACAAGAGGATAGAGGCTGCCAGCCTTGGCGCCTCTAGCAAGCACAAGTCTGCCTTTGGTAATCTTCCAGGTAGAATCCCCAAAACAGACATGAAACCTTGCATTATCCAACTGTCCTGCAGACATAAGACTGCACGTAAGCGCAGGTACATGACGTACATCCTTGAGCAAAAAGGAACTGCCAGTGGAAAACTGCAATTGAATATCTCCACAGCCCACAATATCAAGAGACCTGTCATCTCCAAGTCTGACTGATCCAGATACAGTACGGTAAGAGTGAAACCACTCATGGTAAGGCGTCACATGGAAGGACACACCTGAATCCAATAACCAGCACTGTGCATACATACTAGGTGTCTCAGTCAAGTGTGAAGCATCAGAAGAACTAGCTACAAGTATGAACTCATCACTACCATCGGAATCCTCGGTCTGCATGACATTAATTTCTTCAATCTTGACGCTGGACTTCGCAGGTCCTATGCTACGATCATAGGACTACTCCTGCACTTTCTCTTTGCCCTTATCCTTGCGCTTCTCATTGCGCAACTCATGACACTGTGGTCTGATATGGCCCTTTTTCCCACAATGAGGACAAGTGACATTAGCGTTGCGCCCACGCGACTTACTACGCGACTTTCCACGAGATTTAGACCGACTCTTCTGCAAGTCACGACCACGGTTATTACCACGATCATTCCTGTCATTCTTGCCTCTAGCTGTCAAAGCATGTGAAACATGAGAGGCATCCAAGTTTTTGCAATTAACCTCTTCCTGCAGAAGAGCACTCTCAACATCATTCAGTTTCAGAGTAGCATTAGAGGCACATAGGGTAGTGCGGAATACATCCCATGACTCATTCAGAGTCCCAAGCAAGAAAAGAGGAGTTACTTCCTCTCCAAAGGTGATATCCTGCGAAGTCAAGTTCTTCAGTATAGCATGGAACTGGCTCAAGTGAGCAGACATAGTCGCATTATCCTTCATGCGCAGATCCATAAGCTGCTTCAACCAGTACATCTGACTCGCCGACTTTTCTTATCATAAAGATTCTTGATCTTATTCCATAGATCCCATGCACTTTGTGCTTCCTCAAATACATTATAATGTACCTGTTCAGTGAGAGACAATACAATCGTGGACTTGCATAGCTCATCAAGTTCAAGCCAGCCGTCATTGTCCATAGTTTCAGGCTGCTCCCCACTCAACTGAAGTGGCTTAATCTGAGATTTCTGCACCAAGACCTGCCAAATTTGACTCTTCTAATAAGAGTAGTTGGTACCATCCAACTTTGTGATGTTAAATATGGCATTATCAGTCGAAGAGGATGCCATAATGCAGGCTGGAAATGCACAAACAATGTAAAACCGCTGGTTATTTTACTGTAGAAAATGCCCAAAATCCATTGAAATGAGCTCCAAATGGCGAGAAAAGTGTGCCAAAAGATGCTGCCCACTTAGTACTAGGTGCGGTACACCAAATCAAGATATTTCAGCATAAAAAATACTGCTCAGTCCACCAATAAATGCTTGCTGTAATAAATTTCAGAATTGCAATAATGAGAGCAAACTGTCCCAAAACTGGATCTAATGTCAACTAAACAATGCTAGGTCCAAAGCTAGCATAAAGAGGACAAAGCAAAGCCAAATGACAGTGAAAATACATGAGCATAACACCGAGAGATGTCAAATAGCATCTGCTAGTAAGAGGCACACCCCAAACAATCTAGGCAAAATATAGAACCAACTGCCAAAACCTGACACAAATAGGTGTCTGCTCGAAAGAAAGCAGATCCAAAATTGAGACTCAGCTCATAAGCATCCTGTGAACCAAGACATATACTCAATGCAACATCCAATTGTCGGAGTATAATCCCAAAGTTTCAATACATCCATAACTGCTCAATGACATAGACTGCTCCAATAGCATGTAATCCCTGCTCAAGGTCAAGTAACCATGCAAGATGCTCCCACTAGCACAAAAGGTGTACAATCGAGTTAAGGGCTCAAGCAACCCAATACAAAGTACTGGTGACAAGTGACCAAGTCAATGCGTCATATGCTTCCCAAGAGCATGACATACATGAAGCAACTGATGTAGCAACCACTAAGCAAGACATAATCCCAATGGCAAGATCTCTGTCAAGTCAATATATCCAGTAGCAAGCCAAAGTCAATATCCTTGTGAGTCGGAAGTGCTCAAAACATCCAAATCGGAGCTCCAAAATATCTGTCAAGCATGGATGAACTAAGAGGCATCAACCACGGACCAAAGCATGTAATGCATAGAGCTTATCCGTCAAGTACAGACAATAGGCATAAGCGGCCCAAATGCCAATCAAGTCGACCAAACTACCAATAACAACGGAGCAAGTGCGATGCTCAAAAGCATTCCGGAATCATGATCACGAGTTCAAAGTGGATCCCCAAAGTGTAATACATCATGACATAACCCATAGCATACATCCGGTATCGATAGAGAAGCAATACATGTGACAAATGAGCTTCAACCCGCTCATGTATAGCAGCTCTAAACAGTCCAAAACTATCAATTTCCAGCCCAAAAACAATGCCAAATCATGGGCAAATCGAATGCATACATTCCCAAGACATTAGGCATCATGTAGACTGCATACGGGCATCAAACAAAGTAATCGGAGTAGAGTATAAGCATCAAATGCCAATGCCAAGTGTGGCTGCCCTGTTTCCAGCACTGTATAATAGTAAATAATAGTCCCAAATCAGCCAATATTTCAGGCCAAAATCATGGCATAATCATGTGCATACATTCCCAAGGCACTAGGCATCATGTAGATCGCATACGGGCATCAAATAGCACAACCAGAATGGAGTATAAGCAACAAATGCTAATGCCAATGGTGCTACCCTATTTTCAGCTTGTTATGATAGTTTATGACAGTCCCAAATCTGAAGAAATCAGCCCCGAATGATCAAGACCAATGCCCAAAGCTTGAATGACATCAAACATGAAGTCTATAGCCCTCTTGATCAAGGTAGAGAGCAAGAAGCAATGGCCAAGTGCGGAGCTGAAGTAGACGAGTGCTAACAACCTGGAAAAAAAAGGTGCAATCTGCCTTGTTGGTGCTGAACTTGCTGCTACTCCACATGGGCTGAAAAGGGGGTAATGGGGCGCTCAATAAGGGCCTATCAAAGGCCTATGACAAGCCTCTTTGAGCCTTGATAGGTGTAAGTCACAATATGAGGAGAATAAGCTTCAAGGGTTTGAAGCCATGGCTGCCCTTGCTATTTGCAACCTGTAGACTGAAATAAAACCCTAAAAGAATGATCAAATACCTCAATATCAATGCCTTGAAGGTGCCTCAATAGGCCGGGAAGGTGCTCGGGAAGCCGGGGAGTGACAAGAGCTCGGGGAGATCGGATATGGCTGCCGGGATGGAGATCCAATGTGTGAAGGGAGTCGATGCGAAGGTAGAGAAGCACTGAGTCGAGCTCAAGCAAGAGGAAGCCAAGCTCTGATACCAGTTGAAAGGTGAGAAGGATCAAAGCTTGCACACGAGCTATGGCGGGAGAGCAAGAGCAAGAAAGAAAGAGACAAGAAATGGGAACTCCAATAGCCACAATGTGTGACCGGGCCTTCCTTTATTTACTAGTCACTAAAAAATGAATGTAAAGAATAAAGTGACGTGATGGGCACCCGCCACTTGCAGTGTGAAATGGCGGGTATTGTCAATGTAGTAATACACGGGGCGGCACGGCGGAGGCGCCTTTATCCCAACATTGATTTCATTGGGCCCATCAGTCCTGCGGCATAGTATTCGCAGGCTAAGTACATCATTGTGGCCATGGATTACCAAACTAAGTGGGCAGAAGCGTGAGCCACATGAAAAAACGACTCTAGAACGATGGCTAAGTTGTTATGGAAGCAAGTAATCTCACGATTTGGTTGCCCCATCGAACTGGTCAGTGACCAAGGCACGCACTTCATCAATGAAGTGATCGCGCATCTCCTGTCCACCTTCCTCATCATCCATCGCAAATCCTTGCCATACTATCCTCAGGCAAACGGCCAGGCCAAATCAACAAATAAGATTCTTGTAAATGTCCTAACCAAGGTCGTCTCTACTTCACGCATCGACTAGGACAACAAGTTAATAGCAGCTCTGTGGGCTTACCGAACTGCTTATAAAACGGATGTCGATCAAACCCCCTTTAGGCTGACGTATGGGACAGAAGCGATTCTACCGTTAGAGTTCTTCATTCCTAGCCTGAGAATAGCACTTCAAGAGCGATGGAAAGGGAAGGAGGCATGAACACAACGACGAGTTGAGCTCGAACGTCTCTCGAAGACTCGTCTTCTTGCCACCCATGCATTGATCTGTGAGAAAGCCCGACGCAAGAGCTGGTTTGACAAGCACGTCAAGTAGCGCTAGTTCAAATAGGGTGACTTAGTGCTCCTCTACTCAGTTAAAGGGCATAAGAAAAAGATAAAATTTAGAGGTCTTAGACCATTCAAAGTTCGTGCAATCAGCCAAATAGGCAACGTCAAACTCGAGACCCTAAACGGTGAAGGAATAGGCTTCTTCAATGGCAACCATGTCAAGAAATACTACCCTCCTACGCATCCTTTGCACGAACCACCGATGTTAGAACCGCTTGTCAAGGTACGAGTAGCCACAATCACTAAAATTGATGATGAGGACGAGGAAGCCGTGGAACCCACATACCTTCGTATCACGGTCACGGCCAAACAAACGTGTGCTTTCATCGCCTTGATCAACAAGGGAGCAGACTTCAACGTCCTAACCTACAATCATTGGACTCAACTTGGCCAGCCACAACTTCAACCCACCACTGCAAAATTAAGCCCATATGGGGCTCATTCCTATGCACTACTCGGCAAGTGCAAGGCAGCCATTTCTATTGAGTCTGAGACTGTTCCAATGATTTTTTACGTGCTGCCAAATGCTAAAAACACAAGCACAGAGTCACTGCTGGGGTGCACCTTCAAAAAGTAGACCCACTACAATGTCGACTACGCATTGCAGCGCATCCACCTAGCAATAGGCAATGTTCTCATTGTTGCAGCTTTCAACAAGGGTTGCGCAACCTCATCACGGGCCACCCAACCACCACAGATAGAAACACCTGTAGGCAATTCTAAGGAGGGGGTAGTGTGCGGCCGCCACTCCCCGAGTCTCATCGCCCGCAACCCATACCAGCCAAAGCTAAGGCCCCACAGCCTTGCCTTCGATGGGTGCTTAAACCATCGCAACAACCGCCTAGGAGTCGATGCTCCTACCCTCATAAGACCAGAAACTCTAAACCTAGGAGGCCCAAACGCAGTCACAAGAATAGACGTGTAATCAGTCAAAGATGGGTCCCCAAGGCTCTCTTGCGTGCACCCTTCTATGAGGGCAATGCTTGGCTATGGATATCTAAGGACCACACGGCCAGAGGCACCACTCGTACGCCAACCTCAAGCTCAATCATCCCAAAAACTGTAGGACCTCGAAACCATAAGCCGTAGAGCTTCCCCGACCCGCAACCATCGAGTTCATCCACGCACGAACCTAAGCGAATCGCCCAAGCCGGTCGGACCGATCAACAACCACCAGCTCGAGCATCATCACAAGCAAGAAACGATCCAGCTTTCCAAATCCATCCTGAAAGAAATAGGCCATCACTCGAGGCCGCTACTAACCTAGCCTCCATCCCAGCGACCCAATCGCAAGCTCCTGAAGTCCTACCACAGCAACTCTCCGTCGTCAAAGGCTCAAGTCCTACCAAACCCCAACCACCCACAACCCTTAGGCCCTCTTACGAGAGGAAATCCTTTCTCTCACTAGCAGCTGATTTAGCTGAGGAAACAGGGGATGATGTGGTAGATTGCATTAAGTGACTGGACACTACTTTTGTGTCGCTAGCTCTGAGCTACGATCGCCTCGACTTAGGCCTATTGGATGAATCCTTCGCAGCCAAAGTTCAAACGATGCCTTGTTCTTGGGAGACGTTTGAATTTGCATTTGCAAAAACACCTACCTCCACTGCTAAGTTGCTCAATGGTGAGATCTCCAAAGAGCAAGCAATCAAACAATGCCTCATCACGTCTTATGATTAGTGAACCACCTCTGCCATCACTGACCAAGAAGTGGCAGAGTTGTCAAAACTTGCTGAGATGAAATTCCAGTTCTTAAGGCATTGGTATGATCTTAGACTGCAATGGGAAGTTCAAGGATGCCAAGTAATGACCAACGCCGAGCAGCGACGTGCGTGCAGGGCTCTGCGTGCGATGCTTAATTTCTTCTTCACCACCTCCAACGACTCCATTCCCTTTGGTTGAGTTGTATCTAGCAGCGTATTGAGGAAGGCTTGTTGTTGGGTAGTGAAGGCTGCCTGGACGGCGTGCGCTTTGCTTTTGCCAAGATTTTTCCTTCTCCACCAAGGCAACGTGCCGCGCCAATGCCTTCACCCGTGCCTCGTTCTACGTAGCCCATTCCTCGGCCCTTTTGGTCATTCCTTCCATGCTCTCCCCCTACTTTTGAGCTAGGGTTACAAGCTTTTGCTCCTGGGCCCTGAGCTCTTTGCTCATGTTGTCTTGTTCTTTCTTCCCGAGACATAGCTGATCGGTCATAGACTCAATCTTCTTTTGTTGTTGCTCCCTCTCTTGGCTCCTCTCCTCTTCCTTGGTGTTCAACTCCTCCATCATCTGCTCAATGGCGGCTGTCTTTGACTCCAGTTCCTTATATTGCATCAGGAGGAGCTTGTACTCCCGCTGCATCTGCACGAGTTCTTGATTCTTGTCCTCCAGCCGCGCTGCTTGTAACTTTCTTCCTTATCCTCTTTAGCTTTCAACTCTTGCTTGAGTTTGAATATTTGGCGTTGCTGCATGGCGATGATGCGGGTTTTTTCCAATTGGAAAGCCGCCATTGACTCTTTTTTTGTCATCAACTTAGCCACAGCCATCCTTTTCTTCTCCTTCGCTCTCTCCAGTTGGGAGAGTAGCTCAGCGACGTATTCGTCGTAACTGGTTGGTGGTGTCATTGTTGTGTGGGTGGGGGTGGTTGAGGCCTCCATTCATGGGTGCTTTTGATCCTACCTTGATTCAGCATCTGCAGCTGGCCTTTTTGGTCCCGTGGTCATAGTTTCCGTGCTTTTCCCTTGGGCCATTTCCTTGTTGATGAAGTATTGCATCCATGCCACCAGGCTGGTCACTTCCAAGCTAGTGGGGATGCTAGGGGTGGGCGTAGTGGGTTCAGCGGGGGGTGCCATGAGGGTGGGGATGGGATGCAGGGGTGCTTTGCCTTTTCCTTCTTTGAACTGCAGGGGGCGCGGGTTCTGAGGCCTGCATGCTGGAGCTAGGCCTCTCTTCCCTGGGCTGATTCCAAGCTTTTGGGTCATCTGTCCTGCACTGCTGCTCGATGGACCGACGTGTAGCTTTGGCCAGGTCCTCCTCCTATTTTCTTCTTAATTCCTCGTCCTCCTCCGCAACTCTTCTTTTCCTTTCCTCCTTGGCCTTTTTGCATTCTTCCTCTAGTTTTTCTTTTTCCTCCTACTCTTCTTTTCTTCTCCTTTTAGTCTCTTGCTTGGACGCCTTTTTAGCCTGCCTGACTTGTTCTGTTGTCTCTTCTTATTCCTGTTTCCTCTTCCTTTCTCTCTCCTCTGCCTCCCTGAGGGATTGTCGTTTCGCTTTCTCCAAGTCCTTCCTCTCCTTTCTACGGCCTTCATCCTATTTCTTCTTCTTCTGCGCTGCTTTTTTCTTAGTCTCCTTAACCTGCTTTTTGCTCTTCTGCTCTTCCCCTTCCTCCTCTATCTCCGTCCTATTGCTAGACCTCTCTTGGTGTTGATGGAGAGGTGATCGGTCGGGTGTTTCTCCCTCCCCCTCTTCTGCTTCCTTCACGGCCTCCTGGATAAGCACCGTTAAAATACCCCCGTATGCGATGAACGAGGCTTTGGAGAAAGCCCTTTTTATTTCTGCGGCCTTCGACATCGGTGATTCTCCTCCTGCTGGCAGGCTTCCTAAGGCTAGCGCTTGGGCTGCCTGGTCGATAGTCTTGCGCACGTAGCCATTCCAGTCGACTTCGTGCAGGGTCTAGGCCGCTACATTTTCCAGTATTGGTACGCTGATCCGGTGCATCAATGCGTTATAGCGCTGGTGGCTGGAAAAGAGTGCGTGTATGAGCTTCGCCTGTAGCTTGGTCTCTGCATTGGGAATGTCCTGGATACTGATGCCATCGTTCATCAGCACGTCCTCCTTTCTCATCCTCAGCATGGCATATACGTCCCTCTTTTGCTTCTTTTCCACCTTCGGTTCCAGTCCCAGTGCCTTCTCCACCAAGGCCGGGGTTAGACGAACCAGTACCTGCTTAGCATTTTGTCCTCTCCCCACTGTGACAGTGCCGCACTCGCTGTCGGGATTGTAGGACCTGAGAAATTCCACATAGCTTGTGTGCTCAGGTTCTCGTGTGAAACTTTCCAGGTACTTCTTGAGGTTTCAGCTTTCCACAATGCTCCTGGCCGCCTCTTCCTTGGCCACTAATTCTTCCAAATTGTGGATAGTTAGGAATTTCAACTGATTATAGGAGCGGCTCTCCAGGTTGATGCTGTACCGCGTTCTCTCTTCCTCCGTGAAGGGGAGTCGGTGGGCTCGGTCCTGCTGTGACATTTTTTGTTCATGTCATAACCATAATTTTTGTTAGTGCTTACGACATAGTAATCGCTGAAACAGAAAAAACTCTATGCTCTTGAATGAATTCATTAAAGTCTAGTGCAGATCCCCTTTTCAGACTTTGACTTTTTGCCTTTTAATTCAAAGTTTTTGTGCCCTTTTTCCTACCCCATCCGTTTTTCACAATGTATGTCTACGTACTTCACTGACTTTGATTTGCTTTATTGCTTCTGATTTGATTCACCTTACCCCTTCCCCTTTCAGTTTGAGAAGAATGCTTCCTAGGATGAGGGTTAGAAGGTGTAGGGCTTTTGGCATGGAGGTGTAGGGGTACTTGTGAAGGAGCCAAGTATAGAAATTGGGGTTGTATTCCAAATGGGCTTCGCGGTCTAGGTCAGAGGGTTTAATCCCCACTTGGGTGATGTATGTGAGGACGTCAATCAGGAAGTTGCCCAAGTTGACTCGGCTAGCAATGTGTAACTCTTCTTCGGTCAACAGGCAGTTGAGGTAGGGGTGTCCCTTGATGTGGACTCGTAGGGTAGGGTGTTACAAAAAGCCATCTAGGTGAGCATGTTGGTATTATATATTCACCTCCTCCAAGGGGTTGGCAATCGTAGCCCCTTATCGTGTGTGGCACTTCGTATATTTTGTCTTGCCAGAATTCGGCCTCTTCTGTGCCCCACAAAGTGGGGGTCCTTGCCTTGTCCTCCAGCCATCTTTGGCCTAGCCGACTGCCAGCCGCGATCACCTCCTCCATCGCCTTGATCGGCAGGACCCTTCTCAGGTTGTCAGGCATAAGGAAACTGAAGGAGAAAGGGTCCTTTTCCATTTCTTGTCATTCCCAAACCACTAGTTCTGTGTGGAATTGCATTGGTAGGTCTTCGGGGCATGGTGGGAGGGGAACGGATGGCTGCACAACTGGCTTGGCCTACAGCCATTTTTTGGCCTCTTCCACCTGCTTTTTTCGTCGCTCCTTAAGGATGGCCTATCTGTCCAGGGAAGGGGCGGGTTGTTGCTGATCTTGTTTGTGCGGTGAGGGGGGCTGCGGGATTACATCTTCTCTGAATCTGCCTTTTTTCTTGTAGTGCTCTTTCTTCAAAGCCGAGGGCATCTGCCTCCTAGGGGGTTAGGCTGGTCAGTAGTAGATACTTTTGCTGCTCCTCTAGGCCCAGCCTTACCTCTGCAGGTTGGGGTGGCATCTGCAATGGCGTATCCCCTTACGGTAGGCGTGGATTTTGTCGCCACCCTCCATGGGAGGCACAACTTCCCTGTCATCTACAATGCCAATGCCACTTCCTTTGAGAATGCTCTACTTTTTTATCTAGGAAGCCTGCCCGCCTCCATGATGCGTTTCCTTGCTGAGTTCTCCTCCTGCCCAAATCCCGCATTCATAACCACCTATAATTACCTTAGGCTCCTTAAACTCCTACTTAAGCAAGATCCGGCACCGCAAGAAAGCGGCTTGCCTCCCCTCTTTTTTGATCCTAACTCTATCGATAGTTGCGCTATGACCCTCTTAATGATGAGGGCTAGCCTACTACCTTCATTTTGCCTAGCGCTCCTAGAGGATATGAGCGATAGCCAATTCACTAGGTGCAATCACCCCTTCCTATCCACCACCTCTCTAAGCCTGATTGAGCACAAGTGCACTAGAAAGAACACATGCACTAAGTGGAGATAAATTGAGGACTATATTTAATGTCACGGAACTCACTCAGATAAGCCACTCAAGGAACCCACGAATAGGAGAGAACCCACATACAGAGACAAACCATCAACACACGAAGTAGGACTAAGCAAGCAGCTCAAACGAAGTGGATTTGACAAACCTACTCAACCTGATCAATAGCTTGGTGGAGCACAAGAACTCGACTATGGCAAAAGAAAGCTCAAACCGCAGGTCTAACGTGGAACTCGACTTAGGCGTCTTCCCAGAGGCTATTCAGCAAACTGATCAGCAGCTACGATGCGCACGCTCGACATGAGCACTGTGGTCGGACAATAGATGTTATCATCCCAGACTTAGAAGAAGAGAGAAAGCTAGCCCACAAGGTGTTGCAAAGCATAGCTGCATACAATAGATACCAGCAGGCCAGGAGTCAAAGGCAAAGCATGAAGTTGCGTGAGGTGCAGCGAGTTTGCTGAACTTAGCTGATAGAAACTGAACGGATCACAAGAGAGCCCTAGAAGGAAACTTAACGCTGAGTGAGCTTCTTATGAAGTGATTTCTAGACAACACCGCAGTAGAGCAAAGTGCTATAGCATTGGCGACCTCACTACTGGCAGGATTAGGAGCAACCCAAGGCTCTAAGAGCCAGTCTAAAATCCCAATAGTCACAAAGCAACTCGACAAGTACCAACCCCATGACGATCCATACAGCTTTGTAGAGCAGTTTGAGCAAGTCTGTGAAGCCAACGGCCTCAACGACCTAACTCTGTGCTCTCAAGCATTTGGGATCTACTTAGGTGACAAGGGCAGGACTTGGTATACAAGCTTAGACACATGCAAAGGAAGAAGAGGTTGGAGGCTAAGATCTCACTGAAAACTAAGAGTGCTATAACTCTGCCTGTTGGAAAGAAGGACACAGATGCAGAGGAAGAAACTTCAGCCCCCAAGACGGGCAAAAAGGGAAGTGCCAGGGTAGGGGAGTACCCGCATCCGAAGCACCAACTCGAGGCCATAGAGAAAGTGAAGGACTGGGTGAAAGAGGCCCAAGAGCACTTAAGGGATGCTGAGACCATCCTAGAGGATGAGATCGATGATCTCACCAGCATGAACACGGCAATCTCACCCCCTCGACCAAAGTTAAGAGATGCAACCGCACCACAGGCAGCACCCCTTAGGCCAAGCCTTGATGCTGCAGGCCTACAAATCAGCCACGACCATTGGCCAAGACAATCCGATTTAGGAGAGGGATGAGCAGCCAACAGCCTCCTTACCATGCTAGTGACCACCCTTGTGACATTAATCCTGGGAGATCTGCTTAAGCAGCATCCCACCCTATGGCAAGACCTCAAGCAGTGGGTTGAGGGGTCATGAGAACAAGCTGCAAATCTACATGATCATAATGCAGAAACACAAATACAGAGTCTAACGCTACACTCTGTGCCACAATCCTTGCATGTTAATGCTTTCTGGGAAGGCACCGAGATGCATATAGTGTTACCAGTCTTAGCCTTAGGCAACACAACGAGAAAGGGGATCGTAAACACGGGAGCCGGGGTTAGTGTGCTGAGCCACACAGTACTATAGACCTGGGGAAACCCACCTGTTGAGACCGATCGATTTAATGTCACATTAGCAAACGGCATGAGAGTGAAGCCATTCGGGGTACTTAAAAACTGGCCAGTGAAAATTGCATGTGTCCAGTTCTCTATCGACTTTATAGTCATGAAGGGGGTGGACTATGATATCCTGTTAGGCCGACCTTGGTATAGAGAGGAGAAAACTAGTTGTTTAGAATTGTTACCATATTTTGGTAGAGATGTGTGTGAACAAGGTTTTTTTTTTTAATCGAGTCTTTCATTTGGAGTTTTTGAGACTACCTTTGGAGTTTTAGTGAGAAATTCAAGATTTTTGGAGAATTTTGGAGTTATTTTGAAGCCTTTAAAATACTTGGAGTATGCATGAGACTAGTTAAGGTCTAGGCGCTAGACAATACAATGGAATTGGTAGAGCTTCTAGACCCCACTGTGAATGTTATGACTCATTCAAGGAAGTGGACTCACCCAGCACTAGATTGGCCTACAAGTGCATCTTGGGTGGATCATGAAGAAGTTCATCAATGATGAAGTTGTAGGATGGTCTATAGTGAAATCTACCTCCAAAACCTATTGGCCCTAATGCTTGAGTCAGGTTCTCTTGCTAGATATTTTGAAGAGCAAGGGAATATTATGAGTCATCGTGGTTTTCTAAGCTGATGTGACACACATACATTGTTTTTCCTAGGTGACTTGGATGATGTGGCTTGTCTTCAATGCACGTACTCATTTTTGAGTGATCAATACCATCATTTCTTCAAGCTAATCATCTTGCTCATATAGTAAACATGTTCTTCCTATGACATTACCATGATGAAGGTATTTAGTTCTTATTTCCTATATCTAAGGAGCATACAAAATCTATTTGCCATGCAATTATAAAGTCCAATTCTTTCCCTTGATATTCTAAAGAGCAAGCTCTGATGATGGCTTGGATTGTGGTCCAAGTGCCTTCTGGCTCAAAAAACTTCGCTGACATGGTTTTTTTTCAATGCCTCTACACATTGTTCAATGTGTATGGTTGCCTAGCAATGGTACGGTTTTTGAATACAAGGGTGACAATTATGAGTCATCATGGTTTTCTGAGCTAACAGGGCACACATACATAGATCAAACTATTATATTCCCTTTTCATTGCTTCATCACCATAGAAAATGCAATTTCCTTCTTACCACCTTCCATTGTTCACCTTCTTGCATTTCGATCATTGCCTTTAACCCTCTTCTTGCTTTGAAATTTTCCACTTCTTGCAATGGTAGAGCACACAATCATTTTTGACACTATGCTTCCCTTGGTATGTGAGAAGATAATGCCAATGGAGGACTAGTTGAAGTCAGTCAACCTTCTACCTTTTTTCCTGTAGCCCTAGACATCCAAGAAGGTTCATCCTTAAGCGTAGACCATTGTGAAGCAACTAATGAAGAGGCCTATGTGGTAGGCTACATGCTTGATTAGTGTCACATCCAAGAATGCCTCCTCTTGTTGGCACAAGGAGTGCCAGACGTGATGTTGGGCCTCTCTACGAAAAGAAAATGTAGTAGATATTTGGGCCCATGTCAGGTGGTGAATATTATCTTAATATGATGTAGGACACCCTTCAAGTATACGCATGACATGCTGAAGTTTCTCATGGAGGCCATGTCTCTTCAATCCAAGTACTTTAATATCTCAAATAGGATGGAATTCCTCTTCTTCCTGGAAAATAGCCCTTGCCCTAATTGGACCTAGCCTTCTTTTAAGCCATTTGGACTTAGACTTCAAGCATCTAGTTGGACCAAAACTACACAACCAAGGTGATCACTAAACTTGTGGTAGCACCTCACCTTCCTCTTCTCTCTTCCGAGTGCCAAAGATCCGTAGCACACTTTGGAGGGGTTTGCTTGTGAAGGTCGTGTGACATCCTCTATATGGTGAGTGACCAATGACTTACTACAAGTTCAAGTGCTATTCCAAAGCAATAGGCTCCACAAGAAGCAACTAATATTCTTGCAACCATAGGTGCAATTGGTGTGGAGCAATGGGTGCTAATGCTACAGTGGTCCAGGATACTATCACAATTGAAGAGTAACTTTTGGACTAAGAACCTACTCTCTTGATAATGCAATCCACCAAGGAAGACCTTCCCTGACTATCTAATGCCCCCAAGGACTTAGACACTTCAAATAAGATGGACTTTAAGATTTGGCTAGCTCTAAGAAGAGGTAGATGGTAGAATAGAGATTCTAGCTATTTTGGTATTGTCTACCATTATTGTGAAATAATATGTCATATTGGCCCATTGTTTTGTAAAAAGGATGGCAATCACAATGGCAAGTTGTAGCAAGGAAATTATGTATCATCTTCAATACAAAATGTTGATAAATGTGAGCTTTTTTTTGTCATACACCATATTATGAATGCTATTATAAGAAAGGGGGACATGTGATTATGTATGATATGTTGATTTTGATGCATTTAATCATATAACCAACCATGTTAAATAGTTTGGAAATATGTAGGATTTATAAAGTCCAAGATATGTAGAGATGGGACAAGATTCATGTCATTTGTTTTTACATATTGGAAAAGTTTCTTTGTCCTTGCATAATGGTTAGAAAACAAAGTGTTTGTCAATTGTTTCACATGTGAATCCATCACAAAGGATTTGGTATCTATTGGTCAAATAGTAGAGCAAGGGATGCAAGTCAGATTTAATGAGAAGTTATGTTTTATTGAAGACTTCAATAATAAGTCTAAGTTACTTGCAAAAGGAAGTAGAGTTGGCCGCATGTTTACTTTGGATACTAAAATTCTTCCTACAAATGTTGCTATGTATATTAAAGGCAAAGGTGTGACTGTAAACATTAAAATACGGCACAAACGTATTGGACATGCAAATCTACAAAAGCTAAAATCAATGCAATTGAAAGGGTTGGTTAATTCAAAGTTGCAAAATTACATAAAGTCTATGAAGCATATCAAGTAGGCAAGGCAACCGTTTTTGCTTGACACAGATATAAGCAAGAATATACTTGATGTGGTGATACAAATGTTTGTGGTCCTAGCCAGTTTGTATTACATAGTGGTAATAAGTATTTTGTTACTTTCATTTATGATTGCTTCACGAAACTCTAGGTATATTTTATGAAGAAAAAAAGTGAAGTGTTTGAGCACTTCAAAACTTTCAGGGATGTTGTAGAAATAGAAATACACTTTAAAGTTAAGTGCTTGAGGTCAAATGGAGGGGGAGAATACCTCTCTAATGAGTTAATGGATTTTTAAAGGTCTCATGGGATAAAGTGACAATTTACATGTAGGGATAACCCATAATAAAATGATATTATAGAAAGAAAAAATTGACATGTTGTAAAAGTTGTGCAGGTATTGATGGGGCTGAAAAGAATATGCCCAAGAATTTTTTGTCCAAGGTTTTTCATACTATTGTCTACATTATAAACAAATATTCCACAATTGCATTTCATGGTATGATTCCTCAAAATTGTTTTATAACCAAGAAACCTAATGTATCACACTTGAAAGTATTTAGTTGTATTGCATATGTTCATGTGCCTGATGGGTTAAGGAAGAAATAGGGCCCAAAGGTTGAAAAATGTATTTTCATTGAATACTCTATTGAGCACAAAGGGTATTGTTGTTATAATACCGTTAGTGGTGAGTTTTGGGTGAGCAGGGATGTTACTTTTTATGAGATAAGCAATTGGTATGCATATAATGGAGATACGTTGGATGATGCTGATGATCATGATAGTCATGTGTAGATAGGAAATCAAGAATTTTGAACTCTTAGTGAACTACAGACATCATTTGGTAGTAGATCTATAGTCAGCCCTTGGTCTGGGAGACTAAGGAGCATCCCCGCATCTTTAGATGCATCTAGTAGTGCTGTAAGTAATGACAAAGGGAAGAAGAAAGTGTCAATCTATAGAAATAATGCATCTACTAGTCATGCAGTTCTTAATGGAGACTCTAGTGGTTGAGAGAGCTTGGATGATGAGCTTGGTATTCCTTTAGTCAAGACACCAGGTGAGCACATGATAATGTGAAGGCTCTAGTGTGAAAGCTAATTGAGTGATCTAATGGCACATAAGTCTAGCAAGGTGAGATATCCTATTAGAAGATTTGGTTTCAAGGGTTATGTAGCTCACCATTATGCTTATATCGTAAAGGTAGTTGAGGATGTTGATCCAACTTGTTTTGAGGAGGCCGTTAATCATGCTCATTGAGATGCAACAATGGGTGAGGAGATGGCTACATTAGAGGCCAACATGACTTGGAATCTAGAACCATTGTCCAAGGGCAAGAAATCTATTGGTTGTAAGTGAGCCTATAAAATAAATGCTAAGAAATATAAAATAGGCTAAGTCTATACCCTATGTATGCACTAAATAAAATAGAGGTTGTGTGTAGTGAGACTTTAGAGTCAAAAGATGTCTATTACTTTAGTGAGATACTTTGTGGATAGACTATTCAATGAATGAAGATGGAGAAGAAAGAAGAAGAAAAAGAAAAAGAAGATTGTTTGAGTGTCCATGTCTTGTGCCATCTCACTTATATTACATATCTATATCAATTCCTTTCAGTTGGTAACAGAGAAGGAGTGTAGGATTGAAAGATCAAATTGAGGAGTACGACAACTTGAGGTCTACATTGAATTGAAAGCTTTTTATCTACCATTAAATCAAGTACAAATCCTCATCTAATTGGCATGAAACATGTACATGGAATTGAGGAGCATTGGAGCTTGGATTTCAGGCATTGGTGTTAGCTTTTCATGCTTTTTGGTAGTCATAGAAGGCTATAAATTGATGTATGGTAGCAAGGATTTGATCAATTTTGGTTTCTGATTGGCTCATGTATTGAATGTTAGAAGCATGGGGCTAGTTTAAGCTCGATGCTTTCTTGCAAGAAATAAGTACAAGGGCTAGGGAGCTTTGCCATGTCACACTATGTGTGTTCATACTGGACCTCCTAGAACTAGTTATTTTGGAAGTTATGTTCACATTAGAAGAAGGCTTGAACTGTTTTGTTTCTAAACTAGTTCACAAACATTGTATTCATACTAGAGAAAGCTTGAACTAGCTCGTTCCAAGGTTAAGACACTGATTTCTATGCCGATTTTGGGTGTTGATTTGAAGGGTTTAAAATTTTTAAAAATTCAAAAAAATTATTATAGTTTGACTTGTTTGAGACTTCATTCTTAGCATTTAAAAATTTAGATTCTTACTGGACATATGATGTATGATACATAGGCATGATGTATGGATATAGCTGATAGTAGTTGGATACATGTATGAAATTCCTACTATTAGAAGTTAGTTTATGTGTATTTTCTTGGGTATTTTTTATGCTTTTTAGTATCAAATTTGAGCGGGTGATGCTCAAAACTTATTCGTATGCTTGAATAGTGGTTTGACACACTGCACATTGCTAGTTTTTTTAAAATTCCATCTATATAATGTCAAAAATAGCACAAATCACTCAAATTTTATTATAACAAGTTGACTAAGGACAACTATAGTATATGGTCCTATTGCATAGAGAATTTTCTAATTGAACAAGAGGGGGAGAGGTTTATGGGACCTCATTACATGCGAAGATGCATGTCTTGAACTTCTTAAAGGGCCTACAAAGGAACAAAAGAAGGGCTAGAAATATTAGATAGGTAAAGATAGGAAGGTTTTGGATTGTATATCTATATGCATTTCTAAGACATTGATCCCGCACATCAAGAAGACTAGTACATTGGATATCTATATGCATTTCCAAGACATTGATCCTGCACATCAAGAAGGATATAGTACATGCAAAGATGCTTGGGAGATCATTGAGAAAATGTATGGCACTTGCACAAAGGTAAGAAAGACATAACCAAAGTAGAGATTGCATGGTGCATGTCATAGGAATCGAAGCATTAGTGATTATGTTGCAAAGATAAAGTAGATTAGGGAAGATCTTGCTTCAATAAATGCACATGTGGATGATGATGATTTGGTTTATGTTACTTTGAATGGACTTAGACTTGGATACAAGTCCCTTAACACCTCCATTTCTATGAGAGGTGACTCTATACTTGACTTTGAGGATTTGGTTGCTTTGTTACTTTACAAAAGAAATTAAGTTGGTCCTTAATGCATCTAGCAATGGGATGAATGCTAGTCAATACAATGTGTTCTATCATCAAAGAGGCCATGGTAGCTCATCCATAACTAGAGTACCTTCATATGGTCTTGGATATATCTTTGCATGTAGCTGTAGCACTTTTGGATACGTTGGATTTATGCCCAGAGGCAAGGGGAGATCCTACTGTAGAGACAGAGGACATTCTAGTCCATAAAGAGATGGTACATGTCATTATTGTGATTAGTTTGGTCACTTTGAGAGGGAGTGCTATCATAAGTAGAATGCTACAAGGAAGGACCTAGTTTGGGCACTATAGAAGTGGATATAGTGGTGCTGGCTATGGTCATAGAGGTGGTTCATCACATAGAGGTCATGTTTTTTATATGGAGCATGTACTTGTCAATATGACACATCCCCCTAGATGGTTTTTGGATTATAAGATTACTCACACTAGCAATGTCCCTTTGGTACTAGGGACAAAGAATAAGCTTGGAGATGTTTTATATGTACCTACCATCACTAAAAATTTGGCTTCAATTTCTAATCAAGGGTTGTAAGTAAGGTTCAACAAATGTACTTGCTTCATTGAAGATTTTAGGAAAGGAAAACATGGTACTTTTGATTACTTATGGTCAAAAGAAAGGTAGGTTGTTTGCATTGGATGCATGGACTCCTATCATACAGAGTTCTATGTATATTGAGATTGGACATGGACAAGATAACGATATGGAGTTATGGCGTAGAAGAATTGGCCATGTTAAACTTGCAAAGATTGAAACAAATGTTCTCTAGATAGGCTATATGTGGGCTTCCACAATTTATCTATGTCAACTATGATCATATATGTGAGGCATGTTAGTTTGGCAAGAAATCTAGACTCCCATGTCCAAAGATGGGGAGAGTTATCACATATCATTTGGAAATTATATATCTAGATATTTGGGATCTATGTCAAAATGTTTCTTTGAGTGGAAGATACTGATTTTACATCACTTTTATTGATGATTTCAATAGGATGGCATGATTTTATTTCTTAAACATAAAAGTGAAGCTTTTGAGAAGTTTTCAGAGTTCAAAGTTATGGCATGAAAGCAATTTGGGAGTTACATAAAGTGCTTGAGATTAGATAATGGAGGTGAATATATGACAAATGAGAGATCATAGAATTAAGAGACAGGTTACATGCACAAGTACATCATAGCAAAACGGTACTATAGAAAGAAATAACATGATCCTTATGGAATTTGCAAGGGCTATGATGAACTAGATGCATATGTCTTTGACTTATTGGGCTTAGGCATTACATACTATAATTCACATTATGAACAAGACACTTACTATAGTTGCATACTTCAGGGTGTTTGGTTGTGTATGCTATGCTCCTATCCCTGATTATTTGAGGAAAAAGATGGATTCAAAGGCTGTCAAATGTATCTTCCTTGGCTATTTGGATGAGAAGAAGGGTTATAAATGCTATCATCTTGTCGCTAGAGAGGTCTACATAAGCAGAGAAGTAGGGTTTAGTGAATATTAGTGGAGACCTAAATCTACATTTAAGATGGGTGCTTATCAAAGCACTGATGATGGTTGCTATGGGAAGATAGATGTGATGAAAATGGTCAAAGAAATCAATATATTTAGGACATTTTTGGACCTTAAAATCATGAAGAAAGCAGTGGGAGTTATAGTGGTAGTTTGAGGAGTGCACAAAAGAAGATAGAAATTGCACAAGGGAAGAAGCATATGGGTGAAAGTTTAGAGGATAAGTCTATATATGATGAGTTCGGGATACCACATGCTAGAACTCTAGGAATAAAGAGTGCATCAAAGTATGTACTACTACCAAATGAAATAATGGTTGAGACACCATCTAGTGCACCTCAATTCAGAAGATCAAATAGATTAAGACATCCAATTGACAAGTTGACATATAATGGCTTTATGAATATGCATTATGCATACATCATATCTTATGTGCAACATGCAAAGCCTACTTGCTTTAAAGAATTTGTTTGAAGCAAAGATTGGAAGGAAGCCATGGATGAGGAAATGGATGCATTGACCAAGAAAAAGACATGGGATGTAGTTGAGTTGTCTTATGTCAAGAAAGAAATTGGCTATAAGTGGGTGTATAAGGTCAAGTAAAAGTTGGATGGCTCATTGTAAAGATACAAAGCAAGGTTGGTCACAAAGGGTTATCCATAGGCATATGGATTGGACTATGCGGAGACATTTAATCTAGTTGCCAAGATGACTATAGTGAGATCGGTGATTTGCCTTAGCTTTGATTTATGGCTAGAATTTATACCAAATGGATATCAAGAATACTTTCTTGAATGGTACGTTGGAAGAGGAAGTATGCATGGAACAACTAGAAGGGTATGTACACCCTAAGGATTTGCATTATGTATACAAGCTAAGGAAGCCATCATATGGTTTAAAGCAAGCACCTAGAGCTTGATGTGAAAGGATCAGTAGGTTTTTGTGCGACATGAGATTTGAGCAAAGCATGGATGATTATTCACTTTATGTCAAGCATACATAGGATGCAATGGTGGTTGTGGTCATCTGTGTTGATAATCTTATCATTACATGTACTCTTGAAAGAGAGATATTCTCTATGGGCTAAAAGAAGCACCTAGAGCATGATCTAACAAGATCCGACGGTATCTTTTCAACATTTCCTTTTATTTTTCAGATGTAGATTACTCACTTTATGTGAGGAAAGGGGATGCAAGTTTGGCTGTCATAGTCATCTATGTGGCTGACTTAATTATTATAGGTGATAGTGATAGTGGGATTGGTTATGTTAAGGGCCTTTTGAAACAAATTTTAAGATGAAGTACCTAGGTGAGTTGAGGAGCTTCCTTGGTATTGAGGTGATCAAATATTTTGATGGTATATGGCTGTCACAAAGACAATATGACTTGGGTATGTTATCCAAGTATGGTATTATTATAGCACATAAGCATCTTTTAGTGCCATTGGAGAAAAATGTAAAGTTAAGTGATAATATTGGCCCTATTATGTTCACAAAGATAGTAGGGATTTTGATCTATATGACCATCACAAGGCCAAACTTGAGCTATGTCGTTGGACTTGTGAGTTAGTTTATGCAGGTATGTAGGAAGCCTCATTTGGATGTAGTTGAGGTATGTGAAGCCTACCTTGCATTGTGGAATTTTTTATGAGGCAGGTAAGAATGTATAGGTTTTTTGACACACAAATAAAAATTGGGCTAGTAGCAAGTCTGATAGAAGATCTACTAACTAATTCATGTTTCCCCTTTGTATTGCAATAATAACTTGGAGCATCAAAAAGCAATATCGAGTAGCACAGAGGCTAAGTATAGAGGTACTACTATGGCAACATGTGAGGTGGTATGGATGTAAAAGTCATTAGGTGATTTGAATGTGCAAGGAGATAGTCATGTTGTCATTTACTATGATAACATGAGTAGTATACAATTGGCTAGGAACTTAGTGTCCATGCTAGGTCAAAACACATTGAGATGCATTACCATTTTGTGAGAGAGAAGATACTTGTAGGAAAGATCGACTTAGTATATATCAACACACCAAATCAAATAGCTAACATTTTCACAAAGGCATTGGATGCAAAGAATCTTCAAAGATTTCAAAGCTTACTTGGAGTTATAGAGATGCAATTGGGCTTGAGAGAGGGAGTGTTAAGATGGCAAGCTCAACATGTGAGAGCATTGATGATGGACCACCTAGTTAGGTGGATCTTGTGTCTTGCATGTCCACACTTAGCATATTGGTGGTCATTATAATCCTCACATAGCCACTAACTTATCACTTATTACATTTGGCTAGTTATACCTACCTACAATTGGCATGGTTATAGAACAAGTCAATTAGTATAGTCAGTTATGCACTATTTGACGTAGTAGACCACTTTCCTTTATGTTGTAACTTAGCTATACTTTGTGTACATTGCATTCTATGAGGAAGAAAGAAGAAAAACCAATAAGAAAATGTTTTGTCCTTCATATCTCTTCTTGTATTCTTGAGTGACCTTCCTCTTGTGTGTAGTATGTGTGTTTAGCACAGTAGCTCAAGCAAGCCCCCTACCTCTCAATTTATGATATCCTTAATTTTGAGAAATAATCTCCCCCTATGTTTAAGAAGCCCTTCTGCTTGCATCATTAATACATGAATCAAATCTCTTTTGGAGCAATCAAAAAACCCAATTGATTTTCCTTCCAACCATTACTAACCATCCATTTATTGGACAAGATATCCTTTTACAAGGGGTATCTACTTAGAATTTGGCCATTGGACCTTATTGTAATAAAAACATCAATTTGCATCCATGTTTAGTAGATGAATATATTGAAATTATTGAAATTTGAGTCTTCATTGATGAG
Organism: Lygodium microphyllum; assembly: GCF_053477565.2. NCBI lineage: Eukaryota > Viridiplantae > Streptophyta > Polypodiopsida > Schizaeales > Lygodiaceae > Lygodium > Lygodium microphyllum. Next base: position 44,083,425 of record NC_141141.1, on the reverse strand, counting down.
AGCATTGACTATGCAAAGACTATGTACTCTCTCTCTTTGCAATTAATTTGACCCTATCTCAAGAGTATTGGATCTTTGTCTTTTGGATCAAACTCTATAATCTTTACTATTTACCGCAACACAGAGAAATGAAAAACGGAGCAGAAGTGCAGGAAAAATGGAAGGAGATAACCAAAAGGGTACCAGACAAAGGAAGGAAAAGGCACCCTGGATGGAGGTCAGACCCTGAAAATTTGAATGATGGTGTCGCTTTGAGAAAATAAAAGAGTAAAAGTGCACCATTAAATATGAAGGCGCTCCCGAATCCTTGTAAAAAGAGCGCCATGCTCACTCCTGTGCAAATTATATGCATTAGTGGGAACGGGATAAGTTAGAACGGTGGGAAATAGGAAAAGAGGGCCTAGGCTAATGGCCAGCCATGTAAAAAGTGGGGATGACCGCCCAAAAAGTAGGGCATGTATATAAAGTTCAAAAGTGAATGAGAAGTTCATTCTTGTGCGTGGCCAAAGCTTCTTCTTCTTCCTCTCTTGTTTATTGACTTCTTGCTTGTGCTTGAGTGAGGGAGTGAGGGAGTGTGAGGGAGTGAGGGAGTAAGTGTGTGAGAGTGAGGGATCGTGGAGAAGAAGCTCCCCATCTTCTCTCTTCATCTTCTCTTCTTCTCTTCTCTTCTCTTGCACGGCTATGGAGGATGGAGCTTGACGGAGGGGGCTTGAGCTTGCTTGAGCTTGCCACAAGGATTGTGGAGCCACCGGAGTGCAAGAGAGAGGAGGGAACTCGATCGAGCATCAAGGTAATCTCACTACACCCGTAAGGTAGGCATTGCGTGTTGACTATGTGAGAGGTAGCCATGGCCGCTCGGCTTGAAACCCTTGATCAATAAGCGGTCCGTAGGTCCTGGGGTAGAGCTCCGTAGCTCCCCTCCATTTTGGTTCCATTTCTGGGATAGAAGAAATCAAGCCTTGAGCCCCACCCACATCGAATCAAGGATAGAAGTAGGGTTTGCAGCCTGAACCAGTGCTCGAGATAGTTAGGAGATTTAGGAGGTTTTAATCCCTGGAGCAAGTAAGTATTTTGATTTGTTGTTGAATATTAGAGTAGGACCATCCATCTCTATCTCTATTTTTTATTTCTGTTGCATTAGGTTAAGATTAGGATAGGAAAAGAAGGAAAACAGAAGGGTTTTGCTTGCTGGAGACAGGGAAATAGGGGCACGGATTCAGACTTCTGGCTAGAAGAGTGTGCGGGATTAATTCCTGAGTTTACAACAGCCTGGGATGGGGTAATAAGGGGCCCAGGGAGCCAAGGAACACCACATTTGACATTTTGCCTTCTGAGAAGAGAGTGAGCTTGAGAGCCACGGAGAGAGCAAGAGAGAGAGAGCTACGGGGAGATCGCAAAGTGCTCATCGATTTGAGCGCCACATCGCTTCTAGGTATGCCAAGCAGTCCCCTCTATTGCTTTGCATCTATTTGGAAGGCATGGCACGATTCGGTGGAGTAGACGTTCACCTTGAGGCATCGCGCGCAACCCACGGGCCGTCGGTTGCACCATTGGACTAGTGCATCTAAGTCCCAGAATAGGACTGCCCGATTTTTGGAGTCGGACTGTCCGACTCCAAAAATTGAACCACTTTTCCGATCCGATCTCCAGAATCGAACTAGCTTGAAAATCGAACCACTTTTTCAATCCGATTCACAAAATTGGACCAGCCCGTCCGATTCCCAGAATCAGACCCGGTGTCAAAGTCGGACCACGTGTCCTAGTCCCAGACTTGGACCACTCGACCCATTGCAGTAGTCCGACCTCCCCCGTCCGACTAGGGAAGTCGGACCTAAGTAAAATTTGACCACCCTCTCAAGTCCCAGAATCGGACCAACCCGTTTGATTGCTATACTTGGATGAGCCCGTTCGATTTCCAAAATTGGACCAGTCCGTCCAATTCCCAGAATCGGACCAGTTCACCAAAATTTTAATAGAAGGTTTTTAAACTTGTCCCACAGTCCTGGCCACCTTGGTCACATCCCTGATCCCCCAAGTAACCCAACTTAACCTTAGAAGCTAGAGGCCAGAGAGGATAACCAAAGATTCACCCCGAACAACTAGACACTAAGCAGACCAAATTTGAAATTTGACGTGACGTTCGGTGACCAGTCAACCAACCAACCCTGAAGCAAAATAGAGAATACAGCATGGTCTTTCAATAAAACTTTAGATCAACCAAAACCTGCACTTAGAGCCACATCAAGCTACGAACCTGAGGGGTAGAGTGGAGTCTGCATTGAGCATTTTGTGCATCCTCACCTCACTTTTTGATTTCATCACCTAAGGTGCACTACAAGGAAAGGAAAAGCATGTTTTCGCACTGAGCACTAGAAAGCACGAAGCACAAGTTGTGGATAAGATTGACGATTGCTTCCAATAACAAGGAGCTCATCAGGAAACATAATAACATCAAGGAACCCACTACTAGGAGAAGATCCCGAAACATAGCTGGCTACCAGAAAGCCCCATCAGTAGGACCCTAAGAGGACACGAAGATCTAGAAGGCGACAACATAGAGGATCGGACGTTGCTAGAGTTACTCAAATTGATCGACGACCTTGTGGAGCTGGAAGTGGGGGCAATGTCAGGATCACGAGGTGGACAAGACTGGACTTGGGAGAATTCCCAGTCATAGTGCAGGAGTTAGTCAATGAGTATGACTTGTTGACTAGGATGGTAGTTCAGGGTAGGCCAGTAGAGGAAGTGGTAGCAACCCTAGAAGAGGAAAGAAAGGCGATCAGAAGGGCGCTAGAGAGCATGATTGCCTATAACCACAAGCAAAAGGCTAGGAAACTCCAACAAGATGTAGACATGTACAAGGCCCGGCGTGTGCTAGCCCTGGCTGGAGCAGCCAAAGCAAGACCAAATGCACAGAGAGAGCGAACAGTAGAGGCTGACTTATCATTGAGTGAACTTGTAGCCAGGAAGCTCATGGACAACACGTCCGCTGAGTAGAGCGCAACAGCCTTAGCCATAGCATTACTCTCGGGATTAGGGGTCACGCAAGGGCAAAGGGGAAATCTAGGATCCCTGTTGTAGCAAAGCAACTAGACACGTATGAACCTGGCAATGACCCATACAGCTTTGTGAAGCAGTTCGAACAAGTCTGCGAAGCAAACAGTCTCACGGACCTTGCACAACGCTCTCAAGCCTTCGGGCTATGTTTAGGTGATAAGGGGAGAATTTGGTACACTAGTCTAGATGCAGCTGAGAGCACGAACTTTACCTGTCTTAAAGACCATTTTATCAATAGGTTCTCTGAGGCACGGTACTCTGACAACCTCATTGTCCGGTTCATGAATGTCAGTCTGAGGGAAAAGGAAGACATAAGAGACTATGTCACTCATGTGCGTAGCCTCTTCAAGAGGATCCCGGCCAATGAGTGACCTAACGAGAAGGCTATGTCTACCATGTTTATAAATGGAATCCGAAGCAAGGAGCTCTACAAGGCCTTGGCTAGTAACTCCACCCTACACAGAGACGTGTTAACTAGAGTTTTTGAAGAGGCAATAAGGGTGGACGATTGACTTAGGGAGCAAAGAATGAGGAACTCCAGTTGGGATAGTACAAGCCAGAGAGCTTCAGAGCGGACAACGGCGTTGGGAGAGAGAGAGAACTCTAGCATACGGGATAAGGAAAAGGGTGTTGACCAAGGCCAGGAGCTGGCTGAGGTAAGAATGGAGCTTACACAATTGCAAGAACAGATGAGGAAGCCTACATGGACTCATGTGTAGTGTATACACTGTGGTGGAAACCACCTCCCAGCCGAGTGTCAAGATCCTAGATCTAGGCCATGTTCAAACTGTGGTAGGTTCAGTCATGATGCATTGCACTGCCGATTGCCCAGGAGGTTCCCATATGTGCAGCAATACAACCCTCCATACTTAGGCAACAAGCCACCTAACTTCTTTGGCAGGGGAGCCCAGCTGGCGCTTCCAGCACCAAATGACACAAGACCAGCCATTCCTAGGCTAGAGATGAACCCAACAGGCATACCCAGACCACCATGACCCTATGTAACCCAACCACCGAGTGACGCTCCTGTTCACTATGTGGAAGAACCTAGTGAAGAGGAAAGCTATGTGAACCCATACATCTCCTATGACGAGGAAGGCAATCCAGTCCTGATGGACTATCAACCGGTATCAGTGATGGCACTGGGTAGAGGAAGAGGTAGAGGCTTTGGAGGACCAAGTCAAGATCCAGTCTCATGCTAGACTTGCGGTCATCCATGACATATTTCATCATGCTGCCCGGAAAGAAAACAGGCAAACCAGGACAAAGCTGACCTTCGATGCACCAAGTGTGGGATCACACACCTATTTTCTGACTGTCCTAGATAGAAACCATCAGCCAATTCTGCCAACATGCCCTCCGTGCCCTTGGGACTATTCGGTGTGGAGACCTTTGGTGGGGAGGATACGCCCAACCCATTGCATGTCATGACGCGAGCGCAGACAAAACGAACAGGCATCTCGTTGCCTAGGCCAAGTAACCTAGATGTAGCCTTGTTGGGAAAGAAAAGCTTGAGGAGAAAAAGAAAGAGAACAAACGCAAAGATTACCCTTAAGACTGAGGAAGCTACAACCTTAGTGGCAAGAAAGGGGGTTATTGATGCCAAGGTAGAGACCTCAGCTCCTAAGACAGTAGAACTAGGGAGTGCCAAGGTAGGGGAATACGCCCATCCCAGATGGCAACTCGAGGCTATAGCCAAAGTTAAGGAGTGGGTCAAGGACGCCCAGGAACACCTTAAAGATGTAGAACCCATACTGGAAGGCCGAATGGAAGACCTCTCTAGTGTGAGCACACCTGTTTTTCCATCGCAACCTCAATCAGGGAATGCACCCACACCACGAGAGATGCCACAGAGGCAAGACCAAGGAGAAGCTTGTCAACAAGCTAACCAGGACATATGGCCAAAGAATGGTGACCAAGGAGGAAGCCAACCACCCAGCAATCTCCTCACCACTTTAGTAACCACCCTAGTAACCGTGAGCCTAGGAGATTTGCTTAGGCATCACCCTCTCTTATGGCAAGAATTAAGGCACTGGGTGGAGGGAAAGGGGGAGCATACTGCTGCTCACTTGCAAGAGTACGACGCAATCACACAAATTCCAAGCCTAACGCTGCACTCGGCTCCAAGGTCACTACACGTCAACGCTTTCTAGGAAGGCACATAGATGCATGCAATCCTATCTATCTTAGCCTTGAGTTACGCGACACAAAAAGGAATCATAGACACTGGCACCAGAGTTAGTGTCTTGAGCCACGCAGTTCTACAGGCCTGGGGAAACCCACCTGTGGAAGCGTTTAGGTTCAATGTTACATTGGCCAATGGAATGAAGGTCAGACTATTCGGGGTCCTAAAGAACTGGTCAATGAAGGTCACAGGAGTGCAGTTTTTCGTAAACTTCATTGTCATGAAGGGTGTGGACTACGACATACTGCTAGGCTGACCCTGGATGAGGAACACGCGAGTTATTAAAGATTGAGGGAACAATCTCATCTTCTTGGGGAATAAGATGGAAGCGGTAAGGGTTGAGATGGACACCTGGAAGACTACCCCAACCGACCTCGATCCTATCTCGACCATGCTAAAAGCTGACTCCCAGGCAAGCAAACCCTATGGGTCATTGACCAAGTACATCCCTTTCCCTAAGGATGAGCGGGATTGGATGCATGTCTTGGCAACCATTGACCTACCATTCTCATATGAGGATGAGCTGTATAAGCAAGCTACTAAATCACCAAGCATGCTAGCAAAGGAGCCCACAGTGCCACTTTGCATGATGGCAGGAAACTCACGTGACCCAGGGAGACTAGTCTCATTCCATATCCCCACCAACAAGCCCAAGCTTCAGGAAATCATAGAGTGCTTGACCGATAAACTGAAGGGCAACAAGGCTGCTAATCTAAAACCCCTAAGTGATCTCTTGGCTAGGCGTGAGTGGAAATGGACCAAAATTCACGATCTTAACCTATTATACAATTGGACTTTAGTCACCGATGAAGAGGAGATTGGAGAGGAAAACCTGGGGGATGACGAGCAATCAGAGGGGCAAGATTCCAATGATGAGGGGTACGAGCACTGGCGCTTTGAGGGGGACGAGAGTTAAGAGGAGTTAGACATGATAGAATATGACACTGAAGGGAGAGCAATCAAACAGATCAAGGCAAACTCTAGGCCTAGAAGGGAAAGGGCGGGCTGGAATGAAAAAGGAGTCATGCTAATGGAGTGCGATAGGACCTGGCTGGAGCACATGGGAGCCATGGATTATGAGTAGGCAGGGGTGGCACAGTCACTGGTAGCTCTAGTACTAAAGACGGATTCACCTGCTGAACTACGACCCCTTGGCGAAACTCCTTCCTCAAGCGAGGGATGTGACTTTAACTCAGAGTCTGAAGTCAGTACAAAGAGTGATCCTGAAATACCCCAACCCTCTAAGGTCTGACGGACCAAAGGGGACTTGCTAGTCCACCTAAGGCGCAGAGGGTTAAGGGAGGAGGCCAGGAAGCAAACTAAAGACTCAGAAGCAGAGAGGCAAAAGAAGCTGCAGGACCTCCCCAAACGCTTCACGAAGTTTAAGAAGGGCGATAGAGTGGTGGTTTTGCTAGGAGCAAAGAGACAAGGGCAAGCAAGTGAACCAATTGAGGGACCCGCCAGGGTCAAGGAAGCTGAACTGGCAGGGGAAGGCAAGAAGCCTCGACCTATGTTTATCTTTGATGACCTGACCAAGGATAAGGAGGCTAGACTGGTTGCTCTCCTACAAGAGTATATCGATGTGTTTGCATGGTCCTTCGAGGAACTTAGAGGAGTCGATCCTAGGGTTGTGACCCATAATATTCCAATGGTTCTAGATGCGGTGCCAACGAAGCAGCGACCTTACCCTATGAATCCCAAACACGCCCATGCAGTGAAGGAAGAAATTGATAAGCTCATGAAGGCGGGATTTATATATGAGATTGAGCACACTGATTGGGTATCGCCCATAGTGATCGTTATAAAAAAGAATGGTAAAATTGGGGTGTGCGTGAATTACAAGAAGGTTAATGCCGCTACGAAGAGGGATAACTACCCCTTACCGTATACCAAGCACATGCTGGAGAGGGTGGCAGGCAAAGAAGCTTACAGCTTCCTGGATGGTTTCTCTGGCTATAATCAAGTGCAAGTGCACCCTGACGACCGGCACAAGACTGCCTTCGCCACAGAGTGGGGTGTATTCGCCTACATCATTATGCCCTTTGGGCTAATGAATGCACCTGCAACCTTCCAACGATTAATGTGCACCATCTTCAAGGATATGCTATAACGTGAGTTAGAGGTTTTCATAGATGAATTATGTTAGAATATCAAGCTCCCATTACTCTCATGTCAGTATGTATGATTGACATCAGCTATGTCCAGCTGTATCAGCAAGTGTGGGACATTAAATAAGTCGGTGGTCTTAGACCCAGTGTGAATGGTCCTACAAACCTTAGTACTATTGTATACACTTATGTTAGGTTAGTAGTCAATGACATAATGGAAGAAGGAGAGAGCACTCGGCTCTGACTGTTGTCTCTTCACTCTTGTCTCTGTCTTTGATTGTCAACATGGTATCAGAGCACCCATGGCTGGGCTCTATGGAGTGCATGCGGGAAGAAGACCTGAAGACTAGCCTGCCAAGGTTGAAAAGAGAAGAGGGCTACCTGTCATTTCTCACCATTGCTCACACAGGGTATGCATTGTTTTCATTTGGTCTTGATCTTGCTCAAGAGTTGTTCTTGGTTTGGTTGGAGTCTTTCAAAGGCTCTATTGAACATCTTAGAGAAGGCATTGAACATCATTTGTGAAGAAGCTTGCTACTGTGAACTCCCCAGGCTGCCAGCGTGTTTGCGCTAGGTCAGAAGGCTACCTTTGTTGGTGGCTGAAAATCAAGTCATTGATCATCTACAAAGTGCTATAAATCATGTCTGCACTCTTTGGAAGGTACTTGAAGACTACAAGAAGCTATTGCTTGTGTTGGATCTCTGTTATGAGATGGAATCAGAGTATACAAATTTGTAAAACAGACCTGAACTATTGGGAAAGTGAAAGGACAGCTTGCATTTGATCATCATTGAGCTATAGAAGCTCTTGGTCATGCCCAAAAGCATCAACAAGACTTAGACATTTGCTTGGAGGCCGTATGTACATGTTCTCATGTGTTGGAGATGGTTTTTTATGACTAAAATATTGTGATCTGGAAGCCATTGACAGGCTGAAAACTGTCATTGAATGCGGATAACAAGCATCATCTTCTACTGAAGCATGTTACTGTATGCTATTGAGAATATGTCTGGGAATGCTTGGAGCATTGAATCGGGCATTGAGCATAATTAAAAACTGAAATCTGAAGCTGAAATTGAATGCATTTACATTATCTTAGCTGGGTACAGATTGTAAATGCAATGTATGCCACTGGCTATTGAAGACAGCTTGTCTATGGGTGCCCATATGGTCATGCAGTGACCTTGATACTTCAAAGTGGATGTATGGCATGTTTTTGAGCTATTTTGGAGCTAAAAAGGCTTGATTTCACTGAGTATTTGCTGACTGCAATCTGTGAACAAGTTATTTGACAACCGTACTTGCTAGTTATGCATTGCTTTGTGTTAAGAAGTAGCAACTGCGGTCATGCAATGCTACATTGGATGGGTGATAAGGTAAAGTAAACACCTCGCTTAAGAGGGGGTGTTGAGAATGTAAGCTTCGGTATTTGCGGGTGTGTATTATGTGAAAGCACTCTTGTGTGCTATTGTATGGTGCATGAATATGGATGAGAGATGTGGAGTAAAGTGTGCCACATAGGGCACACATGTAAAGTGTGGGTTGTATGGTGTCACATGGGAACACACATGGAAAGTGTGAGGGATCATTGATGGAGTATCTCCTCCTTTATATATATAACCTGTGTATGCAATGAAATAAGAAGAGAACATTTGTTGAGTGTGCATATTGTTTGCCTTCTCTTTGTAGTCATGGAGTTCCTTGTCTATTACAATCCTCTGTGATAATGTATCAATCATTTTGTACACACCATGATCAACCCCACATTCGGTTTCTTGACATGGTATCAGAGCCGTGGTTAGGGCTCTTGATCATGGTGATTTTTTAAAATGTATGTAGCCTATATCATTGTATGCCCTTAGTATATTTTAGCCATTCTTTCCTTAAAAATCTTGCACACTCATTATTATTATGATTGCGAATGAGGGAGCTGAAAATTTTTAGGATTACAAAGAGGCCATCAACATCAAATGAAGGAGCTGTGTATTATGGAGACTAAAAACGGAGTTTTTCACACAAGTCATGGAACCATTGTCAACAAAGAAGCTACTAATAGAAGTCAAAGGTATTTGGCCATTTTTCCTCTTGATTATTGTTGTTGAGCATGGAACAATGCTCAAAGAATAAAAGGATTTCTCTTTGTGGACATTGTTGTCCTATTGGCTCTTGCTATTGAGCAAGGAGCATGTAAAGGTGCATATGCTTGCTGTCATTGGAATGGCAAGTGGTTTTTGGTTGGCTACAATCCAAGATGGAGCACGTCGGTTGAGGCATGTCTCATGTGTATGCTCAAGTATGAGCATGTGGAGTGGAAGCAAGAAAGGCTTTCACATACTTGGCACCTTATAAACTTCTCAAAACTAGAAGCATGTGATAAGCACCCTTGAAGGTGCATGCTAAAAAGACCATGTAGGTTTGGAGGGTTAGAGTCCTGGAAAGGGAGAGGAGAAAAACTTTCAATTGTCAAAGGTGATTGTGAAAAGGCTCTTGTAGCCCTGCAAAGAGGTAATAGCACTAAAGCTTATACGAGATGCATGCAACCGCTACGAAAGAAGTGCATTGGCCCAAAGAATCCGAGGTCATATATGTCGGCTGGCGTCCATTATCGAAGATGCAACAAAAAAAAAAAAAAGAACGGCATCTAAAAGAGGCCATTGACGCAGCATGATATGGTGTGATATTATCACCACAATCCATTGAAGTAGAGCATGAATGTCAAATCCTATTGATCCAGCGAAAGAAAGTATGTATGAAGAAAGCCAGCACAAGCTACCGACACCTGAGGCAAGGATTGCTCAAGTGCAACAGGAACTCAGAAGCCTTGTTCAAAAGGCAAACATTGCTTCGATCTCAAATTGGATGAAGACTTTAGGCATTGCAAGCAGAAGCTGCTCGCAAACATGGTGTTGCAGAGAGAAAGCTACCAGAAGCTGAAGCCCGTGACGATGAATTGGGAAGAGAGCGCCAAAAGGAGGAACAACATGACTAGGTAGAGCCACAGGATGCGACGCAACATGCCAAACTGATACCACGAGGATGAAGACATTGATTATGATCGAAGGCCATAGCACAAATTAGCGCAGGCAGTCAGGCTGCCAGCCATGTCTCAGCCACTAGCATGGACACAGAAAGGAAGGCCGGCCTACTGTATCGACTGTTAAATGGAAGGTTAAGAAGCCTTTGCAGGAGCATCAGATGAAGTGAAGCTCCTTGTTGAGAAGCCCCCCCGGACTGTTCATGAGCACCGGACTGTGGCCTGCAGGTTGAACGTCCTGCATAACCAGTTTATACCGCAATAGCTCTACTGCTACACTGAACAGGTAAGTGCAATGCATCCGAAAATATCCATATAAGAGAAGCTGTTGAGCCAAAGATAACACTTGATGTGAAATAGAAGGAGAAGCAATCTTCTTTCACAATTGGAAAGACCCACCACAAAATGGGTACATCAGTTTTTGAAAAGGAGAAGATGAAGAAGAAGATGCGGAGGAGCTTCTTGTCCCACTCTTAGCATGAACATGGATGGACGTGTCTTCATGACCAATGAATCTCCATCCAATTAAAAGATTCTCTGACGAAGATAAGAAGAAGGAAAAAGAAGACGAGTCATGACCACATGTGGCATATACCTATTATCCAAACCTTTTAAGATTGGATGTATAAAGCTTCTAATTCACACAACAAAAGTGAAACTATAAAAGTTGTAAATGTCTTCATGATTCACATTTGTGTCAAAGGCAATTGTACACGAGATTTTATATTCACCCATCACATGAGGGTACTCCTACCCGAGCCGCATAGAGCTCAAAAGTGGTTGGTTTCATACATATAAATCTCGACATGTATTCAAAATAAGTTTGCACAAGAATTGGCTTGTGTGAGGGGTTCTCTGCCCGAGATTGAGATCTCAAAAAGAATTTTGCGAGTGCGTGGTGTGTGCACATGATTGTTGCACCTTGAGGTTTGTCATACCTTTTCCCGAACATCTAGAATTGTTCAAAAAGGATGGGGTAGGTTCACCCGAGCAAGTGGTGCTCAAACGAACATTGTACACGCACATAAAACATGCATATGGTGGACTAGAAGTGTCTAGTCATATAAACACTCCAATATAGCATTGAGGGGGAGTGTTAAGAAGTAGCAACTGTGGTCATGCAATGCTACATTGGATGGGTGATAAGGTAAAGTAAACACCTCGCTTAAGAGGGGGTGTTGAGAATGTAAGCTTCGGTATTTGCGGGTGTGTATTATGTGAAAGCACTCTTGTGTGCTTAAGATTGTATGGTGCATGAATATGGATGAGAGATGTGGAATAAAGTGTGCCACATAGGGCACACATGTAAAGTGTGGGTTGTATGGTGTCACATGGGAACACACATGGAAAGTGTGAGGGATCATTGATGGAGTATCTCCTCCTTTATATATGTAACCTGTGTATGCAATGAAATAAGAAGAGAACATTTGTTGAGTGTGCATATTGTTTGCCTTCGCTTTGTAGTCATGGAGTTCCTTGTCTATTACAATCCTCCGTGATAATGTATCAATCATTTTGTACACACCATGATCAACCCCACATTGGGTTTCTTGACACTTTGTACCCATATGCTTATGTCTGGACTGCCACATGTACCAGCAGATATTCTGGAGGGTTTGGGACATGTATGACATGTATACACATTGATTTTGGCCTTGAAATTGTTGCTGGTTACTCATAGTTTACAAGTTTCAGACTATATGTATTTACCCTGGAAGTGAGGTTGCAGGAGTTTAAGCTGAAGCAACTACATAGCATATGTATTGATTGTTATACATTTGTGTTAAACCACTTGTTCGTGGAGTGTTTTGAGCTGTCATTGAAATAAAATACCCTGGTTTTTTACTGCAATTAATTGCAAAAAGCTGTCATAAACAGTTGAGGATTGAACTTGTTCAGTCATACTTGTTGGCTTGCAGGAAGTCAGGCCGTGACTAAATATTGTCTGGTACAATGTGGCTAATGCAGAGAGAACTGACAACATAACCCAGATAGTGGGGGAAAAGCTTGACAGTAACAATTATGCCATATGGAAGTTCCACATGGAGAACTTCTTAATAGGAAAAGGCTACTGGGAGTTGGTGACTTGAGCGGAAGCTGAACCTAAGCTCCCAGATCGATCAAAGACGATTACACCGAGCTTGGATAGAAAGAGCTCGTAGAGTCTTGCACTGGCTCTCTTTATGTATCTCAGATGCCATGGTAATGCAGTTAAATAAACTGCAACTCTCCTAAGAATGCATGGGACATTTTGGTCAAGTACTATGGCACAACCACAAGTGCCAGGAAGATATAGTTGAAGCAGAAGTTCAACAACATGGAGAGAAAGAGCAGATCTATATAGGATTATGTCGCGGAGGTTAAGACCATTGGGGATCAACTGATCTGTTGGTTCACAGGTTGAAGATGAGGACATGGTTGCTATGACTTTGAATGGCTTGGGGCCTGAGTATAAGTCTTTGACACTTCTGTGTCCGTGAGGGCTGAAATGCTTGATTTTAATGAGCTGGTTGCATTGCTTATACATGATGAGGTTAAACTTGGCTTGGCTACAGGGTCAAGCAGTTCTAAAAATAAGGATGCAGTTTTTTATTCGAATCAGTGTGGCTGTGGCAACCAAGGAAGAGGCTATGGATCTGGCAAAGGAGGCCAACAGAATGCATCCTATGGCAATAACAACTAGTAGGTATCGAATGCAAGAGGTGGTGGAAACTTTAGAGGCAAGGGGAGATCTAGCCCTAGAGGCAAAGGCTCCTGGCAACAGCAGCATCCATCTAACAATCCGAATAAGGATAAGGATTGTCATTACTGCAGGAAGTATGGGCATATTGCCAAGGACTGCTGGAAGAAGCAGGGCAATCAGAAAGGCAAACAACATGGACACTTTGCTACGTCTAGTCAGGCAGATGATACTTGAGGAGATAGATTGTTTGCCATGCGGTATGTAAAAGACAGGGCTGCTAAAAAATGCACTGATGATGTAGTTTGGTACATTGATTCAGGGGCATCAAACCACATGACCCCTCACGATGATTGGTTTACTGATATGGTGGCTGAAAAACATGGCTATGTCTATACAAGTGATGACACGCAGCATAGCATTTAGCATAAAGGCAAAGTGCCTCTTGTGGTTCATGATGGCAAAAAGAAAAATTTTCATGATGTATTGCATGTTCCTTCGATTACGAAGAACTTACTGTCTGTTGGTCAGATGACAGAGCAAAACTTGCAAGTTAGATTCAATAATCATGGCTGCTTTATTGAAGAGTTTGGCAATGGATGCAAGTTGGTAGCTCACGGTCACAGGAATGGCAGAATGTTTACTCTTGATGCTACCTTGCCAGAGCTGAATTCAGCTATGTTTGCCCATTGTTTTGGCACTATCAGAGATTTGGAAATTTGGCACAAGAGAGTGGGGCATGTGAATTTGCAAAGGCTGCAAATTATGTAGAAAAAACAGCTTGTTACAGGTTTACCCAAGTTCCAATATTCAGATATTGGTCATGTATGCGATGCTTTCCAGTTTGGTAAGCAGTCAAGGTTGCCATTTTTCAAGCATGTAAGGCAGAGTACACGTCCGTTGCAGTTAGTGCACTCTAATGTTTGGGGGCCAGCCCATAATGCATCCATGGGAGGCTCGAAGTATTATGTGACATTCATTGATGATTATAGTCGCTATACTTGGGTTTACATTCTGAAGACAAAGGATGAGGTGTTTGCTATTTTTTGGCATTTTAAAAAGCAGGTTGAAAAGGAATTTTACCTGCAGCTACACTCCTCAACAGAACGGAGTAGCTAAAAGAAAGAACAGGGTCTTGATGGAAGCTGCTCGTGCCATGATGAATGAGAAGAAGATGCCGCTCTATTATTGGGCTGAGGCTGTTATGACAGCCATGTATATCTTGAATCGGACTCCCACTGCAGGTATTCATGAGATGACACTGTTTGAGAAGCTATATGGCTATAACTCGGATGTAAGTCACATGAAAGTCTTTGGCTGTCTTGCTTATGTGCATATTCCAGATGAAAAAAGGAAGAAGCTGGATCCAAAAGCGCATAAGTGTGTTTTCATTGGATATTCGCAGGAGAAGAAGGCATACAAATGCTATGACCCCTCTACCAGGGAGACTTTGGTGAGCAAGGATGTTATTTTTTATGAGATGGGTTCTTGGTATGTATCACCGGCTACATTGCCATCGGATATGCCTTCCACTCATGTATCTACAGTTGATTTGTAGCAAAGCGTTGCTATGATAGGACCTAGTAGTCAAACAATATCCCCATAGACAGGGAGATTGAGGAGCTCAGCGTCCACTGACACCAGTATGTCAGTGAGGGGGAGATATGATGTCTTGGACAACAAAGGAAAAGAGAAAGCTACTCAGGATGCATCTGGTATGATGACACTTGGTAGAATGACTTCTGGATATGAGTCTGCTGAAACTTTAGAAAGAGTCAAAAAAGGCAAAAGAGTCTACTGACACTTTAGAAAGATTCAAAAAAGGCAAAAGAGGAAAGGCAAAGAAGGACGAAGGAGGAAGCCAACAAGCTGAGGATGAAAGAACTAGCTGAGTTGGCAGAGGCCACTCGCAGATCTATTGAGGAAACTCATGGAAGAGGAGAGATCAACCCCTTGAGTCCCCACCATGAGGCCGAAGCAAGTGGCAGCGCGAGAGCAACCCCAGTGATCATAGGCGAGGGGAAGTCACTGGTACACCCCCTGCCTTCCTCCTTCGTGCCGGTGCCAACCGACACCACAACTACCCCACAACCCACACCCTCTCTGGACATGGCCTAGCTAATGAGCATGATGCAGATGATCATCAGTAAAGTGGCTGAGATTGTCCTAGAGATTGAAGTGAAAAGACCCGCCATTGCAAATGTTGAGTCCAAGAAAGACCCGAAACGGCAAAAGCTAGAAGCGTTAACCATCACAGCTCCTATTCCCATGCCACCTGGTGCCGACTATGACTCTTACGTGGCTGAGCTCCTGGCACAGTTGGATAAAGCAAAGGAAGAAAAGAAGGTGGCCCTATTGGAGCTGGAAAAGGAAAGGGAAACTTTGGCAGCCTTGAGGCTCGAAGTTTCAAGGCAAGGATCCAACAAAAAAAGGGAGGTGAAAGTGCTGCAAGATCAACTAGAGGCAAAAACGAAAGAAGCCCAGGATAACGAAAGCCGCCTGAGACAGAGGCTAGAGGACGAAGAGTAAAACCTAGTGGCCGTGCAGCGGAGCTTAAAGTTGCTAGTGCAACAATATGCTGACCTGGAATAGAGAACAGCTAGACTACAAGGGTATGGACAGTTGGCAGCTCAAGAGGGTGAGCCGAGCGAGTGGTAGGAGAATACCATAGCAAAGCTACAATATGAACTCGAGGAACAAGATAGGCTGCAAAGAGAGATAGAGTTCCTAGCACGGGAAAGGCTGGCAACCCTCGTAGTTGAAGCACAAGGGCAGCAATAGGAGGCACAATGACTGCAAGGTGCATTGGAAGTTGCCAAGGAAGACACAGAGGCCCTCATGGCCATGGTCTTCACGCAACAAAGACTGCACCTTGCGGAGATCCAGAGCCACGAGCAGCTAGCGCAAGAAAATTCAGAACTAATCATTAAGGAAGAACAGAAGTTCAGTATTGCAAATCAAGCGAAAGAAATCGCTGAAGAATAGCTGGCTCGGAAATCCAAGGAGTGGCACCGACTCTGGGTCTTAACAAACGAATAGCAGGTGGTAACCACATTAGCAAGTGAGCTGGAAGAGGGAAGGATAAAGATGGATGAAAGAGCCAACACGTGGAAAGAGAACAACTTTGAAAGAATTAGGCAGTTAATGGAGCGCTTGGCGGTGGCGGAGTGCAAGAGAGTGCTTGCCGAATCCAGGGCCAAAGCAGCCGATGTATGCGCCAACACACAAAGGCAAGCCTTTCTCAGCATCGTGCTACATGTCACCCAAGTAGAGGGCAATGATTCAATGGAGAGGGTGAGAAGGAAGCTGGAGTTGACTACCCGAGCGCTAAGATATGGCCTTCAGGAGTGGGAGCTTCCCACCAGCACAGGAATCACCAAGGAGCAGCAATTCCACTACCTGCACCGTGCCAGCCTCTCCACCATTGAGCTCAAGGAACTAGGGTTCGAAGAACAAGAGTAGCCCACACCACCACCACAAGTGACCCCAGCAGTGGCCGAGCAGAATGCCGAAGAGGGCACAAACTTGGAGCAGGATACTGAAGAATAACAACGAAGAACGCCCAATCTGCCTCTATCAGACCTCCCGCTAGAAGAGCCCAAAGATGCCCACATGCCTGAGCGCATTGTGGCAGCCAGAAGAAGAAGGTAGGAACTGGTAGAGAACGAACAACGCAGAGCACAGTCACTACCCAAACAATTCCCTGACAAGCCGGTGCCACTACGAGAGAATCCAAACCCTATCGATTTGCCTCAAGAATTGATCATATGGCATGATCGGGATTTCCAGACAAGACCATTTGAGCTGTCTATCCATGCTTATTGGACCGTGCGTTGCCTCTAGACATCCTATCCAAGATCAAGGACCTGGCCAATGACCTGGAGAACAAATGGATAGAAGAGAGGAGCCTTATTATAACCGGGTGGAGGCAAGAGCTTGCAGATTACTGGCAGGACAAGGTGAACCGGGTTCCTAAATCCATCCAAGGCTACAAGGCACAACCGAAGTGGCGGAGGAGGATTTGGGATGCCAATTTTGACGCCTGGACTGCCTTCTACAGCTCACTTTTCGAAGAACGTAACAACCCCACCTACATGCCCTAACCCTGTAGGCATGGAGTTGATTATGACTGCACTATTCATGGGGATTTTGATTTTCCTAGAATATATAATGTAAATGCCCGAACTCCTGAGGAATACCTAGTTTTTAGAGTAAAGGATCTCCTTCCATCCATCAACCGCTTCCTCGCGGACTTTTCTTCTTGCCCGGATCTCGCCTTCCTAACCACATGCAATTATCTTAGGCTGATCAAATTCCTATTAATGCAGAGGCCTACAGTTGAGGAAGCCCACCTTCCCCCCTCTTTTTTGACATCAATCTAGGAATAGATAGTAGGGCTATGACTAGATTAATGATGGGGGCTTCCCTCCTTTTGCCTAGAAATCTTAGAGAATATGAATGATACCCGCTTCACGAGGTGTAACCATCCCTTCTTATCATCCACACCTCTGAAGGCCCGGGCCACTATTAAAGAATACCTACAAATCCACGCCTTTCTATCCCAATGCCTGCAACCACCCCGCGCTTCGGCTGAAGGTGATAAGGCACTAGCCAAAACGCCTTCTATGTATACAATCTTCAAAAAAAAAGAGAGAGAGAAGCACGAAGCCTCACTTTGCTCACCACACCTAGGGTTCACCCCTAGCCCCTCTCCCCACTTCACGCTTAGGGCACATCAAGGGCAGGACTTCCAGACCTATCACCCTAAGCTCTGCACTGCACGTCCAACAACACAAGAACTAGGTCCTCAAGTGTGGGACATTATCGAGGGCTTGCCCAAGGTTAGACCCATCTGCCAATTCCACTGCACATGCACTTACACCACACCGTGAGACAGACACACCCCTTAGAGAGTGCACAAATTTCTCTTGCAGGCTGTTCGTAACTCAGTTGGGACCCATCATTGGCATAGATCTTGGAACCACGTGTTCTTTAACTGATTACGAAACCCCGATTTTGACAGTCATCGCAAAAGAAAAATTCCAACTGTGTAACAAAGACCAAGCATCTTCATGAAGATCAAAGCACGCCGAAATCTCTCCAAATCATCAGGAATCAACACCCCATCATCTCTCATTCATAGCACCACCTTTTTAATTGTGGTCATCTATCCGCTAATTCCACTTAGCACCAAACCCAACTACCCTGATGCTCCCCACCCCAGTGCCATGGGACTGGCACTCTACTAGGAGGGGGATAATGTTTATCGCAGCACAAAGGAACGGAAAATGAAGCAGAAGTGTGGGAAAAATGGAAGAAGGAGATAACCAAAAAGGCACAGGACAAAGGAAGGAAAAGGCGTCACAAATGGAGGTCAGACCCTAAAAATTTGAATGACGGTGTCGCTTCAAGAAAAGAAAAGAGTAAAAGCGCGCCATTAAATATGAAGGCGCTCCCGAATCCTTGTAAAAAGAGCATCGAGCTCACTCCTGTGAAAATTGTATGCATTAGTGGGAACAGGATAAGTTAGAATGGTAGGAAATAGAAAAAGAGGGCCTAGGCTAATGGCCGGCCATGTAAAAAGTGGAGATGACCGCCCAAAAAGTAGGGCATGAATATAAAGTTCAAAAGTGAATGAGAAGTTCATTCTTGTGTGTGGCCAAAGCTTCTTCTTCTTCTTCCTCTCTTGTTTCTTGCCTTCTTGCTTATGCTTGAGTGAGGGAGTGAGGGAGTGAGGGAGTGAGAGTGAGGGATTGTGGAGAAGAAGCTCCCCATCTTCTCTCTTCATCTTCTCTTCTTCTCTTCTCTTCTCTTGCAAGGCTATGGAGGATGGAGCTTGATGGAGGGGGCTTGATCTTGCCACAAGGATCGTGGAGCCACCGGAGTGCAAGAGAGAGGAGGGAACTCGATCGAGCATCAAGGTAAGCTCACTACACCCATAAGGTAGGCATTGCACGTCGGCTATGTGAGAGGTAGCCATGGCCGCTCGGCTTGAAACGCTTGATCAATAAGCGATCTGTAGGTCTCGGGGTAGAGCTCCGAAGCTCCCCTCCATTTACCACTCTAACAAGAATATTAGGCCATATAGTCTTTAGATTTGGAAAAACTTGGTTTTATTAGGGCAATTTTCAATAAATACATAACTTCACATTAAGGTGTCTTTGCTCTACCTTGGTTTTCTCATTCTACTCTTGTTTTTTTGGGCATTGAGATGAGACATGCCTAGGCCTCTTGCAATGCCAAAAAGAGATTTAGTCCCTACTTTGTGGAATTTATTGATCTCTTCTCATACAATGACCATCCTTCAAACTTTTCAGTAACTGCGTAAGGCACTGAAGTAACCTGCGCTACTTTGGATTGTTCATTCAATTTTGTTCTAGTGGGAGTTACCTGTGCTACTTTGGATGTTCCATAGAGCTTTGGATTTATGGAGTTCAGCTTGTGCTTACTTTCACCAAGACAGTGGGACATTTACTTCATATACATTCTCACTTGATACGTATTGGATGCAATTACCCTACAATGGGCTGATTTGATCACTTACTTGATGTACATTCTCTCCTAATATGTATTGGATGGAGTTACCCTACAACAGGTTGATTTGATCACTTACTTTGGACCCAACACTTATCTCTGTCGATGTCTTGTCAGTGATATTTATGTGCTTTTGGGTTATGTATTGAGCTTTTCTTAGTGGGTTATGCATTTTGAAATTCTCTTTTATTTACCCTAAGATCTATGTGCATGATGTCTATGCCTACTAGATGTCTAGCTACTGACACATTATAGTGACAGCTTTCAGTGTTGATCATTCCTAGTCTTTCTTTCTTGATTGTTTGCTGACACTTGGTTGTTGGCATACTATTGCAATTTATTATTGCAGCCTGTCATTTTGATTTTATACATTCTATCTGAAGGCAATCGCTTGGATTTGATAGTTACTTGATTACAGTTTATGGACAGCTCACTACTTTGGTAGTTTCTCTTGCTCATCCCTTGATTTGGTTGTGATTTTGGGTTTGTTTTGTTGTCATTTACAGCAGCCTATTTATCTTGGATTGTTCTTTCATCTCTTTCATTATGGATCGTGGATCAAATGACATTTCTATCTTTAACATTGAGAAGTTAGATGGCACAAATTATAGTTATTAAAACGTACAAATTTGGCAAGTTCTAATGCAGTAATTGTAGATTAAGCCATTGAGACATGAAGTATAAATCTTGAATGCATTGATGCAAAGGATTAGATTGAACTAATAAGCAGGGTCATATTCTGCCATAATGCCATAAAATGCATGATGACAAGCATAAGGAAAATGGAAAGGATCAAGTGCATGAAAATAATGATGACCATACCATTTTCCCTAGCAAGTCCAGTGTCAAGATTGAAGAGATTAATATCATGTAAACTAATTCTATTTATGACTATATACTTGCAACTTCTTCTCTTAATGTTTCACCATTGACTAATGACTTCTCCATCTATGCTTAATGTTTGCTTATTGATTTAGTAGCTTCATTCCATATCACCCCTCAAATCAAGAGTGGTTCCACTCCTATTGTAGCATAACAAGATCTATCAGGTCAGGTAATTGGCATTGGATATTGTTAGTATTGGAGATGTCCAATTGCAATTTCCTTTAGGAAATATGTTTACGTAGCATGATGTATGCCATGTTTTGGCTTTGACCAAAAGCCTACTTTTAGTTGGATAGTTGGATGATGCAGGTTATGCTATCTCTTTTGGTGATTCTTTATGGAAGCTTACTTGTGGGAATCTTATATTGGCACAAGGTGCCAAGTCTAGCACTCTTTACCCCTTACTTGTATCTAGATCTATCGACTATATTTTGGTAGTGTGACTATGATACCACATGTATCGTTATAGCATCGTTGCATTGGGCGCATGTTATTAATGGGAATGAAAATAGTTGCTTGTTTGCAATATCTTCCGTCCCTTAACTATAGTGCTTTGATTCTTGTGATCATTGTCTTTATAACAAGCAAGCATGTTGTTCGCATAAGAAGTCTGGCATTACATATATGGTTGAGTCTCTAGCTCTTGTTTATTCTGATGTTTGTGGAACTATGCCCTACAAGTCATTAGGTGGTGCAAAGTATTTTGTTACTTTCATTCATGATTACTTGGGCATACCCCATAAAGCAAAATCAGAAGGATTTGATACCTTTTAGCATTGAGTTACTTTTTGGGTATAGGCTAAAATGCCTATATTCTAGAGTATTTCTCTAAATCCTTTAAGTAGTTTTATGATGAGAGAGATATTAAATGTCAATTGACCACCCCATACACCCCATCCTAGAATGGTATGGCTCAGCGCATGAATAGGATGATTCAGGAGCGAGCTCATAGTATGCTTAGCTAGGCAAGCTTTCCATAGTACTTTTAGACTAAGACGGTTCTACTATTGTACATTTGATTAATCGATCCCCATGCATTGCTCTTGACTATCAGGTTGCAATGGAGGTATAGTCTAGAAAACCTCCATCATATGCTCATTTGCGTGTCTTTAATTGTGAGGCTTTCTACCATGTTCCCAAGGACAAGCACAATAAGCTAGATCCTAAGTCCGTAAAGTGCATCTTTCTTAGTTATGGGGATACAAGTGAGATGGGCTATCACTTATGGGATCCACAAGCTCAAACGATCATCCATAGC
Source organism: Lygodium microphyllum (assembly GCF_053477565.2). NCBI lineage: Eukaryota > Viridiplantae > Streptophyta > Polypodiopsida > Schizaeales > Lygodiaceae > Lygodium > Lygodium microphyllum. Next base: position 44,061,683 of record NC_141141.1, on the reverse strand, counting down.
CATGATGTTGTTTTCCATTAGGAGAAAATGCATAAGCAATCTAAGCAAGTCATTGAGGTATATGTGATAATGTTTTAAGAGGAGCATCATGATATTATATAACTAGCTAAACACCTTGTAGCAATTGATGCTCCAATAGCCTAGGACCATGATGTTAAGCATGAGATACATGTCCCACAACCTACGCTCTACTAGAGATAGACATCAACTTGATTGATTTGTACCCTCTATGGATTATGCTATGGTGACAAATGTTCGTGAGGCTCTTACCTATGATGAGATCATGTGTAGAGGTGATAATTACTCTTGGGAGAGGGCCATGGAGTTAGAGTATGACTCACTATAGAAAAATAATAGGTGGGATTTGATTCCTTTGCCTAGTGGAAAATGTGCTTTGCCATGCAAGTGGGTGTACAAGTTGAAGAGTATCCTTAGATGCCCCAAGCGAGTGAAAGGTGAGAAGGATCAAAGCTTGCTTGAAAGAGTTATGGCAATAGAGCAAAAGCGAGAGAGAGAGACACAGAATGGAAACTCCAACAGTCACAATGTGTGACCAGGCCTTCCTTTATTCAAACTATCACTAAAAGAATAAAGAATAAAGTGATGGTGATGGGCGCTCACCACCTACAGTGTGCAGTGGCGGATACTGTCAATATAGTAATACACGGGCGGCAAGGCAAAGGCGCCTTTACCCCCAACAATCTCCAACTTAATGGAGAATCGGTCCTAGTGAGGAGTGAAAATAAAAACAAAAAGAAGATAGTACAATGTACACATGTACAACAGGATGAGGAAAAACGTCATCTCTTCCAACACCCATCAATCTCCTGAGGAAGGCAAAACGCTCAGTAGTGAGGCTTTTCATGAGCAGACCTATAGGATTTTTGTCAGTGGAGATCTTGATAAGGTCAATAGACTTGTCCTCCACGACCCCACGTATGAAGTGATACCTCACCTCAATGTATTTCGTCTTCGCATGGAAGACCAGATTCTTGGCTAGTTGAATAGCACTCATAGAATCCGAATGCAACATAGGTAAAGAAATAATCCCAAGTTCATGAACCAAATGACACAACCATATGGCCTCCTTGCAAGCCTCAGTGGTGGCTGCAACATACTCGGCCTCGATGGTAGAGAGAGTCATACACTTCTAAAACCTAGACATCCAAGAGACAACACCTCTAGCATAGGTGAATACATAGCCAGAAGTGGACTTCCTACTATTTGTGTGTCCTGCATAATCGAAGTCGGTGTACCCCACAACTCTTGTATCCTGGCTGCCATAGCAAATACACATATCTATTGTGTCTTTCAGGTATCTCATGATACCCTTCATGGCATCCCAATGTTTCTTGCCAGGTGTAGCCATATAGCATGCCACAACACCAATTGCAAAGGAAATATCTGGATGAGTAGCTATAATGGCATACATCAAACTACCCATGGCTGATGCATAAGGGATCTTGGCCATCTCGACCCTCTGCTCATCTATCTATGAACACCGACAATCTGCGGACAATCGGCTTGTGAAACCTTTACATAAGAAGGTAATGGACAGCCAATAGTCTTCATGTCCTGCATGCCGACATTCTCAAGGAATTTATTAATATACTCCCTCTGTGAGAGGTGGAGTAGTCCCTGATGCCTGTCACACTTAATGCGCATATCAAGAATGTGAGAGACATGTCCCAAATCATTCATCTCAAAGCTCTTCTTCAGCTGAGATTTAAGAGCATCCAACTCATCATGAGCTTTCCCTGCTATCAGTATATTATCCACATAAAGTACCAAAATAAGCAATGAGCCATCACGGGTTGTCTTCGTATAAAGACACGGATCCATAGCGCTCTTGATGTAGCCTTGTGACTACATAAAGGCATCAAACTTATGATACCACTCCTTAAGTGCCTGCTACTTCAAGCTTTAAAATTTTTTCTTCAACTTGCACACTAGGTGCTCCTTGCCAGGTTCTGCAAAGCCCTTGGGTTGCTCCATGTAAATCTCATCATGCAAATCCCCATGCAAGAATGCAGTCTTGACATCCATCTGATACATGTCTAACTCAAGCTGTGCAACTAAGGCTAAAACCAAGCATAGGATGGTCATCTTGTGATCACAGAGAAAAAGACTTCATCAAAGTCAACTCCATGCTCATGTTTAAAGCCCTTAGCAACAAGTCTTGCCTTATAAGCCAGCTTGGGGTGCCCAAGGGTACTTTTCAGCTTGTACACCCATTCTCATGGAAAAGCCTTCTTGTTGTTAGGCAATGCAACCAAATCCCAAGTTATATTCTTATGTAGGGAGTCCATCTCAAACTGCATAGCCCTCTCCCAGGAGTGACTGTCACCCCTGCACATAGCCTCATCATAGGTGAGAAGCTCTCCTGTATTTATAACCAAGACATAATGCATCGAGGGCTCAAATCGATCAGGTGGATGTCTAGCTCTAGTAGACTGTCTCATTGTAGGCTTTGCTGCATGTCTAGCATCTTGTCCACCACCCTGGCCATGTGTACCAACTACTGATGTGGGCTCTATCCAACTGCATGTGCATGAGCACATGGCTCCTCCTAGAATATAGCCCTGTGTATCTCTACCACCTTCTCAGGTTGCCTATTCATCTTGTCGTCATGGAAGACTACATCATGGCTATGGATGACTGTTCGCGCCTGCAGATCCCAAAGGTAGTAACCTATCTCGCGTGCATCTCCATAGACAAGGAAAATGCATTTGACACTCTTAGGATCCAACTTAGTCCGCTTGTCCTCCTTGGGCACATGGCAAAATGCCTCATATCCAAAGACATGTAGATGTGCATAAGATGGAGGTTTCCCAATCCATACCTCCTCTACAACCTAGAAATCCAAACCACTGGAAGGTGATCTATTGATGACATGCACATCGGTACTAACTGCCTCGGCCCAAAAGCGTTGTGGTAGGCCTGCATGGCTAAGCATACTACATACACACTCCTGGATGGTTTTATTCATCTACTCAGCCAAACTATTATGGGGTGGGATATAGGGGGCAGTCAACTGGCGCTTAAGACCCCTCTCGTCACATAGCTGCTCAAAGGCACGTGACACATTCTCCCCCATTGTTAGTCCTAGGGCATTTCAACCTATGCTCAGTCTAGTTCTCAACCAATGCAAGCTCTGAAACATAGCCAAGACATCTAACTTAAGCTTAATGGAGTAAGCCCAGACTTTATGCAAAAAATCATCAATGAATGTCACAAAACACATTGCACCACCCATAAACTGACAGGGCATTGGCCCACAGACATCCGAATGTACCAATGCCAGGGGCTCACTCATGCGTGTCCTATTGGACTTCTTATGTGTATTCCTAGTCTGTCTGCCCATAAAGACAATGCTCACATGAATCAAAACATGCATAGTCAAGGGGCGGTAAGTACTACAAACCAGAACGCATTTTCATTCCCTTCAAGGACATATGGCCCAAATGGGCATGCCAAAGAGATATATGTGGGATGGAATTGACTGACAAAACATGGTCAATAAAGGACCTATCAACTACAAGAGAATAGAGGCTACCAGCCTTGGCATCTCTAGCAAGCACAAGTCTACCACACAGGTGATCTTCCAGGCAAAATCCCCAAATGAAACATGAAATCGAGCATCATCAAGTTGCCCTTTGCAAACATTATACTGCATATAAGCACAGGTACATGATGTACATCCTGTAACAGAAAAGTACTGCTAAGTAGAGAACTGTAGTCGTACATCCCCAATGCCAACAATAGCAAGTGCCCTATCATCACCCAAGAAAATTGAACTAGACATAGTGCGATAGAAATGAAACAACTCACGGCATGGTGTAACATGAAATGAAGCACCAAAATCCAAAAGCCAACACTGCACATACATAGAGTGAACCTTGGTCAACGGCGTAGCATCATAGGAACTAGCTGCTAGTATGTACTCCCCATCGGAGCCATCAGTTTGCATGACATTTAATTCCTCGATTTTCACACTGGATTTCGCAGGTACCATGTTGCGATCAAAGGAATTTTCATGTATTTTGTCTTTCTCTTTCTCTTTGCACTTCTCATTGCGCAACTCATGACATTGTGGACGTATGTGACCCTTCTTGCTGCAATGATGACATGTCACATTAGCATTTCTCCCACGAGACTTGCTGCATGACTTAGACGTAGACTTGTGCGAGTCTCTACCATGGCCATTCCCACGGTCATTCTTTCCATTACCATCTCTGCCTCTAATAGTCAAAGCATGCGACACACGAGAGGCATCCAAGTTCTTACGGTTGATCTCTTCCTATAGAAGAGCACTCTCTACATCAAGAAAGTTAAGAATAATAGCAAGAGCACATAAGGTAGCGGGGAATACATCCCATGACTCACTCAGAGTCCCAAGTAAAACAATGAAGTAACTTAGGATTGAAGGTAATCCCCTACGAAGTCAAGTTCTTGAGAATAGCATGGAACTAGCTCAAATGAGCAGACATTGTCATATTCTCCTTCATGCGCAGGTCCATAATTTTCTTCAGCCCCAATACATCAGACTTGCTGGACTTTTCTTGTCATAGAGATTCTTGATCTTATCCCAAAGCTGCCTAGCACTCTATGCTTCCTCAACCACATTGCAATGCACCTATTCAATGAGAGACAAGATGAGGGTGGACTTGCATAACTCATCAAGCTCATCCCATTCGTCATCAGTCATAGTTTCAAGCTGCTCACCATGCATCCTTAGTGGCTTTATTTATGATTTCTGCACCAATACCTGCCAAACTTGGCTCTTCCAGTAGGCATAATTCGTACCATCAAGCTTAGTGGTGTTGAAGATAGCATTATTAGTGGAAGAAGATGCCATATTATAGTCCAAAACGGTGCAGACTATTTAAAATCGCTTGTTGTTTTTTGTTGTAAACATTCAAAATACCACCAAAACCAAGGCAAAATGACCACGAACTAATAGCTAATGATGATGTCCACCAAGTAGGCCAAATGAATGCACCAAGTCAATCACTGACTATCAAATCATAACCAGCATCAAGTGGGCATAAATCAGCATGTGACAGTCATATGGACATTGAGCAAACACCCAAGCATGTCAAATGAATCCGTCAGTAAGCCGGCACACCCCCTGTGTAATAGTGTATGCTCAGAGAGTGCAAAGCCCAAATCAGCCTGAGTACATCTATGAGGACCATGGCATATCAACCATGCAACGTCCAAGTGAAGATCCCAGTCTCAAGTATCTAAATGCTCAAGTAGCATAAATCGCCTACTCAATGTTTATCAATCGTATCAAGATGCTCCCACTGGCACAAAAGCCGTAAATATCAAGCAAAGAAGCTCAACAAGGGCATATGATAGCACCAGTGCCAGAAGATCCAAGATCAAGCATCAATAAAGCCTCATGAGCATATAGGCCGTGTAGCATCTGTACATAGCATCCATAGACATCAAGTACATCCAAAATGTAACTCTAGCAAGCCGAGAAATAGCCAAAGTAAGCTCCGGGAAATCAAATGTCAAGCCAAAGCAGGGCTCGGTAGCATCCAACTCCAAACAATGTAACGGGCATATAGTAGTGGCATAGGCCAAGCATGTCAAGGAAAGTACATGCCATAAGTACATCAGAGATAAAGATCCAAATGCTATGCTATGTGAAGTGTGAGCTCAATCTCAACCAATGATTTGAGATAAAATCCAAGCTCTATATCGATCCCCGAGAGTCACTACATCAATGTATAGATCCAAGACATAGCCCGAATCCAATAGGCATATCCAAACATAAGCAAATGAGCTTCAGCCATGAATATTCTAGCAGCAAATAAATGTCCAAAACTAAGCAAATAGTGGCTCAAACCAAGCTCAAAATCAAAGACAAACCATAGGCATACCCATATGTCAAGATTGTGGGAGAAAAGGAAGGAGTCTCACTTGTAGCTTTCTTGCTTGCACAATGGGGGAATACACACACAGGTGGAGGCTGAAAACAGTTTTTCCTCTTCTTAGTTGTGTAAGCCAAAAGAGCTCTAGTACAAGGAAATAGAAGAACCCTATATATAGGTCTCAAACCAAACTCAACCAACTAAGGTGGCATACTAACTGAGCCACGAACTAGAGTAGATAAGGATAGCTATCATGTAGCTATTATTCATGGGCGGTGTACCAACCGCATCTGACAAGTCGGTGACATAAATGCACAACGGTCACCCTGGCATATCACGAGTGGAGCTCGATATCTCAACACTCCCCCTCGAGCTCAATTCCAATTCCTGCACACCAAGCAGGTCTCTGAACTTGCACAGCTTCTCTGCGCCCAATGCCTTCGTAAATATGTCAGCTACCTGATCCTCTGTGCTGATATAAACTAGATTAATAAGACCTAGTAAAACCCTCTCCTGCACATAGTGATAATGCACCACAATGTGCTTTGTTCTAGCATGATAGACTGGGTTATTTGCCAAGTTTATACTACTCATGTTGTCACAATAAATGACAACTGGCCCATCTGTAGGCTGATGCATATCATAAAGTAGCTTATGCAACCAAGCTATCTCACATGCCGCCATTGCTGCACCCCTGTACTCAGCCTCTGTGCTCGACAAGGCAACTGTAGGCTGTTTCTTGCTGCTCCAAGCGACTGCAGCACTCCCAAAAGAGAACACATATCCACTAGTAGATCGTCTATCAGAAATGCTACCAGCCCAATTAGCATCAGTGTATCCATGCAACTGTATCTGAACCCCAGTCTCATAAAATAGTCCATATTGCAATGTGGACTTCACATACCTGAGTATGCGTCTAGCCACATCCAAATGCGGTTTCCTTGGAGCCTGCATTAACTGACTTACCAATCCAACAACATAGCTCAAATCTGGCCTGGTAATAGTCATATAAAAAAAGCTTCCTACTATGCGTCTGTACATAGTAGGGTCTTCCAGAAGCTCACTTGCATTTGTGCTCAGCTTCACATTCTGCTCCAAAGGAACTGAAATAGGCTTACAGCCTGTCATCCCATATTTGGACAGCATGTCCAATCCATACTGCCTCTGCAAGAGCTGTATCCCACTTGGTGATCTAATCACCTCAATGCCCAAGAAATAACGCAGCTCTCCCAAATCCTTCATATCAAACTTCTGCTTCAATAGCATTTTCACATGAAGGATATCTTCATCACTTTCACCTGTCATATTCAAATCATCAACATAAACAACAAGTAGCATAATACCTTTCTCTGTTTTTCTCACATAAAGTGAGAAATCTGCCTTGGAAATCTGAAAGCCAATAGTGACAAGATACTGTCCTATCTTGTCAGACCATGCTCTAGGTGCTTGCTTCAAGCCATACAAGGCTTTGTTCAACCTGCAAACAAACTCAGGATGAACAGCATGCACATAACCTGGTGGCTGCTCCATAAAGACCTCTTCTTGCAAATCACCATGCAAGAAGGCATTCTTTACATCCATCTGATGTAAAGACCATCCCTTTGATGCAGCCATAGCAATGACTGCTCTTACGGTTGCCATCCTTGCAACCGGACTGAATGTTTCTTCATAGTCAATGCCATATATTTGTGCATACCCCTTGACTACTAATCTTGCCTTGTATCTGTTCACAGAACCATCTGCATTGTGCTTCACCTTATAAACCCACTTACAGTCAATTGCATTCTTACCTTTAGGCAAAGGTACCAATTCCCATGTAGCATTTGCTTCCAAGGCATCCATTTCTTCATCCATGGCTTTCTTCCATTTTTCTTTTCCCATGGCTTGCTCAAAAGAAGTGGGTTCTGGTTCCTGTATCACTTTGACCATATATGCATAGTGAATGGCTGTAAATCCATCATATTTCAGCCTATCCACAGGATACCTAGCCCTCGTAGACCCGCGCAAAATAGATTCACTCCCAGGTGCTCTCAAAACATCCCTGGTCTTCCTTACTCCAGGTGTAACAATAGAAGGAATACCCAACTCATCATCAATGCTCTGTTCTGAGCCACTGGATTCACCATCCACATAAGAGTGACCTGCATTCACATCAAACATGGGTTGATCAACCTTCTCTTTTCCTTTTCGTGATACCTGCATACCACTATCTGCATTGCTTTGAGAAGATTCTCATGATCCCAATCTGCCTGTCCATGGCGAAGAATGTGAACCACTGCTAGAGGACGCTCCAGGTCCACTAATATTTTGTGACTGCTGCTGTGAATTCTGTGCAGCATTACCATTTTGTGCATCTACATCATCAATCACATTTACTGGTTTATACCAGCTACTCATCTCATCAAAAACAACATCTCTGCTCATTGTAAACTTACGAGTAGAAGGGTTATAGCATCTATACCCTTTTTGCTGCAGAGAGTAACCAATAAAAATGCACTTCTCAGCTTTTGGATCCAACTTGGATCTCAACTCATCTGGCACATGTACATAGGCAATGCAACCAAAAATTTTCAAATGATAAATATCTGGTTTCATACCAGTATACCTCTCCTCTGGAGTCATCCCATGTATTGCTGCAGTGGGAGTCCTGTTCATTATGTAGACTACTGTAGCAACTGCCTCAGCCCAATAAAAATCTGGCAGGTCTTTTTCATTGAGCATGGCACGAGACACCTCTCCAATATGCCTGTTTTTTCTTTGTGCAATTCCATTTTGTTGTGGGGTATGACTACATGAATATTGCTGCTTTATGCCATGCTCCTGCAAGAACCTTGCAAACTCATTTGAGAGGTACTCTCCCCCTCCATCTGACCTTAGGCATTTTATTTGTAGGCCTGTTTCTTTTTCAACCATAGCTTTAAGAGTTTTGAAATGCCCAAAAACTTCACTTTTCTTTTTCATAAAATACACCCAAACTTTTCTGCTATAGTCATCAATAAAAGTGACAAAATAATGACATCCTCCAAGAGATGCAGCTTTAGTAGTCCACACATCAGAGTGGATTAATTCCAATGGCTTCTCACTCTCTTAAACATGTCTAGGAAATGGTTTCCTTGCCTGTTTTCCAAATTGGCAGGCTTCACATACCTTATGCATTTCTGCAACCTTGAATTTAGGCAATCCTGCAACAATATTTTGGGCCTGCATTGATTTAAGTCGCTGTACATTAACATGACCAATGCGTTTATGCCAGATATCAATATCTGCAACTACACCGGTCCCATGTGCAAACATTGCTGCACTCAATTCAGACATGTCTGCATCCAACGTAAACATTCTGCCCTTCTTCTTTCCTTTTGCTATCAAGCGACCTTTATTTTTCATATCCTCAACAAAGCATCCATGAGGATTAAATCTAACCTGCAAACCCTACTCAACCATTTGACCAATAGAAACCAGATTCTTGGTGATATTCGGGACATGAAATACATCGGACAGGTATTTCTTTTTCCCATCTTGCATAGACAAAGAAATTTTTCCAATCTGCACAATAGGATGTGCAGTATCATCACCAGTCTCCACAAATCCTGGTTTTTCTATTTTCCTTGCATCCTCCATCCATTCTGCATGACCTGTCATGTGGTTTGATGCACCTGAGTCAACATACCATACATCATTGCTTTCTTTTGCACTTGTCACAGAATAGTTCATGTGCTGCACCATAAACAAATGCTCATTTCTGTCATCACCCTGTCTACTAGAAGATGCATAATTCCCTTGTTGCAATTTTCCATTCATGATGTCATTCTGCTTTTTATAGCAGTCTTTAGCCATATGACCCATTTTACCACAGTAGTAGCATTCAACATTACTGTTTGCATTTTGGCCTCTTTGCCATTCACCACGACCTCTTTGGCTCCCCCTGCCTCTAGAGTTACCACGTCCTCCTCCATAGGACTGGTTTTCTTGAGTTTGCTGCATATTCTGATTTCTACCACGGCCTCCAAATCGGCCTCCTCTACCTCTGCCTCTACCTCTTCCAGCATTTGAGTAGAAGACAGCTTCTTTTGAAGTTCCTCCTGAAGAAGATGCACCACCATTTCTCTGCTCCTTAGAGATTAGAAGAGCAATCAATTCCTCAAAATCAGGAAATCTTTCACGGACGGAAATGGATGTTCGAAACTGTGCATAATCCTTTCCTAGACCATTCAAGCTCACTGAGACTAAAGCATCATCTTCCACTGGCGACCCAATGAAAGCAAGTGCATCTGCAATCTTCTTCACCTTCATGTGGTAGTCATTGATGCTCATACTTTCTCTTTGCACATTGTGCAACTCTTGTTTGAGCTGCATTTTCCTGGCTTGCGTATTTGTGCTATACATTTTTGACAAAGTATCCCATGCCTCCTTTGGCGTACTTGCATCTTGAATATGCATAATCATAGAGTCTGAAATGCTGATAGATAGCCAGTACATAACTTTTCTGGCTCTCTCATGCCATGCTTTAAATGCCTGCATTTGCTGTTGATTGGGAACATTAGGAAGAACTAGTTCTTCTTCATTTCCTGCAACAAATTCCCAATATCCTTTTCCCATAAGGAAATTCGTCATTCTAAACTTCCATGCTTGGAAGTTGTTCTTGTCAAGCTTTTCAGTGACAATCTGTGAGAGAGAATTAGACGCCATTACAGAACACTGCAAAAAATTTTGTCACTGCAAAGAACACAGCTTCAGCCTCACAAAGGCAAATCTGCAAAACTGACGAAAGTGGTATTTGACCACACAGTCACTTCCTAGTGACGATTTTGCATCAACAAGCAACAAGAATGATTCTATAACTCCCAATGTCTCTGTGCATAAGCATACGATGCAATTTCTACAGTAACTTTTCACCGACCTGTAGAACAGTGGCTGCACAGCATAAAACTGGGCCTTTTTCTGAGTGCGTACATACGATGCAATTTCTGCAGGTGTTCTGGTAAGAGGAGCAGTGTTGCTTTCATTTTCTGTTTTGGGAGCAGATCTCTGCAGGTAGCACAGCCAGAAAGTGCAGGAGTGCATTGTCTCAGGTTGAGACGCCCTTCGCGGTGAAGCAAGAGGGCAGTATATACTGCGGGAAAAGGCCTTTAGCCCTTCGCGACCTTGTTTTTTTTATTTGAGGCCATTTCGGGGCTTTTTTTGGAGGCGAAAGTTTTCTGCACGCACTCAGGAAAAGGCCCAGTTTTATGCTGTGTAGCCACTGTTCTACAGGTCGGTGAAAAGTTACTGTAGAAATTGCATCGTATGCTTGTGTGCAGAGACATTGGGAGTTCCAGAATCATCCCTGTTGCCTGTTGATGCAAAATCGTCACTAGGAAGTGATTGTGTGGTCAAATACCACTTTCGTCAGTTTTGCAGATTTGCCTTTGTGAGGCTGAAGCTGTGTTCTTTGCAGTGACAAAATTTTTTGCAGTGTTCTGTAATGGCGTCTAATTCTCTCTCACAGATTGTCACTGAAAAGCTTGACAAGAACAACTTCCAAGCATGGAAGTTTAGAATGACGAACTTCCTTATGGGAAAAGGATATTGGGAATTTGTTGCAGGAAATGAAGAAGAACCAGTTCTTCCTGATGTTCCCAATCAACAGCAAATACAGGCATGTAAAGCATGGCATGAGAGAGCCAGAAAAGTTATGTACTGGCTGTCTATCAGTATTTCAGACTCTATGATTGTGCATATTCAAGATGCAAGTACGCCAAAGGAGGCATGGGATACTTTGTCAAAAATGTATAGCACAAATACGCAAGCCAGGAAAATGCAGCTCAAGCAAGAGTTGCATAATGTGCAAAGAGAAAATATGAGCATCAATGACTACCACATGAAGATGAAGAAGATTGCAGATGCACTTGCTTCCATTGGGTCGCCAGTGGAAGATGATGATTTAGTTTCTGTGACCTTGAATGGTCTAAGAAAGGATTATGCACAGTTTCGGACATCCATTTCAGTTCGTGAAAGATTTCCTGATTTTGAGGAGCTGATTGCTCTTCTAATTTCTAAGGAGCAAAGAAATTGTGGTGCATCTTTTTCAGGAGGAACTTCAAAAGAAGCTGTCTTCTACTCAAATGCTGGAAGAGGTAGAGGCAGAGGTAGAGGAGGCCGATTTGGAGGCCATGGTAGAAATCAGAATATGCAGCAAACTCAAGAAAACCAGTTCTATGGAGGAGGACGTGGTAACTCTAGAGGCAGGGGGAGCCAAAGAGGTCATGGTGGATGGCAAAGAGGCCAAAATGCAAACAGTAATGTTGAATGCTACTATTGTGGTAAAATGGGTCATATGGCTAAAGACTGCTATAAAAAGCAGAATGACATCATGAATGGAAAATTGCAACAAGGAAATTATGCATCCTCTAGTAGACAGGGTGATGACAGAAATGAGCATCTGTTTATGGTGCACCACATGAATAATTCTGTGACAAGTGCAGAAGAAAGCAACGATGTATGGTATGTTAACTCAGGAGTATCAAACCACATGACAGGTCATGCAGAATGGATGGAGAATCCAAGGAAAATGGAAAAACCAGGATTTGTGGAGACTGGTGATGATACTGCACATCCTATTGTGCAGATTGGAAAATTTCCTTTGTCTATGCAGGATGGGAAAAAGAAATACCTGTCCGATATATTTCATGTCCCGAATATCACCAAGAATTTGGTTTCTGTTGGTCAAATGGTTGAGCAGGGCTTGCAGGTCAGATTTAATCCTCATGGATGCTTTGTTGAGTATATGAAAAATAAAGGTCGCTTGATAGCAAAAGGAAAGAAGAAGGGCAGAATGTTTACATTGGATGCAGACATGTCTAAATTGAGTGCAGCAATGTTTGCACATGGGACCGGTGTAGTTGCAGATATTGATATCTGGCATAAACGCATTGGTCATGTTAATGTACAGCGACTTAAATCAATGCAAGCCCAAAATATTGTTGCAGGTTTGCCTAAATTCAAGGTTGCAAAAATGCATAAGGTATGTGAAGCCTGTCAGTTTGGAAAACAGGCAAGGAAACCATTTCCTAGACATGTTCAAGAGAGTGAGAAGCCATTGGAATTAATCCACTCTGATGTGTGGACTACTAAAGCTGCATCTCTTGGAGGCTGTCATTATTTTGTCACTTTTATTGATGACTATAGCAGAAAAGTTTGGGTGTATTTTATGAAAAAGAAAAGTGAAGTTTTTGGGCATTTCAAAACTCTTAAAGCTATGGTTGAAAAAGAAACAGGCCTGCAGATAAAATGCCTAAGGTCAGATAGAGGGGGAGAGTACCTCTCAAATGAGTTTGCAAGGTTCCTGCAGGAGCATGGCATAAAGCAGCAATATTCATGCAGTCATACCCCACAACAAAATGGAATTGCAGAAAGGAAAAACAGGCATATTGGAGAGGTATCTCGTGCCATGCTCAATGAAAAAGACTTGCCAGATTTTTATTGGGCTGAAGCAGTTGCTACTGCAGTCTACATAATGAACAGGACTCCCACTGCAGCAATACATGGAATGACTCCAGAGGAGAGGTATACTGGTAGGAAACCAGATATTTCTCATTTGAAAATTTTTTGTTGCATTGCCTATGTACATATGCCAGATGAGTTGAGATTCAAGTTGGATCCAAAAGCTGAGAAGTGCATCTTTATTGGTTACTCTCTGCAGCAAAAAGGGTATAGATGCTATAACCCTTCTACTCGTAAGTTTACAATGAGCAGAGATGTTTTTTTTTATGAGATGAGTAGCTGGTATAAACCAGTAAATGTGATTGATGATGTAGATGCACAAAATAGTAATGCTGCACAGAATTCACATCAGCAGTCACAAAATATTAGTGGACCTAGAGCGTCCTCTAGCAGTGGTTCACATTCTTCGCCATGGACAGGCAGATTGAGATAAGGAGAATCTTCTCAAAGTAATGTAGATAGTGGTATGCAGGTATCACGAAAAGGAAAAGAGAAGGTTGATCAGCCCATGTTTGATGTGAATGCAGGTCACTCTTATGTGGATGGTGAATCCAGTGGCTCAGAACAGAGCATTGATGATGAGTTGGGTATTCCTTCTATTGTTACACCTGGAGTAAGGAAGACCATGGATGTTTTGAGAGCACCTGGGAGTGAACCTACTTTGCGCAGGTCTACCAAAGCTAGGTATCCTGTGGATAGGCTGAAATATGATGGATTTACAGCCATTCACTATGCCTATATGGTCAAAGTGATACAGGAACCAGAACCCACTTCTTTTGAGCAAGCCATGGGAAAAGAAAAATGGGAGAAAGTCATGGATTAAGAAATGGATGCCTTGGAAGCAAATGCTACATGGGAATTGGTACCTTTGCCTAAAGGTAAAAATGCAATTGGCTGTAAGTGGGTTTACAAGGTGAAGCACAATGCAGATGGTTCTGTGAACAGATACAAGGCAAGATTAGTAGTCAAGGGGTATGCACAAACATATGGCATTGACTATGAAGAAACATTCAGTCCGGTTGCAAGGATGGCAACCGTAAGAGCAGTCATTGCTATGGCTGCATCAAAGGGATGGTCTTTACATCAGATGGATGTAAAGAATGCCTTCTTGCATGGTGATTTGCAAGATGAGGTCTTTATGGAGCAGCCACCAGGTTATGTGCATGCTGTTCATCGTAAGTTTGTTTGCAGGTTGAACAAAGCCTTGTATGGCTTGAAGCAAGCACCTAGAGCATGGTCTGACAAGATAGGACAGTATCTTGTCACTATTGGCTTTCAGATTTCCAAGACAGATTTCTCACTTTATGTGAGAAAAACAGAGAAAGGTATTATGCTACTTGTCATTTATGTTGATGATTTTATTATGGCAGGTGATAGTGATGAAGATATCCTTCATGTGAAAATGCTATTGAAGCAGAAGTTTGATATGAAGGATTTGGGAGAGCTGCGTTATTTCTTGGGCATTGAGGTGATTAGATCACCAAGTGGGATACAGCTCTTGCAGAGGCAGTATGGATTGGACATGCTGTCCAAATATGGGATGATAGGCTATAAGCCTATTTCAGTTCCTTTGGAGCAGAATGTGAAGCTGAGCACAGATGGAGGTGAGCTTCTAGAAGACCCTACTATGTACAAACGCATAGTAGAAGCTTGATTTATATGACTATTACCAGGCCAGATTTGAGCTATGTTGTTGGATTGGTAAGTCAGTTTATGCAGGCTCTAAGGAAACCACATTTGGATGCGGCTAGACGCATACTCAGGTATGTGAAGTCCACATTGCAGTATGGACTATTTTATGAGACTAGGGTTCAGATACAGTTGCATGGATACACTGATGCTGATTGGGCTGGTAGTATTTCTGATAGACGATCTACCAGTGGATATGTGTTCTCTTTTGGGAGTGTTGCAGTCACTTGGAGCAGCAAGAAACAGCCTACAGTTGCCTTGTCGAGCACAGAGGCTGAGTACAGGGGTGCAGCAATGGCTGCATGTGAGGTAGCTTGGTTGCATAAGCTACTTTATGATATGCATCAGTCTACAGATGGGCCAGTTGTCATTTATTGTGACAACATGAGTAGTATACACTTGGCAAATAACCCAGTCTATCATGCTAGAACAAAGCACATTGAGGTGCATTATCACTATGTGCGAGAGAGGGTTTTACTAGGTCTTATTGATCTAGTTTATGTCAGCACAGAGGATCAGGTAGCTAACATATTCACGAAGGCATTGGGCGCAGAGAAGCTGCGCAAGTTCAGAGACCTGCTTGGTGTGCAGGAATTGGGATTGAGCTCGAGGGGGAGTGTTGAGATATCGAGCTCCACTCGTGATACGCCAGGGTGACCGTTGTGTATTTATGTCACCGACTTGTCAGTTGCAGACGCGGTTGGTACACCGCCCATGAATAATAGCTACATGATAGCTATCCTTATCTACTCTAGTTCGTGGCTCAGTTAGTATGCCACCTTAGTTAGTTGAGTTTGGTTTGAGACCCATATATAGGGTTCTTCTATTTCTTTGTACTAGAGTTCTTTTGGCTTACACAACTAAGAAGAGGAAAACTATTTTCAGCCTCCACCTCTGTGTGTATTCCCCCATTGTGCAAGCAAGAAAGCTACAAGTGAGACTCCTTCCTTCTCTCCCACAATCTTGACAATGCCTTGGTGTTGACAAATGCACCTCCATGAAGATAGCAGTGCACTTAAGTGAGTCATCCTATAAGAGATCTCCATACTCTATGTTTCTTGTGAACCCTCACAATGGCTATAGATTACTTTCACCTTTTGCACATTCTATCAACACATGTGTGCATGTGTCTTTTAAATATAAAGATTCCTTCAATAAATTAAACTATACATATTTGAGGTAAAAGAATGACACAGGATAAACATGAAACTCAAAAAATATGATAAAGACTATAGATGTATTGATTATTTGATGATCATCAAAGATCCAAATTTTTTATCAACATTACATTTGCATAAACAAATGAAAATTTCTTCAAGAGGAGTCTTGGGAAACTACAACCAACAATGCCCACCATTATCACAAGCCTAGTAAGTATACATGCATCTATGTAAAAGAAGAAGATTAGAACCTAGTCTTCTAAGATGCTTTATCATTCCTAGCCACTTATTATCAATGTCAATGATAACAAGCGAATACTAATCACAGCTAATTGTAGACCCCAAAAGGGAATAAGAAAACAATAGTTGATGGAGTGTATACATCAAAGATTGCTTTTGGCCTTCCTATGCAAGTAGGGCCATTGATGAACATAATGAAATCTATGAGCCATGAGTTTTTCCCATATCTTGTGCAATTTTCTCTTATTAGAAATAACCCTTATTCTAGGTTTGGAATCGACTTGTATTCCACACATTAAAAATTCAAATTGACCACTTTATTCAATTTTATTTTAATAAGGCGTAGGGTTCTATTACCAATGTCATATTAAGACAATTCAAAATGCTGCAAGCTTTAGGAAATTGTCCTAGAACTCGTGAGGTCAATATATTTCATATTGTATCAATATTTGGTCCAAAGACCACCATGTTAACAATATAAAGTACAAAATATTCCAAACCTAACCACTATCCTTCAAAATTTTCTTTCTAAACTCAAACTTGATGAAATCGAGATAGGGGTGAAAACCACAGAACACTACATTGTTTTCTTATAGGATAAACCAACCCAATTAAAGAAGGATTTAGGTGTATGCCAAAAGGGTTTCTTCACATAAGTATTATGATTGTGTTATTAAGAAACAATACTAGTATAAGTTATTTTTAAACAAGGGATCGATTCTTCAGTACAATGTGTATACAAATACTAAGCATTGTAACATCAAGCACACATCCTACAAGCAAGCTTACATCATAGGTATAGTAGCAAATGCAACTGCAAACTGCATTAGGTACAAGATGTATGCTAAATTAACATCAAATACTAAAGTACTACTAGATGTTATTATCTAGTTCAATGAATGCTTTTTAATGGAAAATCCATTTGATGTAAATGTAATGCCAAATGATAGTTAATAACAGAATACCCAACATAATTGCAAAAATGTATTGACAATATAAAACTATTATATGAACTCTACATGTCCTATCAAAAAAATGTTGAATATGATATAAATGGTAATATGAAATGATATATTTGAGCAAGTAGTCGTATGAATTGATATCCTACCAACAAAAATTGTTATAAGAATTACACAAGGCACTTCACATGAGGAGTGGGAGGGTTGACGACCAAGGTCACATGGGACGGGCACACATGGAGCCATTGGAAGCTTTTTTACAGGGGGGGTCCGTGTGCACCATGTGCAACCCCCCCCCCCCCCCCCCAAAAAAAAAAACAAACAAAACCTTCTCTTAATATTTATGGAGATTATGCATCAATGTGACTAGCCATATGCAACTATAAATTCATTATGTCTAGCAAGTGATCCGTATGCAAATTAAGGACAAATAACCAACATGTATGGTCTATACAAATAGAAGCATGAATCTACCATATAGGGCTCTAAGGATTGCTATATGAAGCATCTACAATGATATGAACTATTATAGACATCATTAACCATTGCAAAATGTCATGCTGAATAATTGGCACAAATATTTCAGTGTATATATAGGACAACCAATTAAGTAATCTATTAACCAACAAATCATGACTGATGCTGATCAAGATCATGATACTGCTAAATGAATTTGCACATATAAAAACAAGCTACATCATAGTTATAGTAGCATATGCCGCTGCAAACTGCATTATGTACAAATGATCCCATAAATGCATTCTAAATAAATAATTTGAATTAGATGCTATTATGTAGTTCAATTAATGTTATCTGAATGAATGTCATGCCAAATGATGGTTAAAAATAGAATAATCAATATAACTACTAAAATTTCTTGATAGTATAAAATTGCCATATGAACTCTACAAGTCCTATCCAAAAAGTATTAAAAATAGTTATATGATATTATATCTTTGAGTAAGTAGACATAATAATTGACCAGCCATATGCAACTATAAATCCTCCAATTCAGTATGTCTAGCAAGTGATCCCATATGCAAATTAGGGACAAACAACCAACATGTATGGTCTGTTAAAATAGAAGGATGACTCCACCATATACAGGGCTCTAAGGATTGCTACATGAAGCATCTACAACCATGTGCATTATTATAGACATCATTAGCCAGTGAAAACATGTCATCTTAAATAATCAACAAATATTTTAGTGTATATATATAGGACAAGGAATTAATAATTAATATGTATATTTAGCAAATCCATATATCATGCCTAATGCTAGTTAAGAACAATGATACTACTAAATGACTTGACACATATAAATATATGAACATTGTATGTCATGCTATGTGTTGGAATAATGGTCAGAGCTATTTAGTGAGATTAGTATACCAACAATTATTTGGATGGATATTTCAACAAACATTCTATTGAGTGCAAAGAAATTATATCAACACATACCAATGAGTGGAGAGAGAATTCTTTAAAGTTGGGATATGTCCCTTTTCTTGTCCATGTCTACAATCCTATCAGACATGGACTATTATTCAAACTTGTATAAAACCCGAAGTACCAATGAAACTAGTGTTGCAACAATGTAAAGTAGTAGGATTAATAAGTGAGGAATATTTCATGGATATGATCTTGTTGCCATGAACACATTATTACTATTGAGATGCAAATCACTAGAATAGTTAAGTCTCACTCACCGTGCTTCAAACCACACCACCGTGAGTCTCGACAACCCACCATTGTCTATCAACTCTCCACTAAATCCATTAGGTAGTGCCTCTCCTTAGACAATTTTAGGATAAAATACATGCTTTCAAATGCTTATATATGGCTTTGATCAAGGAGCTAAAACACCTCTATTCAATGAAAAGGAAAAAGATTCAAGGAGGATCCATCAACAAATTCATTTACATCAAAACACTTGTATTACTTAATGGGGACACTATCTTAACTCCATGTGACATAAGTTATTCTATCTTTAGTTAGTAAATCCTATAAGGGGTGAATTGGGAAAAATGACTTAACATGTATGTTGTTATCTCTACAACATCAAGGGGATAAAAGGTTCTCTTATTACTAATAATAGAAGATTTGTGCATTATTGATTGATTGAAGTGTTGTGCCTAAAGGATCATGTGACAAGCCTTAACTGATGGGTATGTTAAGTTTTTCATATATGTTTAAAAAATGTGGTAGCACAAACTTCTTACATAAATCTTGCTAAGTACATGGGGTGGAAAGTGGATGGATGGAGGACCCAACAATCCCATCCAATAGTCAAATGGACCAAATTAGTCAAGTGATCTTCTACATTACAAATATTAGAATTGACTAACAATGACCTCATGCATAGTAAGGTAGAATCTAAACCATCTATCACTATGGCAAAGAGGTCGATGCACCACTCCTCCTTGTTTCACTCTCTCCTTGAACTAGGTGGGGAGTTGTTCACTCTCTTCCTTGAGAGGCTACCAAGTGGTCTCTTTAGGAGGGAAATCATGTTGTTATTTTTGGATGAATTTAAACATTAGGGACCTTTAAGTTTGATTCCTTTGCGATGAGGCCTTGATGCTTCAGTAAAAGGTAGATGCAAAGACTACTCGACTAGCTAAGTCCATGCATCCTATGGGATCCAAAGGATGATGCCTATAGAGAGGTATCCAAGAGACTATGAAACGTTACCTCCTTTAGCTTAGCTAGGGACAGATATTTCACACATGGTATCAACATGAAAGGAAAAATAGTACAAAGTTCTAAGTGCAAGATTTAGACTCTGAGAAAAAGACCCCTAAAGTAACTAGATGTTGGATTTGAAGGGAGTGGAAAACTCTTTTGATCCTTCTATGTTAATCATTGTCTAATGGATAAACATGATTCTAGGAGTTATTATGATATGATCATGAAAATTGAGTACAATACTTCAATTAAGCTTATGAGGTTAAAATTAATTATCTTTTTTGTAAGCCAATGCCTTGTGTTAAAAAATTCAAGAGAAGAATTCTCTTCTCTAAAAAATACAATTACTTTATTGGACTTTGGATCGGGAGCAAGGTTCAAAGGATGCGCAAGTTTGGATAGTGGCTATGGTTTTTTTTCTTTTTGCTACAAGCACCGTAACAGCCAGCCATTCAATAGGTGCATGATTTGCCTAACTAGCAATATGAAGCTCTAGTGAAAATAACAATGCAAGGATAATGGAGAGACAAAAGACTCACAAACTTGCAAGGATATCAAGAGAGTAGAGGAGTGTTACCTTCCACCCTCTCATGAGTCCATTAACATAAATGAGTCCTTCAATCACATACAAAGTAACTCAAAGGAATACTCCTCCAATTTTATCACTTTGAGAAAGTGAGAAAGTAACAACAAGTGGCCCGACTCTATGAAGGTCTTAGTACACTGCTAGACTTCCATCTAGAAACAATGAGACCTACATACTTACAAGATGCACTTTAAGAGCAAAACTACTTGTCAAAGAGATCAATGCCAATGTAATACAATCCCATTAAATAGGTAACCTAGTGGCTTTCAAGGATACATTAATTAAAAGTTATTTTCTTGCTAGTAAAATAATACTTGTGCATTATTGGTTGATTAATGTCTTATACATATACAGTCGTGTAGTAAACCTTGTGTAACAAGTTTGCCAGTAGCAAATGTTTTATAAGAAGTTTTTTGTACCTACAAGATCATGTACCTATAGAATCGTGTAGCAAACCTTGTGTATCAAGTTTTTTGTACCTACGAGATCATGTAACAAACCTTGTGAAATGAGTTAATTAAGAAATCGTCGATAGATATCAAAACAATATGGACCATAAATTGCTTAGATAACTAAAGCTTTTTGGATGCTTAGGGTGGAGAACATGTGGATGGAGATCCCAACCACCCTATTCGGTAGTCAAGTGGACTTGATTTGACAATTGTCATGTTGGGGTGGAAGGCAAGTGGATGGAGGCCTAGACGACCCCATCTTGTAGACCGGTGGATCATATTTGTCAAATGGCTTTCTAGGTTATTGTTATGGGTCAAGGTTGATTGATCATGACCTCCTATGTAGTAAGATAGAACCCAATCCAACATTGTTTTTGGGGGAATGGAATGTGGTTATGCTACTACGACAAATGGTTTGGCACATCACTACTTATTTCACTCTATCCTTGAACCAAGTGCAATGCTGATTGTTCTCACCCTTCAGAGGTTGCTAGGTGGTCTTTTTAGAAAGGGTGTTAGATTTTTATTTAAGGATAACTTTACAAGTTAGAGACATTCAGGTTCGACCCTTAGGGATGATGCTGATATGTTTTGCTACAAGGTAGACTTGGAGGCTACTTGGCTAGCTAAGTCCATGCATTATATGGTGTCTAGACTGTGCTACTCATAGAAACGTGTTAAAGTAACTACTAAAGCTTGCCTCCTCCTAGCTTTGTGAAGGGTAGGTACCCCACAGATTGCGCGTACATATTTATAGAATGTTATGTGATGTAGCACATGCATGTTTTCTAGCATATTGTGTGATGTAATACATGCATAGGGCTAGTATTATTTAGCCTTTCTCCTTGTGGATTATTATCAAGTTTCTTCATGTATCTCTAAGAGATTTATGTGTGTTTATAGCACAAAGTAATTATGCTAATATTATGTGTTAGTCATGTTTATGACAATAGCTTCAAACCTTAATAACGTGCTAATATATGTAACTATAATGATTCTTCAATTGTTTGGTCATTCTAGTGTCCTCTTATTGGGCTAGTAAATAAATCCTTACAATATTCAAAAACTTGCATGTGCTTTTACTTTTGCATGTTTATTGCAATCCAATGCTCCTTTCCTCGTGATGTGGTGCAAGGCCAATGTAAGTCTTTTGATTCATGGAAAACCTTTCAAAACCCCTTAATAAAATGAATGAATCATACAATCAAATAGTGACAATGTTTATATAATCTAACAATGGAAAAAATGATGAGCCAAAAACTATATACTATATCCTCACCTCCACAAGTTGAGAGGAGTAGATAAAATAACTATCCTCCTATCCTTTTTATCATAGAATTCTTGCAATTGTGAATGGAAACTGGACTAGGGATCAACGATTAAAGAACGTCAAGATATACAAGACATTATGCCTTTGCTATTGTTAAAGATTCACCTCAATGTATATTTAAAAAGATTCAAATAAAGAGTATGATGGGATACCAAGTTATGTTAACCTATTCCCATTGGCTTTTCACTAGGGACCTACCTAGCAATGAATAGTTTCAAGCTCAAATGGAGTATTTTAGGATCAAATGTATGATATTGAGCATATAATGACGTTAAAAAGCAAATTGTAAGTATTGTTGGTCACGTGATTTTTCAGCTTTACCCCATCATATCACCATTCTCTATGGGTCCCTCATACATCATACCATCACCATTGACCTTTGGCATACATCAAATCTTACAATCCTATTTTCTCATTTCCATCAGGGAAAGGTCATTCACAACAAGTGAATCCTAGACCAATGGATCAAATCCTAGCTATGAGCACACGAACTTAATATCAAGCCTATGGCTTAGAGTCCTTGCTTAGCATTATACTAAATGCGTATTGAAAAATTAATGGATTTAGACACTTTGATAGACTATTTCCATTTCATCTATTGCCTTCCTTATTACCATGTATTTTATATTCAAAATAAAGAAAATGTATGCTTCTTTCTTGTGAAAGGAGTGATGTTTTTATCCTATTTGGTAGTTTTTGGTACATGTACCCACATTGTTCCTGAGCTTTTCTTATGTGTGAAGTGGAGTTTACATTGGTACAAACATCTTGTGTCCTCAAAGGAGAAGTTGCCCAATCATAACATTGTTTTAAAAAAATGTGGAAATGTTCGCATTGCAAAGATTGTCACATTTGTATCATAATGATTTGAAGAGAAGAATCACTCCCAAAGAGAGGGTTTGGGACCCTCTTCCAAGGAGGGTTTTCGAAGGCGGTCTCAATCAAAAGTAAAATAAAATATTGATTTAAAGTAATAATTATTTTTTATATACCTATTGATTCATGACGTTTCTATTCTTATTCCTCTTAGTAACAAAAGATGTGCCTCCAATATCCCCTTCATGAGGTATGTACATCTAGCCAATGACAATAAGTACAATGGCTTTGGTAGTTCTCTCAAACCAACCAATCCTATAAACAAAATATACAAAAATTGCCAATGGCTACAACGGGAGTTAAAATGAATGGATTGAAATTTGATTCTTTCCAATGGTGAACTGTCAAAGCAAAATTATTGACTTTTTTTTTAAGGTGACTTTGATCAATCCAAAGGATCACATGCCAAGTAATCAACAATCTCATAAATTGATTTCTAGAAATGGTGGCAATCAAAAGTTACGAGATCCTTGGGAACAATTTGTGGAGAGCACCCCTATCATTTCGTAATCATAGAAATGCCCTGTTCGGAGCACAACAAACATCCCTTTTTATCTCAACTTGCGAGGTTTTACCTGTGTTCAAAATCACCTCCCGAGTAAAAGTTGTTACCACATTGCGCTCATATTGCCACTGGGAACGCTTTGATTTTTCAAATTTTTACTCAAACCATCCTTCAAAAAGCAAGGTAAAATGTGTGCAATATACCTGAACATCAGGACTTACAAATAAAATAGATTGGCTATCATCCCTTTTACTGCCTTAACAAATGCCAGTAATTTTTCTAATAATGAAATGGCATGTCACAGTAAAATCATCAAGTCAAATCTTTTATTTTTGCCCCCCACACAGAAGGGGGTTAAAAAGGGAGGTGGGTGGGTGACTCCTGAAAAATCAAAGAGACCAAGCAAACTAAGGTTCAAGCAAAAGTGGCAATGCTTCAAATAGACTAGCCCACCATGGCAAATTGGCAAAAAAACAAAGTGGCAGGCTGAGCAGTGAAGAGTGCGTGAAGGGGCCCCTTCTGGAAAGTTCTAGTTAAGACAATGCACATGTTCATGCCAACGACATCAACGGAGATTGGAATGCATTTATAAGAGAGAGAACCATCTTGCAATGTGGTTATTAAAGACATGCAAGAGCACATACATCCATGTAGAGCACTTAGTAAACACAAAACTGGAACCCAGACAAAAAAAAATCCTGAAGTTCACATGCAAAGTTACCCCAAACATCTCCAATCGCTGCTGCTTCCGGACTATCAAACGAAAAACCCAGGCCTTTCCTGGAAAGAAATCATACAATGCCTTGAAACTTCACTAAATTTTCTTTTTGAGTTACTTATTGGCAGACTCTGCAGTTCACTGAGCGAACTGAATTAACATTGGGAGCGCCTGCTATCAGTGAAGCATTTTGATCTCCCCCACATCTAGCCATCATAAGTTCACATGTGTTGCCAATATACAGAAACATGGAGCATCAATTTTCTTACCACTTTCTAGTAATAAATCAGAAATGCACCTCATCCTTTTGTAATGCAATTAATGTGCCTTTTGGCAGTATTTATTGATGTGAATAACATCCATCTTTCACCTAACCGTAAAACAGACCCCCAACCAATTGCTCGTTGGTAAACCTCATCTTACTATATGAAGGAGAACCCTGCAACAAATTCAACTGTGCCTACACATTAGACAGTCCCATAGTTTATTCCAATTTGACAATAAAATGGGCTTTGAGGTTATCAGCTTGACAGTTGGGGAAGTACGACTGGCTTTGAAATGCAAAACTCCAGGTCAGCAGGTCCAGATGGTGTCAAGAGTATGCAAAAGCTAGAGAATGTTCCTGTGAGAAAACTTTGTTAATCTATGGTATAGATTAAACTCTGCAGACTCTTATCCTTGGCCATCGTAAAGCGAAGCTTACGATCTTCTGATTTCTGTAGTGTCTAAACCACTTTATACTGAACAGAGCTAATTGGCATGGACAAGTGAGATCGCACTTAGCCATGTAACAACTAACTTTGAAGGCCTGCTTGATACAGGCAGGTGCATTTACATTTTCACAGAATACTTTTAACAGGCCTACTTGAAGGCACGTGCATTTGCATTTACCACAGTTAAAAAACAGCCTAAAAAGCCCTGCAACTAAGCAGGAGACTAGGAAAAGAGTCAATTGACTAGCACAACATTTGTTTATGAATTACCCTTACGAATGGCATGGCCACTGATTGCAAATTTGACATTGAACTTCCTGATCCAGCAAGATGAGAAGCTCATTAGACATTATACTATAATAGCAAGGCACTAATCTACTACATGAGGTTGCAGCTCCAAGGACAACGAACCCACATTCTGTAGTCACTGTGCAAGTCCGAGCAAAATTGTACACATAGAACTATAATGTATAGATCAAAAGCCAAAAATGCTAAAGCATAATGAGCTGAAGAATGTTTAACCATGGGGAGCTGAAAAGACTCCCAGCGTGGAGATTGCACTTGTCATCCTTTCCATGGATGTTATCAAGCCCCTGCCAATTTCAATGGTTGCCTCCAGCTTCCTCTCTTCAAGACTTAATCTCTTCTCTGCCAGTTTTAGTCTTCTCTCCTCCAAGGCCATCCTGCGCTCAGAAAGATCAACTGCAGTCTTTCCCTTGGCCTGTTGATCTTTTGAAGCTTTTGCAGGACCATTTTCCTCACTGGTCTCCAGCTTTTTGTTCTCAGTAGGAGATTGCTTTACAGGAGCCAAGCGAGCTGCAGCCTTCCTCTTTCGACCAGCTGAGGCTGGAGCTTGATCATCCACCACAGAAGGGCTCTCTTCAAAGACAATTGCACCATTCTCAACTGGTCCAATAGTGTTATTAGCAGCTGCAGTTACATCCACTGCAATTACAACAATCATACCAGAAATTAAATCACGACGAGTCATGCCATGTAGCATTACATAGCTAAGAAAACACAAATTTTAACCTGGATCTTCTATTGATGAGTCGACTACAATTGAAGCAAGGTCAAAAGTCCTAACAAAACCAAAGCGAGAAGCCATTGCATCATAAAGCTCCTTGTCAAAAACACGAGGAAAACCTTCTTGCTCCCTCTCATCACCAAGCATCGTCCAGTAACTGCTTTTGCCAGCCGGTGGATTTCTTTCCCAATCCAAAATCTTCCTAAATGCAGGCCATATCCTTTCCCATTTGTCTTTGCACTGTGAAGCTAGTTTAGTAACACCAGCATTCTTGCAAAATTCAGCAACCTCATTCCAATGCTCAACTGAGGACCGGCCTTTTTTAATTACCTTCTCATTCTCCAACCTGTCTGCCTGGGCTTTCTTAGCATCAAAAAGAGCCATAACTTCACCGTGAGTCCAATGGCAGCGAGAACGCTGGACCTTCGAAGGGACAACATCACCCTTAGCAGGAGGACCATCAGGGGTGCCATTAGCCACCACAACTCCTTCAGGCACCACTTTGAGCATTAGATCTTGATGGGGGCTCGAACTTGCTTCAAACTCTATCTGTTGAGGCTGAGAGGTTGCATCCATCTCTGGCTCATTCTGAGTTCTCACAGTGTTCTGTGTCAGCTTCTGTACAAAGTTCAAGTCAAGGGGAGGCTCATTAGGGCACTCCGGGAAAGTAAGGTTTTGAAAAGGATTACTACGGTGTACTGTTGGAGATCCCGGAAGTGGAGGGAAGTTCATAACAGCATGAGGATGCGCCATTCTCTAGTGACTGCAGTACCCAATCTGAAGGAAACCAAGGTGCAATCTGCCAAAATTCTCCAAGAATCAGAACACTTGCTCAGTAAATAGTGTTTCATGCATAGGTATCACCATTACTGCCTTCTTTCACTTGACTGGGGCAAATATTATCAGAAAACACTAGACAAGTCTACTACCCTACCACCTAAAAATTCAACATAATTTAGACCACCACCCATTTAATATTTCATAAACAAGCATGACCATATTGGTTAATATATTGTTACACTGTAAAATCACAAGATTCAATGAAATAAGCACAAAGTACACTTGGAAGCCATGCAACAGCTTCTAAAGAGGGACAAATTATTAGATTACTTGCAAAACAAAGAGCATGTATCATTGTATTCATTTGTGATCAATTACACTCCTACAGACAACATAACATTGATTGCTTGCAAAACACTTGATAACTATGCTCTTGAATCAACTGTGCAACCTCAAACAAAAATAAAACCAGTGATCATAAGCCAGAGAGAGAGAGAGAGTCTAAAACCATGGGAACAAGACCTTCAAAGTGTCGAAGTGTGTGAGGCAACACATGAAAGAGTGATAACACTGAACAATAGCAGAGTAAGGATGGAATGCAGATGACAAAGTAAAACATTTGCAAGGAAGGACTACGTTGGAAAGGGGGTAAAAGGATCAAATGACAACAGGGAGCAAAGGAAAAGGCAAAATAAGACTTCTTTGAGTAGATGTAATAAATGTCAGAAAAAAACCAGTGAGGCCTGAAGAAAAGCTAAGTATCCAATTAGAAAATTTTTACTATACTAAACTCTGGCAACAAATTGAGGGCTGTGAACCATATTACAAGACTAATACAGACATTTGGATCTATTCTCTGATCTTACACACTAGACAGTAAACACCTATGATAAACACAACAGAAGATTGCATCAATCTCTTTCAGGCTTATCCCATCCATATGTGATGTGCCCACATAATTGCAAACATGCTTATAACACAAATTGAGAAGACAGTGATTGATTGGTGAAGTCGATGCAGCATCCCTTCAAATAGAGAGAAAATATAAAATCCTAGGCTTCATATGATTATAACACAGAAAGTAGTGATCCACAGTACGATTTTCTTTTTCCACTCATGAATTCCCCACAGAGTTTGCTAAGAGCTTGCACACTACAGAAAAAGCCGTCCTTGTGAAGTATCATACACTTGCAACTGCCATCTCTTTGCTGCCATCCGGCAGTGTGCAGCCTGCTGACATCATTAACATGTCCAATGCGACAAGTTACAGGGATGTGAAGTACTTCGATCCTCCCAGTCGTCCATGAATGTTCCCCCAAATCCAATTTTCCAAATTTTCAACCTTCTCAGTGCACACCGGGCCCTCTGTTGCCAGTACCCATCGTGGCGAGAGCTCAAAAGAAAAGTGTCTCTCCCTCCCTCCATCTCCTCCCTCTCTGTCCCCCCCCCCCCCTCTCACACTCATATGAAAAGACAGAGGGCAAATGAAATTGTGGCATAGCAGACAAGGTGCCTGTGTATGAATTGTGGCATAGCAGACAAGGTGCTTGTGTATGACTCAAGACAGACAAGATGCCCATTTATATTTGCCACATGAGACCTTCATTATTCCATAAAAATGAGAAATCAGAGGCACCCAAGAGACAGCCACAAAGATACTTTCAGCTGAAAGGACAGGAATCCAAGCAGACGAAGAAAGCAGGCAACGAAGTAAGAAACAGTAATGATAAGAAAGGGAGGGCTAGATTACCAGGTGGCCTGCATCAAACCGTGTGGATAAAGATCAAGAAGCTCCATTCCTCTGAGAGTAAGGGTAGGGTTTCCGCTGTCGTGTCTACCTGTCCGTCTTAGCGAGCCTTCGTGATGCGCCTCACACAAGAAGAGCGTGCGCCTTGACCAGAGAGAACGGAGAAGCCTTCCATACGAGGAGAAACAGAGTCGCTACCGAGATGGGCGCGTACTACACAGAGTAACAGAGTAGCCTTAATCACCCAACAAAAAAACACAGAGTTTGGAAAGGAGACGACGAAGGCCCAATTTTTTTCTTCTTTCTGGGTGAAAAACCCGTAATTTCTTATCTTCTTTTTTTGGTGAAAAACCCGACCTTCTATCGTACTAGACTCCCGGGGGGGAGGCCCATGTGCATGGCACCGATTCTCTTGCGATAACCGGCAGTTCACCGGCACGAAGCGGTTGCCCGCCCCCACCCACCACCCGCATTAAGGGTTTTCTTTTTGCCACCACACAATGCGTGTGAGGGATCGCTATCCCGTGTGACCCGCCGCTCTCTTATCATGATAAGATACTCACCCCCATGTGACCTCCCTCACCTTTTTTTCCATACCTTGTGTTATGCTTGGACTGGATTCTAAGGGACGGACAACTTCTCTCCTAGAATCGATGTGTGGTCTTCACACTAGCGCATACAAGTTAATAGGTTGATAAGCAATGTGTTCGCATGTCAAGGAATAATTGGCATATTGGAAAGTAACTTAAATGTTCTTCAAACTGGTATTGGCTCAAATCTTGTAGGCGATAATAATCAGGGACACCATGGCTAGCAAGCTCGGGATGATAACTCTTCTTGAGATAGCGAGAAGTCATGCAACTTCCGAGGCCCACTTCTTCTAAAGACCTAGCAAGGCTAAAGAAGGAGGTGACAGAAGTTAGGTGAAGGATGGCTGCATGTTGTGTCGCAAGTGTAACAAAGAATATGAAGAAGAGAGAGGAGTAGAAGAAAATAGTGTCCATGCCACCCAAGCCTACAACAAAGCCTATATTGATAGTGGCAGCAAAGCCTAAGCGAAAGCTAGCAAGGGTTTCCAAGTACACAAGCTAAAGGCCACCAAGAAAGCTTTCTATTAATCTCTCTATGCTCGGAGCCTTCCTACTCTAAAGGTGAGGTGACGACATACATAGAAATGGAGACGTAAGCAAAAGCAACAAACAACATGCATAGAAGAAGAGAAAATTATATGAGAAGCCAAAAGAACAAATGCAAAGTAGCAAAGTAAAAGAAAAGGAAAGAAGAAGCTGAGAATGAAGAGAATGAAGAAGAAAGAACAAGAAAAAGAGGAGGAAAACGAGCAGAATTGAAAGAAGATGACGATGATGATGATGAAAAAGTAGAAGAAGATGAGGCACACAAAGAGGAAGAGAGGAAGGTGGAGAAGTAGAAGAAGAAAAAGACTAGCTTTAAAAAAAACGGATGACCCCCCAATTAAATTTCTCTCTTCCCCTCAAAATACCTTCTTTTGTCATGAAATTTGGATCCCCCCTCATCCCTCTACAATTGTGGTTCACTCCCCCCTTCCCACCTTGGTCTTGGGGTAAAGTCCAAAGATCAAAGCTTGGTTAGGTACCCCTTGTATGTGTACACATTGTACATTCATATGTAAGTGAAGATAGTGAAGAATAAGGGTAACTTATTGTGCTCTCTCTCTCTCTCTCTCTCTCTCTCTCTCTCTCTCTCTCTCTCTCTCTCTCTCTCTCTCTCTCTCTCTCTCTCTCTCTCTCTCTCTCTCTCTCTCTCTCTCTCTCTCTCTCTCTCTCTCTCTCTCTCTCTCTCTCTCTGTGCATCTCATCACTTCCTCTCAAGTGGTATTAAAGTTTCATTGGAGCTCGTGGTTAGAGCAATGAGTAAGAGGAGTTGATATAAACCATTACTAATAATATATTTAATAGTAAATTAATTAAAATAAAATATTTAAAAATTTAAAAATAAAGTATTATATATGACAATAAGTATCTAAAATAAAAATAAAAATAACTACTAAAAACATACGTGCTTGAGAGATTATTGAAAGCTAATTAATACAAAGTGGAGGTACTTAATCATTAAAATTATTTAATAGGAAAATTATAAGCAAAAATAGACAAAAGCAAAGAAGTAAAAAGAGAAAAATAAAAAAAAATAACAATAAAAATGCAAGTAATAATAATAAATAAATTTTATAGTATTGTATACTTTTTAAATAACTATATAGAAAAATCAAGAGAAAAGTATAGATACACACATACACATACATATGGGTGCACATGCACAAAAGAGAGTGTGTGTGCATGTGTGTGAGGTCTCCATCATTATAAGTAGTCAACTTCTGTTTATCATCCTAGTGCATTTGTTGCATCTCAACTTGCTACAAATGATCACATATACAAGTATATTTCTTCTTTACCTCAGTGATAGGTGCCTCAATGACAAGCAATTGTAGAAGGGGAGGGCTTACCAACTCCATTGGGGTTTTAGCCCCCTTTTGGAGCGATTGGTGCTATCAACTACCATCAAAGTTATAGTTTGAGAGGAGTTTGGATAGCTATTGTTTTTTACAATTGTTGTTGAGGGTTTGTAACACTTATTATTCTAGATATCAATGTGGGGATTTTAGCATGTGAAAACATTATTGTTTTGGTGTATTGTTGTCCACCACTTTGGATTCTAAAATTTAGCTTATGTTTTAGTACCAGCATAAGTTTTTTTCCAGCATGCAGCACATAGAATATGTGAGCTTGAGGTACGCATTATAAACTAACATTTTTTATTTAAGTAAAACAACTGCTTTGATTAAGGGAGTCATTGAGGGTTAGTTTGGGGGCTACCATAGCCCAACTTCGAAAAGCCATTGAAGGCTATTATCAAGGTCAGTCAATTGGTTTTATGAATTGCTCGTATAGAGATTTGGTTTATGTATCGATGTATGCAAGCATGGGGTTGCTTAAGCAAGGAGTAGCTTGTTTTGAGAAGTAGGGACCTAGCTTGAAAAGCATAAGGCTTGTGTAGTTAGAAAAGTAGGGATCTTGGTTAAGTTTACGGCCCCCTACTTGAGTCTAATCACTGGTGGGAAGAAGTATTGAAGTTCATTTATTTGTGGCTCACATTGGAGAGCTTGAAGCTTTACTTCAATCAAATAGGACTAAAGGAAATCCTCATTGGATTTGAATGCCATGACAACATGTTGTGGGTCTATGCCAATTCACACCATTTGAAAACATGCACCCCCCACACCTCCTTTATGGTATTTTTTAATTAAAGGCTTGAGCCTGATCACTCTAAAACTTAACATTTATGCTATTTAGCCACTAATACTCTAGTCAAACGCCTTAACTAGTTCAATGGAATGCTTTTTACACTGGCACTTCTGGAGTTGGATATTTTGGAAGCTATCTTCACATTTGAAGCCACACACTTGATTATTACAAGTTGGATTCACACCACAATCACTTGGAACTAGTTTAAATTGAACTTCTTTGGCAAAATAGTTGTGTTCACAATGCAAACAATTGAAATGGTTATTGGTGAGCCATACGAGAAAAAATTGTTTTCACACTAGGAAGCATCTAAAATTATTATTTGAATGATTGTGGAAGAGATTGTCTATAGCTTCCTCACGAGACTATACGAAAGTTCTCTCAAAGTCTTCCTTTCGTTCCCTAATTTTGATTTCCAACCTCTTGAGCTCCTTTTTAGATTTTCTCTTTGTAGTAAGGACCGTTGCTCGTTCTTCTGGGATATCCCTTTCACTAGAATCTTGGTGGACAAGCTTTCATCACTCTCTTTTTTGTGTCTATTTTCTCCCTTGGTTTCTCCACTCTTTGCTAGACAATTAGCCTATCTTTTTCCTCCATTCTTTCCCCTTTTCCCTAGTTTGTTCCCTTATCTCGTTATGTGTGATTGTATCTTGTTTGCCATGAGGTGCTTACTTTTCCCTAGTTTGTTCCCTTATCTCTTTATGTGTGATTGTTCCTATCTTGTTTGTTGCGAGGTGGTGGCTTTTCCCATCAATGTGATAATGCCTTGTTTGTCATGAGGTGGTGACTTCTCCTAGTAATGTTATAATCCCTTGACAGGTTGTGCTCCTATCTTGTTTGTTGTGAAGTGGTGACTTTTCCTAGCAATGTGATAATCCCTTGGCAAGTGGTGATTCTATGAAGAGTCCCACTGCTATGATGATCACCCTCATGAGTACACTTCCAAAATTAATTACTACTCTCTTTAGCTCAATGGAGCTCATGTCAGGATCTTCAATGAGAGTATTTTTGGACTTCACTATGGACTTGTAAAGTCCCTCTATCCATAGTCCATTTAAATTTCTAGTCTCAATCTCCTCTATTTGTATGCCTTCCATGAAGCCCTTAGGAAATCTAGTTAAGAGGTCACATTGGTGTAAATGAACATGTGGTGGAAGTTTTTGCTATAACACACAATTCTTTCTCCATAATGGAAGTTTTGGGTTGTTACATGCAATTCTTCCTCCATAATGGCACTAGACGAGTTTGTTTTGGCTAGCATTAGTTTTTTCCATTTTTGAGAGATTGTAGGTGTTTGTGTGGGTTTCTCATTCTTTTTCTCTTTTTGTTTGATTTTGAGAGCAAGGTCTATTAGATGTGATGTAAGTGTCACTATTGAGACCTTTTGTTCCCCCCTTACCCAATAGCCTAATACACTAGTTTTGGATACGTAATAATTGCTCTCATAGTAGCTTTGAGTGGTCAATAATACCTTTGGTACACATGTGGTAATAGTGTTATGATGTCTTGGATCAATCCATCTATATTGCTTTAGTGTCTTAGGACAATTCCTTGCAATTTTTGTCCACATTTTAGTGTGCCTTTGAGGATTACTATGAGTTTGGCATGATTCCTTGCTTCCTAAATTGCTCACATGCAAGAGCTTCTCATATTGGGCCATTACAAGTTTTGTTAGTAGAGCTTCTTTCTATCTTATAAATGTAGGTGGTTGGGTGGGTTTAGTTGTTGGTGGTAGTTTCTTAGCAAACTCTCCTTTGTTGAAGGTAAAGATTAGCTCCATGGAGGTTTACGTATTCAATGCATTGATCCACATAGTCAACTTGGCACTTTGCTTTGATCTCCATGGAGGTTTCTTAGCAAACTCTCCTTTGTTTAAGGTTGAGATTAGCAAGATCTTGTATCCTACATGTTCTCGATTTGAAAGAATGTAAACAATCATTAGTATGTTCTTAATCTCAATGGGCACTATTAGCTTACACTTTCCCAATATTGAGAATAAGGTAGATCTCCATATGGATTTAGTCTAGCATTAGAGGGCACTGTTAGGACTTGGACTTCACCGTCTATTTAGTACTATATACCTTAGTATAAGTATGCATGTAGTCTTCTAGATCAGCATATGTAAAGCAATCCTTATACTTCATATGATGTGTCACCTGAAAGTCAGGGCGCAAGTTAAAAACGTCAAACAATTGTATTCGAGTAGTTGGTTCTTGATCACGAATGGAATATGACTGTGTGCAGCACCTAGAAATGGCTGTTGATGTTTGATCCCATTATCTTATGATTGTCTCTTGTGTGTTGGTGTTATTCTCTTTCACGTTGTTTAATCAATAATGATTATGGTGATAGAAAACAATGTCGCAATTGATGAACATCAATTCTATGTTGTTGAGTATGATGTCTACTTTGGGTTTGAATGTATTTCTTGAACATAATGTAGTGTTGATGGCTAGAAATACATTCAGGAAGTTCCTTTACATCAATGTTATGTATTCAGGCAGAATGATGTTTCGTTGTTGTTATGGCATGTTGAAAGGCCATAACGCTTTGGCGATCCCTTCCAGGTTCAGGAAAATAATTTATTGATTTAGGTGCAGTTCTGGAATCATGTCCTAAGAGATTCAAGTGACAGGAATGCTTACGGCATTGGGATTGGGTAAGATGCCTTCTATGGGTCGTATTTATGTCCGCGCCAATTACCCTTATTTATCCAATCTTATCCTTACCAGGAGCAGGTCCCAGGAAATCAGGGAGGCTTTGGCAAGACAGCAACACCAGGTTGCAGGGCTGGATAATAGGGGTGGATTAGAAGGTTTGGACAAGCTGGATGAGGAGCAGTTTATTGATGCTGGGCACACTTCTTTGGAAGGAGGTACCTCTGCAGGTACCTCAACAGTCTATCATTCTCCTGCCACTTCATCAAACTCTCCAAATTTGTCAGATGATGAGGGAATATTACCTCTTGACCAACATGATACTCCTCCTAGGCAAGCATTTGAGAGGTTACATCATGTAGTGCTTGGGAGAACATTTTTGTTAAGAAGTTCTAGAATTCCACCTTAGAGGGTTCTAGATTTTAATCCATTACCACCTCCAAGGAATCCCAAGAAGAGACCCAAAATGAATCTGAATTAGTTGGTTAATCCAAAGGTTCGTGCATCTAAATTTTCAAGCAAGAAGAAAGAAGACCATGATTGCCATGTGGCACAATTTGAGACCAGATGGATAGCCAGTGGTTTCAATCAAATGTACGGGGATCACGTTAAAATGCAACAGTTTGCCGCCATAGGGAAAGGCTATGGACTGGTTTGCTAGTTTTGGTATGGCAGCCTTTAATTCATGTGATGCTTTAAAAAAAACATTTTTGGGTAAGTTCCGTAAAGATAAAACTCTGGGAGACATTCTCAGGAAGATCAAGAAGATTAAGCAAAAGGCTATGTTGGTGGAGGACTATGCCTAGAAGTTTAGGAATCTGTTAAATAGGCTGCATGTTGATGATATACCTTTAGTCGAAATGCAAATTACCTACTTTATGAAGGGCTTGAGAGGTAAGATTTGGAATCCCATTGCCAATGTTGAGATGGGCCAAAATGATACATTGGACACAATGATCAGGGCAGCTATGAGAGTGGGAAAAAAAACTTAATACCTCTAGATCTAAGAACAGTAAAGATGAGGACTCTTCGGATTCAGATGCTGATGCAGATTCAGGATTAGATTCAGACACAGATAGTCATGATGAGGGCAGTGATTACAGTTTAGATTCTGATGATGATTCTAGTGACTCTGATGAAGATAATTCTAGCCGGAGGAGGCAGAAGAAGAAGAAGAAGAAATCAGGATCAGTCAAGACCAAAAAGAAGAAAGCAAAGGACAAAGATAGGAAGAAGTCATCGGACATCAAGCTAGATAAAATGATAAAATAGAAGTTAAAAGATTTGGGTATTTCTGAAAGTAAGAGGAAGGAAAAGCATTATGAGATATTCCAGAGAAGGCCATGAAACTAGGACTTGCTGGTATAATCCTAATGTCTAGATGGCACAGTAGATACTAGTGATGCATGCTAGACCAAGACCTATTCAACCAGCTGCAGTAAATCAGATTACCCCGGACACCATACCATAGAGACAATTCAGAGGGCCTAGAATAATGCATGCTAGACAACCTTGGGAAAAATTTCAGGCACAGTAGCAAACTCCACAAACGGGAGCATGCCACTATTGTGGAGGTCATGGGCACTTTGTTGGACCAAATTGTGAGCTTTGGGCAAGGCATAGGACTAAGAGAGGCATCCACCTGCCCCAGTTGCAGTAGTCCTTATAGAGTTACCTAATCAAGATGAGAAAGGGCATACTCCTGAAGGTACAGGAACTATTGGCTGTATGAAAATTCAGTAAGAGAAGGTTCATGAAGAGGCAAAGGAGGTGTCAGGGTAACACTAATGCTGTAAGTATGCATATTCATTGTGATTGTTCTAATTGTATTGAAGTAGAGGAGTGTCAAGAGGAACCAATGGTATTAGCAGTAACTAGAAGCCAAGCTGGTAAGAAGCTTGATTAGCAGGAACAAGAAAAGATTTAAAAAAAGGCAACAAAACAGGTTAGAAAGTTGCAAAAACTTGTTGAAGAATTTGAATTTGATCAAGTTGATGATGTAGGGACTTCAGGCATACAGCAGCCTGAACTACAAGATCAACTTCCTGAACATCAGGAGTATGTTCCTGAATAGCAAAATCAGTTTCTTGATAGCAGAATTGTTGGACAATTACAGTAAGGAGGTTCAAAAGAGCTTTTTCAAGCTTTGGCCAAGTGTTCTTTGCAGTTGACCTTGGAGCAAATTTTGGATTTGATACTAGGATTTAAGGAGAAGTTACTCTTGAAGATCAGGCAGAAGCAACATGAAGTCCTTGAAAGTGCAACAGTTCAAGATCAAGCAATTCCTGATTGTCAGGCAGTCATACCAACTCAACATGAGGTTGTGGATTACCAAGTACCCACCATTCAAGTTGAGTATGCATGAAGAAAACATGATGATGTCCTGTTGGATGGGGGTTCCGGAGTTAATATACTTCCTAAACATACATATTTGGCAACTAAGCAAGAGGAGATTTTACCAGCCCCATTTCAGGTCCAGATGGCAAATCAAAGGAGGTTACAGCCTTTGGGTATCTTAATGAATCAACAAATTCTAGTGGCTGAAGTTCAAGGTGAGCTTTGTTGTGCTGAGAATGTCATATGCAATGCTTTTGGGGAGACCGTGGTTTAGATTGGCCAAACTCAAGTAGGATTGGGGAAATGATTATGTGTGTATTCCAAGAGGACTCAAGGAAATCAGGTTATCTACAGTTAATAAGGTTATCTTGAAAAGTTCAATTAGACCTGTAGTAGCTCATACTATTAACCTTGCAGATGAAGTAGAAGATGATGAGGAGGAATTATTTCTTCAAGCAAATCCTTCTGTGGTTCCAGTTTTTGAGATAGATGTTGATGGTATTATACAAGGGTATCAAGAGTAGCCCAATGTGGCTGGAAATGCACTTTTGGAGCATCAACTTGTTGAAACTGCAGGTCAAAATCATTCTGGACAGCAATTAGAGGGTCTTCCTAAAGGTCAGGAGCATCTTGAATTTCAGGACAGGTCAGGGAATGAACATGATAAATTATTTCAGGACCAAGGCACTACTCATCGTGAAGTTTTGCAGCAAGAAGGACCTGAAAAACAACAAACTGGTATGGACAGTTTCATAGACAGTTTAGGTGTACTGGATGATGAAGGGCAGAAAGCCATTGTGCAGGTCGAATTAAGGTATGAGCATACAATGAGAAGATATGCAAGAGTTGTTGAAGATGAGGTTCATGAGCTTAATCTGAATATTGGAGGAGAGCTTAAACCCATCAAGGCCAGTATTTTTGTTGAGGACAATTTCAAGCAGGATCTAATTCAGTTGTGCAGAGAGTTTCAAGATATTTTTGCATGGGATTATACAGATATGAAAGGATTTGATCCAGCTGTGTGTCAGCACAGGATAAACTTGAAGAAAGATGCTAAGCCTATTGTTCAGAAGAGGTATAGAATGAATCCTAACTATGCCAAATAGGTCAAGGAAGAAATTGACAAACTCTTGAGAGTGGGGTTCACTAAACCAGTCAATGAGGTTACTTGGTTGTCTCCTATTGTTGTAGTGCCAAAGAAGAATGTGAAGATTAGAGGTTGTGTGGATTACAAGAAATTAAATGTAGCTACTATTACTGATCATTTCCCTATTCCTTTTACTGATTCTCTCCTAGATGATGTGGCAGATCATGAGATATACAGTTTTCTGGATGGGTTTTCAGGATACAATCAAATTAGGATGCATTCGGAAGACATGGATAAGACAGCTTTTATCACAGAGTGGGGAGCTTATGTTAGCACAGTTATGAATTTTAGGTTGAAAAATGGACCGCCTGAGTTTCAGGGAGCTACTCATAAGACATTTGAGCCTTATCTAACAACTTTTATGAGGGTCTTTATTGATGTTTTTTGTGTGTTTGGCAGTAGGAAAGAACATTTAAAACACCTTAGACTATGCTTTCAAAGATGCAGAATGTTTGGCAAGTCTTTAAATCTTTTTAAGTCAGTGTTTGCAGCCAAAAGGGGTGTGTTGTTAGGTCATATCTTGTCAGAAGAAGGCATGAGTATTGATCCCAAAAAGATTGCAGATGTTTAGAGCTAAAGCTCCAAGTAATGTGCAGGAAGTCATGCGGTTTGTGGGCCAAGTTAAGTGGCATAGCAGGTATTTAAGGTACCTGTCACATATCTGTTCTCCTCTTACAACTCTCACTAAGAAAGGGATACAGTTTGTGTGGAGGGAAGATCATGAGAGAGCCTTTAGTATTCTCAAGAAAATGTTAGTGGTGGCTCCAATCTTGCAACCTCCAGCATGGGATTTACCTTTCCATATTTTTGTTGATGCATTTGACTTGACTGTGGGAGTTGTTCTCATGCAGGATAAGGTATTTGGTTGGTATAGACCAATCTTTTATGCAAGCAGGAGATTAAGCATTGCTGAAAAGAACTATTCCGTAACTGAAAGAGAATCACTTGGAATGGTTTTTTCAGTGAAGAAATTTAGACATTATTTACTAGGAAATCGAGTCATTTTTCATGTCGACCATCAAGAACCCTTGTTCTTGATAAATAAGCCTCAATTGACAGGTAGATTGGCAAGATGGATGTTCCTATTACAGGAGTTTGACTTCAAGGTTGTGCATACCCTTGGGAAAGAGCATGCTATAGCTGATTATTTAAGTAGATTGGAAAATGACGAGTCTGAAGTTGGAGTTTCTGATCAGTTACTTGATGCTGAACTTTTTGAGGTTCAGGTCCTTGATTCTAATTCATAGTATGACCAAATGCTGCATTTCCTGAAGTCAGGAATTATGCCTACACACCTTTCAGCAGACCAGAGAAGAAGGTTGGCACTGAAGAGCAGAATGTTTCAGGTTATTATGAACACATTGTACAAGAGGGGAGTTGATAATGTCTTGAGAAGTTGTGTTCTTGAGTTTGAGCAACCAGCAGTGTTACATGAAGCTCATGTCAAACTATCAGGAGGTCATTACAGGCGGGAAAATACTACAAGCAGGGTTATGGTGGCCTACTGTGTTGAAAGATGCTCATCAGTATGCTAAAGAGTGTTTGCAGTGTCTCAAGGAAGGTCCACTTGACAGGGATAGGATGCAAGATGAACCTATGTTGCCACTTGAGCCGTTTCAAAAGTGGGGGATTGACTTCGTTGGTCCCATCAAACCAGCTACAAAAAGGACAGGTACCAGATACATTTTGTTTTGCACTGATTATGCTACTAAGTGGGTAGAAGCCCAGGCATTAAAGGATAATAAAGCAACAAGTGTGGCAAAGTTTTTGTATTCTAGTTATGACTAGATTTGACTGTCCTATTGAGCTGATCAGTGATTGGGGTAAGCATTTTCTGAATCAAGTGATCAGAGAACTGACTATCAGGCATATGATTCTGCACAAGAAGTCTACTCCTTATCATCCTCATGCTAATGGTCAAGCTGAAAGTTCCAACAAGATTTTGCTTCGTATCTTGAAAAAAATTGTTGCAGATAATTGGGAAGATTGGGATATTAAACTTGATTCAGCATTGTGGGCTTTGAGGATAGTATATAAAGTTGCAATAGGGCTTACAACTTTTAGGCTGGTTTATTGTTTGAAAGCGATAGTTCCTATGGAATTTGTAGTTCCAAGTCTGAGAGTTGCTATTATGAGCAAGATGGATCTTGAAGAATCAGTGTAGCATAGATTAGAACAACTTTTGAAATTGGAAGAGGACCATCTATTAGTAGCTTATATTACGGGTATCACACAACAGAGGAGACATGCATGGGTTAATAGACATGCCAAGAAGAAAATTTTTCAGGAGGGAGACTAGGTTGTAGTTTATAACTCTCGCCTCGGCAAGTTTCCTGGTAAGTTGAAACTCAGGTATGCAGGTCCCTTTGTCATTTTCAAAGACATGGGTCAGGGTACTTTTTTGCTGCAGGACTTGCAAGGGAAGGTTTTGCACCCTGCAGTGAATGGATTTAGGCTTAAGAGGTTAGTACAACCTTATTATTCAAATGTTCATGTTATCATTCAAAATGGGACAACAGAATCAATTATTGGTAGTTACATGTGTGAATGGTCTAAATAGCATGATGTTGAGGTGACACTTAGCACAAACCAGGGTGGATTGAGAGAGGACTTGGACTTTGGCATGCAAATGGAAAAGGGCATGTATTCTTTTGGGGGTTTCTCTCCTTCTCCACTCTTGACTCATTCTCGGCCTACAACTCTCATCGCCATGGCGCATACTCGTCGCTCTTCAGCCCAGAAGCTGTCCTTGACCAAGCGTGGCCGCCAGGAAGATGACAATGATGAGCTCTATGTGGTCAGCGATGATGACAGGTTGGGGCAGCAGGGAGATGAAGAGGTAACACCACCGAATGCTTCATCTCTTTCCAGCCCTAGTGCTGTTGGTACTCCCTTCGTGGACTCAAACTTGTATTTGAATGTTGAGGCAGAAGCTCACCGGTTATGGTTGCAAAAAATCAGGTTGTATGATTATGCTCGTTTGCCATGGGATCTTTGGGCATCGAATGTGCATGCCTCCATACAGATGGATATTTTGAGGCACTCAAATTGCAAAATTGTAGGTCGTCTTGAGTTAACTCCTGCCATTGTCAATCAAGTGTTTGCACTCCCTATGAATGATAATCTGATTGCATACCGGTGTACGAAAGACCAGATGCAATATGTTTTCAGTGAACCAGGCTTCATGATGCTCATTAAGACCGATAATATTGCTCGAGATACTTATGGCATTCTTTACTATGCAAAGCATGTGGGGATGCCAAATTGGGCAAGCCTTATGTTTGATAGGCTAAAGGTTGAGATAAAGATTTCCAAAACTAAAAAGATCTTTAAGAAATCTTGGATGGGTTTCTTTTTGGCAGGTTTGTATGAGCATGCACGAGTCTTGTATCCAGAGCTTATGGTTGAGTATTTGCTAAAAATGGATGTCACTTCTTTGGTCGAAGATGCAGTGGAAACTGATCATAAGATTGATGATTCTCATGAGGTTAAAAATGTCAATGATGCTCATGATATGTTTGATGGTGATGCTGCAAAACAGGCTATTTATTGTCACTTGAAATAGGTTGGATATGATGAGGCATATGCCAAGCAGGTTACTTTTGAATTTGTTAAGGGTGATCATAAAGATGTAGGTATTAAAGATGCACTTCATGTTGGTAAGCAGGGTGATGG
Source organism: Lygodium microphyllum (assembly GCF_053477565.2). Taxonomy (NCBI): domain Eukaryota; kingdom Viridiplantae; phylum Streptophyta; class Polypodiopsida; order Schizaeales; family Lygodiaceae; genus Lygodium; species Lygodium microphyllum. The sequence goes on along the minus strand of NC_141141.1, from coordinate 44,019,749 downwards.
GGAGGCTTTTATAGTGGTTGTGGATGGCAATCTTTATGCAAAGAAAAATCAAAAAATTGGGAAAATATTATTGAGGAGTAGGTCTGTATCATAGGAGAAGAAGCAAGATGCTAATCTTGATGCTCGGAATCATCTTGACAATGTCTTTGGTGATCAACAGGTGAATGAAGGTTCAGCAGAAATACCTTCAGTTTTACCTGGTTCTAGGATGCATGATGATCAGTTTGATAGTCTTTCTGATGCTGTTGGAGTTATGCAGAAACTCATGGCATACTTTCAGGATTATGATAAGCGGACTGCCTGAAGTGCTGTTCGGATTATTGATATGCAGTTTCAGTTGGCTACCATGCAAAAGGCAATTGTGGACTTGAGTCAGAAGTTGCAACACAAGCAGTCAGCATATGATGCATTAGAATTGGATCTTAGGGGTAAAATTGCAAATATGCAATAGATGTTGGATGAAAACAAAATGTCTACTGCACTTTTTGAAAAATGGACTAGTGAACTTAAGATTAAATGCTTGGAGGAGATGCAGTCTTTTATGGGATAACATGTTTAGTTGATTATCAAATGTTGTTGGAGAGATTTCAGCCATTGAAGGAAGTTGAAAAGCAAATTTTGAGCAATGTTGAAGTTGAAGTGGATGCTTCAATGATATTGAAATTTGACTTTGAGGATATTAGAAATGCATTGGTGAATGATGTCAAACTTGCATGGCAAATGGTTGCAGATAGGTTTGAAGGCATGATTTCTCGGCCTTATCATATGCTTAAGAATGTATTTGTGTCCGCAGATTATGAGGATGTCATGCATGAGAGAGAGGCTTTGAAATTGAAAGTGGAGGAATTGGAGACAAAATGCATGGATGTCAATGCAAAATTGGAGAAGGCTTTGGATGCAAAGAGAGCAAGTGAAGAGCATGTAGCTTCTTTGTTGCAGCATAGAGATTTTCGGTCTGATGAGCATGATTCTGTCATTCAGGAGGTGGTTCATACACTTATCAGGATTTTTCTATCATGGATCATGGGATAGTTCAGAATCATGATGTTGGTGTTATGGCATGTCAGATATCTTCATGCATAGACATCATTCCCTATACTCCTAGATCTTTCTAGCTATTGCTTTGGATGTAGTTTTGTTTTGTTCATGATATATTTTGTTCATCCCACTGACTCTTAGAACCAATTATGCAATTGCATAAGAGGATTATGAGTATCCTAGAGGGGCTCTACTCATGATAGCTCAGTGTGGCTTGTCAAGGGGTGCAAGGCCTCTGGCAAGGCATAATTGTGTTCTTTGATTAGTTCTTCATCATATTTAGTTTCCATGTGTTCAGTTAGCTATCTACATGCTTGTGGATTTGAGTCATGATTGGCCCAGTCATCCACTAGGCTGTGCCAGGTGTTAGGACTTGAACTTCACCGTCTATTTAGTACTATTTCGTACCTTAGTATTAGTATGCATGTAGTCTTCAGGATTAGCATATGTAAAGCAGTCCTTATACTTCATATGATGTGTCACCTGAAAGTTAGGGTGTAGGTCAGGTAGTTGTATTCGAGCAGTTGGTTCTTGATCACGAATGGAATATGACTATGTGTAGTGCTTAGAAATGGCTACTAATGTTTGATCCCATTATCTTCTGATTTTCTCTTGTATGTTGGTGTTATTCTCTTTCACGTTGTTTAATCAATAATGATTATGGTGATAGAAAATAGTGTCGCAATTGATGAACAGCAATTCTATGTTGTTGAGTATGATGTTTGCTTTGGGTTTGAATGTATTTCTTGAACATAATGTAGTGTTGATGGCTAGAAATACATTCAGGAAGTTCCTTTACAACAATGTTATGTATTCAGGCAGAATGATGTTTCGTGGCTGTTATGGCATGTTGAAAGGCCATAATAGGCACTAATGAAGGCTTGCCCACTTGATCCCAAAATTTTTATGGCAAGGGATTGAAATTAGAGCCTTTGTTAGTTAGAGTGTCTACTAGGGCTTCCATAGAGGCAATGAGTTTGAGTTGAAGATAGGCTAGTGGTACAACCATTTCTTTGTCATCGTTCAAATTGTTAATTGCAATGAGTCTTACTCTAATGTTTTGTTACAGTATTGAGTCTTGGTGGTGCTACAAGAGACTTTGTTGTATGCATTGGTCTTCAATGGTGCTACCTAATGCTACAAGTTGTTCATGTTTATGATGTCTTGGGGGATAATACTTTTTTATGTGGCTACCATTAAAGTGGCTCATCTCTTCCCCATCAAGGGTTTTAAGCTCCATGTTTCTAGTTTGGCTAATTGTATGAACGTGCTAGGGTTCTAGATATTTAAAAATTAATTGGAGCTTATGTCCCTTGAGTGAGTAGAGAAGAACTGTATCTCCTTGGTCAAAAGATTATCAATGTACATGCTTGTCAAACCAAGCTTCTTGTAGGCTTTTTCTACAATTAGTGCATGGGTGTCTAAAAGCCAAGTTTTAGTCAATCATTCCAACACACTGAGTCATCTAGTCTAGGTCTTCTTTCCATTCCACTGTTCTTATGTTGTAATGCATGAGTTGGAGATTAAAAATTCCACAAGTATAATAGTGTTAGTACCATTGGTCAACATGAAAGCCTCTGGCAGTGTTGTCCAATATGCCTCTAAAGTTGCTATGAGCTTGTTATCCCTGTTGAATCTTGAACGTGAGATTGTCTTTGCCAATATTGAGTAGGTTTTTGTTGGTTGATTCTATATGTTTGTTTATCTATAGGTAATAAGGTGCTAAACTCTTTGTGAATGATTAGGAATGCAAAAAGGAGATGCTCTACCATTTCATTTATAAAGTGAGTTCCTTGGTCACTTATGATAACTATTGGGCACTTGAATGTGGATATCACTTGTTTCCTTGGAAACTTGGTTGCTATTCTTGTAGCATTCTTCTATGTGCTTGTGCATGAACTCGTTTGGTCATGTAGCCTATGGCAATTATGATGCATCTTGCATGGGAATATTATATTGTAAGATTGATGGGTCTCATAAAGTCAATCCCCTATTTTTCAAAGGGTTGATGAGCCAAAACTGGCACTGTCACCGCTCTTGTGAGCAAACTACCAAGACCTATGGATTGCTTATTGCTTCAAGTGTTTCAAGCTGAGAGCTATGGCTATCTCTCACATAGCTATGCACACTCTTCCACACAAAAATGTAGTGAACATACCTTTGAATCTAATCAATTACCTCCTCCCATGAATCCGCCGATAGCTCCACGATCCAAGATGTACTTTTAGGTAAGCTCCATGTCCAAGCTACAAGCTTCAACCTCCATAGCCATGCATGCGAGAAAGGAGAAGAGAAGAAGATGATGATGATGAAGAGAGGAGAAGAAGAGTTTCTCCACGGTCCCTCACTCTCACATGTACACACTCTCCCTCTCTCACACTCCCTCTCTTCTTGTCTTATGCACAAGAAGGAAGCAAGTGCAAGAAGCAAGAAGAGAACAAGTTTGGCCACACACCAGGAATGAGCTTCTTCATTCACTTTTTGACTTTGATACATGCCCTAACCCCTCCTTGGATGTCCATCCCCTTTTTGGTCCAGCCTTTGTTTGCTTTAGCTTTTTTGTTTGCTTTTGTCCAAATAAAGAATAAAGCTGTTGGGTGGCCCAAGAGTTGCAGGTTGTGCCCAAATACAATGTCCAATAATGAATATTTCAACCATGTGCCCATGCGCATAGCGCCATGCCTTTAATGATAAGATGCGTGTCCATCAAAAATGATAATTTCTTCTAGGTAATTTGAATACATGCTATCACCTAGTGCTTCCCAACGCCAATGTTGCCTACTCTACACATCAACTGAAGTATTCACAATTGTTAGAAAATAACAAAATTAAACTAACAAAAGTGAATACCTAGCAGTCTTCAGCTACAAAATAAATAAATAGGTTGGAACTCTGTCCTAACCTTAATTTTATACGAGTGCACACTCTAAACTCATAAATACCCATTAATTTAAATATGTATTTTACGGAATCAACCCGCTATGGAATCACCCACATGCACATTAAATTAATGTGACGCCCGAAAAGGACAGGTGTCCCCATCAACTTCTCACATAAGGAATCCACCTTGTGTATGAGCCCCGACAAATAAATATAGTTTTATGGAATCCACCGCAAAACCTCACAGAATCCACCGTGGAATAAAAACTCACAGAATCCACTGTAGTCTCACGGAATCCACCGTGGAATATGCCTCCTGGCATCATACCCCTGGGGTGGGATAACAATTGTCCTCAATCGCTATTAGCTCAATGTGGAGTGAGGAGTGAGGGGTAAGCACTTCGGTCACAAGCGTGCATCCATTGGGCCTCTTCAACATGATGATTTTTTAACTTTACCAAATATCTAGAATATCTATGGCCAGTTCTAATGGTCATATAATCAGTGTCTAGAATAGTTTCGGGTTCAAGGATTTCAGTTTCTTCTTCTAAAAAAGGAGGATTTTCATAGATAGGGTGGACAGGTAATTGGCCTTTAAAAGGTTGTAACAAACTGATATGAAAAGTATTGTGGATTTTCCAATGTTGGGGTAATTCTAATTTAAATGCATTGTCATTGACTTTGTAAATGATTTTGAAAGGTCCATAAAATCTAGGAGCTAACTTTATAATAGGGTGTTTCTCAACACTTTGTAATCTTCTCTTTTCAATGCGTAACCAAACATAATCATCAATTGTGAAACTCCTACCTTTTCTTTTCTTGTTAGCTTGTTTTGTGTATGATTGCTGGGCTTCGGCAATCATGTCTTTAACTTCAATAAAAATAGTAGCATGCATATTGGCAATATCATTAGTAGCTTTAACTTTGTTTGACAATGAGGTAATAGGTGTAGGCAATCTATGTCCATAAATGATTTCAAATGGTGCTTTGTGTGTAGCTGTATGTGGTGTGTTATTGTATGCGAACTAAAGTAAATGCAAGTGTGTATCCCATGTTTGTGGTTTTGAAATTGTGTATGCATGCAAAATATCTAAAATTGTAATGTTAGTAGTTTCTGTTTGCCCATTTGTTTCAGGATGAAATGCAGATGAAAAATCAATATTTGTACCTAAATTAACAAACAAAGTAGTCCAAAAATTATTGTAGAATCTAGAATCACGGTCATAAATAATAACTTTTGGCAAACCATGGTTAGTGAAAATAGTTTTTAAAAACAATTGTGCAGCTTGAGATGTAGTTAATGTTTTCTTGCATGGAATGAAATATGCTTGTTTGCTAAATCGATCTACAATAGTCCAGATCATATCGTGATTAGCTTGGGTTTCATTGAAATATGTTTCCATGGTCATTTTGGAATTGGTAAAGGCATTAACAAACCATATTGCTTACCATGGTGTTGCTTAACTCTTTGACAAATTAAGCATTTAGATACAAAGTTAGAAACATCAGATTCCATCTGTGGCCAGTAAAAATCTTCAATCAATGTACGTAAAGTAGAAATAATGCTTCTATGGCCTTGGTATGGAGGACAACGAATTTCGTGCAACATAAATGATCAAAATGGAACAGTTACACACAACTTTTTCTCATAAAATAAAAATCCATCAAAATAAGACAATGAATCAGCCAGAATCCAGCTATTTGCATTTATTTTATTCCAATCAACTTGAAAACTGGGGTCTTGATCATAGGTATCTTTCATAGGGATAAGGGAATCAAAAGATATCACAGATATATTATGGATAGTCAGTCTTCTACTCAAGGCATTGACAACAACATTCTCTTTTCTGGGTTGATATTGGATAAGTGGATGAAAATTTTGAATAAAGGTAGCCCATTTAATATGACGGTCAGAGATTTGTGGCTGACTAAGGAGATGTTTGATACTTTCTTAGTCAATTTTGATCATGAATTCAGATCCCATTAAATAGTGTTTCCATTGACATAAAGCTTGTACTATTGCTAGCAATTCCTTATCATAGATAGAATACTTGAGTTCAGATGATTTAAGTTTGCAGCTAGAGTAGGCTATGGGATGTGAATCTTTCATAAGGATAGCTCCTATTCCAGATTCACTAGCGTTAGTGACTACTAAGAAGAGTGGTCTATTAAAGTCAGGTAGTTGCAATATAGGGGTATGTGTTAATGCATGTTTCAATAAATTGAAAGACTTTTGCTGATTTTCAGACCAGTGATACTCAATACCTTTATGTAATAATTTTGTCAAAGGTAATGTAAGCAATGAAAAAATTCTCACAAATTTTTTGTAAAAGCTAGCAAGACCTAAGAAAGAACGTAATTCATGCACATTTTTAGGTATCGGCCAATTCAAAATTGCTTATCTTTTTAGGATCAACTTTAATACCGCTAGATGAAACACTATGTCCTAAATATTCAATGTGGGTTTGGAAAAATTCACTCTTTTCAAGATTAGTATATAATTGATTCTCTTTCAATAATTTGAAAACCAAGGATAAATGTTTATAATGTTCATTCTCATTTTTACTGAAAACCAATATGTCATCAAAGAAAACAATGACACAATGCTGATGCTTCAAAAATATGCAATTCATCATATGACTAAATGTAGCTAGTGCATTAGTTAGACCAAAAGGCATAAGAAGGAATTCATAATGTCCAAATTGAGTCCTAAATGCAGTTTTGAAAATATCAGATGTGTCCAGTCGTACTTGATGGTATCCAGATTTAAGACCTATCTTGCTAAATATTGTAGCCCCTTGTAGTTTATCCATGAGGTCGTCTACCCCAAGGATCGAATATCTATTCTTGACAATGATCTTATTTAGGGGAGGATAATCAATGCACATCCTATAGGTGTTATTTTTCTTTTTAACTAATAGGACAGGTGCACCAAAAGGAGAACTACTGGGCCTAATGAGTCCTCGGGTTAACAATTCTTCAACTTGGGTTTGAATTTCTTTTTGTTCAATTTGATTATGTCAATAAGGTGCTTTACATGGTGGTTGAGAACTTGGTATTAAGTCTATTTTATGATCCTCAGGACGTGTAGGTGGCAAGCTAAGTGGTAAGTTAGTAACAAAATAATCTTTAAATTGTGAAAGAAATTGTGCGTGCCTAGGATGTATTTGATTTTCCTTAGCTTCAATTTCATTCACCCATACTAAATAGGATTTGCTACCTTTTCTTAATGCACGTTTAGCTTGTGTGTGACTAAGCAATGGAAAATTATCAAAAGTGTGTGTACCATGTTATGTGATTTGTTTCCCATTAGAATGAATATTCATTGAATGCGTGGAATAATCTATATTGGGATTATATTTATGATACCAAGGCATTTCTAAGATAATGTCACTAGATTGCAAAGGCACAACTAAGAAATTTCTGCGCTCAATGTAATCACCAATTTTAATTTCTAAGTCATGCACTTCTTGTGTTCCATTGTATCTAGTACCTAAGAATGCAGCCTTGATGCGATAATGAGCCAAAACAGTATGTAAATTCAAAATTTTGACCAATTTTGCAGACATAAAATCGTGTGTGCTCCCATCATCATGTAAAACAATCTTTTCTCTATCATGCACAAGACATTTCATCGTTAAGAAAGAATGAGAATTTGGCATACCTGGTAAAGTATCTGAAGTAGTACCGATATCGTCATCATCTTCTGTGAAATCTGGCATTTCTTCATGATCTTTATCTTTAGTGTCTCCTAAGTAGTTGATTTGAACAATTGGCCTTTTGGATTGACAATTCACCACTAGATGTCCAAGTTGATGGCACTTGTAACAGACTATGGGTTTGGCTTTGGAAACATTATTGGTAATGGTTGGGAGTTTAGGAATGTTGAGATTTGGCTGGAAAGATGGCTTAGGATTTGGATTTGTGTTTGATGGTAAAGCAGGGGGTCGTGTCTAAGATTTATGGAAAGAAGATGGAACAAAGTGGTTTTGATTGAATCTTCAAAAGTTAGAATTAAATTGCTGTGTACCGAAGTTACCGTTAGTTGGGAATTATTGTGGTCACTTCTCTTGTCCTTGAATTTTGTCTTCAGCATCATGGGCCAAGGAAATTGCATCCTCGAGAGTCATTGGCTTGAACATGTTCACTTTCTCATAGAAGTGACCAAGAAAACCAGACATAAACTTGAGCTTATGGGTCACCTCAGGTACATCTTCGAGCATTCGAAGTTATAATAAGGCATTCCAGAAATGCTCGGTATATTGTGAAATAGACTTGCGATCTCTTTGTTGCAGAAGATCCCACTTTTTAATAGCTTTTTCGTGGAATTACAGTGGAACAAAAATCTGCAAAAATTTCTTATGAAAAGTCTCCCAAGTAGTAGGACAATCAATGCTTTTGCGGACAACAGTCCATCAAAGCGATGCTCTGTCCACTAAGTGATTAGTGACACACTTGAGTTTGTATTTTTTGATATACTATTCTTCATGGAAATAATCATCAAACTGACTGATAAAAGCGAGAACAGTCTTTCCATCGCTTAACCCATTAAAAGCATGAATTTTGAAATTTCTTTTACTTATCTTGACTTATTTGTGGATAGATTGTGCTTCAAGTGTTGCATCGATCGTGCAGCTTATAACATCTTCAAGTTGTGGTCCATCTTGATCGGTAGTAGATCGTTGAAGAGTGGCCAGTTGAGCTTGCAAAGTTTGATGTACTCTTCGTTCTTCTTGAAGCTGCATCATAATTCGGTCTAGTTTTTGCTCCATCATTGGTTACGGTAAATCACATTCGGCCATAAAATCTTCCATATTTTGATCGATTATCCTGCAAAATTTCAAACAACCGCACACACTTGAAATCTTATTAGCGAGATGAGTGTAGCTCAAAGTTGGGTTTACAAGACTTATTTCTTTTTTATTTTTAAAATGGCTTTTTGTGATCTTTCTCCTTTTGTGGGTATAGAAATTGATGAAATTCTTCTTCAATGAATACTTTGCCCGTGTAGACTGCGTATAGCAATCTGCTTGCTGGAAATTATCTCTGTCATAGTAGGGTGTGAACAGAGGCTTGTAGGGAGGTTCAAAACAAGTTTGGGATTGATTTGGAGAAGAGATTAGTGCAAACACCCGCTAGAAAAGAATTTGAAGATTGAATTTTCAAGCTTTAAAGCCCTAAGCTTTAGAAAAACTTAAGCTTAATAGAATTAATCGTGATGATTCAGGACGACGACAGCTTTTCGGGGACATCGTCATCCTGGAGTACGTCCTCCTGCCATAGATGACCGAGTTTTGGAACTTTTAAGCTATAAGCTTGAACAATAAGCTAATATTAATGATTGATATTTAACTTTTCTATCTGAGAGAAAAGGAAAAAACGTGTTTACAAAGGAGCTTCATGAGTGGTCCTTCGTCAGCAGAGAGTGGTCCTTTGCATTTTGATAGTGCAGCAGGAGGTTCTTCACCACCAGGAACATGCTGGCATTGACGGATCGTCACGAAATTGACTATAGAGCCCGTTTGTTCCAAGAGCTTTGCCTTTGCATGAGAAGGTAAGTGATTCAGCATCGCTTTGATACCATTGGTGCGCAAATCGGATATTGTATGGGTACGTAGTAAGCACCAGAAGGTCCCCAAGAGCAAAGAACTCTACTTTAAGCTCAAAAGTTAAGAGAATAGACTTGCATGACGACATGAGGCAAAAAGACCAATTGGGTACAATCTCCTTCCATGCCTTGTGTGAGTGCTGCACAAAGCATGTATTTATAAATTTATTCATCTCAAAGCTCAAGAATAGCCCAATTTTACAATTAGCATGCTTTAGCTTTTGTGTTTGCTTTTTCCAAATAAAGAATGAAGCTGTTGGGAGGCCCGAGTTATGGTTTGTGCCCAAATACAATGTCCAATAATGAATATTTAAACCGTGCGCCCATGCGCATACAAAATAATAAATATTTGTTAAGCGCTTCAATAAATAAGCGCTCCTAAATAAATATTAGTGCCACACCTTTAATGATAAGATGCGCACCTGTCAAAAATGATAATTTCATCTAGGTAATTTGAATACACACTATCCTCTTAGTGCTTGCCAACGTTGCCTGCTCTACACATCAACTAAGTATTCACAATTGTTAGAAAATAATAAAATTAAAATGACAAAAGTGAATACCTAGCAGTCTTCAGCTACAAAATAAATAAATAGGTTGGAATCCTATTTTAACCTTAATTTAATATGAGTGCGCACTCTAAACTCATAAACATCCATTAATTTAAATATGTATTTTGCAAAATCATCAGCTATGGAATCACCCACATGCACATTAAATTAACGTGATGCTCAAAAAGGACAGGCGTCCCATCAACTTCTCGCACAAGGAATCCAACTTATGTACGAGCCCCGACAAATGAATATAGTTTTACAGAATCCATCGTAAAACCTCACGGAATCCACCGTGGAACAAAAACTCACGGAATCCACCATAGTCTCACGGAATCCACCGTGGAATATGCCTCTTGGCATCAGGTAAGGGCATTGAAGTAGTCGATACTTCTATTGGGGTATCTTCGATCCTTGGCACAATTATGCATTAGCTGCTCTACTATTGGCCTTTTAGTTCCTACAAGGGGACTCCTTTGCTTGGTGTAGGCACAAGTTCTTACACTTTGCTCACTAGATACTCCACCCAAGCTATGAAATTGCTTTCATTGTGTTAACCCCAAGTCAAGATGGCGGAAAAAGGAAGGAAAAAGCAGAAAAAAACATGGAAAAAGAGCAAAGACACATAGGCGACCTCCAAAGCTAAGCCGGGGCAAAAAGCGCAATTTTAAATGAAAGGCACCTCAAAAAACTTGGAAAACTCTTGTAAAAGAGCGTCAGGCTCCCTCGTGTGCCAAGTGTAAAATATAAGACGGGCGTAGGCTAGAGGCATAAGGCTAGAAGAGGGAAATGGAAAAAGGACCTTGCCACAATGGCCGGTTATGTAAAAAGGGATGGGCGCCCATGGGGTTTTTAGGGTTTGTATATATAAAGTTCAAAAAGTGAATGGAAGCTCATTCTTTGGTGTGTGGCTAACAAGAGCTCTCTTCTTCTTCTCTTCTACTCATCTTCTTGCTTGTGTGTGCTCTTGAGAGAGGGAGTGTGAGAGTGTGAGGGAGTGAGTGTGTGAGAGTGAGGGATCAAGAGGGTGAAGCTCTTCACCATCTCCTCTTCTCTTCTTCTCTTCTCTTCTCTCTTCTCACGCATGCAGCTATGGAGGATGGAGCTTGGGGATGGAGGAGGCTTGAGGATGCTTGAGCTCGCATCTAGGATCATGGAGCTACGGGGGTGTGCGAGAGAGGAGGCAACTCATATCGGCATCAAGGTAGGCTCACTACACTCATGGGATCGACGGCGCATTGGCTAGGTGAGAGATAGCCATTAGAGCTCGCTTGAAACGCTTGAAGCAATAAGTGGTCCATGGGTCTTGGCGGTTGAGCGTAAGCTCCCACCACATTTTGGTTCCATTGCCAGGATCAACTGATTCAAGCTTGAGCACTTGCGCGCCTCATATAGAGCAGCATCGAAGTAAGGGATTCATCCCTGAAACGTAGCTTGAGATAGGTAGGAAGTTCGGGTGTTTTTGATCTTCAAAACAAGTAAGTATTTTGGGATATTTTGTTCGTTTGATGATTGGGAAACATGGAGAAATTATTTCAATTTTTTGCTTTCGATTCTTGTTGCATTTAGTTTAGGTTAGGATTAGGAAATCACATCGAAGAAGGGTAGGGTTTACGGTTGCAAAACATGGCAAAAATCGTGCAAAAAATGGTAAAAAGCTCGCTTGTAATGCCTAAGATCAGCAAGTGAGTGATTGGGGGCATCAACACCATAAGAAGGGGTATAAGAGCCAAGAGGCCAAGGGAGAGCTCATTTGTGACCATTTCAGAGAGAGAGAGAGAGAGAGAGAGAGAGAGAGAGAGAGAGAGAGAGAGAGAGAGAGAGAGAGAGAGAGAGAGAGAGAGCCATCGCACGATTCGATCCGATCTCACCATCGACGAGCCTACCGCTCTATTCAGGTATATGAATCCCTTCCCCTATCCCTCTAGAGAGGATCTAGAGGTTTATGCTTGCTATGATTGATTAAATCGCAAGAATCGAGTAAAATCGACCTCTTGCTATCATCGTCGCGCTGCATTTGGCCCATCCGAGCGGTCATTGCTGGGCCCAGTCCCAGAATCGGCCCTCGGCCCACTTTCGTTCGGCCCACTCGGCCCGAAACCCTAATCGGCCCTCGGCCCATAGACCTACTTGGCCCATTCGAGTCGACCATTCGGACCATCGACTAATTCGGCCCTTGGCACGGTCCGAGTCAACCCGTCCGAGCCATAGGATTCGGGCCTCAGCCACGTGTCATATTCGGCCCTCGGCCCAAGTGCCTCGGCCCGCTCGAGTGACCTCGTTCGAATTGACCATTCGGCCCGTCTGAGCCAACCTGTCCGAGCGGCTTTGTGCGAGTCTGCGCCTCGGCCGTCCGAGTCTACCCGGTTCGAGTCACGAATTTGGCCCTCGGCCCATGTACCTCGACCCGTCCGAGTGACCCAATCGGACCCTGCAATTCAAACCAGCCTAGCCAAGTGTAAATCTTTATCAAATTCTCAGAAATTTAACCTGACCCCGGCTAGAGCTCAGCACCGCAAACTATTGAAAGTCCTTTTGATGCTCAGAACTTGATTTTGGCACACGGAATAGACGAAATCGTAGGAAGCAGTCGCTTAGCAGCTTGAAGTAGGCAGCATCGAGACCTAGAGACCTAGACACAAAGTGTTGAGTAGTTAAAACCCGATTGGCCAAAAACAAATGAGGCAACATATTAGAAAAACCTTGAACCTTGTCAAGGCGGCCAGAAAATTGACCAACAAGCCTATCAGGCCCGAAACAAAGCAAGAGTTCATAAGACGCTTCAAGATTGTTTGCTGCACTCACCTTGAATTTCCGCACTTGAATGTACTTAAGGAAATTGAAAGCCTGATTGAGCACAAGTGCACGAGAAGCGACACGCGCATTGAGTGACCATAAATTGAGGATTGTATTCAATAACTGAAGGAACTCACTTAAATAAACCACTCAAGGAACCCACCAGTAGTAGGAGAGGACCCAAGATGTGGACAAACCATCAACACGCGAAGTAGGACCAAGCAGGTGGCGTCAACGATGTGGATTTGACAAATCTACTCAACCTGATCGACAGCTTGGTGGAGCACAACAACACGACTATGGCAGGAGAAGGCTCAGACCATAGGTCTAATGAGGAACTCGACTTGAACGTCTTCGCGAAGGCTATTCAGCAGCAGCTGGTCAGCAGCTACAATGCACACGCCTGGTACGAACACTGTGACAGGACGGCATACGCTATCATTGCAGACCTAGAGGAAGAGAGAAAACTAGCCCACAAGGCTTTGCAAAGCATAGTCGAATACAATAGGGACCAACAGGCTAGGAGCCAAATGCAAAGCACTGAGTTGCGTGAGGCACAACGAGTGCTGAACTTAGCAGGTAGAAATTGAACAAATCACGAGAGAGCCCTAGAAGGAGACTTGACATTGAGCGATCTTCTCATGAAGCGATTGCTAGATAACACGGCAGCAGAGTAAAGTGCCGCGGCACTAGCGATATCGCTGCTCGCAGGATTAGGAGCGAACTAAGGCTCAAAGAGCCAGTCTAAAATCCCTATTGTTGCCAAGCAACTCGACAAATACCAACCCACGATGATCCATACAGCTTTGTAGAGCAGTTCGAGCAAGTCTGCGAAGCCAATAGCCTCAACGACCTGACTCAACGCTCTCAAGCATTTGGGCTTTGCTTAGGTGACAAGGGAAGGACTTGGTATACAAGCCTAGATGCCACAAAATGGGCCAACTTCAGTGGCCTCAAGGATCTCTTCATTAAGAGATTTACCGAGCCTGGACACTCCGATAATCTGCTAGTACGCTTGATGACGTCAAGCAGAAAGAAAAGGAGGATATTCACGACTACATAACCCACGTGAGGAGTCTCTTCAAGAGAATCCCTATGGGCGAGCGACCGACTGAAAGAGCAGTTTTGACTGTATTCATCAACGGAATTTGAGACGAGGAGTTATATAAGGCTTTGGCAGGCAATTCGAGCTTGTAGCGAGACGCACTAGCTAGAGTGTTTGAGGAAGCCATTAGAGTCGATGATTAGCTGAGAGAGCAGAGCTCCAGGAGCTCGAACCTAGAAGAGACCAACTCACAAAGCTCAGAGAGAGCGTCAGCCTCTAGTGAGAGATCAATCCCATCATCCCAAGATAAGAGGAAGGCCACCGAGACTGGCTGATGTAAAGATGGAGTTAGCCAAGTTGTATGTTGAGACGACCAATGCGCCCACACATCCAATGTGTGTACTGTGGTGAAAACCACTTGCCAGCCGAGTGTCAAGACCCTAGGACAAGACCTTGTGCTAGCTGTGGTAGGTTCGGTCATGATGTCGCGCATTGTAGGTTACCAAGAAGACTTCCGTACTTGCAACCCTACAGCCAGCCTTACCTCGCGAACAGGCCGTAGCCACTCCTCGGAAGGGGAGCCCCATTGGCCCTTCCTGCACCTAACGACATTAAGCCAGCTATTCCTAGGATGGACATAAACCCTACTGGCATACCTAGACCACCTGGTCCTTACGTGACCCATCCACTGAGCGATGCTCCAGTCCACTACGTGGAAGAACCAAATGAGGAAGAAACTTACATATGCCCTTACGTCTCGCATGATGATGAGGGCAACCCTGTCCTCATGGATTATCACCCCGTGCCAGTGATGGCGTTAGGAAGAGGACAAGGTAGAGGCCTAGGAGGGCAGATGCAGGATCCAATCACCTGTTGGACTTGTGGTCACCCAGGTCATGTCTCATCACGCTGCCCTGAAAGGGAGTAGCAAAACAGAGACAAGGCTGACCAAAGGTGTATTGAGTGCAGAATCACTCATCTCTTCGTTGATTGCCCAAAGCGAAAGTCGTCTTCTAGCTTAGCCAACGCACCATCTGTCCCATTGGGGCTATTTGGTGTCGAGAATCTCGATGGGGAGGCTACACCTATCCCATTGTGGGTCATGACCCGTGCCTAGACAAAGCAAGCCGGCATATCACTGTCAGGACCTAGCAACCTTGACGCAGCTTTGATGGGGAAGAAAAGTCGCAGGTAGAAGAAGAAGAGGTCGGAAGCTAAAATTGCACTAAAAACAGAGAGCGCTACAACTCTGCCAGCTGGAAAGAAGGTCTCTGATGCAAAGGCAGAGACTTCAGCCCCTAAGATGGCCGAAAAGGGAAGTGCTAAGGTAGGGGAATACCCGCATTTGAAGCAACAGTTAGAGGCCATAGAAAAAGTGAAGGAATGGGTGAAGGAGGCTCAAGAGCATCTAAAAGACACTGAGCCCATCATAGAGGACGAGATCGAAGATCTCTCCAGCATAAGCACGCCAATCTCACCTCCTCAACCAAGGTCGGGAGAAGCAACTGCACCACAAGCAGTCCTGCTAAGGCCAAGCCTTGATGCTATAGGGCCGCAGATTAGTCATGGCCATTGGCCAGGACGATCCAGGTTAGGAGAAAGACGAGCACCCAATGATCTCTTGACCACGTTGGTGACTACCCCTGTAACACTTAGCTTGGGAGATCTGCTTAGGCAACATCCCACCCTATGGCAAGATCTTAAGCAATGGGTTGAAGGGTCACGAGAGCAGGTCACGGCAGACCCTCATGACCATGATGCAGAGACGCAAATACCGAGTTTGACGCTGCACTCTATGCCTAAATCCTTACACGTCAATGCCTTCTGGGAAGGTTTCGAGATGCATGTGGTCTTACCGGTTTTAGCCCTAGGCGATACAATGAGAAAGGGAATCGTGGACACAGGAGCTGGGGTTAGTGTGCTAGCCACGCGGTGCTTCAGACTTGGGAAAACCCACCTGTCGAAACTGCTAGGTTTAATGTCACATTAGCAAATGGTATGAGAGTCAAGCCATTCGGGGTGCTTAAGAATTGGCCAGTGAAGATCGCAGGTGTCCAATTCTCTGTGGACTTTATAGTCATGAAGGGAGTGGATTACGATATCCTATTAGGCCGACCCTGGATGCGCAATGCTACAGTCATTGAAAATTGGGGTAACGGCTTGATTTTCCTTGGCAATAGAATGGATGCCGTGAGAATAGAGATGGACACTTGGAAGACCTCACCAGTCAACTTAGGTGCCATCTCTGCTATGCTCAAAGGTAACACCCAGGTCAAGAAGTCCTATGGGCCCTTGATCAAGTATATCCCATGCCTAGAGGACGAGCGGGGTTGGATGCACATCCTTGCTACAATCGACCTGCCGTTCTCAGATCATGAGGCGTACGAGCAAGCCATCAAAACAATTGGCAAGTCTAACGACACACCCTTCGTACCAGCCTGCATGATGGCAGGAACCCTTCGTGGGAAACCTAAGCATGTCAACTCCCAAGTCCCAACCAACAAAAGGGAACTCCAGGAGATACTGAAATACTTAATGAACAAGCTAGTTGGCAATCTAGCTACAAACTTCAAACCACTCCAGGATCTCTTAGATGAATCCAAGTGGCAATGGACTAGAGTGCATGACTTAAACCTCATGTATAACTGGACCCTAGTTCCTGACCAACGACAAGAGATATACCAAGCCCTAGGAGACGACGAGCAGTTTGACGAAGAGGATTTCAACGACGAATACAAAGACTGCCAATCCTTCAGTGACGAAAGTGAGGGTGAGGTAGATACCATGGAATACGACACTGAAGGACAAGAAATAGAGCAAATACGAGCAGACTCCAAGTCACAGGAAAATACTATCTTCAGGATAGAGCGAGGAGTCATGCGCATGGAATGTGATCGTGCCTGGTTGGAACACGTAGGAGCCGTAGACCTTGAGCAAGCAGGCCTAGCCCAGCCAGGAACGACATCAGTGCTTAGGACAGAGTCGCCGTCTGAACTGCGCCCACCAGGGGAGACCACCTCTTCTAGCGAGGACGGGGAGTTCGACTCTGAGTCGGAGGTTAGTTTGGATATCCAGAAATCCCTAGGCCACCCACACGGCCAGATGCACCAAGAGGGACCTACCCGTCCACCTGAGGCGTAGACGATTAAGGCAAAAAAAGGCAAAACAACCTAGGGATACACAAACGGAAGAACAACGAAAACCGTAGGACCTCTCTAAACAATTTACGAAATTCAAAAAAGGGGATAGGGTAGTAGTTCTGTTAGGTGCCAAGCGTCAAGGAAAAACAAGCAAACCGATCGAGGGACCAGCCAAGGTCAAGGAGGTGAACCTAGCCCAGGAAGGGAAAACACCCCGACTAGTCTTGCCGATGACTCGACCGAGGAAGAAGAAACAAGTCTTGTCGCTCTCTTGCGAGAGTACATAGATGTGCTTGCTTGGTCCTTAGAAGAGCTTAAGGGGGTAGATCCGAGTGTCGTGACTCACAATATACCCATGACGCTAGACGCAACGCCGATTAAGTAGCGACTGTACCCTATGAATCCAAAACACGCTCATGCTGTCAAAGAAGAGATTGATAAGCTGATGAGAGCGGGATTCATTTATGAAATTGAACACACAGACTAGGTATCGCCCATATGTCAAGATTATGGGAGAGAAGGAAGGAGTCTCACTTGTAGCTTCTTCACTTACACAATGGGGGAATACACACAAAGGTGGAGGCTGAAAACAGTTTTCCTCTTCTTAGTTGTGTAAGCCAAAAGAACTCTAGTACAGAGAAATAGAAGAACCCTATATATGGGACTCAAACCAAACTCAACTAACTAAGGTGGCAGACTAACTGAGTTACGAACTAGAGTAGATAAGGATAGTTGTCATCTAGCTATTATTCATGGGCGGTGTACCAACCGCATCTGCAGCTAACAAGTCGGTGACATAAATGCACAATGGTCACCCTGGCATATCACGAGTGGAGCTCGATATCTCAACACTCCCCCTCGAGCTCAATTCCAATTCCTACACACCAAGCAGGTCTCTAAACTTGCACAGCTTCTCTGCCCCAATGCCTTCGTCAATATGTCAGCTACCTGATCCTCTGTGCTGACATAAACTAGATCAATAAGACCTAGTAAAACCCTCTCCCGCACATAGTGATAATGCACCTCAATGTGCTTTGTTCTAGCATGATAGACTGGGTTATTTACCAAGTGTATACTGCTCATGTTGTCACAATAAATGACAACTAGCCCATCTGTAGGCTAATGCATATCATAAAGTAGCTTATGCAACCAAGCTACCTCACATGCAGCCATTGCTACACCCCTATACTCAGCCTCTGTGCTTGACAAGGCAATTGTAGGCTGTTTCTTGCTGCTCCAAGCGACTGCAGCACTCCCAAAAGAGAACACATACATATCCATTGGTAGATCGTCTATCAGAAATACTACCAGCCCAATTAGCATCAGTGTATCCATGCAACTGTATTTGAACCCCAGTCTCATAAAATAGTCCATACTGCAATGTGGACTTCACATACCTGAGTATGCGTCTAGCCGCATCCAAATGCGGTTTCCTTGGAGCTTGCATAAACTGACTTACCAATCCAACAGCATAGCTCAAATATGGCTTGGTAATAGTCATATAAATCAAACTTCCTACTATGTGTTTGTACATATTAGGGTCTTCGAGAAGCTCACCTGCATCTGCACTAAGCTTCACATTCTGCTCCAAAGGAACTGAAATAGGCTTATAGCCTGTCATCCCATATTTGGACAGCATGTCCAATCCATACTGCCTCTGTAAGAGCCGTATCCCACTTCGTGATCTAATCACCTCAATGCCCAAGAAATAACGTAGCTCTCCCAAATCCTTCATCTCAAACTTCTACTTCAATAGCATTTTCACATGAAGAATATCTTCATCACTATCACCTGTTATAATCAAATCATCAACATAAATGACAAGTAGCATAATACCTTTCTCTATTTTTCTCACATAAAGTGAGAAATCTGCCTTGGAAATCTGAAAGTCAATAGTGACAAGATACTGTCCTATCTTGTCAGACCATGCTCTAGGTGCTTGCTTCAAGCCATACAGGGCTTTCTTCAACCTGCAAACAAACTCAGGATGAACAACATGCACATAACCTGGTGGCTGCTCCATATAGACATCTTCTTGCAAATCACCATGCAAGAAGGCATTCTTTACATCCATCTGATGTAAAGACCATCCCTTTGATGTAGCCATAGCAATGACTGCTCTTACGGTTGCCATCCTTGCAACCGAACTGAATGTTTCTTCATAATCAATGCCATATATTTGTACATACCCCTTGACTACTAATCTTGCCTTATATCTATTCACATAACCATCTGCATTGTGCTTCACCTTATAAACCCACTTATAACCAATTGCATTCTTATCTTTAGGCAAAGGTACCAATTCCCATGTAGCATTTGCTTCCAAGGCATCCATTTCTTCATCCATGGCTTTCTCCCATTTTTCTTTTTCCATGGCTTGCTCAAAAGAAGTGGGTTCTGGTTCCTGTATCACTTTGACCATATAGGCATAGTGAATGGCTGTAATCCATCATATTTCAGCCTATCCACAGGATACCTAGCTCTGGTAGACCTGCGCAAAGTAGGTTCACTCCCAGGTGCTCTCAAAACATCCCTGGTCTTCCTTACTCCAGGTGTAACAATAGAAAGAATACCCAACTCATCATCAATGCTCTGTTTTGAGCCACTGGATTCACCATCCACATAAGAGTGACCTGCATTCACATCAAACATGGGCTGATCTACCTTCTCTTTTCCTTTTCGTGAAACCTGCATAGCACTATCTGCATTGTTTTGAGGAGATTCTCCTGATCTCAATCTGCCTGTCCATGGCGAAGAATGTAAACCACTGCTAGAGGACACTCCAGGTCCACTAATATTTTGTGACTGCTGCTGTGAATTCTATGCATCATTACCATTTTGTGCATCTACATCATCAATCACATTTACTAGTTTATACCAGCTACTCATCTCATCAAAAACAACATCTCTGCTCACTGTAAACTTACGAGTAGAAGGGTTATAACATCTATACCCTTTCTACTGCAGAGAGTAACCAATAAAGATGCACTTCTCAGCTTTTGGATCCAACTTGGATCTCAACTCATCTGGCACATGAACATAGGCAATGCAACCAAAAATCTTCAAATGAGAAATATCTGGTTTCCTACTAGTATACCTCTCCTCTGAAGTCATCCCATGTATTGCTGTAGTGGGAGTCCTGTTCATTGTGTAGATTGCTGTAGCAACTGCTTCAGCCCAGTAAAAATCTGGCAAGTCTTTTTCGTTGAGCATGGCACGAGATACCTCTCCAATATGCTTGTTTTTCCGTTCTGCAATTCCATTTTGTTGTGGGGTATGACTGCATGAATATTGCTGCTTTATGCCATGCTCTTGCAGGAACCTTGCAAACTCATTTGAGAGGTACTCTCCCCCTCCATTTGACCTTAGGCATTTTATTTGCAGGCCTGTTCCTTTTTCAACCATAGCTTTAAGAGTTTTGAAATGCCCAAACACTTTACTTTTCTTTTTCATAAAATACACCCAAACTTTTCTGCCATAGTCATCAATAAAAGTGACAAAATTATGACAGCCTCCAATAGATGCAGCTTTAGTAGTCCACACATCAGAGTGGATTAATTCCAATGGCTTCTTACTCTCTTGAATATGTCTAGGGAATGGTTTCCTTGCCTGTTTTCCAAATTGAAAAGCTCCACATACCTTATGTATTTTTGCAACCTTGAATTTAGGCAATCCTGCAACAATATTTTGGGCTTGCATTGATTTAAGTCGCTCTACATTAACATGACCAATGTGTTTATGCCAGATATCAATATCTGCAACTACACCGGTTCCATGTGCAAACATTGCTGCACTCAATTCAGACATGTTTGCATCCAACATAAACATTCTGCCCTTCTTCTTTCCTTTTGCTATCAAGCGACCTTTATTTTTCATATCCTCAACAAAGCATCCATGAGAATTAAATCTGACCTGCAAGCCTTGCTCAACCATTTGACCAAGAGAAACTAGGTTCTTGGTGATATTCGAGACATGAAATACATCCGACATGTATTTCTTTTTCCCATTCTGCATAGAAAAAGGAAATTTTCCAATCTGCACAATAGGATGTGCAGTATCATCATCAGTCTCCACAAATCTTGGTTTTTCCATTTTCCTTGCATCCTGCATCCATTCTGCATGACCTGTCATGTGGTTTGATGCACCTGAGTCAACATACCATACATCGTTGCTTTCTTCTGCACTTGTCACAGAATTGGTCATGTGCTGCACCATAAATAAATGCTCATTTTTGTCATCACCCTGTCTACTAGAAGATGCATAATTCCCTTGTTGCAATTTTCCATTCATGATGTCATTCTACTTTTTATAGCAGTCTTTAGCCATATGACCCATTTTACCACAGTAGTAGCATTCAACATTGCTGTTTGCATTTTGGCCTCTTTGCCATCCACCACGACCTCTTTGGCTCCCTCTGCCTCTAGAGTTACCACGTTCTCCTCCATAGGACTGGTTTTCTTGAGTTTGCTGCATATTCTGATTTCTACCATGGCCTCTAGATCGGCCTCCTCTACCTCTGCCTCTACTTCTTCCAGCATTTGAGTAGAAGACAACTTCCTTTGAAGTTCCTCCTGAAGAAGATGCACCACCATTTCTCTGCTCCTCAGAAATTAGAAGAGCAATCAACTCCTCAAAATCAGGAAATCTTTCACGGACGGAAATCGATGTTCGGAATTGTGCATAATCCTTTCCTAGACCATTCAAGGCCATAGAAACTAAATCATCATCTTCCACTGGCGACCCAATGGAAGCAAGTGCATCTGCAATCTTCTTCACCTGCATGTGGTAGTCATTGATGCTCATACTTTCTCTTTGCACATTGTGCAACTCTTGCTTGAGCTGCATTTTCTTGGCTTGCGTATTTGTGCTATACATTTTTGACAAAGTATCCCATGCCTCCTTTGGCGTACTTGCATCCTGAATACGCACAATCATAGAGTCGGAAATACTGATAGAGAACCAGTACATAACTTTTCTGGCTCTCTCATTCCATCCTTTAAATGCCTGTATTTGTTGTTGATTGGGAACATCAGGAAGAACTGGTTCTTCTTCGTTTCCTGCAACGAATTCCCAATATCCTTTTCCCATAAGGAAATTCGTCATTCTAAACTTCCATGCTTGGAAGTTGTTCTTGTCAAGCTTTTCAGTGACAATCTGTGAAAGAGAATCAGACGCCATTATAGAACACTGCAACAAATTCTGTCACTGCAAAAAACACAGCTTCATCCTCACAAGGGCAAATCTACAAATTTGACGAAAGTGGTATTTGACCACACAGTCACTTCCTAGTGACGATTTTGCATCAATAGGAAAGACGGATGATTCTGTAACTCCCAATGTCTCTGCGCCGCACAGGCATACGATGCAATTTCTACAGTAACTTTTCACCGACCTGTAGAACAGTGGTCGCATAGCAAAAATCATGGCCTTTTCCTGAGTACGTGTGGAAAACTTTCACCTCCAAAACAGGCCTCAAAATGGCCTCGAATAAAAAAAAATAGGGCAACCATGGGCTAAAGCCCCTTCCCGCATCATATACTGCCCTCTTGCTACACCGCGAAGGGCGTCTCAATCTGAGACAATGCACTCTTGCACTTTTTGGTTGTGCTACTTGGAGAGACTTGCTTCCAAACTCGAAAAATGAAAGCAACACTAGTCCTCTTACCAGAACGCCACGAACTTTGTTTGCTTTCTTGAGCTTCTTACCACAAACCAGGCTCTGATAACATGTCAAGATTGTGGGAGAGAAGGAAGGAGTCTCACTTGTAGCGTTCTCACTTACATAATGGGGGAATACACACAAAGGTGGAGGCTGAAAACAGTTTTCCTCTTCTTAGTTATGTAAGCCAAAAGAACTCTAGTACATAGAAATAGAAGAACCCTATATATGGGTCTCAAACCAAACTCAACTAACTAAGGTGGCATACTAACTGAGCCACGAACTAGAGTAGATAAGGATAGCTGTCATCTAGCTATTATTCATGGGCTGTGTACCAACCGCATTTGCAGCTAACAAGTCGATGACATAAATGCACAATGGTCACCTTGGCATATCATGAGTGAAGTTCGATATCTCAACACCATAGTCATTGTGATGAAGAAGAATGAAAAAATCTGAGTGTGCGTCAATTACAAGAAGGTGAACGCTACTACTAAGAGGGACAACTATCCATTGCCATACACCGAGCACATGCTTGAGAGAGTGGCAGGTAAGGAAGCCTACAGTTTTTTGGATAGCTTCTTAGGGTACAACCAGGTGCAAGTGCATCCTGCGGACATGCACAAGACTGCCTTCACCACTGAGTGGGGCGTCTTTGCTTACATAGTCATGCCCTTCGGGTTGACTAATGCCCCTGCCACCTTCCAATGCCTCATGTGCACCATCTTTAAAGACATGCTTTGCAAGGAGTTGGAAGTCTTTGTCGACGACCTCTGTGTCCATGCGACCTGGATTGAACACTTAGACAAACTCCGCGCAGTCTTTAAGCGGTGTCGCTTATATCATCTCTCCTTGAACCTCTTAAAGTGCCAGTTTTGGGTAAAGCATGGATGCATCTTAGGACACGTGGTGTCAAAAAACGGCATTGCCACTGACTTCTCGAAAGTCAGGGTTATTTTTGACCTTCCACTCCCAATCAACTACAAGGGAGTTCAATGCTTTCTAGGCCATACGGGGTACTATCGACGGTTTGTACTGAACTATGCATTGATCGCTAGACCTTTGTACAAGCTGCTGATCGTCTTCGAATGGATCGAGGCATGCCAATGAGCATATGAAGAGTTGAAAAAGACTCTAACCACAGCACCAATTCTACGAGCCCCAGATTGGACCATTACTTTCCACGTGCATATCGATGCTTCTAAGTTTGTCATGGGGGCAGTGTTGTGCCAACCTGGCGAACACAACTTAGACTATCCAGTGAGCTTTGCTCTAGTAGACAACTCACTGAGATGGAAATGAACTACTCGACGACAGAAAGAGAAGGATTAGCCATGGTGTTTGCTGTGAAGAAATTCTGGCACTATCTATTGGCCACACCTTTTACCTTTTTTGTGGACCATCAAGCCCTGCTCTATCTAGTAAACAAACCTTGCGCTATAGGATGCATAGCTCGGTGGCTCCTTCTGCTCTTGGAATTCGACTTCTTCGTGGTTGTACGAAAAGGAAAACAGCACTACATGGCTGACCATATGTCACACATTCCCATAGGAGAAGCCGCTGGACAAGGCATTGTTGACGAATTACCTAGTGCCCATCTATTTAACCTGTCCAGCGAGAGAGATTTATTCAAGGCTGATTTAATGCCATATTGGATGGATGACATAGTCCAAGTGCTTGACATGGATTGCCTGATCGACCGATAGAAAAAGCCTTACTTAGGCAATTAATCCTTAAGATCCAGCCTTATCAGCTGATCCAGGCCAACTCTATAGGTTGGGGCAAGATGGATTGCTGCGCAAATGCGTATGCGAACATGAGATGCACGATGTGCTCTCAGAGGCACACAACGGCATTGCTGGAGGGCACTTTAGCGGAGATATGACAGCACGAAAAGTGTTGTAATCTCAACTGTGGTGGCCCACGCTTTTCCGCGATGCAGTACGATTCGTCAAGCATTGTGACGAGTGCCAACGGACAAAAGTCTCGATTCGCAAGGATCAGATGGAGCTGACCCCAGTTATTGCACGACAACCCTTCAAAAAATGGGGAATTGACTTCATAGGACACATCAGTCCTACGACACAGTATTCACAGGCCAAGTACTGATTGTGACCACAAACTACCTCACGAAATGGGCAGAGGCAAGAGCGACACGAAAAAACGATGCTAGGATGACTGCCAAGTTCTTATGGGAGCAAGTGATCTCGTGATTCGACTGCCCCATCGAACTAGTCAGTGACCAAGGCACGCACTTCATCAACGAAGTGATAGTGCATCTCCTGTCCACCTTTCTCATCATCCATCGTAAATCCTCACCATACTACCCTCAGGAAAATGGTCAGGTAGAATCCACGAATAAGATTCTTGTCAATGTCTTGACCAAGGTGGTCTCAGCCTCACGCAGCTGCGACAACAAGCTGATGGCAGCTTTGTGGGCTTACCGCATAGCTTATAAAACGACTGTCGGTCAAACCCCCTTCAGGTTGACCTATGGAACTGAAGCGGTTCTACCATTAGAATTCTTCGTTCCTAGCCTGAGAATAGCACTTCAAGAACGATGGGAAGGGAAGGAGGCATGGATGCAACGCCTGGTCGAACTCAAACGCCTCTCAGAGACTCGCCTTCTAGCCATCCATGCGCTTATATGTGAGAGGGCTCGATGCAAGAGTTGGTTTGACAAGCATGTTAAGCAGTGCGACTTTGAACAGGACGACTTAGTGCTCCTCTACTCAGTTAAGGGGCATAAGCAAAAAATGAAATTTAGAGATCTTGGACCTTTCAAAGTTCGTGCGATCAGTTGCATAGGCAATGTCGAGCTCGAGACCTTAGACGGTGAGGGCATAGGCTTCTTCAATGGCAGTCGTGTCAAGAAGTACTACCCTCCCACCCATCCTTTGCACAAGTGGCCACAATCACTGAGATTGATGATGAGGATGAGGAAGCCGTAGAGCCCACATACCTCCATATCACGGTCACTGCACAACAAATATGCGCTTTCAATGCTTTGATCGACGAGGGAGCAGACTTCAATGTCTTAACTTACGATCATTGGACTCAACTTGGCAGACCACCACTTCAACCTACTAATGCGAAATTAAGCCCATATGGGGGCCTATTCCTACGTACTTCTCGGCAAGTGCAGAGCCGCCGTTTCTATCGAGTCTGAGACTGTCCCAATGATTTTTTACGTGTTGCCAAATGCTAAAAATGCAGGCATGGAGTCGCTGCTGGGGCAAACTTTCAAAAAGCAGACTCACTGTAATGTTAATTATGAGTCACAGCGCATCCACCTCGCAATAGGCAACGTTCGCATTGTCACAGCTTTCAGCAAGGGCTATGTGACCTCATCACTGTCCGCAACGCCACTGGTAGAAATATCCGTAACCAAGTCCGAGGAGGGGGTAGTGTGCGGCCGCCACCTCCCAGATTTCATGAATCATAGCCCACAATAGCAAAACCTAAGGCCCAACAGCCTAAATTTCAATGGCAGCCTAAGCAGCCGCAATCGCCGCCTAGGAGTCGACGCTTCTATCCTCATAAAACCAAAAGCTCTAAATGTAGGAGGCCAAGACGCAGTCACATAAAGCGTCGCATGATCAAGCAAAGATGGGTCCCTAAAGCCCTCTTGCATGCGCAAGGCTACTACATGGGCAACACCTGGCTGTGGATCCCTAAGGCCTACATGGCCAAAGACACTACTCATATGCCGCCCTCAAGCTTGATCAACCCAAGTCCCATAAACCCTCCAAACTATAAGCCACAGTGCTCTCCAAAACCACAGCCATCCGACTCATCCATGCCTAAACCCAAGAGAGCCATATAAGCCTATCGGCCCAAACAATATACTCTGTCCCAAGAGTCATCACTCGACCAAGTCAATCCGACTCCCCAAATCCAACTTGAATGCAGCAGTCCGTCCATCGTGGCTGCTCCTAATCCACCCATAATCCAAACAGCCCAACCGCAGACTCAAGAACACTCCCAACCGCAACCCTTCGTTGTCACAAGCTCTAGTTCTAGCAAACCTCGACCACCCCTGTCGGCCTTACGCCCTCCTATGAACGCAAATCCTTTTTAACGCTGGCCGTCGACCTCGCTAAGGACACCGAGGATGACGTGATGGAATGCATTAAATGACTAGACACCACCTTCATGTCGCTAGCACTAAGCTACGACCGCTTGGACTTAGGACTATTGGAGGAACCCTTTGCAACTGAAGTTAAAATTATGCCATGCTCCTGGGAGACCTTTGAATTCGCATTCACAAAAACTTCTCGCTCCGCTGCTGAATTGCTCAACAGCGAGATCCCCAAGGAGCAAGCCATCAAACAGCGCCTCATCACGTCATACGATCAGCAAACCACTTCTGCTATCACTGATCAAGAATCACAGCGTTATCAAAGCTCGCTGATACTGACTCCCCGTTCTTGAGGCATTAGTACACTCTTAGGCTGCAATGGGAAGTTGAAGGGTGCCACATAATGACCAACGCTGAGCAGCGCCGCGCTATCAAAACAATGGAATACGACCCCACATATGTCACGCCAACCTCATATAGAGTGTTAAGCACTCTTTGGGGCTGACCCATGGAAGAACACATCAAAGGACACCCCTACCTTGACCACTTGTTGACTGAGGAAGAGTTACACATTGCTAGCCGTGTCAACTCTGATGACTTCCTAATAGATGTTCTCACATACATCACGCAAGTGGGGATTCGACCCTCTGATCTGGACCGCGAAGCTCACTTAGAATACAACCCCTAGTTCTATGATTGGCTCCTTCACAAGTAACTCCTACACCACCATGCCGAATGCCCTTGCCCTTCCTGACCCTAAATCCTAGGAAGGATTCTTCTCAAGCTAGAAGGGGAAGGGGTAAGGTGAATCAAATCAGGCCAATCAAATCAAAATTAGTGAAACACATAAACATATATTATGAAAAACGGATGGGGTAGGAAAAAGGGCATGGAAACTTTGAAGTAAAGGGCAAAAAGTCAAAGTCTAAAAAGGAAAATCTACATTGGTTCTTAATGAATTCATTCAAAAATCATAGAGTTTTTTCTTTTCAGCTATTAGCGAATTACTATGTGGAAAGCACTAATGAAAATTACGGTTTATGACAGGAACGAAAAATGTCGCAACAAGACCGTGCCCACTGGCTTCCATTCACAGAAGAGGAGAGAGCGCAGTACAGCATCACCCTAGAGAGCCGTGCCTACAACCAACTAAAATTCCGAACTATTCACAACATAGAAGGATTGGTGGCCAAGGAAGAGGTGGCCAGGAGAGTCATTGAAAACTGCAACTTCACCAAGTACCTGGAAAGATTCACACAAGAACCCGACCACACAAGATGCGCAGAATTTCTCAGGTCTTACAACCCCGACAACGAATGCGGCACCGTCACAATAGAAAGGGGACAAAATGCCAAGCAAGTGTTGGTTCGCTTAACCCCCGCCTTGGTGGAAAAGGCATTGGGACTAGAACTGAAAATAGAAAAGAAGCAGAAGAGAGATGTGTATGCCATGCTGGGGATGAGAAAAGAGGACGTGCTGACAAACAACGGCATCAACATTCAAGATATCCCTGATGCAGAAACCAGATTGCAGGCAAAACTAGTACACGCGCTCTTTTTTAGCAAGCTCTACAATGCATTGATGCACCCAATCAGTGTGCCGATATTGGAGTGCGGGAGCTTTCGCTCAACCGCCAAGACCCACAGACCGCTTATTGTTCAAGCGTTCCAAGCCGAGCACTAATGGCTACCTCTCACATAGCCGACACGCCATCCATATCTATGGGTATAGTGAGCTTACCTCCATGCTGTTCGAGTTACCTCCTCCCCCGCGCACTCTGGTAGCTCCACGATCCAAGTGCAAGCTTCAAGCAAGCTCGATCCTCCCACTCCAAGCTCCAAGCTCCATTTCCGTGAGCAAGACAAGAGAAGATAAGAGAAGAGAAGAAGAGAGGAGAAGATGGAGAGCTTCTCCTCCTCGGTCCCTCACCCTCACACACTCACTCCCTCACACTCTCACACTCGCTCTCTCAAACACAAGCTCAAGCAAGCAAGAGGAAGAAGAAGAAGAAGAAGAAGAAGAAGAAGAAGAAGAAGAAGAAGAAGAAGAAGAAGAAGAAGAAGAGGAGAACTACTTTTTGCCACACACAAGAATGAGCTTCTCATTCACTTTTCAACTTTATATACAAAACCCTAAATCCCTTTTGGGTGGTCATCCCCTTTTCCCCTTTTTTACATGGCCGGCCGTAGCCTAGGCCCTTTTTTCCATTGTCCTTCTATCTTCCTAGCTTCCTTTCCACCGCTCGTCTACATTTACAAATTGCACGGGTGAGAGCCCGGCGCTCCTTGAATTAAACCATGATGCGCTTGCGCTCTTTTACAAAAGTTTTGACTTGCGCTTTTCCTTGTGCACCTTTCTCCCTTATTTAGGACTCTTCTCCTTGTGCGTCTTTGTCTTCCGTTTCTCTTTGCCTTGGCTTTTGTCTTTGTCTTTTGCTTTAGCTTTTTCAGATTTTCCACCTTCGTTCGTTTGAGGGTTAACATTACCCCCCTCCTAGACGAGTGCTAGTCCCATGGTACTCATCGTCGTAGGTAGCAGGCTGTAGCATGCACCAAAGACGTGGGTGACAAGGACGCCTGTGGTTTCCGTGGAGGAGTGTTGGTGGTGGTGTGGAAGAAGGTCCTGGGGGCCTATTGGTGGCCAAGGTGGCTGGTGGAAGGCTGTTGGAGTTGGCGGTAGGGCTATTTTGTGTTGGGGATTGCATTGATGGCCAGCACAAGTGTTGGTTTGTTGGGGATTCTACACATGATGATTCTTTGCGGGCTTGTCGGATGGTAAGGGATAAGCATTCAGAGTTGGGTGTTGATGAAGAGCGAACGACACTTTCGTTGGAGTCTTCAACACCTGCAATTGAAAACCTCTCATGTGGTCTCTCCCTAAGGGTAGTGCCAGTCTTCTCTATTGTGCACAAGACATAGTGCAATTAGTTTGGGAGACATATCGAACTCTAAGCAAGCTGAGAGTATTGTCCTGCACTTGAGGACCCAAACTATGTATATACTTTGGTGCAGGTATTATGTGAGTGCTTGTGCATACTTAGATATTACTTAGTTAGAAGATTGTCGGACTGGTTCCTTGTATAGCAATGGGTTAGTGAAACAAGGGGCTAAGTTGATGGAAAATTTTGTCAATGAAGACGAGGAGTACACTTGAAGATTGCTTGAGACATCATTATGGTCTTGTCAAGGCCATGTAGCATAATTGAGCTCCTTGATGTCTAGCTCTTGGTAGCTAGTGACTACTTGTAGTGCTTGAAAAGTATAGTGTACTTTTCCAGTGTCTTTCATGCCTTGCTTACCACTGTTGATTGTAATGGCATTGAGATGGAGTGCAAAAGAATTGTGCAAGTGGTTCAGGGTGACAGGTCTAACCATAGGCGAGGCGAGCTCCCTAGGTATGTCCTGCCCTTAATGTGTCCCGAACAATTGTGGGGGATGTACAAAGGGCTAGGGGATTAGGGATGAAGCCAGCCAACCAAGGTCACTGGACGTACCTAATTTGAGTACCCCTAGGTGCGGTGTTGTGATCGTGTGTGTTTTTTTTTTCTTGTTCTTTTCTTTTCTTTTCTTTCTTTCTTTCTTTCTTTCTTTCTGTCTCTCTTTTTTTTTTGGGTGGAAAAAATGAATACAAGCAATGCCATACATTGAGGCGGTTAGCCTTTCATTTGGATTGAGAAATGTTGGGATTCAGAGGCTATGAAGAATTGATATTACAGAGATGATTGTGTCAGTAGCCTTGATGCTAGAGGAATTATTATTGGGATGAAGAGATACACTTGAGTTTTTGTAAACCTCTTTGTAACATGTGAGACATCGAACAATTGAGGTAGCACTTGGAGTGAGTTGTGCATGGACAAGGGCAAAGCATCTTGTGAATTGAATCTTGGATGATGAAGAGACGTTCTCCCTTGTTGAGAGCGTGGCTTCTGCCCGAACATAGAATTTGGCCAAGAAGGAGAAGGTAATCGATGATTATGCTTTGGCCATGCTCAGTTGCAATATGTGCTTTTTCTGCAGAGGTGTCCTTGGGTTCTTATCCAGTTGCATTTCCGTCATGGCTTTTGTTTCTTGGTATTCGTGTCACTTCCTCCATAATGGTTCTTTGTGGGGTTGGTGGTTTTGTGGTGACTTGGATATTAAATGCGTCTAGACATTGACTTGTGTCATTCTGCATCCATTTGTCACTTCGTGAGAGTATATGCTCGCTTGCGCTAAGTACATCGAAACAATGCAATCATGTTAAAACATAATTTTTCAGAATGCTATGATACTCATCCCCTTACTTGTTAAGGTCCCATACATTAACGTTAGGTGAAGGAAGTGTGTACAAGTGGGGATCTTGCCCCTTTACTCATCAAAAACAAAAAGTTATGGCGTGATGACTTATCAAGCTACTTGTATATCATAGGGACTTAGTCGATAGGTACTAGGCGGGGTGAGTCCGGTTGGCTAGGCGACCGGGGCAATGCTCGTGTGGGGCTCCCGTGAGGTTGGGCAGGAAACATGTCGGCTGGGACATGAATGGTGTAGTCCCGGGCCGCGACCGTTTCCAAAATGTCTTTAAACAGTTCATTAAATTCTTCCGTGTCCCAGGCTGCCTTTTCTCTTCGTGGGCACCTGGTGCCCGAGCGTACGTTGGGGGTCTGTGCAATTGGCGTTGCCACCTGCTGCATGTTTCTTTGAGTCTGGACTCTGTTGGCCCGGGGATTCTTTGGCCCTCATCCGGGTCGGTATCGCTTACTAGGCCCTCGCTTCTTTGCACATTTCTTGAGAGTGGGTACATAGCGTACTGGTGGAGGGGCACGTGCCGCATGCTCCCATCGTCTGTGAAGAGCGTCTTTGCATGCCAGATGTCCGTGGTTCTCCATGTGTTCCATCTGGAAGCCTGCAAGATGCAATCCAAGGGTTAGGCCTTGATATGGAATAAGATTGTTCGCATAGGAGGGATTTCCATGTGGGTTGTCAAACGCATATGACTAGAAGAGAAGGCGCAGAACATGTTGTACTCGTTGTAATGGTGTCCCTCTGGCCTCTAACTACGAGTAGATCTTGACTCACGCCAAGTTACGTCGGTTGGTGGTCCTACGTTTGGAGGGCTCGTCCTCGGAAGGATAGGCCGGGAAGGGAAAGTGTGTAGAGAGGGACTGCACCCTGCTTACATCATGAGGGACGTTGGCCAGGGTTTTCCATGGTGGCAATGAGGGTGCATGCCCTTTTCTTAGAGGTGGACATGATGTGGTGAAAGGGGGACCGGCTTAGTGTAGCCTATTGGCCCTGATTCTTCTGTCTGCGCTTGGGTTTTTATTGCTTGTGTCTGTTGATGATGTTTATACAGGGTCACAAAAGTCATTGTTTATTTATATACATATCCATGAGTCCATGTCGCTTTACGAGGATAAAAACCAATCGTAGAACTTAGGATTGTACTGGAGTGTGGCACACGCATCCAGCACTCGTGGCAGCTTACTTAGTACCAATAGATATTTTGCCACATCGAGTAGCATGGAACCTTGTCCGAGTCTACTGGCAATGTGCAACTCCTCCTCAGTGAGAACCTTATCAATCAAAGGGCTCTCTAGGCTAGTTCTAGCTAAGTTCATACCCCAAATGTCAGTTAGCAACAATCGAAGGGAAGTTGGTGCCACATAGGTTGGGTCTCTTTGAGACCACCATTTGGCCAATCGCTCCTCAAAGACTGTCATGATCTGATGAGCCCCTAGTTCGGCTATTGCAACGCGGCATTCGCACCAACACTGCTCAAATTGACTCTAGCCTGTTGACAGTCGCTTTAGTTGCTCTATGTCTACGAGATTCAGTCGACAGCGCACTTCATTGAATGTGACGGTTAAGCGCAGTTCGTCAGCCTCCTCATCAGAGATGAGTCGCATGCGTTCATGTAAGAGCTTGTTATAGTGCTCGTCAAGATGTTCTTGCTCTTCCCAAGATAAGGGGAATGGCAAGTATTCTTTGAGCTGCTTCTTAGGGAATGCGCCCATGTCCACAAGGACGTAGACATGTGCGAACACTTTGAGCTTAGCATCCAACTCAGTTAAGCATTCTGTGACACTTCTATGTTCAACGAAGGCTTACTCGGCTGCTATCCCATGCAAAGTTCTAAGAGCTTCCTTAGGCTTTAGCATAGCTGGGGGTTCAGGCCTATATGAGCAAGATTGGTCAATGCTAGGATTGCTCATGCTCTTAGGGTTCTCACGTTTCTCTTGAGGGTTTGCTGCTATTTTGTCATGGTTCTTCTCAGATGTGACTGGTATAGATTTGTCACCCTGTTGTGCTAGCGTTGTATCCGCTCTTGATTGGTCGATGTGAGTTCTATTGTCGGTGGATTGAGTGTTGAAAGCAACTGTTGATGGCAACGACTGCTTTGATTTTTCAAAGCATACGGATGTGTCTGAGGTTTCATCGCTATTAGGAGAGACATCAATGGGTTCATTGGTGGATGGATTCGATGCTTTATTCCCCAGCTCTCCAGCACTCTTGGTCTCAATGCTCTTGGGGTCCACAACCACCTATAGCTGCTATTTTTTTCATTGTTTTCTCCTTTTTTTCTTGGTCAATGAAGGTGCATCTCTCAACGACTCTTGACCCTGGACTAGGTCAACCGTTGATGTGCTTGGTTGGGCCTCAACATTCTCTTTCTCTAGTGTGTACCAATGGGACATGGCCGTGGCCTGTTGAATAGCCTCGCTAGGTTGTGAGAGCACAACTACCTCCCTTTTCGGAGAGTCTAGCCCTTCAACCAACTCCCTTGTGTTTAACTCCTCCAGCCTAGGCTTTAGGCACTTTGAAAGTGCTGGAGTTGTCGAGGAAGTTGATTGTGACACCTCCTCCACAGGTAAACTACTAAGGACATATTCCGTAAGGGGCATTGTCACGGCCAAAGATTGTGACTGCTGTGGTCCCTGATTGGAAGTAGTGGTGGCTAGTTCAGTGGACTGACTACCATTGGTAGACTGCAGTGTCAAGTCCTTAGGCAAATTAGAAGTGGTCGTGCCTTTTGTTGCCCTTTGCACATTCACTTGTGTAGGTTGAGCAATGGCATGAGGCTGCTGCTGCCGTGCTTCTCGTGTCCATTTAGGTGAAGAGGATGTAGAATATTTGGGACTCCTACATGGGCTTGGCATTGATTGGAGAATTTGCTCGTGATTGTTAGATGATTCTGTCATTAGCTTTGTTGAGCAATCAGCCTTATCATGAGCAATGTTGTGCCTATGGTGCTCATTATCCTCTTGGGAAGTCAAAGGCTCCTTGGTCACTAGTGGACCTTATGCATGCTCGACAGTTACCTCTAATATTTGCTTGCTAAGCCCGCTAGACTGAGGATCTACTTTTTGATAGGCCATGTTTGGCTTCTTGATTTCAATCATGAGGGGCTCAATCACTCCAATATTTTTGGTTCGAGACGTGAATTTTCATTTAGGTTTCCCCCTACGCCTCTTTGCTTTTGACATAATTTGGGCTTCTGACAGAGGTGGTTTAGCAGGGGGTTTTGGTACCCAAATCCATCGGTTGCCTGCATAATACCCTTGAGCATGAAGCAATGCCTTGGATATCCATCGTGGCGTTGTGCTAGCTCTCCATCGATGCCTTCGTCTATAAGGCTTGGGCTTCTTTCGTGGTCTTCTATGATATTTGTAAGTCCAAACACTATCCCTGGCCTTGTCTCCTGACCTTTTTGTTCCAAGTATGGCCTCACTCACTAGTTCTCTTCGTTTGACTTGTGCTTTTATCAACTCTTCCAACAAGTCCTTGCCCTCGTTTGTAGGCTTGACTGTTATGTCATGTTGAGTGTTGAAATGACTTGTTTTTTGGCTATTTTTTTGTTGTTTTTGAGAGCTAAATGGTTGATTTTATGAGATAATTGATTGGTTTGGAAGTGGTTTGAGAGTGTTTTGGATTATATTGATTGTGTTTTGGAAGTTTATGATGTTTATTAGTGGTTCTGTGATGTTCTAATAGGTTCTGTATACCTTCTGTTTTGTTCTGATTGTCTTCTGTAAGGAGGGATGGAGTATTGATTGATGAAGATTGAGATCTTGTGAAAGCTTATTGAATGGTTTGTGAGAGTTTGGAATGGTTTGAGGATGAGTTATTTGGTTTTGATGACCTTCTGTAACCTTCTGTAGGTCTTCTGTAGAGCCTCTGTCTTTGTTCTGTTTCTGTTCTGTTCTGTTCTGTACTGTAGCTGTTCTGGTACTGTTCTGTGACTGTTCTGTATGCTTCTGTATGTGTTCTATTGGATGAGAATTTATCTTGGGAAAGTTTTCTAGCCTTGGAAAGAGGTGAATACAAGTGCAAAAGAGCTGAAAGAAGTAGCTGCTAAAGACTCAAGTGAAGACTAGAGTGAAGTGACAGTAGTGAGCTATGAAAGGACATTGTAGTGGCTCTGGTGACTCTTCATATCAGACATACCTCTTGGGAGGGGTATCCACGACCTAAGAAGGATTATTGAGAGTTATTTTGAGAGATTGTAGTGAGGATATGATGTATTATTGATTGAGAGAGAGAGAGAGAGTCAGAGATAGCCAATTCTACTCAAACAAAGTGATTGTATATGAGAGATTGAGAGAGAAGACTATGAAGATATTGAAGATGAATACTATGTGATATATTTCCATTCAAAGATGGTGTATTCCTTTGCTTTCTTTGTTATATTGATGGATTTTGTGAAGATATTGAAGAATATGGTTGATTCTATCAAATCCGTGGGAGATCTACATGATGCTGTATGAAGATTTGTTGTGCCTGGTGTTCTTTTCTTCATTGTGATCATATGAAACATGACAAACAAGCTTGTTGATGTTACAAGATAGATTTTCTTGCAAGAGAATTCCCTTTTCCTTGGTGTTCCTCTTGGGGCTCCATGTTTTTGGTGCGTAGCCGGGGAAACTTGCCATCAACAAGCACCAGAAGAGGCTGAAAATGAAGGAATTGGCATTGCCAAGAAGAGAAGAATTCAATGGATGTTTGTAAAGTTCCTTCTTCCACTGAAGAGTTGGAATTTCTCATAATCAAAGCCACTTTCCACAAGAAGTTCATCCCACAATGGCGGAAACACATCACCATCATGATGTATGCTCTATGTGGTGGGACAGCTTCTTCTTCCTCTTGAAGCAGCAGAAACTTGCATCTTGGTGGCAAACTGTTTGGGGACAAACTGAAGAGCACAAACAGAGAGAATGACCATCCATGGAAGATTTGGCATTCATTGAGAAGTTTCTAGACATCATCAAGTGGGAGATTGTGAAGAAGCTTCAGGAGTCTTGGGTTGTGGAAGTTCACAAAGACAAGAAGGAAAAGAGTTGGAATTTGTTTGTGGATGCTCAACAGCAAGATATATGGGATGCTTGGTGCACTGATAATCTTTTGTTTGTTCAATTAGCAACCCACTGGAAGTTGGTAGACCGAGTGTTTTTCACAACATACAATGTTGAAACTATCAGAAGCTGGCATTACTGTGATGATGGCACCACCACAATGCTTAGACGTATGCATTTTGACACCTTCAGAACCGAATACCTTCCTCTGTGCAGTGGCATGAAAGCAGAATTCAGAAACGTTGAAAAGGAAGAAGTAGAAGAAATGTTAGCAAGACAGTCCTCCAGAGACTGAAGCCTTCTTTAACCCTCTGTGGAGCACTAACAACATAGTGGAGCCAACCCCCTGATGAATGACGCAATAAAGAGGCAAGCGTTAGAACGAGTCCAGAGGTACGTGAGAAGAGAGAAAGCAAAAATCAGAGTCGAGAGCGAGCTCGCAGAGCAGAAGCCGCTTTTGACGCCCTTGCGGAACTCTTTACAGAAGTCCCAATGGCACATCAAGCCCTTCCTCCTCCTGCTGGAGGTCCACTTCCAAGCCAGATCCGTCCTGGAAATATTGATGACAGGCCAGCGAATGTAGTTCCATTGCCAGTTTTTAAGGGAGAGTACAATGAAGACCCCGATCTTCATGTAGCAGAGTTTATGGTAGCATGTGTGGCGAACAATGCCAGAACCCCTGAGCATTGGTTAGCAATATTCCCCGCCACTTTCAAGGGCGCGGCGTTTCAGTGGTACGAGAGACAAGCAACATGAACTTTTGGCACATGGGATGACCTGAAGTTGGCCTTCCTCACTAAATTCAGGCGTGAAGGTTTTGAAGAGCGGATGCGAGAGGAATTTATGAACCTAAGTCAGCCCTCTGGAGAAAGAGTGGAAGCTTATGTCTCACGAATGGAATCCATCCTGAAGAGATGGACTAACCATAATTTAGATGATGGCATTTAGAAGGGGGTGTTTCTCAGAGGATTACAACCAGAAGTCCGTAAGTTTGTGGAGCTGCAAAGACCAAGCACACTGCAAGCTGCAAGACTGTACGATGTAGTGGAAGCTAGATTAGCGATGAATACAGAAAGAGGAGTACTACCTCCTCTGATGCAAGGAATGATGTATCCACCAAATGCAGTCCCAGGGACTGTCCCCTACCCTTACCAACAAATGTCCCCAGTATCACAGTACAGTGCACCAAATCCATAGTGTCCACAATCCATGCCTCAAATGATGGTTCAACCATAACAACATTGGTCCCAACCAATTTCCTCAATGTCAAATCAGCAGCAACAGTGGAACCCTACCAACTGGAGTCAACAGCCAACAGTTCAAACAGGAGCTCTGAATCAGAACCAAAATAGAGACTCCTCTGCACCAGCCCAACCTGTTTATGTAGTGATTACAGAGACTCCTCAAAACCCTCCTGCCAGTACCTCCGGAGGAGAAAGCTTGAAGGACTACTTATCCAACTCAGTTGCAAACATAAAAAAGGAGTTGATGGATGTGATTATAGAGCAGCTACAGACGCTGAAAGTGAATACCGCTAGCATATCCAACGTTGAAGGAGCAGGAAGAGATGTGATGCGGTCAAATACTTGGTGTGGTAAGTGTCATCAAGCAGGTCATTTAGCCACTGAATGTACACGAAAACCAACCATTCCTGGAGCCTTCTGTTCCTACTGTTTGTGGAAGAACCATACAGAGGACATTTGCTCTCTAAAGGAGATGCATGATAGGAGAAGGAAGGAAGAAGATGCAAGATTTAACTTGCTGGAATCCAAAATGACAACACAGGATATTGGACCCAAGCTTAGAGAGTTTGGTCCTAATTTTGGTCCAAGAAGGTTTCCCTCTCAAAGTTACAGAGGAAGACAGTCTGGCGGTGGTTAGAGATCAGAAGTGGAGTGTTACAGATGCGGAGAAAAGGGACACATCTCACCAAATTGTCAAAATCCTAGAAGGTCAGTGGATTACAAGCCCTTATGCAGTCGATGCAAAGGAGAAGGCCACACTGCAAAAGACTGTCCAAGCTTAGTCCCAGTGAAAAACAGTGCTACTGATAGTCCGGCCAAGGCCTAAGAGCCTACCTCCAATTTAGTGGAATTGGAAGTTGCTGCCATCACGCGTGCAAAGAAGAGGGAACCACCTATCCATAAAGAAAATAATCCTCCTGCCAGAACAGTGACGTTCAATCTTCCACTAGAAGAACAGAACAGAACAGAGCCTGACAGTGCCATACAGAGCACTACAGTGCCACAGAGAGTTACAGAGACAGTTACAGAGACATGATCAGAGGTCCAGAAGACAGAAGAGGAGGAAGTGCCACAAGTGGCAGAAGAAGTTCCCATAATTTCTCTATTGGAAGAAAGAGGGAAAATGAAAATGGGTGTTGCCCCATTCCCTAACTGATTAGAGAAGCTAGTGGATCCTATTAAGGAATACGATCTGGTCAGAGATCTAGATACCTTTAAACCAAATCTCACGTTTCGATAATTATTGATATTGTCTCCCAGTTGCCGAAAAAGGTTCAAAAGTATACTGACAAGAAGACATGGATTAAGGATTGCTCCCTCAACAGCAACAAAGTCCAATAAAGCTCTAGAGCCTGTAAAAGAAGTGGATGTGGCTAACGCCTTCCTAGATCCGGGTACCCTAGAGACTGGCGTGTGGATTGAAGGCTGCTTTATTGCAAATGCACTGATTGATGGAGGTTCATTAGTGAACATTATGATGGATGTGACAATGAAGGATCTAGGCCTACAAGGTGTGCAACCAACCCAATGGCTCATGAGATTGGCGGATCAGAGCAGAATCAAGCCTTTGGGCATTCTCCCATATGTGAAGACTACAGTGGCTAGAAAAGATTATTGGCTAACCTATCTGGTGGTGAAGCCAAAATCTTATGGTACATCCTACCCCCTGTTACTGGGCAGACCATGGCTTTTTGAAGCCGGATTGGTTCAAAGGAACCATGACCTTGGGTAGAGGACCCAATAAAGTGGTGCTAAAGCTATATGGTTCTCAAAAAGAACATGGATCCACCTCCTTGGAATTATCTTCTGACTCCCCTAATGAGGCTATGGATGGAACATCAGCAAACGAAGATGCTGTCAAACAGATCCTTCCCAAGAAAACAGTGTCACGTTCCTTAACAATGGATACTGTAAGCCAACTTCCAAAAGATGCAAAGCCATTATCAATGGGTGAATACTTCTTGCCTGAACTAGGAACAATTTCCGAAATCACTTCTGACAGTGAGACAAAAGCATGGATGTACTGCTCTCCCTGTTACATGGCCATAGCAGAGCCAGAGACAGAGACAGAAGATGAAATAGAGAACCTGTTTTTCTCTTACAGAGCTCCTACAGAAGCAGAGACAGAGACAGAGACAGAAGCAGAAGCAGAGACAGAGACAGAGACAGAAGAGGATGGAGATGATATGGATGAAGAAGGTTATGAAAGCGAGATGGAAGAGTCTATTCCACCCGAAGAGGATACATTTGGAGAAGAAGTTTCAGAAGCATCAGAAGCAGACGAGCTCATGCTATGGGACAGAATGGCAATGGTACCATTTGGTCTGGTAAATGGATCTTCTCATATGCAAAATCTTTATAAGACATGGATTAAGAAGACCAAGCCGTCTTTCAGCAGTGGCTCATGCCGTCCTCACCCATCCTTGCCAAAGAAAGATGATGATGATGCACCATGCCAACAAGCACCAGTCCCACCAACCCAACAGGCATCAGAGGGTCCCTGTTATGTGACGTTCCTAGATGTGTCTTCAGAAGAGGAGTCTTCAAGCCAAGAGGTAATTAATCTTGAAACCAAACCCGAAACGGCCCTAATCCCATTCCAACATCTTAAGGAGCAACCTAAGTCTCCACCAAAAGAAGAAGTTGGGTCTAGTGGGACATCAGAAGAGGATATCACTCCTTTGAAGGAGTCGGATCTGTACCCAGAAGCAGTCCGTGGGACCTTCATCCGTGAAGTAGAAGGTGAAAGGTAGTTAACCTTTGTGGATGCAGAAGGCACTGAATGCCACTTGAAGGTGGGTAGCAGCCTCCCGGAAGAGGAGTTGTCAACCTTGTATAACTTGTTGAAAGAAAATTTGGACGTGTTTGCATGGTCCTACAAAGACCTAAAGGGAATTGATCCCACAATATGTCAGCATCATATTGACTTGGAGCCTGATGCCAAACCAGTACGGCAACGACAGAGGCGAATGAACCCGAATTATTCCACATTGGTGAAAGCAGAGCTGCTGAAGCTTCTGGAAGCCGAGTTTATCTATCCAGTGGCAAATAGTGAATGGGTTTCACCCATCGTGGTTGTACCCAAAAAGAATGGCAAATTGCGAATATGTGTGGATTTTCGCAAGTTGAATTCTAAGACGAAGAAGGATCACTTTTCTATCCCTTTCACAGACCAACTGTTGGACACAGTGGCAGGACATGAGCTTTATTCCCTTCTGGATGGATTCAATGGATACAACCAAGTTCAAATCGCAGAAGAAGACCAATCCAAAACAACCTTCACCACAGAATGGGGGACTTACGCTTACCGAGTGATGCCGTTTGGGCTTTGCAATGCCCCTACTACTTTCCAGCGAGTCATGATGGCCGCATTTCAAAATCATCTACACGACTTTATTGAGGTATATTTGGATGACTTCTGTGTTTACAGTTTGATCCGTGAACACTGGGGACACCTGGAACAATGATTTGGGAGTATGGGATTTTCCTCAACCCCGACAAATGCATCTTTGGGGTCTCTTTTGGAGTTCTATTGGGCCACATTGTCTCTGCACAAGGGATATCAACAGACCCTGCAAAGATCGAAAAGATCGCAGCTTTGACAGCACCCACCAACCTCAAACAGTTGAGGGGATTCCTAGGCCATGTGGGTTACTACAGAAGGTTCATAGCTCATTTTGCAACAAAGGCAACCTCCTTGCACAAGCTTCTAAGGAAAGATGCAGAGTTTACTTGGACGGAAGAATGTGACAAAGCCTTCCACACTTTGAAGTAGTGTCTGATTGAGGCACCCATTCTGCAACCTCCTGATTGGACGAAAGAGTTCCATGTACACACTGATGCATCTATTGAAGGCTTAGGTGCTGTCCTTTGCCAAAAGGGTTCCTCGAAGCTGGATCAACTGATCTATTATGCAAGCTTAAAAGTCACTGATACGGAACGGAACTATACAGTGACAGAGCTGGAGTGTTTGGCAACGGTGTTTGCCCTAGAAAAGTTTCGCCACTACCTCCTATCTACCCACTTTAAATTTTATGTGGATCATGAGGCATTATCCTTCCTGATGAATAAAGCAGATGTGAAGGGACGAATGATGAGATGGCTCCTTCTATTCCAGGAGTTCGACTTTGAGGTGATTACTAAGCCTGGTCGTTCCCATGTTCTGGCTGATCATCTGTCGCGTATCCCACAAACTGCAGACGAGGAGCAGGATGATCCAGACCTCCCTGATGCTTCCCTATTCTTGGTAGAAACTGTAACTCCCTGGTATGCAAACATTGCCAATCTCCTGGCAACCCAACAGTATCCTCTTGGTATTTCTAGTCGGGAAAGGAAGAAGCTCATGCTAGAATCAGCCCCCTACACCCTGCTAGGCGGTGCACTATACAAGAAAGGCAAAGATGAAGTGCTCAGAAGATGTGTTGCAGGAGATGAGATTGGGATTGTTCTGAAGGCTTGCCATGACGAGCCATGTGGAGGTCACTTTGTAGGAGAAGCTACAGCCAGGAAGGCTCTGCTAGCAGGTTACTGGTGGCCTACCATTCACAAGGATGCCTATGATTACTGTAAAAGATGTGATGCTTGTCAGAGAATGGGAAAACCCACAAAGACAAGTGCCATGCCGCTGTAGCCTATTCTTCCCTTAAAGCCGTTTG
Source organism: Lygodium microphyllum (assembly GCF_053477565.2). Taxonomy (NCBI): domain Eukaryota; kingdom Viridiplantae; phylum Streptophyta; class Polypodiopsida; order Schizaeales; family Lygodiaceae; genus Lygodium; species Lygodium microphyllum. The sequence continues at coordinate 43,977,721 of NC_141141.1, read as the reverse complement.
AGAAGTGGGGCATTGACTTCGTAGGCCCGATCGATCCTCCCACCAGAAGGAAACAAAACCGATACATCTTGGTATGTACGGATTATGTCACAAAGTGGTGTGAAGCTAAAGCCCTAAAGCGGGACGATGGTAACAGCGTGGCCCTGTTCATGTACGAGAATATCATCACCCGTTTTGGCAGTCCCTTAGAGCTGGTAAGTGACAGAGGTACTCATTTCCTTAACAAAGTCATGGAAGAGTTGACAAAGTTGTATAAGATCCGCCATCGCAAGTCCACTCCTTACCACCCCAGAGCCAACGGCCAAGTCGAAGTCACGAATCGCATCCTCTGCTCGATTATGACAAGAACAATTGCCGCACATCGTCGTGATTGGGACGATCGATTTACAGAGGCCCTCTGGGCGTACAGAACCTCCCATAAAGCAGCAACATGACAAACACCCTTCCAGTTGGTGTATGGTACAGAAGCTGTTTTCCCTATTGAACTGGAATTACCCTCTTTGAGAGTGGCTATCAAAGAGCGTTTGGGGAACGATGATTCACTGCAACGCCGTCTCCTGCACCTGGAATATTTGGACAAAATTCGTAGGATGGCTCTACAGTGCATGGAAGCCACGCAAGCTCGACGTAAGGCTTACCATGACAGCTTCATCAAGCATAAGGAGTTCAAAGAAGGTGATTTGGTCCTAGCCTATGATTCACGATTTGGCAAGTTTCCTGGCAAGCTCCAACAGCAGTGGATGGGCCCCTATAAGGTACTTGCCGTCAACCCTAATGGCTCTGTCCAAGTGCAGACTGTTGATGCCTCTGATGATCCCTTTCTGATCAATGGATATCGTCTGAAGAAATACTTTCCTCCTTGGGGACCTTGACAATCATGGTCACCTGATCCTTTCCCCCGTTGGCGTGGCATTATCACTCTTATGATGCTACTTCTGATAGCCGTTCTTCAGCCACTCATGAAGTGGACGCAACCCTCTGTCCCCTCAAACCCCCCTTCCAGCCTTGATCTCTTATCCTCTATTTTCCACCAGCGACAGTGGCGAGGTTGGTCTTGATACATGGTCTTTCTACCATTCCCTTGCTTATTTCGAAGAGAAAGAAAAGAAAAGAAAAGAAAAACAAGAAAAAGAAAAAAATACATACCTGTCATGGGAGAAAAGGACTTAGGTCCCTGTCATGCCGACCTATTCTTCGAGAAAAGGTGGAAACACCCTCGAGAATAGGGGAACACAAAGAAAAAAAGAAAGAAAGAAAAAAAAACAAGATAAGAGAAAAAATCTGTTATGGGAGAAAAGGAAGCAATTCCCTGTCATAGCAGGCCTCGTTCCAAGAAAAGGTGATAAACACCCTTGGGCGAGAATTTGGCTGTGGAAAAGGTGGCAACACCCAGCAGTCTAGAAAGCGAATTCATTAATTGATATTTCCAGGATCCAATTCCGAAGCTACCTCCTTTGGTACGCTGTGTCCTGTGTCTCTTCGTAGAGTGTCTAACTGTCCTCTCGCAGACGACATGACCTATCCAACTCAACGTTCGATTTGATGGCTACCTCCCTGGGTATGCCTCTTCAACAACTGACGACACGATCTTCATCGACAAACAATCGAGTGACGTGAGCTTTCATCCTAACCGGATGGGGAAGTGAGTATGGGTTGCCCTCTGTAGTAGCTATCAATAGAGAGTGCGACAGAGGGTGGGGCGAGCGACCAGTCTTTTCCCTTCAAATCAAATGAGAGGTGAGTAGTGTGAATGAAGTGTTGCATGCTATTGGATTGGATTTCGTGTGTGAGCTACATTTTGGAGAATTGTGGTGATGGGGTCGTGGTTGTAGAGTTGAAGTTGATGCAGATGAAGAAGAAGAAAACTCTTATATCCTTTACAAGTTTGTTGTGATTTTCTAGTTTGATAAGAAGTGTTAATGTATAAAGGGTTTTCATTTCTTTGTATTTTTATATCAGAAACAGGTTATAAGTTGGGGACGTGGTTGGTTGGATTCTTTTTGAAGAGATATTGCAGATTAAAGTTGCGCTTTTTACCTGAACTTGTATTCCTTTTTCCTGGGTCGCGAGGACGCTTCCTTATTAAGTGTGGGGATATATTGAGTGTTGAAATGACTTGTTTTTTGGCTGTTTTTTTGTTGTTTTTGAGAGCTGAATGGTTGATTTTATGAGATGATTGATTGGTTTGGAAGTGGTTTGAGAGTGTTTTGGATTATATTGATTGTGTTTTGGAAGTTCATGATGTTTATTAGTGGTTCTGTGATGTTCTGATAGGTTCTAATTGGTTCTGTATACCTTCTGTTTTGTTCTGTTTTGTTTTGATTGTCTTCTATAAGGAGGGATGGAGTATTGATTGATGAAGATTGAGATATTGTGAAAGCTTATTGAATGGTTTGTGAGAGTTTGGAATGGTTTGAGGACGAGTTATGTGGTTTTGATGACCTTCTATAACCTTCTGTAGGTCTTCTGTAGAGCCTCTGTCTTTGTTCTGTTTCTGTTCTGTTCTGCTCTGTACTGTAGCTGTTCTGGTACTGTTTTGTGACTGTTCTGTATGCTTCTGTATGTGTTCTGTTGGATGAGAATGTAGCTTGGGAAAGTTTTCTAGCCTTGGAAAGAGGTGAATGCAAGTGCAAAAGAGCTGAAAGAAGTAGCTGCTGAAGACTCAAGTGAAGACTAGAGTGAAGTGACAGTAGTGAGCTATGAAAGGACACTATAGTGGCTTTGGTGACTCTTCATATCAGACATACCTCTTGGGAGGGGTATCCACAACCTAAGAAGGATTATTGAGAGTGATTTTGAGAGATTGTAGTGAGGATATGATGTATTATTGATTGAGAGAGAGAGAGAGAGAGAGTCAGAGATAGCCAATTCTACTCAAACAGAGTGATTGTATATGAGAGATTGAGAGAGAAGACTATGAAGATATTGAAGATGAATACTATGTGATATATTTCCATTCAAAGATGGTGTATTCCTTTGCTTTCTTTGTTATATTGATGGATTTTGTGAAGATATTGAAGAATATGGTTGATTCTATCAAATCCGTGGGAGATCTACATGATGCTGTATGAAGATTTGTTGTGCCTGGTGTTCTTTTCTTCATTGTGATAATATGAAACATGACAAACAAGCTTGTTGATGTTACAAGATAGATTTTCTTGCAAGAGAATTCCCTTTTCCTTGGTGTTCCTCTTGGGGCTCCATGTCAGCACCTTGCTTGCCTTTCCCTCGAGGTTTGATGAGGTCACCCTTGCTAAAGGTTGTGACTATCCTCACACCCGGTAGTGTCAGGTGTATCCTCTATGGTACATAGTTGGCCTCACACTTGGTCACCCTTTTGAAGGCTCTTCCTAGGAGGGTTTCTTTCTCGCAGCTAGCACTATTTGGAGGAACATGAAATAGGATAGGCAAGCTTTCCGTTTCAATTGTCGCAAGGATTTTGCACTTCCCTATGAGTGTTTGTGGGTGTCCCCCATAAGGGCTAAGAGTTGCACTAGTCGGTGTGAGCTCTGGTTGGCCTAGTAGGGTCCATGATTCATAGGTCAAGATGTTAAAATTTGCTCCTTCATCAATAAGAGCATCAATAGTATGCTCTCTTTTCGTGGTGAGTTTGACCCTAAGATAAGCAAGTGGTACTATGTCTTCATCTTCCGGGTCCTGGCTTGTAAATTTAAGCCTTTTGACAGATGCCCTTGAGTCCTCACTTGCATGACCAATCGTGGATTCTCCATCAATGTCTTGGGTTGTCTGTGCAGTGTTGCTCAAAGTACATCTCTCGTCAAGAGTGTCATGTTTAGTCATCTTGGCATTTGTAGCTCGCTGATGTTGCATTTTGCTCTGACTAGACATGGTATGAACACAATGTTTTTGTGTTCTTGTGGTGTGGCCTTTTTGCCCTTGATGGCTAGATTGGCCTATTGAGGTTTTAGGGTCTCTGTTTGTCTCTATTCGGGCATGGGCTTTTGGTTGCTCTTTTGCAAGGGAGAATCCATGCTCGTGTAGAGCCATTGCTACACCGGGGTCCAATTTGGAGGACCTGTCACAGCGCGCGTTTTCTCTCCAATCTACTCGGGGGAGGTGCGGAGGGGGCCCTCCCCCTCTGCGGAGGTCCGGGGGGGCAGTCCCCCCGGCCCGCAGGGCTGTTACGGTAAACACCATGTGTAATTTGGAGGACCGTTTATAGCCAAATTTTGAACTACTTGCTCTAAGTTTTAGCCCAGTGCGGATCTGTGATGTGCCTTTAGCTCTATGTAGCCTTTGGGATCACTTTCGGGGTTTAGATGCGTCAAAATTTGTGTTCTAGATACCTGTCCGATTTTGACAGTTTTTTGTCCGATTCTCAGATATCTGATTTTTAAGAGTCCGATTATCAGAATCGGACGTCCGATTCTGGGTTGGTCCGATCGGACCAGTGGTCCAATTTTGGTCACGTCCGATTCTAGGAGTCGGATAAAAAAAGTGGTCCGATTTTCAAAGTGGTCCGATTCTGGGAATCGGATCGGATAGGGTGGTTCGATTTTGGACTGGTCCGATTTTGGGAATCGGATCGGACAGGGTGGTCCGATTCTAGTAGTCAGACGGGCCTGATTCTGGACTGGTCCGATTCTGATTGGTCCAATCCGATTCTAGGTGTCCGATTTTGGACTGGTCCAATTCTGGGACTCGGACAGCCTGGTCCGATGACGCGACCGACGGCTCGCGAGTTGCATGCGGTGCCTCTAGGCTGACGTCTACTACATTGAATTGTCCGACGCCTTCCAAATATGTATAAAACACTACAAGAAAATGCCAGACATGCCTGGAATCACTTTGGTGCTCGAATCAAATGGCACTCCAAGGATATGGGCCCCTATTTCCTTGTTTTAGCCTGTTATACAGCAACAAAAAACCCTACTGTTTGCTTCTTTTTCTTTGTTTTTTTCCTATCCTAAATGCATACAAATCACAAAGCAATCACCTACACTACTCCAACATGCTTTTCCAAATCCAAAAAACCAAAAACCTACTTGCTAAGGAGATCGAATACCTCTTCAAACTCCCTCACTTCCTACCTATCTACCTCAAGCACTGATTTGGGGAAAACCCTACTCCAATGCTCGATTTGAAGCGCGTAAGCGCTCAAGGCTTGAATCCGTTGGTCTCGGCAATGGAACCAAAATGCGGGAGCTTTCACTCAACCGCCAAGACCCACGGACCGCTTATTGTTCAAGCGTTCCAAGCCGAGCACTAATGGCTACCTCTCACATAGCCGACGCGCCATCCATATCTACGGGTGTAGTGAGCTTACCTCCATGCCGTTCGAGTTACCTCCTCCCCCACACACTCTGGTAGCTCCACGATCCAAGTGCAAGCTTCAAGCAAGCTCGATCCTCCCACTCCAAGCTCCAAGCTCCATTTCCGCGAGCAAGACAAGAGAAGAGAAGAGAAGAGAAGAAGAGAGGAGAAGATGGAGAGCTTCTCCCCCTCGGTCCCTCACCCTCACACACTCACTCCCTCACACTCTCACACTCCCTCTCTCAAACACAAGCTCAAGCAAGTAAGAAGAAGAAGAAGAAGAAGAAGAAGAGGAGAACCACTTTTTGCCACACACAAGAATGAGCTTCTCATTCACTTTTCAACTTTATATACAAAACCCTAAATCCCTTTTGGGCGGTCATCCCCTTTTCCCCTTTTTTACATGGCCGGCCTTAGCCTAGGCCCTTTTTCCCATTGTCCTTCTATCTTCCTAGCTTCCTTTCCACCGCCTGTCTACATTTACAAATTGCACGGGTGAGAGCCTAATGCTCCTTGAATTAAACGATGATGCGCTTGCGCTCTTTTACAAAAGTTTTGACTTGCGCTTTTCCTTGTGCGCCTTTCTCCCTTATTTAGGACTCTTCTCCTTGTGCGTCTTTGTCTTCCGTTTCTCTTTGCCTTGGTCTTTGTCTTTGTCTTCTGCTTTAGCTTTTCCGGATTTTCCACCTTCATTCATTTGAGGGTTAACATGGAGAATGTGGCGGTTGATACAAAATCAAGGCAAGACCCTAAATGGCAGAAGGGTGGAAGCCTCGACATCACCAAGGCCACAGAAAGGAAGAAGGGTGGAAGCTTCCAAGGCCACAGAAAGCAAAAGCAAAAGAGGCCAGCCATTGATACAAAATCAAGGCAAGACCCTAAATGGCAGAAGGGTGGAAGCCTCGACATCACCAATCCACACAACGATGATGCCATCAACTAACTATGACGAGTACGTCGCCGATCTACTCTCCCAATTGGAGAAAGCTAAGGAGGAACGAAAGATAGCTGTGGCTGAGTTGGCAGGCTGAAAAGGAGTCAGTAGGTGCCTTCCAACTCGACAAAACTAGAATGATAGCCATGCAGCAAAGGGAGATCTTGGATCTCAAGCAAGAAGTGAAGGCTAAGGACGATAGGGAAGAGCATTGGAGGCAGCTACTAGACAATGAAACACAAGAACTTGTGAAAATGCAGAGAGAACACAAGCTCCTGATCATGCAATATGAGGAGCTCATTGCAAAAACCGCCAAAGTCGAAGCGCTTGTGGCTGAGCTCAATGCCAGGGACGAGGAAAGAAAACAAAACATGGAGCAATAACAGAACGAGATCGCGATCAACTGAACTCCAAAAAAGAAGAATAGGAGAAACTGGTCAGAGAACGGGAAGACCAAGAACAAAGGCTCACGACCATGGTTCTAAGGCAAGGAGAGAGCCTAGAAGAGATTAACAAGAGAGCAGAGGAGTGGGCCGCCACGCATAATGAAAGAAGGGTGAAGACACTAGCACAATGCCTTGCTCTGGTGGAAAAAGAGAAGATCATCACAGAGAACAAGGCAGAAGTCGCCCAGGTGACCTTCAGTTCCCAACAAAAGGCCTTCCTCAACACAATCATGGACACCACCCGCCCAGAGGAGGGAGAATCGTTGGAGGTGGCACAAAAGAAGCTTACTATTGCACACAGAGCCCTGCATGCAGGACTGCAAATGCCACCCCAACCTGCGGAGGTTAGACTGAGCCTGGAAGAGCAAAGGAAATACCTATTGCTAGCCTGCCTAACCCCCCCAAGAAGTAGATGCCATAGGATTTGAAGAGGGAGCACAACAAGGAGACTGGCAAGGGGAGGAAGCAGAACTCGAATTCAACATGGGCAGATTCAGAGAGGATGTGATCCCACAACCCCCCTTGTGGCAGTCTCAAGAGCAACAACAGGAGGACCCATCTGCGGAGAGACAAGCCACACTTAAAGAGAGACGCAGGAAGTTAGTCGAAGAAGCTAGGAAGCAGTTAAGGGCCAAGCTAGCCGTGCAACCATCCACACCCCTCCCACCTTGCCTTGATGACATCCCAGCTGAATTCCACGCAGAGCTAGTGGTCTGGGAGAGACAAGAAAAAGAAAAGGATCCATTCACCTTTAGCTTTCTCCTGCCCAACAGCCTGCGGAGGGTCTTGCCGCTTAAGGTGATGGAGGAGGTGATCGCGACTGGTGGCCGACTAGGGAAAAAGTGGCTAGAAGAGAGAGAGAAGACCCCCACCTCTTGGGAAATTGAAGAGGTCGACTATTGGCAAAACAAAGTTTTTGAAGTTCCACATATAGTACATGGCTATAAAAGCCAACCCCTGTGGAGGAGGCGAGTATGGACATTAGTATGCTCGCCTAGATGGCGTTTTGTAACACATTGCCCTTCAAGAGGAACAACCCCACATGCATGGCATACCCTCGAAGGGTAGGTGCGGATTTTGATGCCACCCTCCACGGGCATTACGACTTTCCCATTATCTATAACTCCAATGTAGTATCCTTCAAACATGCCCTCCTCTTTAACTCAGAAAGCCTAGATGACTCTATGATGCACTTCCTCGCAAATTTCTCTTCATGCCCTGATCCAGCTTTTGTAACTACATGTAACTACCTTAGATTACTTAAGCCATTACTTAAGCAGGACCCGACTCCACAAGAGCGTGGCCTGCCTCCCCTCTTCTTCGATCCTAACGCCATTGATAGCTGCGCCATGGCTCGTCTTATGATGAGGGCTAGTCTTCTCCCCTCTTTTTGCCTAGCCCTCCTAGAAGACATGAATGGTAGCCAATTTACTAGATGCAATCACCCTTTCCTCTCCACCACCTCTCTCCACGTCTGCATGAATCTGAAAGGATACATGCAAAGCTACCGATTTTTGAGCAAATCCATCCGACCCCCTTCCCCTCCTCTTTCAGATGAAGAGAATTAGGCCTTGGCTGTCGTTCTGTTGAGATATCGAGCTCCACTCGTGATATGCCAGGGTGACCGTTGTGCATTTATGTCACCGACTTGTCAGTTGTAGATGCGGTTGGTACACCGCCCATGAATAATAGCTAGATGACATCTATCCTTATCTACTCTAGTTCGTGGCTCAGTTAGTATGCCACCTTAGTTAGTTGAGTTTGGTTTGAGACCCATATATAGGGTTCTTCTATTCTATGGAATTTTATTTTATTTTATTTTATTTTATTTTATTTTATTTTTTTTTTTTTTTTTTTTTTTTGGAGAGGAGGGAGGGAGGGAGGGAGGGAGGGAGGGAGGGAGGGAGGGAGGGAGGGAGGTTGAGAGGAGGGGAGGGGGGGGGGGGGGGGGGGGGGGGGGTAGTGTGTGGAGAGTTTATGTCCTAAGACTATATTCATATTCAGACTCTATGATTGTGCATATTCAGGATGCAAGTACGCCAAAGGAGGCATGGGATACTTTGTCAAAAATGTATAGCACAAATACGCAAGCCAGGAAAATGCAGCTCAAGCAAGAGTTGCACAATGTGCAAAGAGAAAATATGAGCATCAATGACTACCACATGAAGAATTTTTTGATTTGAGGCCATTTCGGGGCCTGTTTTGGAGGCGGAAGTTTTCTGCACGCACTCAGGAAAAGGCCCAGTTTTACACTGTGCAGCCCACTGTTCTACAGGTCAGTGAAAAGTTACTGTAGAAATTGCATCGTATGCCTGTGCGCAGAGACATTGGGAGTTAGAAAATCATCCTTGGTTCCTGTTTATGCAAAATCGTCACTAGGAAGTGACTGTGTGGTCAAATACCACTTTCGCCAGTTTTGCAGATTTGCCCTTGTGAGGGTGAAGCTGTGTTTTTTGCAGTGACAGGATTTTTTTCAGTGTTCTGTAATGGCGTCTGATTCTCTTTCATGGATTGTCAGTGAAAAGCTTGACAAGAACAACTTCCAAGCATGGAAGTTTAGAATGACGAATTTCCTTATGGGAAAAGGATATTGGGAATTTGTTGCAGGAAATGAAGAAGAATCAGTTCTTCCTGATGTTCCCAATCAACAGCAAATGCAGGCATTCAAAGCATGGCATGAGAGAGCCAGGAAAGTTATGTACTGGCTGTCTATCAGTATTTCAGACTCTATGATTGTGCATATTCAGGATGCAAGTACGCCAAAGGAGGCATGGGATACTTTGTCAAAAATGTATAGCACAAATACGCAAGCCAGGAAAATGCAGCTCAAGCAAGAGTTGCACAATGTGCAAAGAGAAAATATGAGCATCAATGACTACCACATGAAGGTGAAGAAGATTGCAGATACACTTGCTTCCATTGGGTCGCTAGTGGAAGATGATGATTTAGTTTCCGTGACCTTGAATGGTCTAAGAAAGGATTATGCACAGTTTCGGAGATCCATTTCAGTTTGTGAAAGATTTCGTGATTTTGAGGAGTTGATTGCTCTTCTAATTTCTGAGGAGCAGAGAAATGGCGGTGCATCTTCTTCAGGAGGAACTTCAAAAGAAGCTGTCTTCTACTCAAATGCTGGAAGAGGTAGAGGCAGAGGTAGAGGAGGCCGATTTGGAGGCCGTGGTAGAAATCAAAATATGCAGCAAACTCACGAAAGCCAGTCCTATGGAGGAGGACATGGTAACTCTAGAGGCAGGGGGAGCCAAAGAGGTCGTGGTGGATGGCAAAGAGGCCAAAATACAAATAGTAATGTTGAATGCTACTACTGTGGTAAAATGGGTCATATGGCTAAAGACTGCTATAAAAAGCAGAATGACATCATGAATGGAAAACTGCAACAAGGGAATTATGCATCTTCTAGTAGACAGGGTGATGACAGAAATGAGCATTTGTTTATGGTGCAGCACATGAACAATTCTGTGACAAGTGCAGAAGAAAGCAATGATGTATGGTATGTTGACTCAGATGCATCAAACCACATGATAGGTCATGCAGAATGGATGGAGGATGCAAGGAAAATGGAAAGACCAGGATTTGTGGAGATTGGTGATGATACTGCACATCCTATTGTGCAGATTGGAAAAATTCCTTTGTCTATGCAGGATGGGAAAAAGAAATACATGTCCGATGTATTTCATGTCCCGAATATCACCAAGAATCTGGTTTCTGTTGGTCAAATGGTTGAGCAGGGCTTGCAGGTAAGATTTAATCCTCATGGATGCTTTGTTGAGGATATGAAAAATAAAGGTCGCTTGATAGCAAAAGGAAAGAAGAAGGGTAGAATGTTTACGTTGGAATGCAGACATGCCTGAATTGAGTGCAGCAATGTTTGCACATGGGACCGGTGTAGTTGCAGATATTGATATCTGGCATAAACACATTGGTCATGTTAATGTACAACGACTTAAATCAATGCAGGCCCAAAATATTGTTGCAAGATTGCCTAAATTCAAGGTTGCAGAAATGCATAAGGTATGTGAAGCTTGCCAATTTGGAAAACAGGCAAGGAAACCATTTTCTAGACATGTTCAAGAGAGTGAGAAGCCATTGGAATTAATCCACTCTGATGTGTGGACTACTAAAGCTGCATCTCTTGGAGGCTGTCATTATTTTGTCACTTTTATTGATGACTATAGCAGAAAAGTTTGGGTGTATTTTATGAAAAAGAAAAGTGAAGGTTTTGGGCATTTCAAAACTCTTAAAGCTATGGTTGAAAAAGAAACAGGCCTACAAATAAAATGCCTAAGGTCAGATGGAGGGGGAGAGTACCTCTCAAATGAGTTTGCAAGGTTCCTGCAGGAGCATGGCATAAAGCAGCAATATTCATGTAGTCATACCCCACAACAAAATGGAATTGCAGAACGGAAAAACAGGCATATTGGAGAGGTATCTCGTGCCATGCTCAATGAAAAAGACTTGCCAGATTTTTACTGGGCTGAGGCAGTTACTACAGTAGTCTACATAATGAAGAGGACTCCCACTGCAGCAATACATGGGATAACTCCAGAGGAGAGGTATACTGGTAGGAAACTAGATATTTCTCATTTGAAAATTTTTTGTTGCATTGCCTATGTACATGTGCCAGATGAGTTGAGATTCAAGTTGGATCCAAAAGCTGAGAAGTGCATCTTTATTGGTTACTCTTTGTAGCAAAAAGGGTATAGATGCTATAACCCTTCTATTCATAAGTTTACAGTGAGCAGAGATGTTGTTTTTGATGAGATGAGTAGCTGGTATAAACCAGTAAATGTGATTGATGATGTAGATGCACAAAATGGTAATGCTGCACATAATTCACAGCAGCAATCACAAAATACTAGTGGACCTGGAGCGTCCTCTAGTAGTGGTTCACATTCTTCACCATGGACAGGCAGATTGAGATAAGGAGAATCTTCTCAAAGCAATGCAGATAGTGGTATGCAGGTATCATGAAAAGGAAAAGAGAAGGTTGATCAGCCCATGTTTGATGTGAATGCAGGTCACTCTTATGTGGATGGTGAATCCAGTGGCTCAGAACAGAGCATTGATGATGAGTTGGGTATTCCTTCTATTGTTACACTTGGAGTAAGGAAGACCACGGATGTTTTGAGAGCACCTGGGAGTGAACCTATTTTGCGCAGGTCTACGAGAGCTAGGTATCCTATGGATAGGCTGAAATATGATGGATTTACAGCCATTCACTATGCATATATGGTTAAAGTGATACAGGAACCAGAACCCACTTCTTTTGAGCAAGCCATGGGAAAAGAAAAATGGGAGAAAGCCATGGATGAAGAAATGGATGCCTTGGAAGCAAATGCTACATGGGAATTGGTACCTTTGCCTAAAGGTAAGAATGCAATTGGCTGTAAGTGGGTTTATAAGGTGAAGCATAATGCAGATGGTTCTGTGAACAGATACAAGGCAAGATTAGTAGTCAAGGGGTATGCACAAACATATGGCATTGACTATGAAGAAACATTCAGTCCGGTTGCAAGGATGGCAACCGTAAGAGCAGTCATTGCTATGGCTGCATCAAAGGGATGGTCTTTACATCAGATGGATGTAAAGAATACCTTCTTGCATGGTGATTTGCAAGAAGAGGTCTATATGGAACAGCCACCAGGTTATGTGCATGCTGTTCATCCTGAGTTTGTTTGCAGGTTGAAGAAAGCCTTGTATGGCTTGAAGCAAGGACCTAGAGCATGGTCTAACAAGATAGGACAGTATCTTGTCACTATTGGCTTTCAGATTTCCAAGGCAGATTTCTCACTTTATGTGAGAAAAACAGAGAAAGGTATTATGCTACTTGTCATTTATGTTGATGATTTGATTATGACAGGTGATAGTGATGAAGATATCCTTCATGTGAAAATGCTATTGAAGCAGAAGTTTGAGATGAAGGATTTGGGAGAGCTGCGTTATTTCTTGGGCATTGAGTTGATTAGATCACCAAGTGGGATACAGCTCTTGCAGAGGCAGTATGGATTGGACATGCTATCCAAATATGGGATAACAGGCTATAAGCCTATTTCAGTTCCTTTGGAGCAGAATGTGAAGCTTAGTGCAGATGCAGGTGAGCTTCTGGAAGACCCTACTATGTACAGATGCATAGTAGGAAGCTTGATTTATATTACTATTACCAGGCCAGATTTGAGCTATGTTGGATTGGTAAGTTAGTTTATGCAGGCTCCAAGGAAACCGCATTTGGATACGGCTAGACGTATACTCAGGTATGTGAAGTCCACATTGCAGTATGGACTATTTTATGAGACTGGCGTTCAGATACAGTTGCATGGATACACTGATGCTGATTGGGCTGGTAGTATTTCTGATAGACGATCTACCAGTGATATGTGTTCTCTTTTTTTGAGTGCTGCAGTCACTTGGAGCAGCAAGAAACAACCTACAGTTGCCTTGTCGAGCACAGAGGCTGAGTACAGGGGTGCAGCAATGGCTGCATGTGAGGTAGCTTGGTTGCATAAGCTACTTTATGATATGCATCAGCCTACAGATGGGCCAGTTGTCATTTATTGTGACAACATGAGTAGTATATACTTGGCAAATAACCCAGTCTATCATGCTAGAACAAAGCACATTGAGGTGCATTATCACTATGTGTGGGAGAGGGTTTTTACTAGGTCTTATTGATCTAGTTTATGTCAGCACAGAGGATCAGGTAGCTGACATATTCACGAAGGCATTGGGTGCAGAGAAGCTGCGCAAGTTCAGAGACCTGCTTGGTGTGCAGGAATTGGGATTGAGCTCGAGGGGGAGTGTTGAGATATCGAGCTCCACTCGTGATATGCCAGGGTGACCGTTGTGCATTTATGTCACCGACTTGTCAGTTGTAGATGCGGTTGGTACACCACCCATGAATAATAGCTAGATGACAGCTATCCTTATCTACTCTAGTTCGTGGCTGAGTTAGTATGCCACCTTAGTTAGTTGAGTTTGGTTTGAGACCCATATATAGGGTTCTTCTATTTCTTTGTATGAGAGTTCTTTTTGGCTTACACAACTAAGAAGAGGAAAAATGTTTTCAGCCTCCACCTGTGTGTGTATTCCCCCATTGTGCAAGCAAGAAAGCTACAAGTGAGACTCCTTCCTTCTCTCCCACAATCTTGACACGTTCCACTACTGTAACTTTAAAAAAAAAGAAAAAAAAAAGAAAAAAGAGAGAAGAAAAGCAAAGAAAAGAAAAGAAAAGTAAAAGCAAAGAAAAGAACAGTATGAAAGGAAAAGCACGAAAAACACTCTCCACTTGACTGGACAACATAGCCACTTGCAGAAGCACTTACCACCACATAAAGCACGATCACTGCACCTAGAGGCTCTCAAGTTAGGTGTGCCCGGTGGCTTCGGTTGGCCGGCTCCACTCCTAACCCCCTAGCCCTTTTGCTCCCCCACTTCACACTTGGGGCACATCAAGGGTAGGACATACCTAGGGAGGTAACACTCACCTATGGTTAGATGTGTCACCCTAAGCCACTTGCACCGCACCTCCCTTGTCACAAATGGGGTTCTCAAGTGTGGGACATCACCCAGGCTTGCCTGCGGTTAGACCCACCTCCCCATTCCACTAGCATGAGCACAATGCACTAACACAATGAAATAGGCACTCCCCTTAGGAACAGCACTGTACCTCTCCTATCAGGCATCACAAAAAGCAACAAACCACCAACTTCAGAGGCCCCCGTCAACCATACAATATCCATTTGGCTTCTCCGAAAAAAATCATTTCACAGCTTCCACAAGCACCCGAGTCTCCAAGTGGCCCTCACCTTTACACCATTTGGCCAATTGCCTGCCAACCTACAACAACACAGAAGTGCCATGGGACTCGCGCCCGTCTAGGAGGGGGTAATGTTAACCCCAAGTCGAGATGGCAGAAAAAGGAAGGAAAAAGCAGAAAAAAACATGGAAAAAGAGCAAAGACACGTAGGCGACCTCCAAAGCTAAGCCGGGGCAAAAAGCGCAATTTTAAATGAAAGGCGCCTCAAAAAACTTGGAAAACTCTTGTAAAAGAGCACCAGGATCCCTCCTGTGCCAAGTGTAAAATATTAGACGGGTGTAGGCTGGAGGCATAAGGCTAGAAGAGGGAAATGGAAAAAGGACCTTGCCACAATGGCCGGTCATGTAAAAAGGGATGGGCACCCATGGGGTTTTTAGGGTTTGTATATATAAAGTTCAAAAAGTGAATGGAAGCTCATTCTTTGGTGTGTGGCTAACAAGAGCTTTCTTCTTCTTCTCTTCTACTCATCTTCTTGCTTGTGTGTGCTCTTGAGAGAGGGAGTGTGAGAGTGTGAGGGAGTGAGTGTGTGAGAGTGAGGGATCAAGAGGATGAAGCTCTTCACCATCTCCTCTTCTCTTCTTCTCTTCTCTTCTCTCTTCTCACGTGCGTGGCTATGGAGGATGGAGCTTGGGGATGCTTGAGCTCGCATCTAGGATTGTGGAGCTACCGGGGTGTGCGAGAGAGGAGGCAACTCGTATCGGCATCAAGGTAAGCTCACTACACTCATGGGATCGATGGCGCGTCAGCTAGGTAAGAGATAGCCATTAGAGCTCGCTTGAAACGCTTGAAGCAATAAGCGGTCCGTGGGTCTTGGCGGTTGAGCGTGAGCTCCCACCACACATTGACTATCCCTTTGGTGGTTTCTTGCATTGGAGTGATTGTTGGGGTAACCATGACTAGTGGGATTGCATGTAGAGCGGCGGCCTTTCCCTTGCCTTTCGCCACTGGTCTTTGTCTTGCCTCTTCTACTGCTGCACTTGTCCTTGGCACATCCTCTCATGTGGGGCTCATCACCAAAAAATTCTTGAGATTGGGAGGGCTACTCCACTGATGTATTAATGCCCAACACTATCTGGTGCTCCTCTTGTCTAAGTCTTTCTTCTTCTTCCTCTTATTTCTTCATGCGCTCCTCTCTTCGAGTCTCCTAGATTCCTCTTCCACCCTTTGCAGTTCTCTATTTTCTTCTATGGTGGACCAGGTTCTCCTGATATGGATTTTTAGTGTGATATTTCTTCTTTCTCCTTGGCTTGATAGCTGTGAGTCTTGCTATTCACTGACTACCTTTCACTTGAGGCTTCTTGCCTACTAAGTGGTGTGGTCGGCTTCTTTCTCCTTGGTAGCTTATTCTGCTATTGTTGATCTCTATTGAGTTCTTCCTCCCCCTCCTCTTCTATTGAGAATAAAGTGGGAGGGCTCATTGGGGTTGGAGAGTGATGCTCCTCTTGGATTGGTGATGGTTCCGAGGTTTCCTCTACATTTTCTTCTCTTTCCACCTCTCCTAGGGTTTCCTGGATTATAGCTATTAGTACCCCTCTAAACCCTTCAGTTGATGCCTTGTATGTTGGTTTTTTCCTTTTTGACTCCACTATTGTAGTCAAAGACTCTCTCCCTGCTACCTTTGGAGCTATTACTAGCACCTCTGTTGACGCCTAGACTGTTTTTCGAATGTAGGCATTCGGGTTTACCTCATCCAATGCGTTTGTTGCAAGGCTCTCAAGCGATGGCACTCCTATTCTGTTCATGAGGGTGTTATACATTTAACTTGAGAAAAGGGTGTGGACCATCTTTGCTGCAGTCTAATGGTGGGATTGGGGATATGAGCCAAGCTTATTTTGTCATTTGTGTAGACTTTATTCTTGTCCATTCCCAACAACCCATTGACATCTCTCTTGGGCCTCTTCTTTA
This sequence comes from Lygodium microphyllum, assembly GCF_053477565.2. Classification (NCBI taxonomy): domain Eukaryota; kingdom Viridiplantae; phylum Streptophyta; class Polypodiopsida; order Schizaeales; family Lygodiaceae; genus Lygodium; species Lygodium microphyllum. The sequence goes on along the minus strand of NC_141141.1, from coordinate 43,961,334 downwards.
GCTTGTCCACTAGTCCCAAGGCCCTCTTTACAATTTCAAAGCAAAGTTCAACTTGCACCCTTATCTTGGCATCTCCCTGCTTGATTGTTACTGTGCATCTATTCTTGTGGGTATCAAAGGTCTTCATGAACTTAGTGCATTTGCTATGGTTGATGTCCTGTCCCACCTTCTCCAGGTACTTGGCAAGATTGCATTGTTTTATTATCTGAATTGCCTCTTCAAATAGCACCAACCCCTTGAGGTTGTGAATGCTACATTATTTCAGTTGGTTGAATGCTAAACCATATTTTCTGTATTCTTCTTCAAAGAATGGGAGCTTGTTGGTTTTATATTGCTCCCCTGCCATTTGGATTCCTGTCACTACAAGAAAACCCATGATTAGTTCTCCTTAAAGGACATTTCTTGTGTGGAAAGTAAAGTGATTAGAAAAACCACTATCATGCGATGAAATGTATAGCTCAATCAATCTATACATTTTACACAATAACTTCATGGTATATTTTTACTAAATAAAGAAGAAAATTCCACTCATCCTTTTCTTTGAAGTTCAATTAATTCATCTTCCACTTTACCCCCTTTCCCTTGGAAATGATGAAAATCCTTCCTAGGATTGTGGAAGTAAAGGTGCAAGGGCCTTCAATGTGTCCATGGTATGCCTTACTTTTTCAAGAGACAATCGCAAAATGTTGGGTTATACTCTAGTGTCACATGATAGTCCATATCTTGTGCGCTTGTGTGATGTAAGTCAATATGTCGGTCAAGAGATCACATTAATTGATTCAGCATGCAATGTGGAGTTCCTCCTTAGTTAAGATTCTATCCAAGTATGGATGTAGCACGATATTGTCGTCTAATGACTGATTCCTTGTCATGGCTAATACCCTAAATGAGGTTAGGGCCACATATATGGGATCATACTCTTAGAAGTCTTGATGGCATGTCATTGCTTTGCATTGGTCATGATTTGATAACCCTCTTAAGCCCATGAAATGTGCAAAGTATACCACTTGCATAAGAAAGTGGACTTAGACTCAACTATATGTTGGAGCTTAGCAAGTTCCAATGGTGGCATGGGAATTTTTCTCTTCTTGTAGGAGGTGATTAAGCATTGGCTTAAGGCCTATTCTCATGAGATTTCATTGGTAATCATCTCTTCTACAATGATGGAGGCCTTAATGAATATGAATTCATATTTTTTGCAAGAACACGACGTTCATCAAGTAGGCATAGGTCCAAACATTCATAACTTTAAGCAAACAATGTAAAAGTTGAGTCCAATTGCTAAATGCACATTATTAAGTCATCCCCTGTGTCTATGGCCATGTGTTGGATGCCACTTCAAGAATTGATTGTCATTGTTATGATGGCTTAAGGCGTGCTCTACTGGTGGATTTGGTTTAGTTGGATTGGAAAAGTTGGTACATGGTAGTTCCACCTTGGGATTCTCATTGGGTTTGGTGAGCTTGGCTTGAGAAGTTTGGAGTTCGGTTGACTCTTTGTCATTTGTTTTTATAGTGATGATTACATCAAATTCCTTAGGCGGGAGCTCATTTATGAGTGGTCGCTCATTGATGCTTGGTTGAGCTTTGGGGGGCTCATAGACCATTGGAGTACTCATGGATTGAGAATCCTTCCTTTTGGTTTTTCTCTTTCCCTATTTTGATTTACGTTTCTGGGCCTTAGTTTTTGGAGCATGAGATTGAGGATTGTACACACCACTTGTGAGTTTAGGAAGCCACACCAAGGTGTTATCCTCATAGTAGCCTTGGGCTCGCAATAGGGCTTTTGGGATCCAGTGCGGCCTAATCACTTGGGAACCATAGAACGGAAACTTATCCATTTAGGTGTTAACCCCAACACGAAGAAAGCAAAAGGAAATAAAAAAGATGCAGGGCAAAGGCGGAAAAAAGGTAGCTTTGCTAAAGAAGGAAGAGGAGAAAAGGCCAAAAGCGCAAGGGCAATCTTAAAAATCCAAGGCAGCTGCAAAAGGGGAAAGGTGCATTTTAAAATACAAAGGCGCACCTTGAAACCTTGTAAAAGAGTGCCAGGCAGTGCAAAATCCAGAAAGCTAAAATAAAAGACAAAGACAAAGGCCAAGGTAAGAGAAATGGAAGGCAAAGGCGCACCAGGAAAAGCGTAAGACAAAACTTGTGTAAAAGAGTGCAAGCGCACCGCGGTTTAACTCAAGGGACGCCGGGGCTCTCACCCATGTAATTTGTAAATATAGATGGGTGGTGGAAAGGAAGCTAGGAAGATAGAAGGACAATGGGAAAAAGGGCCTAGGCTACGGCCAGCCATGTAAAAAAGGGAAAAGGGGATGACCGCCCAAAAGGGATTTAGGGTTTTGTATATAAAGTTGAAAAGTGAATGAGAAGCTCATTCTTGTGTGTGGCAAAAAGTGACTCTCCTCTTCTTCTTCTTCTTCTTCTTCTTGTTCTTACTTGCTTGAGCTTGTGCTTGAGAGAGGGAGTGTGAGAGTGTGAGGGAGTGAGTGTGTGAGGGTGAGGGACCGTGGGGTGGAGAAGTTCTCCATCTTCTCCTCTCTTCTTCTCTTCTCTTCTCTTCTCTTCTCTTGTCTTGCTCGCGGCTATGGAGCTTGGAGCGTGGAGCTTGAGGATGGAGCTTGCACTTGGATCGTGGAGCTATCGGAGTGTGCGGGAGAGGAGGTAACTCGAACAGCACGGAGGTAAGCTCACTACACCCATAGATATGGATGGCGCGTCGGCTATGTGAGAGGTAGCCATTAGTGCTCGGCTTGGAATGCTTGAAACAATAAGCGGTCCGTGGGTCTTGGCGGTAGAGCGAAAGCTCCCACATTTTGGTTCCTTTGTGCCGAGACCAATGGATTCAAGCCTTGAGCGCTTGCATGCTTCGAATCGAGTATCAAAGTAAGGGTTTTCCCCCGAACCGGTGCTTGAGATAGGTAGGAAGTGAGGGGGTTGAAGATGGTATTCGATCTCCTTGGGAAGTAGGTTTTTTGCTTTTTGAGATTTATGTTGTGAGATGGAGTAGTGTAGGTATTTACTTTGTGATTTGGATGCATTAAAGTAGGAGAAAACAAAGAAAATAAGCATTAGGGTTTACTGTTGCAAAACAAGGCAAAAACAGGGCAAGAATCGTGCAAAAGTGGTAAAAAACTCGCTTGTGATGCTTAAGGTCAGCAAGTGAGTTATTGGGGGTGTTAATACCATACCCGGGAAGGGGTATAAGAGCCAAAAGTGGCAAGAAAGGCCACATTGTGCATTGCAGGGTTTCAGGAGAGCAAGAGAGAAGAGGAAAGCTTGGTGAGGGGATCTACTTCAATCTTGGCATCAGAGAGATATTTGGCCAGCCCAGGTAATTCTACACCTTCCCCTACAGTAGTAGGATGGATCTGGAGCTACTCGACAAGGGGGAAGGCCTCCAGCACCAGGCACGACGAAATTCGTGAGAGTCGACGAAAAGATGCGTGGCGCTCGGTGTGTCTGAGTGACGACGACTTCGATCCGAGGCTCAGAATTGGCCCTCGGACCGCTCTACTCAACCCACTCGGCCACTACCACTCGGACGCCCCACACTCGAGCCGTCCGAATCGAGCACTCGGACTACCTTAGAGTTCAGCCTCGGCCCACTCGGCCACCTGACTCAACCATTCGGCCCTCGGGCACCCGGGTTCGGATCGCTGAATTGTGCATTCAGATAGTTACATACGGCCCTTCCCACTCGGCCCTCGGACATGCCGAATTGGGCACTCGGACCTTGCAATTCGGACCAGTTGGGCCGAGTGTGCAGTTTCACCAACTTTTCAGCAGCGCGAACTGTCGGAAGCCCTTAGGACACTCAGAACTTGATTCTGACACATGGAATAGGCAAAATCGTAGGGTGCAGCCGCTTAGCTGAGCTAGAGGTAGGCAATTGTGAGACCAGGGACTTAGACGCAAACCGCTGAGTGGAAAAGCCTAATTGGACCCAAAAATGAACGAGGCAACGAATAAGAACAACTCTGAACCCCAAAATTGACCCCACAGGCTACATAGAGTGAAAGGCGCATCATAGATCCACCACTGGGCCGAAACTTCGAGCAAGTGGTTCAAGATTCGGCTGAACAATCCTCCAAGCTGGGCATGGTGTTTACTATAACGGCCCTACGGGTCGGGGAGGGGATTGCCTCCCGGACCCCCGCAAAGGGGGTTCTGCCCCCTTTGCATCCTCCCCAAGTAGGTTGGAGAGAGCGCGCCGTGACAGGCCCTTCAACTTAGACCCTCAGGCAGTAATGGCCTTATGCAAGCATGGATGCTCATTTGAAAAGGAGCAACCAAAAGCCCACACCCGAATAGAGGCAAATAGAGACCCTAGAATCTTAATGGGACAATCTAGCCATCAAGGGCAAAAAGGCCACACTACAAGGACACATGTACGTTGTGTTTGAACTACATCTAGTCAAAGCAGAATGCAACATCATCAAGCTACCAATGCGGAGATGACTAGACATGACAGTCCTGACTATAGATGTACCCTGAGTAATGCTGCATAGACAACCCAAGATCTCCGTGGAGAATCCACGTCTGACTGTGTAGCTAGGGACTCAAGGGCATGTATCAGAAGGCTTGAAGCTATAAACCAAGACCCGGACGATGAAGACATAGTACCACTTGCTTATCTTAGGGTCAAACTCACCGCAAAAAGAGAGCGCAGTGTTGATGCTCTCATTGATGAAGGAGCAGATTTCAATATCTTGACATGCAAATCATGGACTCTACTAGGTCAATCAGAGCTCAAACCGACTGATGCAACTCTTAAGCCTCACAGGGAAAACCCACAAGCACTTCTAGGGAAGTGCAGAATCCTTGTAACTATTGAAACAGAAAGCTTGCCAGTCCTGTTCTATGTTCCTCCAAATAGCGAGAATTTTGGAAAGGAAATCCTCCTCGGAAGGCCCTTCAAAAAGGCAAAAAATTGTGGAGCCGACTATATAGCACAGAGGATACACCTAGCACTACTAGGTGTGAGGATAATCATGACTTTTAGCAAGGGGGACTTCACCAAACCTTGAGGGAAGGGCAAGGAGCATTCTGACATACCAAGCAAGCCTAGTAATGAGAACAGGGAGTTGTTGAAAGAGTTGATACAAGCACAGGTTGAACGGAGAGAACCAGTAAGTGAGGCCATACTTGAAACAAAGAGGCTAGGAGATAAGCCCAAGGATAGGGCTTGGACTTACAAATATCGTAGAAGATCATGAGAGAAGCCCAAGCCTTATAGATGAAGGCATCCATGGAGAGCTGGCACGATGCCACGATGGATATCCAAGGTGTTGCTTCGTGCTCAAGGGTATTATGCAGGCAACCGATGAATTCGGGTACTGAAACCCCTTGCTAAACCACCTCGGTCAGGAGCCCAAATTAGGTCAAAAGAAACGAGGCATGGGAGGATCCCTAAACAAAAATCCGAGTCTCGGACCAAAAATATTGGAGTGATTGCGCCCCTCATGATTGGAATCAAAAAACCGAACATGACCCATCAAATACTAGATCCTCAGCCTAGTATGCTTAGTAAGCAGATATCAGAGGGATCCGTCGAGTGTGCACGAGGTCCACTAGTGGCCAAGGAGCCTTTGGCTTCCCAAGGGGACAAGGAGCACCACAGGCACAACATCACTCATGATCGGGCTGATTGCTCAGCAAAGCTAACGACGGAATCCTCCAATAATCACAAGCAAATCATTCAGCCGGTTCCACGTCTGCCTAAGAGTCCTAGGTTCCCTATGTACTCTCTTCCCAAACGGACCCAGGAGGCACAACAACAACTGTCAATGGTAGGGGCTCACTCCCAATCTTTGTCTCCATTAAAGCTTCCAAACACCCAAGAGGGGAAACATGACACTGGCCGTAGCTCTTGGCCCAAGGATACTCCCGTGCGACCCAATGTGATTGGATTATCGATCTACACAGGTGAGTGTTCAGAGGACAACAAAAGACACGACCACGTCCGATCGCCCCAGGGACTCCACACTGCGATCCACCAAGAGTAACCAACCCACCGAACTAAATGCCACTACTCCCAATCAGGGATCACAGCAGTCACAGCCCTTGGCTGTGACCACACCCCTTGCAGAACGTGTCCCTAACACTTCATTTGAGGAGGAGGTGCCGCAACCAATATCCTTGACAACTTCAATCCGTCCCAAGCACCTAAAGCCTAGCAAACCACTCAACCTAGCAAGGCTATTCAGTGGGCTGCGGCTATGTTCCATGAGGACACACTAGAGAAAGGAAATGCTAAGGCCCAACCAGGCACAACAACGGTTGACCTAGTCCAAGGTCTTGAACCATTGAGAGATATGCCTTCATTGACCAAGAGAAAGAGGAGAAAAGAGCGCAAACAACAGCAACTACAGGTGGTTGTGGACCCCAAGAGCATTGAAACCAAGAGCGCTGGAGAGCTGGGGAATAAAGCATCAAGTCCATCCACCAATGAACCCATTGATGTCTCTCCTAATAGCGATGAAACCTCAGACACCTTTGTGGGCTCTGAAAAGTTAAAGCAGTCGTTGCCATCAATAGTCGCTTCCAATACTCAATCCACTGACAATAGAACTCTCATCGGCCAGTCAAGAGTGGAGATAACACTGTCACAATAGGGCGACAAATTCATACCAGTCACGTCCAAGGAGAACCATAACACAATGACGAACCCTCAAGAGAAACATGGAATCCCCAAGCGCATGAGCACTCCTAGCATTGATCAATCTTGCCCCTCTAAGCCTGAGCCCCCAGCTACGCTAAAGCCCAAGCAAACTCCTAGAACCTTGTGTGAGATGGCAATCGAGCAAGCCCTCGTTGAACATAGAAGTGTCATAGAATGCCTAGTTGAGTTGGATGCCAAGCTCAAGGTGTTCGCACGTGTCTATGTCTTGGCAGACATGCACGCATTCTCTAAAGAGCATCTCGGAGACTACTTGCCCTTTCCTTTATCTTGGGAAGAGCAGGAACACCTTGACGAGCACTATAGTAGGCTCCTACAGGAATGCTTGCTACTCATCTCAGGTGAGGAAGCCAACGAACTGCGCTTAACTGTCACATTCAATGAGGCGCTCTGCCAATCGAATCTCTTAGAAATAGAGCAACTCAAGTGACTGTTAGCAGGCCTAAGTCGATTTGAACAGCGTTGGTGTGAAAGCCGTGTTGCAATGGCCAAACTAGGAGCTTAGAACATGACAGTCTCTGAGGAGCGATTGGCCAAATGGCGATCCCAAAGAGACCCAACCTATGTGGCACCAATTTCCCTTCGAGCGCTGACTGCCATTCGAGGCAAGGACTTGGCTGAACCAAGCTAAAAAAACCCTCTACTTGATAAGGTTCTCACTGAGGAGGAGTTATCATGATTGTGGGAGAGAAGGAAGGAGTCTCACTTGTAGCTTTCTTACTTACACAATGGGGGAATATACACAAAGGTGGAGGCTGAAAACAATTTTCCTATTCTTAGTTGTGTAAGCCAAAAGAACTCTAGTACAGAAAAATAGAAGAACCCTATATATGGATCTCAAATCAAACTCAACTAACTAAGATGGCATACTAACTGAGCCACGAACTAGAGTAGATAAGGATAGCTGTCATCTAGCTATTATTCATGGGCAGTGTACCAACCGCATCTGCAGCTAACAAGTCGATGATATAAATGCACAACGGTCACCCTGGCATATCACGAGTGGAGCTCGATATCTCAACACTTCCCCTCGAGCTCAATTCCAATTCTTGCACACCAAGTAGGTCTCTGAACTTGCGCAGCTTCTTTGCGCCCAATGCCTTCGTGAATATGTCAGCTACCTGATCCTATGTGCTGACATAAACTAGATCAATAAGACCTAGTAAAACCCTCTCTCGCACATAGTGATAATGCACCTCAATGTGCTTTGTTCATGTTGCCAAGTGTATACTGCTCATGTTGTCACAATAAATGACAACTGGCCCATCTGTAGGCTGATGCATATCATAAAGTAGCTTATGCAACCAAGCTACCTCACATGTAGACATTGCTGCACCCCTGTACTCAGCCTCTGTGCTCGACAAGGAAACTGTAGGCTGTTTCTTGCTGCTCCAAGTGACTGCAGCACTCCCAAAAGAGAACACATATCCACTGGTAGATTGTCTATCAGAAATACTACGAGCCCAATCAGCATCAGTGTATCCATGCAATTGTATCTGAACCCCAGTCTCATAAAATAGTCCATACTGCAATGTGGACTTCACATACCTGAGTATGCGTCTAGCCGCATCCAAATGCGGTTTCCTTGGAGCCTGCATAAACTGACTTACCAATCCAACAACATAGCTCAAATCTGGCCTGGTAATAGTCATATAAATCAAACTTCCTACTATGCGTTTGTACATAGTAGGGTCTTCCAGAAGCTCACCTGCATCTGCGCTCAGCTTCACATTCTGCTCCAAAGGAACTGAAATAGGCTTATAGCCTGCCATCCCATATTTGGACAACATGTCCAATCCATACTGCCTCTACAATAGCCGTATCCCACTTGGTGATCTAATCACCTCAATGCCCAAGAAATAACGCAGCTCTTCCAAATCCTTCATCTCAAACTTTTGCTTCAATAGCATTTTCACATGAAGGATATCTTCATCACTATCACCTGTCATAATCAAATCATCAACATAAATGACAAGTAGCATAATACCTTTCTCTATTTTTCTCACATAAAGTGAGAAATCTGCCTTGGAAATCTGAAAGTCAATAGTGACAAGATAGTGTCCTATCTTGTCAGACCATGCTCTAGGTGCTTGCTTCAAGCCATACAAGGCTTTCTTCAACTTGCAAACAAACTTAGGATGAACAGCATGCACATAACATGGTGGCTGCTCCATATAGACCTCTTCTTGCAAATCACCATGCAAGAAGGCATTCTTTACATCCATCTGATGTAAAGACCATCCCTTTGATGCAGCCATAGCAATGACTGCTCTTACGGTTGCCATCCTTGCAACCGGACTGAATGTTTCTTCATAATCAATGCCATATGTTTGTGCATACCCCTTGACTACTAATCTTGCCTTGTATCTATTCACAGAACCATCTGCATTGTGCTTCACCTTATAAACCCACTTACAACCAATTGCATTCTTATCTTTAGGCAAAGGTACCAATTCCCATGTAGCATTTGCTTCCAAGGCATCAATTTCTTCATCCATGGCTTTCTCCCATTTTTATTTTTCCATGGCTTGCTCAAAAGAAATGGGTTCTGGTTCCTGTATCACTTTGACCATATAGGCATAGTGAATGGCTGTAAATCCATCATACTTCAGCCTATCCACAGGATACCTAGCTCTGGTAGACCTGCGCAAAGTAGGTTCACTCCCAGGTGCTCTCAAAACATCCCTGGCCTTCCTTACTCCAGGTGTAACAATAGAAGGAATACCCAACTCATTATCAATGCTCTGTTCAGAGCCACTGGACTCACCATCCACATGAGAGTGAACCCTGAAACCTTGTAAAAGAGTGCCGGGCAGTGGAAAATCCGGAAAGCTAAAATAAAAGACAAAGACAAATGCCAAGGCAAGAGAAATGGAAGGCAAAGGCGCACCAGGAAAAGTGCAAGACAAAACTTGTGTAAAAGAGTGCAAGCGCACCGCGGTTTAACTCAAGGAGCGCCGGCCGTGCAATTTGTAAATATAGATGGGTGGTGGAAAGGAAGCTAGGAAGATAGAAGGACAATGGGAAAAATGGCCTAGGTCGGCCATATAAAAAAGGAAAAAGGGGATGACCACCCAAAATGGATTTAGGGTTTTGTATATAAAGTTGAAAAGTGAATGAGAAGCTCATTCTTGTGTGTGGCAAAAAGTGGCTCTCCTCCTCCTCTTCTTCTTCTTCTTCTTCTTGTTCTTGCTTGCTTGAGCTTGTGCTTGAGAGAGGGAGTGTGAGAGTGTAAGGGAGTGAGTGTGTGAGGGTGAGGGACCATAGGGTGGAGAAGCTCTCCATCTTCTCCTCTCTTCTTCTCTTCTCTTCTCTTCTCTTGTCTTGCTCGCGGCTATGGAGCTTGGAGCGTGGAGCTTGAGGATGGATCTTGCTTGAAGCTTGCACTTGGATCGTGGAGCTATCGGAGTGTGCGGGAGAGGAGGTAACTCGAACGGCATGGAGGTAAGCTCACTACACCCGTAGATATGGATGGCATGTCGGCTATGTGAGAGGTAGCCATTAATGCTCGGCTTGGAACGCTTGAAACAATAAGCGGTTTGTGGGTCTTGACAGTAGAGCGAAAGCTCCCACAGGTGTAGAGTGTGAGGCATGGAAACTATGAGTTCCAAGTGATTGGCATTTGTGAGATTGTGGTCTACGCTTGGGGATCCACGTGAGTATTCGGATTGTAGCTTTGGTTGTGGTCTCTAGATGTTGGTGGGACTTTACCATGGGTGTATGTTGTAGTGCACTACCCCCTCCTTAGGATTGACACTAGGTTTTACTATCGGTGGCATTCCAGACCTATGGGTGGTTGGGGTGCCCTTGCTAAAAGCCATTACTATTCTAATATTGTTGATGGCAAGGTGGATGCACTATGAGTTGTAGTCAACATTACAATGAACTTGTTTTTTGAAAACGCAACCCAACAATGATTCTTTACCAACACTTGTCTTGTTAGGTAGCATATAAAATATGATGGGTAGGCTCTTAGTCTTGATAGAAACCATTAGTCTGCATTTCCCCAAGAGTGGATAGGATTGTTCCCCAAATGGGATGAGTATTGCATTGGTTGGTTGCAATTGGGATTGACCCATGGTGGTCTAGTGATCCTATGTTAAGATATTTGAGTTAGCTCCCTCATCAATTAGTACATCAAAAGTGTATGTCTTTTGAGTAGTCATGATTACTTGTAGGTAGGCTAGTGCTGCTGCTTCCTAATCCTCCTCCTATAGTTTAGTGATGGTTGCAACTCTCACATTCATTGGTGGTTCTATCATCAAAGGTTCATGAGGTGAATGTGATGGAGGGTAATACTTTTTTATGCGACTTTCATTGAAAAAGCCTATGCCCTCCTCCTCTAGGGTTTCAAGTTCTGCATTCCTTGTTCTACTGATATTGTAAACCTTGAAAGGTCCCAATCCCCTGAATTTCATCTTCTACTTGTATCCCTTAACAGAGTACAACAAGACTAGATCTCCTTCCTCAAAGTCTTGTTGTTTGACGTATTTGTCAAATGAACTCTTGTGTCATGCCTTTCACAGATTAGAGCATGGGTTGCAAGGAGATGAATCTTAGACATGCATTTTGGCTCTACCAATCGATTTGTCCATGCTTCATTGCCCTCCCATCTCTCTTGGACTGCTATTCTCAAGCTTGGAATTTTGGTAGAATTGCTTTGGTTCCATAGGCATTAGGGGAGTTTTGAGGTCTCGAAAATGCCCTGTAAGAGATCCTAGAGAGAGAAAACAGTTTAAGAAATAAAATCGTTTTATAGAACTTTTAAAAGGTTTATATTTTGGTAAGTTAAAATATCAAAATTCGTTAATAAGTCATTGTCGTGATATTCTCGTGGTCACATCAAACCTAGAAATCTAGGTCGCCATAAAGTTGGCAAGGTTGTCATAATGAAGATCTTATCTCTCCTCATTAAAGTGAAAAGTAATATTCAATTTGAATTTTGGTGGATACTCGATTACCTCCCTCCATCGTTTCTCTCTTCTTTTTTTCTCCTCCTTAGTAGTCTCTTCTTTGTTTTCGTTCTTGCTTCTAATCATATCCTCAGCTATGGATCAATCACCTAATGATGTCTGTAACTCAGCTATGGATCAATCATCTAATGATCTTTGTAGCTCTCATAAAAGACCTCTCTATCATCTTCATATTGAGTTGGATAGTGAGTATGAACCAATAAGAAAGAGAACAAAATCTATCACAGTTACAGAGTCTATGAAACATATACTGAGGTTTGAAGGAAAGAAGAATATTGATCTTTGGTTGGATGGAAAGCTATATCCCAAAGATCCTAGCAGAAATATACCTCCTCCTTTCTATAATAGCTCATCATTAATGAGGTTTATTGGTGATGGCTACAATGGATTTTTAGGTTATACACTTAATCTTGTTGCAGAAAAGGATATCCTTGGACTAGAGAATCATCTTTTGATGAAACACAATATAGAGTTGTTGTAGAAGCTAGAGGATTGTCAACAAAAAATTCGTTCATTGGAAAAGCGTATCAAAGCTTATCAACGAAAGCAAACTTTATTAGGCCTTCGAAATCGACAAAGAGCTCTTAAAAATATTGAGAATCTCAAACGAGGAGGAGGAGGCTGTGGTAAAAGAATCCAAGCAGCAAGGTATATTTTTTTTCACTTGAAAAATCTTAAATATGGCTTTATTTAAATTACTTGCATTGATTTGTGATGTTAATTTTGCTTAGATCTCTTCTACAACCAAATGCAAGTGAAAGAGATTCTTTAAAAGCAGCCGAGTTTTATTATCATCTTCTTCCTTCAGTAGTTTCAAAGGATATTTTGGAGAAGAAGAAATTTAAAAAGGCAAAGAAACAATGCTTGGAGTCATTTGTAAAGGATCATTCTTTAGATTCTAAGTTAGTACAGAAGACACTGGATAGCGTTGGTATCAGTCGAGATGCTTATATGCAACTTTTTCAGCTTAACTTTTTCCCTAATTCTGTGGATATTTTATGTAATTTTAAAAGCTTTCCTTAGATCAAAGCTTTTTTTTTTCTTCGTTTTGTCGATTTCTTTGCTATTCATGAGTTGTCCGGTGAAACACGAAAAGAACATGCTTCAAGGTGGTCTCCTGTCTTAAATTCGCGTTTCACTAGACACAATGGACAACAAGTTCGGTGAAACGCGAAAAGAAGTAGTTGCAAGGAGGCGCCTTGCCTGACACTCGCGTTTCACTGGACACGCTGGAGAAAAAGTCAGCTGAAACACAAAAATGACATGCAGCATGGATACCTCTTGTCTGAAACTCGCGTTTCGCTGGACATGCTGGAGAAGAAGTAACATGCCTTTTTTTGGCAGATGGCTAGGACTAAGGCAATAATAAGAAAGGAGAAGATTGATCCTAGGGGCTTAACATCAAAGATTCATCAACCTTCAAAGCCTCAGAAGCTCTCTAGAAAGTCAAAGCCAAAGAGAAAGTTTTCTCAAAATGTTAGGTGCCTAAGGGAGATTAGGAAAGCAGTAAAGACTCTTGACAATGCAATTCCAAAGTTGTCTTTTCAGAGTCTTGTCAGGGAGATTTGTGACAAATATAGTTTGGATAGTTTCAGATAGACAAGAACAGCTCTTAATTGTATACAAGAAGCCACAGAGGATTTTTTAGTTGAGTTTTTTCAAGATGCCTATATTTGTGTTGCTCATGCTCATAGGCTCACACTCATGGACAAGGACATGGTAATTCTTAGAAGGCTAAGATATAGATTTTCAAAGGTCCTTGAGCCAATTCCCCTCACTGATGTGAAGACATTTAATATCCTTAATGTGCCCCTAGCTAGGAGAAAGAAAGATGATTCTGGTCTCAGGGTTGAGGATGTCACCCATGAGAAGGATACAAGGCAACATGAAAAAGAGGAGAAAGCTAAAGAGGAACAGGCAGATAAATGGAGAGAGTATAGGAGGCAAAGGGCTGAAGAAAGGGAAACAGAGCAACTAGAGTCCTTTGAAAATGAGCTAGCCACCCTTCTTGAAGCAGCTAATCCAAAAGGATTCAGTGTGTTTTGTTTCTTACCTGGTGACTTAGGCAAAAGAACTAAGGTTATCTCCTTTGATGCTGCATGTGTTCAGATTCTTAAGGATAAAAGAAGAGAAGTAAATGACACTATTATTCTTGTTGGCCTAAGGTATATCCATCCATAATTACTTTCATTTTTTGATGTTTTTTAACAATAAGATTTTTCTTGTTTATACTCACTATTTCTATGCATTTTCTAGGTGTATAATGCATGAGTTTCCTTTGGATATATAACAAAAAATTGAGGTTCTTGATCCATCTATCTCATTCTTTATGAGGAAGAGCTTGATACAAGTTTTATTGAGCACTGGTTCAATCTGATTGACTTCGATACTTTGGAGCTCCTTATAATTCCATATAATGAAAAGTAAGTGATTCAATATTCTATTAGAGTTTTTGAGATTTTATCCTACTAATTTGTTGAGATATGATTGCTTTTAGTTCTCATTGGAGCTTGATTGCAATAGACCTTGTGGATAAGCAATGTTTTTTAATCAACTCTATGAAAAGAAGCCATGGAAATGCTAAATTGTAAGTTATATTATCCAAGGGCTCTTTAATATTTCAATTCTTTTTTTTGTAAGTACTCTAAATTTCAACATATTTTATATATAGAGGTGCCAAAAGATTAATTGAAGAGCTAGAGAAAAGACTCCCCATGCCATTTGATTTGCTTGCAACAATGCAATATAGACAAGTTGCGGTAAGTTATTCATTAAAATAATTGAAACATAAGTTTATTCTATGAGCTACCATCCGTCCTCTTTATAGTTTTACTTTGTTTGCAGTGTTCCCATCAGGATGATAGCCATTCTTGTGGTTGGAGGGTGATTGCAAATGCTAGAAGAATGGTTAACTTTGTTTATCTTAATGATGATAAACATGTAAAGGTAATATAAAAGATGCTAAACTTTAAGATAGATATTAATTGCAAATAGTCCATTGATGATAAAAATATAGTCTATTGTAAGAACAATAATGAACTAAAACTCTTTTTTCTATAAATGTGTGACAGTTTTCGAAGGATTACTATGCATCTGAGCATGTTTGGTACATCAGAGCAAAGCTCTTGAAGTATATAATGGTCAATTGTATACAACCAACAACAGAGATTGGTGGGGATTTGCACCATGAAGGAGATGCGGTGCCTATAACCACGAACAAGACATCAAAGAAAGGCAAAAGGACTCCTAGAAAGGATAGTTTTCCAAAAAAAAAAAAGCTTTGACATATCACCTTGTAAGCCTTCATATATAGAAATTTTCCCTTCAGCCCTTGTATATCTCATAGAGATGGCAGATAGACATCTGCTACAAAATTTGTACATATATTTTATATTGATAGTAAAGATATCTTTTCTTGAATGTCTTTGCATTGTATATTATTTTCTCTCCTTTTCGATATCTGCAAAAAATAAATTACAAATGTTTGTTAGTTAGAAAGTGAGATCTTGATATACATCCAAGTAGATATAATATGATGTGAAAACTTACTCGTTTCTTGTCAAGTTGGAATACAAAGGAGCATGGTAGTTCAATGTCTTCATTTTGTAAATTCATCCTCACTTGATGTAGCGTACATGATTTTCTGATCTTTAAGATTGCAATAATATCCTCGTTGAACCAAATATCAAGATCCACTATAGGATCTTTGCTGAAATCATTAAGATTCTAGTCTAAAGCAACTAGACTACTACCAACAAAATGCCATCGACTATAGTAAAAGCTAAGGATAAAATTTTGAGTAGCAATCATATATTTACAAGCTATAGAGTCTTGATCTATCTTACATATAATTTTTCCTTCTGTCCTTGTATCCCATCCTTCATCAACAAATTGTATGATATGATCATATGTTAGTCTATTCACTGAAAGCATGGTTTTTGTTATTCTTATCTCCATATTAGAGAAGAAATCAATAAATATATTAATAGGCATAAACAAAGTAACTTTTCTTAGCCTACTTGAGATATTAGATTTTAGTACTTTTTGGATCTTAGAAAATATCTTACATCTATAGCCCTCACTAGTAGCTGGACTTGGCAAATGCCACTCAAAGCTTGAAAAATCTGGCAAAGGAAGGAGTTTTATTGATCCCCATTGGCAACGCCGCATAGGAATAACATAAGAATGGTCATAAAAGAATATTCCATTGTCTGCAAGCTTTGTCTTCTTTCTGCTTCTATACATTTCTTCTCCAATTGAACCATGTATAACATCAATAACATCAATAATAGACTCCACTAGTTGCCATTCCTCAAGATTAGAGAGATAGACATCTACAAGACAAACAAATATTATAATGGAAAAACCTAAACCATGTTTAAGAAAAGAAAAACTTTAAGAATCAAATTCTTACAATTTGGCCTATGCATTGGAAGCTTTGAAGATCCAGGTTTCAAACACAGCTCTCCATGCATGAACACATGTTGCACTAGTACCTCTTTGATGCTATTCTTATTTGCTCCAAGCTTAAAATCTCAGATTCTGCCCTTCCAAGCAGAGATAAACGAGCTCTCATGTCTTTGCCTTTTTCCACGTTTTGCTTGTTGCATGGTGATCCAACTACCTTTGCTAATGATAGTAGGAATCCATCTTCCATCAGTTTGGAATGAGTTAAACACTGATATGGATGTGATTTGGGAGCTTGGACGCCTTGTTGAAGGTCGAATTTCTGTATCCATGGTAGAAGAGAGAGAGAGAGAGAGAGAGAGAGAGAGAGAGAGAGAGAGAGAGAGAGAGAGAGAGAGAGAGAGAGAGAGAGAGAGAGAGAGAGAGAGAGAGAGAGGACTTATTCATGAATTTGGCTTGACCATTGCCTTGAGGATAATATGGCGAGGACTTCCTATGGATTATCAAGAATGTGGATAGCAATTG
Source organism: Lygodium microphyllum (assembly GCF_053477565.2). NCBI lineage: Eukaryota > Viridiplantae > Streptophyta > Polypodiopsida > Schizaeales > Lygodiaceae > Lygodium > Lygodium microphyllum. Next base: position 43,944,745 of record NC_141141.1, on the reverse strand, counting down.
AGCAATCACTCCATTGATGAAGTGTGCACCTTGGTCACTAACCAACTCTATGGGACAACCAAATCGTGAGATTATTTATTCCCAAAAGAACTTAGCCATGGTCCTAGTATCATTTTTGTGAGTTGCTCAAGCTTCCGCCCACTTGGTGAGATAGTTTGTGGCAACAATGATATACTTGGCTTATGACACTATGCCATAGGGATGATTGGACCAATGAAGTCTAGTTTTCACTTCTCAAATGGTTGGCACATGATCATTGGGTCAACTCCATTTTGTCCTTACAAATAGGGACTTTGGTTTGTTGGCACTCATCAAAGTGCTTCACAAACCTAGTTGCTGTTAGATATGATCAATGCCCCACCCTCATTAGGTGCTACCAATGATCCATGGTGCTCAAAGTTGTAAGGCCCCCATTATGAGGAGAAGCCAAATGTGAGCCCGGACATTGGTTGAGTCCTGACTTGTATATCAGATGAGGTCTATGTGACCGGATGGCAAAAAGGTGACTGTTGTGGGTCTAATCTTTGGGTTAGACGGAGTGGTTAAGCTGGTAGCAACTCGAGGCACATTGCATTGAGTTGCGTGGTAAGGGAGTTAAAAGGGGCCGACTAGTGGAGGCTCATATGGTAGGTCGGTCAGCAGGCCGACCTAACGACCTTCGCGGGCTATAAAAGCTAAACCCCTTCGCAGCCATCGCTCACTCATCTTTCACCCAGCCAGAGTTGTTGTTCCAGCTAGCCTTAAGCTCTTCACCTATCTTCTGTCTAGATCGCCATCTAAGCTTCACACAGTGGAAGCGCACGGGTGGACAGAGCCATCTTTGTATCAGTTGTTTGGAGTTAAAGAATTTACTGATTCTCCTCTTATCTGTTGTGTACTCTCTATCTCTTTCTCAGATTCTGTTCGCTGTGCCGTGTAATATTTTACATGGTATCAGAGCCCAGGGGGCTCTAGAGATCGGAGAGCGTGCAAGAGGCAAAGGCTTCAACAACAAAGAGAAACGATGTCGACTCCGGGAAGCGGTTCTAGCGCATCAGGAAGCGGTGCAGGAGGTGGTGCTGCTGTACCGGCTATTCAAACACTGAGGATTTGTCCACCAACCTTCAGCGAAGGCAAGTTAGATGGTACAAACTACACCTTGTGGAAGTTCAAAATTACAACTATCCTTGATTCTTATGAGCTTTTGGAGACTGTGCTGGGGACTGACGCAGAACCACAGCCTACCCTCGACCCATCAAATCCTAGTGTGATGATTCCTCCGAATGCAGATCTTCTACGAGCTTGGAAATGAAGGAATGCAGATGCATTGTGTGCCTTAGTTACAAGCTGTTTTGACAGTGTTTTGACTCTGATTCAACATACAACCAAAGCGTTAGAGGCTTGGAATGTACTAATGAGTCAGTACGAAACGTGAAACCAAACAAGGATTCAAAACTTGGAGAATCAACTAGCAGCGGAGAAGTTTGCTGAAGGAGAGACGGTTGAAGCATTCATCACTCGGATTAAGAATCTGCGCGACCAGATGGCTGGCGCTGGGATACAAAAGACTAGCGAAGAGCTTGTAAAATATTACACGGCGCAGCGAACAGAATCTGAGAAAGAGATAGAGAGTACACAACAGATAAGAGGAGAATCAGTAAATTCTTTAACTCCAAACAACTGATACAAAGATGGTTCTGTCCACCCGTGCGCTTCCACTGTGTGAAGCTTAGATGGTGATCTAGACAGAAGATAGGTGAAGAGTGTGAAGCTTAGATGGCCCCCGGACCCCACAATAGGGGCCCCTTTTAACTCCCTTACCACGCAACTCAATGCAATGTGCCTCGAGTTGCTACCAGCTTAACCACTTCGTCTAACCCAAAGATTAGACCCACAATAGTCACCTTTTTGCCATCCTGTCACATAGACCTCATCTGATATACAAGTCAGGACTCAACCAATGTCCGGGCTCACATTTGGCTTCTCCTCATAATGGGGGCCTTACAACTTTGAGCACCATGGATCATTGGTAGCATCTAATGAGGGTGGGGCATTGATCATATCTAACACCCCCCCTCAATGTCCACCCATAGGTGAACTATCTCCTTGGCCCGATGTCGAGTCTCTGAAGATGAACTTGAAGCAGATCCTTCGTAAGTGCTTTGGTGAATATATCTGCTCCATTCTCCTCTATTGGACAGTAGACCAATTCCACTATCCCATCCTCCATCAAATCATGCACATAGTGATAGTGGATCTCTATATGTTTGGTGCGTGCATGAAACACTGGATTTTTGGCAATGGCGATGCAACTCTGATTGTCACATCTCAGCATAGTTGGTTCTTCATCCTGCACTCCCATATGCCATAGAATCCTTCTCAACCATACGGCCTCACATGCAGCAAAACAAGCTGCCTTGTACTCTGCTTCGGTAGAAGACAATGCCACTATTGGTTGCTTCTTACTAATCCAAGAGAAAATTCCTGAACCCAAAGAGAAACAATAACCAGAAACTGACTTCCTAGAATCAATGTCTCCTACCCAATCCGAGTCACAGTTTCCCACAAGAGAAGTTCCGAAACTGTATGTGATACCATAGTCAAGAGTTTTCTTCAAGTATCTGAGCACCCGCATCCCAGCCTTCCAATGACTCTCATGAGGTTTGTTTGAGAACCTGCTCAAAACACCAACAGCAAAACTGATATCTGGTCTGGTGTTACACAAGTAGATCAGACTGCCGACCAACCTCCTATACCTCCCAATGTCTGCTAATGCTGATGTATCCTCGACGGATAACTTTGCATTCACCTCCATAGGTGTAGCTATCTCCTTGCACTCGGTCATGCTAAATGCCTTCAAGATCTCCCATGCATACTTCTTCTGAGAGATGAAGATCTTTCCTGGCTCTTGCCAGACTTCAATCCCCAAACAATAGTGCAGCAAGCCCAAGTCTGTCATTTCAAACTCAGAACTCAAAGCCTTTCGAGTTTGGTTGATCATATCTTCATAGTCACCTGTAATAAGAAGGTCGTCCACATATAGGAAAATCACTACAGACTTTTTACCATCCCTATAAACATACAAGTTAGCATCTGAGGCACATCTTTTGAAGTTTAGGTTTAAAAAGAACCTATCTATCCATTGGTACCATGCTCTGGGGGCTTGTTTCAGCCCATACAATGCCTTCTTCAGTTTACACACTTTGTTCTCAGAATGGGGGGCCTCAAACCCTGGTGGCTGAGCCACGTACAACTCCTCCTTGAGGTCACCATTTAAGAACGCTGACTTAACATCCATTTGGTACACTGGCCACTTCTTGTGGGCAGCCACTGCAAGTACCGTGCGAATAGTGGTCATTCTGGCAGTTGGGGCAAATGACTCTTGAAAATCAAACCCTTCAACTTGTGAAAATCCTTGGCCAACCAGTCTAGCTTTGTACTTTTCTAAGGTACCATCAGCCTTGTACTTTACCTTCCAGATCCACTCGGTGCCAATAACCTTCCGCTTTGCTGGTCGATCCACTAGCTCCCAAGTGTCATTCTTCATTATGCTGTCATACTCCGCTTGCATAGCAGCCTTCCATGATGGATCTGCAAGTGCTTCTTCTAAGTTAGTTGGCTCCTTTACTTCTCTCATAATCTCAACCATCAAGGCCATATTGACTATGTGAGCAGAAGCCCTCCTTTGCTCCTCTATTCTCTGAGACCTCCTTGGTCCGTCTGCCTTCTCCTCAACAGATGCAGGCATAGGATTATTGTGGTCATAGAGCTGCTTCACCCAATGCGGCAATGGCTTTTCCGGTGGGGTGATGTCAGGTTGGTGAACTTTTTCCTCATCATCTGAAGATGATGCTTCCTGCTCCTTAAGGATAGGGATAGCTCTCGAGACAGGTTCATAATGGACTACTTCTTCGCTTGATGATAAAGTGGAAGAACTTGCCTTCTCCTCCTCCACTGTATGCGGCTCCTCCTTGAACACCACATCACGACTCACGATGATCTTCTTTGCCTCTTGGTCATATAACTTGTAAGCCTCCTGCTCATCACTATAACCCAAGAAGATACATTTTATGCTTTTTGGTTGTAACTTATTTCTCTTCTCATCTGGAACATGTGCATAACATTCACATCCAAAAATTCTGAAATGTGAAACAGATGGTTTCTTACCAGTGTAAGCCTCATGAGGTGTTTTTCCCTTGAGAGCCTTTGTATAGCTCCGATTTAGAATGTAGACTGCAGTATTAATAGCTTCAGCCCAAAAATGGTTAGGCAATCCCTTGCCCTTTAGCATGCATCTTGCCATCTCCACAATGGTGCGATTCCTGCGTTCCACAACACCGTTCTGCTGAGGTGTGTGAGGCGTCGTCAATTGACGCTTGATCCCTTTGCTCTTGCAAAAGCCTTCAAACTCCTTTGAGTTGAACTCACCACCACCATCTGTTCTAAATTTCTTCACACTTTTCCATGTTTCATTCTCAACAAGTATTAGCCATTCTTTAAACTTACCAAAAGCTTGAGCCTTATCACGAAGGAAGTACACCCACATCTTCCTACTGTAGTCGTCGACAATCAACATAAAATAAGAAGATCCCCCCAAGGCCTATGTAGGCATCTTACCACACAAGTCAACATGCACCAACTCTAGAGGAGCCAGTGCTCTATTCTTGCTTTCTTGTGGAAATGCCTTTCTCTGTTGCTTGCCCATCATACAAGCTTCACATGGTTCCTTCAATTCAGTTATTGTAGGTAGGTGAGCAACCATACCTTGCTTTTGCATCTCCTTCAATACTGCAAATCCGATGTGTCCAAACCTTTCATGCCAAAGCTTACTTGTGCCCACTCCAGCGGTGGCTGTAAGAGCACTTAGCTCATACAGGTTGTTCCTTCTTTCTCCTTTGCCAACAATTGTGCCAGCACTATCAATAATTTCGGCACCTGTCTTCTTGAACCTCACTTCATGACCAAGATCAGTTATGGCAGCAACTGATAAGAGATTTGTCCTGATTTCGGGAACATACAATACATTTGAAAGCTTTTTGACTTCACCATTTGCAGCAACAAAAGAAATAGTACCTGTGCCCGTAGCAGGGCATTTAGCATCATTTCCAACCGTCACAGTGATGGATTCTTGTAGAGGCTGCATAGAACTGTATAGACCTTTCTTGTTGGTCATGTGACGGGAGGCCCCACTATCCAACACCCAAGAGTCAGTGGTAGATTCTTCTTGCGCCGAGGAGCACACTTCCTCAATGGTCGCCATGAATAATTCCAACTCTGCTTCAGCCGTATTGGCTGTCTCTTTCCCTTTACTTTTAAGGGTACCATTCTTTTCATTTGCCTTCTTGACACGACAATCTGCAATTGCATGTCCTTTCTTCTTACAGTAGAAGCACTCTCCTTGAAACTTCTTCTTGCCGCCCTTCTTCTTTTTGTCACCATCATTTTTGGTGGAGGAAACACCTTTGCCTTTTGCATTGGCAGAGAATGCAGCATCTCCATTGTTGCTTCCTTCTCGGGCTTTCAGCCTCAACTCCTCCTCCATTAATAATGCACAAAACTCCTCAAAAGTCAAAGCTTGAGGTGTCACCTGAGTATTAAGGGCAGTTACTAGTCCATCAAACTTTTGTGGACAAATCCGAAGACACCTCCGAGCTAGCTCTTCGCTAGTCTTTTGTATCCCAGCGCCAGCCATCTGGTCGCGCAGATTCTTAATCCGAGTGATGAATGCTTCAACCGTCTCTCCTTCAGCAAACTTCTCCGCTGCTAGTTGATTCTCCAAGTTTTGAATCCTTGTTTGGTTTCGTGTTTCATACTGACTCCTTAGTACATTCCAAGCCTCTGACGCTTTGGTTGTATGCTGAATCAGAGTCAAAACACTGTCAGAACAGCTTGTAACTAAGGCACACAATGCATCTGCATTCCTTCGTTTCCAAGCTCGTAGAAGATCTGCATTCGGAGGAATCATCACACTAGGATTTGATGGGTCGGGGGTAGGCTGTGGTTCTGCATCAGTCCCCAGCACAGTCTCCAGAAGCTCATAAGAATCAAGGATAGTTGTAATTTTGAACTTCCACAAGGTGTAGTTTGTACCATCTAACTTGCCTTCGCTGAAGGTTGGTGGACGAATCCTCAGTGTTTGAATAGCCGGTACAGCAGCACCACCTCCTGCACCGCTTCCTGATGCGCCAGAACTGCTTCCCGGAGTCGACATCGTTTCTCTTTGCTATTGAAGCCTTTGCCTCTTGCACGCTCTCCAATCTCTAGAGCCCCCTGGGCTCTGATACCATGTAAAATATTACACGGCGCAGGGAACAGAATCTGAGAAAGAGATAGAGAGTACACAACAGATAAGAGGAGAATCAGTAAATTCTTTAACTCCAAACAACTGATACAAAGATGGCTCTGTCCACCCATGCGCTTCCACTGTGTGAAGCTTAGATGGCGATCTAGACAAAAGATAGGTGAAGAGTTTAAGGCTAGCTGGAACAACAACTCTGACTGGGTGAAAGATGAGTGTATGATGGCTGCGAAGGGGTTTAGCTTTTATAGCCCACGAAGGTCATTAGGTCGGCCTATTGACCGACCTACCATATGAGCCTCCACTAGTCGGCCAGGGAATATTCCCTTTACCATCGGGCCGGGGGCGCTGCCCCCCGGACCCCCGCCAGGGGGGCCGCTGGCCCCCCTGGGACCCCCCAGCCAGGGGCCGCTTCCGCGGCCCCCGGACCCCACAATAGGGGCCCCTTTTAACTCCCTTATCACGCAACTCAATGCAATGTGCCTCGAGTTGCTACCAGCTTAACCACTCCGTCTAACCCAAAGATTAGACCCACAACAGTCACCTTTTTGCCATCCGGTCACATAGACCTCATCTGATATACAAGTCAGGACTCAACCAATGTCCGGGCTCACATTTGGCTTCTCCTCATAATGGGGGCCTTACAACTTTGAGCACCATGGATCATTGGTAGCATCTAATGAGGGTGGGGCATTGATCATATCTAACAGAGCTAGCTCGGAGGTGTCTTCGGATTTGTCCACAAAAGTTTGATGGACTAGTAATTGCCCTTAATACCCAGGTGAGACCTCAAGCTTTGACTTTTGAGGAGTTTTGTGCATTATTAATGGAGGAGGAGTTGAGGCTAAAAGCCCGAGAAGGAAGCAACAATGGAGATGCTGCATTCTCTGCCAATGCAAAAGGCAAAGGTGTTTCCTCCACCAAAAATGATGGTGACAAAAAGAAGAAGGGCGGCAAGAAGAAGTTTCAAGGAGAGTGCTTCTACTGTAAGAAGAAAGGACATGCAATTGCAGATTGTCGTGTCAAGAAGGCAGATGAAAAGAATGGTACCCTTAAAAGTAAAGGGAAAGAGACAGCCAATACGGCTGAAGCAGAGTTGGAATTATTCATGGCGACCATTGAGGAAGTGTGCTCCTCGGCGCAAGAAGAATCTACCACTGACTCTTGGGTGTTGGATAGTGGGGCCTCCCGTCACATGACCAACAAGAAAGGTCTATACAGCTCTATGCAGCCTCTACAAGAATCCATCACTGTGACGGTTGGAAATGATGCTAAATGCCCTGCTGCGGGCACAGGTACTATTTCTTTTGTTGCTGCAAATGGTGAAGTCAAAAAGCTTTCAAATGTGTTGTATGTTCCCGAAATCATGAGAAATCTCTTATCAGTTTTGCTGCCATAACTGATCTTGGTCATGAAGTGAGGTTCAAGAAGACAGGTGCCGAAATTATTGATAGTGCTGGCACAATTGTTGGCAAAGGAGAAAGAAGGAACAACCTGTATGAGCTAAGTGCTCTTACAGCCACCGCTGGAGTGGGCACAAGTAAGCTTTGGCATGAAAGGTTTGGACACATCGGATTTGCAGTATTGAAGGAGATGCAAAAGCAAGATATGGTTGCTTACCTACCTACAATAACTGAATTGAAGGAACCATGTGAAGCTTGTATGATGGGCAAGCAACAAAGAAAGGCATTTCCACAAGAAAGCAAGAATAGAGCACAGGCTTCTCTAGAGTTGGTGCATGCTGACTTGTGTGGTAAGATGCCTACACAGGCCTTGGGGGGATCTTCTTATTTTATGTTGATTGTCGACGACTACAGTAGGAAGATGTGGGTGTACTTCCTTCGTGATAAGGCTCAAGCTTTTGGTAAGTTTAAAGAATGGCTAATACTTGTTGAGAATGAAACATGGAAAAGTGTGAAGAAATTTAGAACAGATGGTGGTGGTGAGTTCAACTCAAAGGAGTTTGAAGGCTTTTGCAAGAGCAAAGGGATCAAGCGTCAATTGACGACGCCTCACACACCTCAGCAGAACGGTGTTGTGGAACGCAGGAATCGCACCATTGTGGAGATGGCAAGATGCATGCTAAAGGGCAAGGGATTGCCTAACCATTTTTGGGGTGAAGCAGTTAATACTGCAGTCTACATTCTAAATCGGAGCTATACAAAGGCTCTCAAGGGAAAAACACCTCATGAGGCTTACACTGGTAAGAAACCATCTGTTTCACATTTCAGAATTTTTGGATGTGAATGTTATGCACATGTTCCAGATGAGAAGAGAAACAAGTTACAACCAAAAAGCATAAAATGTATCTTCTTGGGTTATAGTGATGAGCAGAAGGCTTACAAGTTATATGACCAAGAGGCAAAGAAGATCATCGTGAGTCGTGATGTGGTGTTCAAGGAGGAGCCGCATACAGTGGAGGAGGAGAAGGCAAGTTCTTCCACTTTATCATCAAGCGAAGAAGTAGTCCATTATGAACCTGTCTCGAGAGCTATCCCTATCCTTAAGGAGGAGGAAGCATCATCTTCAGATGATGAGGAAAAAGTTCACCAACCTGACATCACCCCACCGGAAAAGCCATTGCCGCGTTGGGTGAAGCAGCTCTATGACCACAATAATCCTATGCCTGCATCTGTTGAGGAGAAGGCAGACGGACCAAGGAGGTCTCAGAGAATAGAGGAGCAAAGGAGGGCTTCTGCTCACATAGTCAATATGGCCTTGATGGTTGAGATTATGAGAGAAGTAAAGGAGCCAACTGACTTAGAAGAAGCACTTGCAGATCCATCATGGAAGGATGCTATGCAGGCGGAGTATGACAGCATAATGAAGAATGACACTTGGGAGCTAGTGGATCGACAAGCAAAGCGGAAGGTTATTGGCACCAAGTGGATCTGGAAGGTAAAGTACAAGGCTGATGGTACCTTAGAAAAGTACAAAGCTAGACTGGTTGCCCAAGGATTTTCACAAGTTGAAGGGTTTGATTTTCAAGAGTCATTTGCCCCAACTGCCAGAATGACCACTATTCGCATAGTACTTGCAGTGCTGCCCACAAGAAGTGGCCAGTGTACCAAATGGATGTTAAGTCAGTGTTCTTAAATGGTGACATCAAGGAGGAGGTGTACGTGGCTCAGCCACCAGGGTTTGAGGCCCCCCATTCTGAGACAAAGTGTGTAAACTGAAGAAGGCATTGTATGGGCTGAAACAAGCCCCCAGAGCATGGTACCAGCGGATAGATAGGTTCTTTTTAAACCTAAACTTCAAAAGATGTGCCTCAGATGCTAACTTGTATGTTTACAGGGATGGTAAAAAGTCTGTAGTGATTGTCCTATATGTGGACGACCTTCTTATTACAGGTGACTATGAAGATATGATCAACCAAACTCGAAAGGCTTTGAGTTCTGAGTTTGAAATGACAGACTTGGGCTTGCTGCACTATTGTTTGGGGATTGAAGTCTGGCAAGAGCCAGGAAAGATCTTCATCTCTCAGAAGAAGTATGCATGGGAGATCTTGAAGGCATTTGGCATGACCGAGTGCAAGGAGATAGCTACACCTATGGAGGTGAATGCAAAGTTATCCGTCGAGGATACATTAGCATTAGCAGACATTGGGAGGTATAGGAGGTTGGTCGGCAGTCTGATCTACTTGTGTAACACCAGACCAGATATCAGTTTTGCTGTTGGTGTTTTGAGCAGGTTCTCAAACAAACCTCATGAGAGTCATTGGAAGGCTGGGATGCGGGTGCTCAGATACTTGAAGAAAACTCTTGACTATGGTATCACATATAGTTTCGGAACTTCACTTCTGGGGAACTGTGACTCAGATTGGGCAGGAGACATTGATTCTAGGAAGTCAGTTTCTGGTTATTGTTTCTCTTTGGGTTCAGGAATTTTCTCTTGGATTAGTAAGAAGCAACCAACAGTGGCAATGTCTTCTACCGAAGCAGAGTACAAGGCAGCTTGTTTTGCTTCATGTGAGGCTGTATGGTTGAGAAGGATTCTATGGCATATGGGAGTGCAGGATGAAGAACCAACTATGCTGAGATGTGACAATCAGAGTTGCATCGCCATTGCCAAAAATCCAGTGTTTCATGCACGCACCAAACATATAGAGATCCAGTATCACTATGTGCGTGATTTGATGGAGGATGGGATAGTGGAATTGGTCTACTGTCCAACAGAGGAGAATGGAGCAGATATCTTCACCAAAGCACTTACGAAGGATCTGCTTCAAGTTCATCTTCAGAGACTCGACATCGGGCCAAGGAGATAGTTCACCTATGGGTGGACATTGAGGGGGGGTGTTAGATATGATCAATGCCCCACCCTCATTAGATGCTACCAATGATCCATGGTGCTCAAAGTTGTAAGGCCCCCATTATGAGGAGAAGCCAAATGTGAGCCCGGACATTGGTTGAGTCCTGACTTGTATATCAGATGAGGTCTATGTGACAGGATGGCAAAAAGGTGACTATTGTGGGTCTAATATTTGGGTTAGACGAAGTGGTTAAGCTGGTAGCAACTCGAGGCACATTGCATTGAGTTGCGTGGTAATGGCTGGGGGGTCCCAGGGGGGCCAGCGGCCCCCCTGGAGGGGGTCCGGGGGTAGCGCCCCTGGCTCGATGGTAAAGGGAATATTCCCTGGAATATTCCCTGGCCGACTAGTGGAGGCTCATATGGTAGGTCGGTCAGCAGGCCGACCTAACGACCTTCGCGGGCTATAAAAGCTAAACCCCTTCGCAGCCATCACTCACTCATCTTTCACCCAGTCAGAGTTGTTGTTCCAGCTAGCCTTAAGCTCTTCACCTATCTTCTGTCTAGATCGCCATCTAAGCTTCACACAGTGGAAGCGCACAGGTGGACAGAGCCATCTTTGTATCAGTTGTTTGGAGTTAAAGAATTTACTGATTCTCCTCTTATTTGTTGTGTACTCTCTATCTCTTTCTCAGATTCTGTTCGCTGCGCCGTGTAATATTTTACAGTTGCATTATTGGGGAATAGCATTGGGCACCACAATTGAGACTAGAGCAACTTGCGTGCTGTGGTATCTCCACTAAAGTATCCTCCAACAATCCTGCCATATGCTTTCGTGAGCACATCATACATTTCATGTTCATAAATACATCTCCTCAAGAGTCCATCCTATCCTAACCAATACGATTGTCTAGTGATTAATTGATAGGGTTGAATATTTAAGATTAGCCTCCTTAACCTAGCTTTTTGTACGGGTCGCTTAGGCCATCCATTCTCTAGTATGTGGACTATATCATCCACCCAATATGGTGTGAGTTTTGCTCTAAACAAATCTTGTCCTTATTGGACATTCTAAAAAGATGTGCATATGGTAGGTTATCACTAATGCCCTGTCTCTAGGCGCTTCACCTATGGGTATGTGGGACATGTGATCAGCCATATAGTGTTGTTTACCTTTGCACACTACCACTGAGAAGTCAAATTCCAAAAGTAGAAGTAACCATCGAACAATGCGTCCTCTTGTGCATGGTTTGTTAACAAGATAGAGCAATGCTTGATGATCCACCAAAAAGGTAAAGGGTGTCGCTAGAAGATAGTGTCTAAACTTTTGTATGGTGCAGACCATGGCTAACCCTTCCCTCTCTATTATGGAATAATTCATTTTTGTACAAGTGAGTTATGTACCAACAAAGCTTATTGGATAATCAAGGTTGTGCTCATTAGGTTGGCACAACACTACCCCCACGGAAAACTTTGATGCATCAATGTGCACATGGAAGGTAATGGACCAATCAGGGGCTCTTAAGATAGGTGCTAAAGTTAAAGCCTATTTAAGCCTTTCATAGGCTTATTGATATTCTCTGATCCACTCGAATACTATCAATAGCTTGCATAAAGTTCTAGCAATCAATGTATAGTTTAGCACAAACCGTTGATAATATCCTGTCTGGCCTAAGAAGCATTGAACTCCCTTGAAGTTGGTCAAAGGGGGAAGGTCTACAATTACCTTGACTTTCAAGGAGTCAGTGGCTATCCCATTCCTTGATACACCGTGCCCTAAAGTACAACCATGCTTCACCCAAAATTGACACTTTAAGGAGTTGACTGAGAGAGACCGTATTGCCTACACCATTCAAAGAATATTTGTAGCTTTTCCAAGTGCTCTTTCCAATTGCTATGGATGCACAAGTCATTGATGAATACTTCCAACTAATTTCCAAGCATGCCCTTGAGATGGGACACAAGAGGCATTGGAAGCTAGCTTGGGCATTGGCTAGCCCAAATGGCATGACTATGTAGACAAACACCCCCCATTTGGTTAGCCCAAATGGCATGACTATGTAGACAAATACCCCCCATTTGGTTAGCAAATGCCATACTGTGCCTATTATCTGAATGGACTTGCACTTGATTATAGCTTGAGAAGCCATCCAGAAAACTGTAGACTTCCTTTCTTGCACTCTCTCTAGCATATGCTTAGTGTATGGTAATGGGTAGTTGTCTCTCTTCATAGTAGCTGCATTGACCTTCTTACAGTACATGCACATTCAAATCTTGCCATTTTTTTTCATGACTATTACTATGGGTGATACCCAGTTTGTGTAATCTATCTCATAAATGAATCTTGCCTTCAATAACTTATCAATCTCTTTCTTCATTGCATGTGTATACTTAGGATTCATTGCGTATGGTCTTTGCTTAATTGGTATTGCATCAGGGGACATAGGAATGTTATGAGTCACGATACTTAGATCTATTCCTTTCAGCTTGTCTAAGGACCATGCAAACATGTTGAAGAATTCCCTTAAACAATTTATGAGATCATTCTCCTCCTCCTTAGTTAGGTCATCCGTTATGTACATAGGTCGAGGCTTGTCCCCTCCCCTTGCCAAGTTGACTTCCTTAACTTTGGCAAGTCCTTCGATGGATTCACTTGCCTACCCTTTCCGCTTGGCTCCTACTAACACCACTATTCGATCACTCTTCTTGAACTTTGTGAAGTGCTTGGGCAAGTCCTGGGTTTTTTTTTTTCATTCAGCTTCTAAAGTCTTTGATTGTTTCCCTCTCACCTCCTTTAGTCTCTTGCATCTTAGGTAGATTGGAAAGTCCACCTTGATGCGTTTGGTCCCAAAGGTGGTTGAGAAATTTTGGGGTCATTATTAGAGCTTACCTCAGACCTAGAGTTGTACTCACCATCCTCACTAGAAGAGACTGTCTCCCCTGGTGGTCATAACTCTGAGGCCAACTCCACTCCAAATAATGATGTGGTGCAAGGTTGAACTAATCCCACTTGCTCATAATCTACTACCTTTAGGCATTCTAACTCGCCTTAGCACGATTGTATCATGGAAGAGACCATGCAGTAGCACCCAAGGAGGTAGTGTTATCGATGAAGATCCGATAAGTCGTCGATGGAAAAAAGTATAACACTCAATCTTGACAGTCGCTCGTAGAAGGATGATAGATCAGGCACTCACCCCATAACTCATAGCACTTGAGGAGAAGGATGGGAACTCGTATCTCACATCTGGTTTAGAAATCGACAAGAGGGATAGTTCAGAAGGAGTATGCCAGCATGCACATTTTTTGGTGCATCAGTGAATTCAAACCCATTTGGCATAGGTGCAAGAAGGAAGCATAGGGAGCCTTGTAGTGTAGTGCACTGAATAGAGTGATGTGTATGTGATGGTGCAGGATTGTCTCATGTGTTCATAGAAAAATGAAAACATACATGATGCCAATTGTTGTAATGTCTCTCAATCCTCACCTCTCAGTTAATGAAAGGAAAATCAATCACACTCATTCCCCCCTCTATCTCATGCTCTGTTGATGGATACAAGAGGGCAACACGATTCTTAACAGCCATTGATATAATTCTCACTGCCACTTGTGCAAAGGTTGTATGCCTCGTGTGCAATTGATGGTGCAACATTGCATCCCGCTCTATGCCAATATATAGTGCAAGAAGGAAGGCTAGGGATCCTTTTAGTAATGTGCACAAGAATAGATAGTGCTTTGTGCATTGAGAGGCCTAGCTCGTACATGCAACACTTCATTCACACATCTCACCTCTCTTTTGGATTTAAAGAGCAAAGACTGATCACTCATCCCGCCCTCTGGCTCACACTTGTATGATAAATACAAAGGGCAGCCCATATGCACATCTTCGTCCAATTAGGATGAAATCTCACATCACTCAAAGGATTGTTGATGAATTTTAGCTTCATCTGGTTGATGGTGTCAGCTTGTATCTATTGATGAAGAGGCATACCCAGGGAGATAGCCAACAAATCTAGACTTTCAATTACAAGTAAGAGATGTCGTCTATTATAGAAGTCAGATCCACTGATGGAGTTCCAAAATACAATGCACCAAGGGAGGTGGCTTCAAAACTCTATCCTGGAAGGTTGAATGAGGGTTTAGCTGATGTGTGTACTGCGGGGTGTTGCCACCTTTTTCACAACCAGCTTCTCGTCCAAGGGTATTTTCCACCGTGTCTTGGAACGAGGCCTCTTATGATAGGGAATTTCTTCCTTCTCCCATAACAATGTTTATTCTTTCTCTCTCTCTCTCTCTCTCTCTCTCTCTCAACATTTTTTCCTACTCCCAAGGGTGTTTCCACATTTTCTTGAAGAATAGGTTGACATGATAGGGACATAAGTCATTTTCTCCCATATATACATATATATCTTTTTAAAAAATTATTTCCAAGGAGAATGGTAGGAATACCATGTATTAGAACCATCCTCACCACCTCTGCTAGATTGGACGAGAAGGGAGCAAAGGACAAGTGGGAGGTAGCTATGAGGAGCTAGAAGAATGAGGCCATCTCATAAGGATGATAATAATGGATATCAATAGTAGCATAAGAAGTGGGAAGGAGCGACATCTCAAAAGGAGAGGAATTGACGACAATGATTGTCAAGATCCCTAAGGAGGGAAGTACTTTTGGTGCACAAATCGGATGTTGTGTGCATGCGTAATGAATACTGGAAGGTCCCCAAGAACAAATAACTCTACAAAAGCTCATAAAGTAAGAAAAAAGATTTACATGACAAGAGACAAAAAGACAAATTGGGTACAATCTCCCCCCATGCCTTGTGTGAGCGCTTCACAAGATATGTATTTATAAATTTATTAATCACTAAGCTCAAACATAGCCCAATTTACAATTAGCATAGTTTTGGCTTTTGTGTTTGCTTTTGCCCAAATAACGAATAAAGTGTTTGGGCATCCAAAAAGTTGGGTTGTGTCCAAATACAATGTCCAATAATGAAATATTTAAACCGAGCGCTTATGCGCATACAAAATAATAAATATTTGTCAAGCACTTTAATAAATAAGCACGCCTAAATAAATATTAGCACCACGCCTTTAATGATAAGGTGCACGCCCATAAAAAATGATAATTTTTTCTAGGTAATCTACATACACACCATCGCCCAATGCTTCCCAATGCCAACACTACCTGCTCTACACATCAATTGAAGCATTCACAATTGTTAGAAAATAATAAAATTAAATAGACAAAAGTGAATACCTAGCAATCTTCAACTAAAAAATAATAAAATAGGTTGGAACTCTATCCTAACCTTAATTTAATACGAGTGCACTCTAAACTCATAAACATCCATTAATTTAATATATATTTTGTGAAATCACCCACCATGGAATCACCCACGTGTACATAAAATTACATGACACTTGAAAACGACAGCCGTCCCCGTCAACTACTCGCACAAGGAATCCACCTTGTGTAAGAGCCCCAGCAAATAAATATAGTTTTATGGAATCCACAGCAAAACCTCATGAAATCCACCATGGTCTCACGGAATCCACTGTGGAATATGCCTCCTAGCATCATACCCTCGGGGTGGGATAGCAATTTTCCTCAATTGCTATTAGCTCAATGTGGAGCGAGTAGTGAGGGGTAAGCACTTAGATCGTGGACGTGCATCCATTGGTCTTCTTTAACATGATAATTTTTAAACTTAACCAAATATCTAGAATACCTACGACCAGTTCTAGTGGTCATAAAGTCAGTATCTATAATAGTTTCAAGTTTAAGAATTTCAGTTTCTTCTTCTAACGAAGAAGGCTTTTCATAGACAGGGTGTACAGGTAATTGGCATCTAAAAGGTCGTAGTAAACTGATATGAAAAGGATTATGGATCTTCCAATGTTGGGATAGTTCTACTTTGAATGCATTGTCATTGATCTTGTGAACTATTTTGAAAGGTCCATAAAATATAGGTGCTAATTTAACAACAGGGTGCTTCTCAACACTTTGCAATCTTCTCTTTTCAATGCGTAACCAAACATAATCATCAACTTTGAAACTCATGGCTTTTTTTTTCTTATTAGCTTGTTTAGTATATGATTGTGGG
Organism: Lygodium microphyllum; assembly: GCF_053477565.2. Taxonomy (NCBI): domain Eukaryota; kingdom Viridiplantae; phylum Streptophyta; class Polypodiopsida; order Schizaeales; family Lygodiaceae; genus Lygodium; species Lygodium microphyllum. The sequence continues at coordinate 43,928,110 of NC_141141.1, read as the reverse complement.
ACTTTCACAATCATATCTTTAACTTGAGCAAAAATAGTAGCATGCGTATTGGCAATATTATCAGTAGCTTTAACTTTGTTCAACAATGATGGAACATGTGTAGGCAATCTATGTCCATAAATGATTTCAAAGGGCGCTTTTTGTGTAGCTATGTGTGGTTTATTATTGTATGCAAATTGAAGTAGATGCAAGTGTGTATCCCATGTTTGTGGTTTTGAAATTGTGTAAACATGTAAGAGATCTAGAATCGTACTGTTAGTAGCTTCTATTTGCCCATTGGTTTCAGGATGAAATGCAATTGAGAAATCAATCTTACTACCTAAATTAGCAAACAAAGTAGTCCAAAAATTATTGCAAAATCTAGAATCACGATATAAAATAATAACTTTTGGCAAACCATGGTTAGTGAAAACAATTTTAAAAAACAATTGTGTAGCTTGAGATGCAGTTAATGTTTTCTTGCATGGTAGAAAATATGCTTGTTTGCTAAATCAATCTACTATAGTCCAAATCATATCATGATTAGCTTGTGTGTTAGGCAAACCAGTTATAAAATCCATTGAAATATGTTCCCGTGGTTGTTCAGGAATTGGTAAAGGCATTAACAAATCATAATGCTTACCATGGTGTCGCTTGACTCCTTGACAAATTAAACACTTAGAAACAAAGTTAGAAACATCAAATTCCATTTGTGGCTAGTAAAAATCTTCAACCAATGTTCTTAAAGTGGAAATAATACCTCTATGGCCTTGATATGGGGGACAATGAATTTCGTGCAACACAAATGATCTAAATGGAATAGTGACACACAATCTTTTCTCATAAAACATAAGTCCATCAGAATAAGACAAAGAATCAACTGGAATCTAGTTATTAGCAACTAATTTATTCCAATCAACTTGAAAACTAGGGTCATGGTCATAGGTATCATTCATAGGAATAAGGGAATCAAAAGATAGAACATAAATATTATGGATACTTGGTTTTCTACTCAATGTATCGGCAACAACATTCTCTCTTTTGGATTGATATTGGATAAGTGGATGGAAAATTTGAATGAAAGCAACCCATTTGATATGACGGTTAGAGATTTGTGGGGCTAACTAAGAAGATGTTTGATACTTTGTTGGTTAGTTTTGATTATAAATTCAGATCCCATTAGATAGTGATGTAAGGCTTGAACTACAGCTAACAATTCTTTATCATAGGTGGAATACTTCAATTTAGAGGGTTTAAGTTTGCAACTACAATAGGCTATGGGATGTGAATCTTGCATAAGGACAGCTCCTATTCCTGATCCGCTAGCATCAATGACTATTAGAAAGAATGGTCAATTAAAATTAGGTAATTGCAAAACAGGTGCATGTGTTAAAGCACGTTTCAATAAATCAAAAGACTTTTGTTGGTTATTAGACTAATGATATACAACACCTTTCTTTAATAATTTTGTTAAAGGCAATGCAAGCAATGAGAAATCTCTCACAAGTTTTCTGTAAAAGCTAGCAAGACCTAAGAAAGAATGTAACTCATGCACATTTTTAGGGATTGACCAATTCAAAATTACTTCTATCTTTTTAGGATCAACCTGAATACCATTAGAAGAAACAATATGACCTAAGTATTCAATTTGGGTTTGGAAAAATTCACTCTTGTCAGAGTTAGCATATAATTGATTCTCTTTCAACAATTTGAAAACCAAAGATAAATGTGCATAATGCTCATTCTTATTCTTATTAAAAACCGATATGTCATCAAGAAAACAATTACACAATGCTGACACTTCAAAAATATACAATTCATCATACGACTGAATGTAGCTGGTGCATTGGTCAAACCGAAAGGCATAACAAGGAATTCATATTGACCAAATTGAGTTCTAAATGCAATCTTGAAAATGTCAGGTGTATCCAATCGTACTTGATGATATCCAGATTTGAGGAGCTATCTTGCTAAAAATATTGGCTCCTTGTAGTTTATCCATGAGATCGTCTACCCTAGGGATCGGATATCTATTCTTAACAATGATCTTGTTTAGGGAACGATAGTCAATGCACATCCTATAAGTATTATTTTTCTTCTTGTCTAATAGGACATGTGCATCAAAAGGAGAACTACTGGGCCTAATGAGTCTTCAAGTTATCAGTTCTTCAACTTGTGCTTGGATTTCTTTTTGCTCAATTTGGTTGTGTCTATAAGGTGCTTTACATGGTGGTTGAGAACCTGGGATTAAGTTTATGTTATGGTCTTCAGGACTTGTAGGTGGTAAACTAGGGGGTAAATCAGCAGCAAAACAATCTTTAAATTGTGAAAGAAATTGTGCTTGCCTAGGATGCATATGATTTTTCTTAGCTTCAATTTCATTTACCCATACTAAATATAATTTGCTACTTTTTCTCAATGCATGTTTAGCCTGTGTGTGACTAAGCAAGGAAAAATTAGCGAAAGTGTGTGATCCATGTAATGTAAATTTTTTTCCATTAAGATGAATTTTCATGGAATGTGTGGAATAATCTATGTCAGGATTATATTTGTGACGCCAAGGCATTCCTAAAATGATATTAGTAGCTTGCAAAGGCACAACTAAGAAATTTTTGTGCACAACATAATCACCAATTTTAATTTCTAAATCATGAATTTCTTGTGTACCATTGTATCTAGTGCCTAAGAATGCAACCTTTATGCGATAATGAGTTGGAACAGTAGGTAAATTCAATTCTTTTACCAACTTTGCAGAAATAAAATCATGCATGCTTCCATCATCATGCAAAATAATCTTTTCTTGACCATGCACAAAACATTTCATTGTTAATAATGAATGAGGATTTGGTATACTTGGTAAAGTATCTCAAGCATTGCTGATATCATCATCATCTTCAGTGAAGTCTGGCATATCTTGATGGTCTTCGTCTTCAGTCGCTTCCAAGTAATTGATTTGAACAATTGGCTGCTTGGATTGATAGTTCACTGCTAAGTGCCCAAGTTGTTAGCACTTGTAGCAAATGGTAGGCTTTGCTTTGGAAAAATTATTGGTAAGGGCTAGAAATTTGGGCATGTTGGGATTTGGCTGGAGAGAAGGCTCAGGGTTTGAGTTTTTGTTTGATGGTAAAACAACGGGTCGAGTCCAAGGTTTATGGAAAGAAGAAGGGACAAAGCGATTTTAATTGAATCTTCAAAAATTAAAATTGAATTGCTTTGTACCAAAGTTACCATTGGTTGGAAATTGTTGTGGTTGCTTTTCTTGTCCACGAATTTTGTCTTCAACATCATGTGCTAAAGAAATCACATCTTCCAAAGTCTTTGACTTGAATATATTCACTTCCGCATAGAAGTGACGAAGCAAACCGGGCATGTACTTGCGCTTGTAGATCGCCTTAGGAACATCTTCAAGCATTCAAAGTTATAGTAAGGCACTCCAGAGACGCTCAGTGTATTGCGATATGGATTCACGATCTCTTTGTTGTAGAAGATCCCACTGTTTGATTGCTTTTTCATGGAATTGAGGTGGAAGAAAATTCTACAAAAATTTCTTTTGAAATACCTCCCAAGTAGTAGGACAATCAATACTCTTGCGGACAACAGTCCACCATAACGATGCTCTGTCTACTAGATGGTTAGTGACACATTTGAGTTTATCTTTTTTAGCATATTGCTCCTCATGGAAATAATAATCAAACTGACTGATAAAAGCGAGAATAGTTTTTCCATCATGTTGCCCATTAAAAGTACGGAATTAAAATTTCTTTTACTTATCTTGGCTTCTTTCCTGAGAGACTGTGCTTTAAGTGTCGTATCAATTGTACGTCAAATAACATCTTCAGGTTGCACTCCGTCTTGATGAACAGTGGATCGTTGAAGTGTAACTAGTTGTGATTGCAAATTTTGACATGCTCTTCATTCCTCTTGAAGTTGTATCATGATTAGGTCCAATTTTTTACTCCATAGTTGGTTTCGATAAATCACATTTGCCCATAAAATCTTCCATGTTTTGATCAGACATTCTGCAAAATCTCAAACAACCTTACACACTCGAAATCTCGTTAGAGGGATGAGCGTAGCTCAAATTCGGGTTTACAAGGCTTGCTTTTTAAAAAAAATATGACTTTTTTTGCGATCTTGCTTCTTTTACAGGTACGTCAATTGATGATGGTCCAAGTGAAAAATAGACTGCATGTGACAATCTGCTTGTTGGAAATCGACTCTGTCAAGGTGCAGGTATGAACATGGGCTTGTTGAAGTTTTTGGGATTGATTTAGTGTGAACATCCACTCAAAAAGAGATTAAAGAGTGAAATATTTAAGTTTTAATAAAGCTTAGTAGCTTTAAGCTTTAGGAAATAATAACTTAATGAATCGTTGGCAACACGCATGACAAGAGTATGTCATCGTCAGATTTTGCACCGTCAAGTACATATTGCCACCGCTGATGATTAAATTTTGGAGAGATTAGGTTTTTTAAGCTTAAAGCTTAAGCTTTGACAATTGATATAAGACTTAGTTTCTGTCTGAGAGAGAGGGGAAAAAAAAATGTCTTTATGAAGGAGCTTCTCAAGTGGTCCTTTGTCACCTGGAAGTGGTCCTTCACGATCTAATAGCACAACAGGGGGTTCTTCACTGCCAGGAACACACTGGTATTGACGGTTCCTACCTGTAGAGCCCATTTGTTTCGGGAGCGTTGCCTTCATGCGAGATGGTAAGAAATTGGAAGTCCTTGATCTCAACTTCGCTTTGATACCACTAGTGGGCAAATCGGATGCTGTATGCATGCATAGTGAATGCCGGAAGGTCCCCAAGAACAAAGAACTCTACAAAAGCTCATAAAGCAAGAAGAAAGATTTGCACGACAAGAGACAAAAAGACAAATTGGATATAATCTTCCCCCATGCCTTGTGTGAGCGCTTCACAAGGCATGTATTTATAAATTTATTAATCACCAAGCTCAAAAATAGCCCAATTTACAATTAGCATGCTTTTGGCTTTTGTGTTTGCTTTTGCCCAAATAACGAATAAAGCGTTTGGGCATCCAAAAAGTCAGGCTGTGTCACCCAAATACAATGTCCAATAATGAAATATTTAAATGGAATGCTTATGCGCATACAAAATAATAAATGTTTGTCAAGCACTTTAATAAATAAGCTCCCCTAAATAAATATTAGCGCCACACCTTTAATGATAAGGCATGTACCCATCAAAAATGATAATTTCTTCTAGGTAATCTGAATATACGCCATCACCCGGTGCTTCCCAACGCCACCGCTACATGCTCTACACATCAATTGAAGCATTCACAATTGTTAGAAAATAATAAAATCAAACAGACAAAAGTGAATACCTAGCAGTCTTTAGCTACAAAATAATAAAATAGATTGGAACTCTGTCCTAATCTTAATTTAATACGAGTGCACTCTAAACTCATAAACGTCCATTAATTTAGTATGTATTTTGCAGAATCACCCGCTATGGAATCACCCATGTGCACATTAAATTAATATGACGCTTGAAAAGGACATGCGTCCCTGTCAACTTCCCACATACGGAATCCACCTTGTGTACGAGCACTGAAAAATAAATATAGTTTTATAGCAAAACCTCACGGAATCCATTGTGGAATAAAAACCTCATGGAATCCACCATGGAATATGCCTCCTGGCATCAACTTCTTTAGGAGATAGAGCCATTAATTAGGAAGGGATCATCAAAGACATCCATAGCCTACACTTAGACAGAGCTGTTAGGGTTGACAACAAGTATCTTAAATGGGCCATCCAACATTGTTGGAGCTTTCTTGGGAACTTGCCAAATCTCGAGTCATAGGCCAAGACTAAGTCACATCCCTTAAATTCATTATGCTTGATAAAGCTGTTGTGATAAGCTGAGAGCAAAATTTTGATGTCGAGAAGTGCTTAAAAATAGCTAAAAATTATGAATATCAAGGGAAAAATATTCAATGTCAAAGGCGGCCGCTCGATCTAGCGTCAAAGTGCTCTAAGGACGCTCGTGCAACATTTGCAGATTTTTAGTAATTTTTTCGTGCACTTGGGCAAGTGATGGAAGTTGCCGGTCAATTCGTGGTCTCAAGACGGTTGCGCAGGATTTTTCCGGGCTCGAATCGGACGCCGAACATGTGAGATATGGAAAAACCCGGGAGGGTGCCCAAAAAAGGGCCAAGAATGAAAGGGTGGCCAAGTAGGGAGCCAAAGGGGGTGCCTCTTGGGACCCCCCACCCTAAAAAAAAACATGAAAGGAGGAGGGTGGCGTGCTGATCAACCGCGCGCGAAACAACCCCCCCCCCCCCCCCCCCCCCCCCCCCCCCGCCCCCCCCCTGAGAGCAAGCCATATCAATGGCAAGGCAAGGCTGGTCCACTCCTTCTCCGCTCCGCATCGCCTCCTCTCGCACAAAGAATGGTGGACTGTAGAGAGAGAGAGAGAGAAAATCAATATTTTTCTCTCCTCCCTCTCTCTCCTCTAAGGGCAGATTCATGTGGTATGACGGATGCTTGTCCAATGAAGATCGGATTGCTCCGTGGTTCAAGAGGAATGAAGATTGCTGATTGTGGACTGTCATGGACATTAACGGTTGCTGGAAATCAGTCCCGAGACATGGCAAAGAAAAACTCGCAACCCGCAAAGAACGGTAATTTCATTTTTACAAAGGAAATTGATGTTTTATGCAATTTGCTTCATGAATACTTGTTTCCATGGGATGATTATGCATTATGATGTTGTTTGCTATGAGTTTGATCAGTTTATGCTCAGAAAATCAGAAAATTGTAAGTGTTGTGACTGGAATTAATAGTGTAAAACCCGTAAAACACGTGAAATATGGAAAAATTGGGTGTTTTTGATATATAAATGGAAAATATAATAAGATACACCAACTAAATTTGTGTTTTTGTTGCAAATGAACCTAAGGGCCACAGCCCACAACTCATTTTGTATTTTTAGTTATTTAATATTACAAAAAATACAAAGAAAATAGAAAAAATGAAAAAAAAAAGGAAAAAATGGATTTTGAGTGCCGAAAATTAAGGAAAAATAAGATTCATGTTTGTGTATGTATGGGGGGTCTGAAGTATGAGGTTTAGCCTCAGTTCAGCCCTACCTTTATGTTCTAGTGAGTTTTTATTGCTTTTCATACAAAAAAAACATGGAAAATATTACCCTAAACCTATGCATCGTGCACAACCTAAATGGGTGAGGGGGTAGAGTGGATAAAATGTGTTTAAATGCTAAATGAAATGATGAAAAGCTTGCTGGTTTTTATGCATACCATTTAGGTTGGTCGATAATTAAAAATTAAGAACCTAGTAGCACGAGGGCTTCTCGGTGCTAGGTTCATGCAACGCCGCATACGAGCAATAGTCAAAATTCATTGAAAGAATGCCTTTGCACTAAGCACAATGCTGATTTTTCTTTGTTTGAGCACATGGACATTCACAATTTGCATGAAGCATAAAATGATAAAAGGTATCAGACAATACCTCCTGGATGCATAGCACCTGTATTCTCTAGATCGTGACCAACGTTGAGTGAGTAAGGTTATCCCAAGCTGTATGCTAGGCGTTGGGTCTAGGGGAAAGAAAGTGAGATATGGTATATTCCTAGATATGATCAATTGGTACCTTGAGTGGAAATATATGCGATATTGTGTTATATATGTTTAGCGATGCATCGAGGGGCCAATCCCCAAGGTGTAGGAGAGTCACAGTGAGGTAGTGGCAGTCAGTCGTGGGAGGACCTCCTATGTTTGTACTTCGTGCTATTTGGCAATGTGTTGGGACTCCCTCTAAGGAGTGCTAATTGGGTTAGAGTTGGACTAGAGACATAATACAAACGCAAAATGTTTAGGAAGATGATGTATGTTGTTGAGATATCGAGCTCCACTCGTGATATGCCAGGGTGACCGTTGTGCATTTATGTCACCGACTTGTTAGTTGCAGATGCGGTTGGTACACCGCCCATAAATAATAGCTAGATGACAGCTATCCTTATCTACTCTAGTTTGTGGTTCAGTTAGTATGCCACTTTAGTTAGTTGAGTTTGGTTTGAGACCCATATATAGGGTTCTTCTATTTCTTTGTATGAGAGTTCTTTTTGGCTTACACAACTAAGAAGAGAAAAACTGTTTTTCAGCATCCACCTTTGTGTGTATTCCCCCATTGTGCAAGCAAGAAAGCTACAAGTGAGACTCCTTCCTTCTCTCCCACAATCTTGACATGGTATCAGAGCCTTGTTCGTGGTAAGGAGCTCAAGAAAGCAAACCAAGTTCACAGTATTCTGGTAAGAGGACCAGTGTTGCTTTCATTTTTCTATTTTGGGAGCAAGTCTCTACAGATAGCACAGCCGGAAAGTGCAAGAGTGTATTGTCTCAGATTGAGACGCTTAGTTTTTTTGATTTGAGGCCATTTCGGGGCCTATTTTGGAGGCGGAATTTTTCTGCACGCACTCAGGAAAAGGCCCAATTTTATGTTGTGCGACCACTGTTCTACAGGTCGGTGAGAAGTTACTGTAGAAATTGCATCATATGCCTGTGCGCAGAGACATTGGGAGTTACAGAATCATCCTTGTTGCCTGTTGATGCAAAATCGTCACAATGAAGTGACTGTGTGGTCAAATACCACTTTCGTCAGTTTTGCAAATTTGCCCTTGTGAGGCTGAAGCTATGTTCTTTGCAGTGACAGAATTTTTTGCAGTGTTCTATAATGGCGTCTGATTCTCTTTCACAGATTGTCACTGAAAAGCTTGACAAGAACAACTTCCAAGCATGGAAGTTTAGAATGACAAATTTCCTTATGGGAAAAGGGTATTGGGAATTCATTGCAGGAAATGAAGAAGAACCAGTTTTTCTTGATGTTCCCAATCAACAGCAAATGCAGGCATTTAAAGCATGGCATGAGAGAGCCAGGAAAGTTATGTACTGGCTGTCTATCAACATTTCAGACTCTATGATTGTGCATATTCAAGATGCAAGTACGCCAAAGGAGGCATGGGATACTTTGTCAAAAATGTATAGCACAAATACGCAAGCTAGGAAAATGCAGCTCAAGCAAGAGTTGCACAAAGTGCAAAGAGAAAGTATGAGCATCGATGACTACCACATGAAGGTGAAGAAGATTGCAAATGCACTTGCTTCCATTGGGTCGCCAGTGGAAGATGATGATTTAGTTTATGTGACCTTGAATGGTCTAGGAAAGGATTATGCACAGTTCTGAACATCCATTTCCGTCCGTGAAAGATTTCCTGATTTTGAGGAGTTGATTGCTCTTCTAATTTCTGAGGAGCAGAGAAATGGTGGTGCATCTTCTTCAGGAGGAACTTCAAAAGAAGCTGTCTTCTACTCAAATGCTGGAAGAGGTAGAGGCAGAGGTAGAGGAGGCCGATCTGGAGACCGTGGTAGAAATCAGAATATGCAGCAAACTCAAGAAAACCAGTCCTATGGAGGAGGACGTGGTAACTCTAGAGGCAGGGGGAGCCAAAGAGGTCGTGGTGGATGCCAAAGAGGCCAAAATGCAAACAACAATGTTGAATGCTACTACTGTGGTAAAATGGGTCATATGGCTAAAGACTGCTATAAAAAGCAGAATGACATCATGAATGGAAAATTGCAACAAGGGAATTATGCATATTCTAGTAGACAAGGTGATGACAGAAATGAGCATTTGTTTATGGTGCAGCACATGACCAATTCTGTGACAAGTGTAGAAGAAAGAAACGATGTGTGGTATGTTGACTCAAGTGCATCAAACCACATGACAGGTCATGCAGAATGGATGCAGGATGCAAGAAAATGAAAAAACTAGGATTTGTGGAGACTAGTGATGATACTGCACATCCTATTGTGCAGATTGAAAAAATTCCTTTGTCTATGCAGGATGGAAAAAAGAAATACCTGTCGGATGTATTTCATGTCCCGAATATCACCAAGAACCTGGTTTCTGTTGGTCAAATGGTTTGAGCAGGGCTTGCAGGTTAGATTTAATTCTCATGGATGCTTTGTTGAGGATATGAAAAATAAAGGTTGCTTGATAGCAAAAGGAAAGAAGAAGGGCAAAATGTTTACGTTGGATGCAGACATGCCTGAATTGAGTGCAACAATGTTTGCACATAGGACCGGTGTAGTTGCAGATATTGATATCTGGCATAAACGCATTGGTCATGTTAATGCACAGCGACTTAAATCAATGCAAGCCCAAAATATTGTTGCAGGATTGCCTAAATTCAAGGTTGCAGAAATGCATAAGGTATGTGAAGCGTGTCAATTTGGAAAACATGCAAGGAAACCATTTCCTAGACATGTTCAAGAGAGTAAGAAGCCATTGGAATTAATCCACTCTGATGTGTAGACTACTAAAGCTGCATCTCTTGGAGGTTGTCATTATTTTGTCACTTTTATTGATGACTATAGCATAAAAGTTTGGGTGTATTTTATGAAAAAGAAAAGTGAAGTCTTTGGGCATTTCAAAACTTTTAAAGCTATGGTTGAAAAAGAAACAGGCCTGCAAATAAAATGCCTAAGGTCAGATGGAGGGGGAGAGTACCTCTCAAATGAGTTTGCAAGGTTCCTGCAGGAGCATGGCATAAAGTAGCAATATTCATGCAGTCATACCCCACAACAAAATGGAATTGCAGAAAGGAAAAACAGGCATATTGGAGAGGTATCTCGTGCCATGCTCAATGAAAAAGACTTGCCAGATTTTTATTGGGCTGAAGCAGTTGCTACAACAGTCTACATAATGAATAGGACTCCCACTGCAGCAATACATGGGATGACTCTAGAGGAGAGGTATACTGGTAGGAAACCGGATATTTCTCATTTGAAAATTTTTGGTTGCATTGCCTATGTACATGTGCCAGATGAGTTGAGGTCCAAGTTGGATCCAAAAGCTGAGAAGTGCATCTTTATTGGTTACTCTCTGTAATAGCAGAAAGGGTATAGATGCTATAACCCTTCTACTCGTAAGTTTACAGTGAGCAAAGATGTTGTTTTTGATGAGATGAGTAGCTGGTATAAACCAGTAAATGTGATTGATGATGTAGATGCACAAAATGGTAATGCTGCACAGAATTCACAGCAGTAATCACAAAATATTAGTGGACTTGGAGCGTCCTCTAGCAGTGGTTCACATTCTTCGCCATGGACAGGCAGATTGAGATAAGGAGAATCTCCTCAAAACAATGCAGATAGTGGTATGTAGGTTTCACAAAAAGGAAAAGAGAAGGTAGATCCGCCCATGTTTGATGTGAATGCAGGTCACTCTTATGTGGATGGTGAATCCAGTGGCTCAGAACAGAGCATTGATGATGAGTTGGGTATTCCTTCTATTGTTACACCTAGAGTAAGGAAGACTAGGGATGTTTTGAGAGCACCTGGGAGTGAACCTACTTTGCGCAGGTCTACCAGAGCTAGGTATCCTATGGATAGGCTGAAATATGATGGATTTATAGCCATTCACTATGCCTATATGGTCAAAGTGATACAATAACCATAACCCACTTCTTTTGAGCAAGCCATGGGAAAAGGAAAATGGGAGAAAGCCATGGATGAAGAAATGGATGCTTTGGAAGCAAATGCTACATGGGAATTGGTACCTTTGCCTAAAGATAAGAATGCAATTGGTTGTAAGTGGGTTTATAAGGTGAAGCACAATGCAGATGGTTCTGTGAGCAGATACAAGGCAAGATTAGTAGTCAAGGGTATGCACAAACATATGGCATTGATTATGAAGAAACATTCAGTCCGGTTGAAAGGATGGCAACCGTAAGAGCAGTCATTGCTATGGCTGCATCAAAGGAATGGTCTTTACATCAGATGGATGTAAATAATGCCTTCTTGCATGGTGATTTGCAAGAAGAGGTATATATGGAGCAGCCACCAGGTTATGTGCATGCTGTCCATCCTGAGTTTGTTTGTAGGTTGAAGAAAGCCTTGTATGGCTTGAAGTAAGCACCTAGAGCATGGTCTGATAAGATAGGACAGTATCTTGTCACTATTGGCTTTCAAATTTTCAAAGCATATTTCTCACTTTATGTTAGAAAAATAGAGAAAGGTATTATGCTACTTGTCATTTATGTTGATGATTTGATTATGATAGGTGATAGTAATGAAGATATCCTTCATGTGAAAATGCTATTGAAGCAGATGTTTGAGATGAAGGATTTGGGAGAGTTGCGTTATTTCTTGGGCATTGAGGTGATTAGATCACCAAGTGGCATACGGCTCTTGCAGAGGCAGTATGGATTGGATATGTTGTCCAAATATGGGATGACAGGCTGTAAGCCTATTTCAGTTCCTTTGGAGCAGAATGTGAAGCTAAGCGCAGATGCAGGTGAGCTTCTGGAAGACCCTACTATGTACAGATGCATAGTAGGAAGTTTGATTTATATGACTATTACCAGGCCAAATTTGAGCTATGTTGTTGGATTGGTAAGTCAGTTTATGCAAGCTCCAAGGAAACCACATTTAGATGCGGCTAGACGCATACTCAGGTATGTGAAGTCCACATTGCAGTATGGACTATTTTATGAGACTGGGGTTCAGATACAGTTGCATGGATACACTAATGCTGATTGGGCTGGTAGTATTTCTGATAGACGATCTACCAGTGGATATGTGTTCTTTTGGGAGTGCTGCAGTCACTTGGAGCAGCAAGAAACAGCCTACAGTTGCCTTGTTGAGCACAGAGGCTGAGTACAGGGGCGCAGCAATGGCTGCATGTGAGGTAGCTTGGTTGCATAAGCTACTTTATGATATGCATCAGCCTACAGATGGGCCAGTTGTCATTTATTGTGACAACATGAGTAGTATACACTTGGCAAATAACCCAGTCTATCATGCTAGAACAAAGCACATTGAGGTGCATTATCACTATGTGCGGGAAAGGGTTTTACTAGGTCTTATTGATCTAGTTTATGTCATCACAGAGGATCAGGTAGCTAACATATTTACAAAGGCATTGGGCGCAGAGAAGCTGCGCAAGTTCAGAGACCTGCTTGGTGTGCAGGAATTATTTAGCTCGAGGGGGAGTGTTGAGATATCGAGCTCCACTCGTGATATGCCAGGGTGACGGTTGTGCATTTATGTCACCGACTTGTTAGTTGCAGATGCGGTTGGTACACCGCCCATGAATAATAGCTAGATGACAGCTATCCTTATCTACTCTAGTTTGTGGTTCAGTTAGTATGCCACTTTAGTTAGTTGAGTTTGGTTTGAGACCCATATATAGGGTTCTTCTATTTCTTTGTATGAGAGTTCTTTTTGGCTTACACAACTAAGAAGATAAAAACTGTTTTTCAGCCTCCACCTTTGTGTGTATTCCCCCATTGTGCAAGCAAGAAAGCTACAAGTGTGACTCTTTCCTTCTCTCCCACAATCTTGACATATGTGTCATCGACGCTCCTGGCCGTGAGGCCGTGGGTTTGTTGAGCGCATGATAGAGGTCTAGCTAGTGCATGAGCCAGCGCCGGCCTGTTTTAGGTTCCATCATAAGCCTTTTGTCGTGCCTGTGTGGCTTGCATACACTATAAGGCCGTCCTGTGAGTCTTGTCGTGACATTCCAAGTGTAAGAGATGGTGCTGCAGGGACTCATGATTGCCTAGGTGTTCGTAGAGAAGGGAGCTCTAACTCAACAAGAAAAATGGCTTGTGTACCATATACCAATTGGAAAGGTGTCTGTCATGTGTCATCTTTATGGGAGGTTCTGTATGCCCAGAAGGCCTCTGTAAATCAATTTTCCTAATCATGGCAATGTGCAATAATTGTCCTTATTAGGATTGAGTAGAGAATGTGATTGGTAACATCGACTTGGCTGTTGGCTTTGGGATAGTAGGGTATGGACTTGAGATGGTGGATCTTGTACAACTTTGTCAATTCTTCCATAATCTTGTTGATGAAGTGAGTACCTGTGTCATTGACCAGCTCTAGGGGATTGCCAAAATGAGTAATGATGTTCTCATACAAGAATAGGGCCACACTATTTCCATCATCCCACTTGAGAACTTTGGCTTCACACGACTTCATCAAAGAGTCTGTGCAGACCAAAATGTATGAGTTCTGCTTCCTTCTGGTTGGCAGATCGATGGGGCCAATGAAATCAATGCCCCACTTCTCGAATGGCTTTAGGGAAAGGATGGGCTATAGTGGCATGGCACTAGTTTTGATAGGCTTTCCCATCCATTGACAAGAATCACAATGTTTGCAATAGTCACACGCATCTTTGTGTAATGTAGGCCACTAGTATCCTATGAGTAGGGTGGATGTTGCTTCTCCTACAAAGTGTCCTCCACATGGCTCATCATGGTATGCTTTTAGAACTATCCCAATTTCATCTCCTGCCACACATCTTTGTAGTACTTTATCTTTGCCTCTCTTATACAGATCCCCATCTAACAAAGTGTAGGGGGACTAATTCCAATAGAAGCTTCTTCTTCTCATGGCTGGTGATACTAGGAGGGTACTATTGAGTTGCAAAGAGGTTGGCTATGTCTGTGTACCATGGGGTTACAATTTTGACTAGAAAAAGGGAAGCATGAAGGAGGTCTGGGTTATCTTACTCCACTTCATCACTTTGAGGGATTCATGACAAATGAATAGCCAGGACATGGGAGAGACCAGGTTTGGTAACCACGTCAAAGTCGAACTCCTAGAATAGAATGAGCCATCTCATCATTCTTTCCTTCACATTTGCTTTGTTCATCAAGAAAGATAAGGCCTCATGGTCCACATAGAATTTGAAGTGCTTCGGCAACAGGTAGTGTCAAAATTTCTCCAAGGCAAACATCATTGTGAGGCATTTGAGCTCCGCCATTGTGTAGTTTCTTTTGCAATTAATTACCTTTTGGCTTGTGTAGTAAATAGGTTAATCTAACTTTGAGGAAACTTTTTGACATAAAACTGCACCTAACCCTTCTATTGATGTATCACTATGCACATGGAATTCCTTTGTCCAATTAGGGTGCTTCAATTAGACATTGCTTCAAAGTATTGAACGCTTCATCACAATTCATAGTCCATGTAAACTTTGCATCTTTCCTCATGAGCTTATGGAAGGGAGCTGCCTTTGTTGCAAAGTATGCAATGAACCGTCTATAATAGCCCACATGGGCCGAGGAATCCCCTCAATTGTTTGAGGTTAGTTGGCGTAGTTAGAGCTGCAATCTTCTCAATCTTTGTGGGGTCTCTTGCTATCCCTTGTGTAGAGACATTTATCAGGGTTGAGAGAGATCCCACACTCTCGACATCTATCAAAACACTACTCCAGGTGTCCCCAATGCTTACGAATTAGGCTATAGACACAAAAGGCATCTAGGTAAACCTTAATAAAATCATGCAGATAATTTTGGAATGTGACCATCATCACTCTCATTGAAAGGTAGCAGGAGCATTATAGAGCCCAAACAACATTACTTTGTAGGCATATGTTCCCCATTCTATTGTGAAGATTGTTTTGGATTGATCTTCTTCTATGATTTGGACTTGGTTGTACCCACTGAATCTGTCCAAGAGGGAATAAAGCTCATGTCCAACCACTGTGTCTAACAGCTAGTCTATGAAAGGGATAGGGAAACGGTCATTCTTAGTCTTGGATTTCAGCTTTCAGAAGTCCATATATATTTATAGCTTTTCATTCTTCTTGGGTACTACCACTATGGGTGAAACCCATTCACTATTGGCCTCTGGATAGATAAACTCAACTTCAAGGAGCTTTAGCAATTTGGCTTTCACTAGGGTAGAGTAATTTGGATTCATGCACCTCTGTCTTTGCCTCCAGGCTTGGCATCAGGCTATAGGTTGATGTGATGTTGACACAAAGTGGAATCAATCCCCTTTAGATCTTTGTACAACCGTGCAAACACGCCCAATTTCTCCTTCAATAGGTCATGTAGGATCAACATTCTCTCTTCTGGTAGATTGGTTCCCACCTTCAGGTGACATCCAGTGCCATTAGCATTCAAAAAAGTTAATTGCTTTTCACCTTCCACTTCATAGATGAAGATCCCACGGATTGCTTCTATGTATATATATGATTCCTTCAAGGGAGCGGTCTCTTCTTCTAATGCCTCGATGGAATCAACTTCCTCTTTCAATGAGGTTTCAACTTGCTCCTTGGGATGTTGAAAGGGTATTAGAGCTGTTTCGGGTTTGGTTTGGGAACTTAGTTACCTCTTGGCTTGAGGACTCATCTTTTGAGAATGCCTCAGAATGTCACATAACAGGAACCCTCCGAGTTCTACTTCGGCTGCCAAATTGGTGGTTGTTGGGGACAAGGTGTATCGTCATCTTCCTCTCTTGAGAAGGGTAAATTCATGTGATAAGCCACTATACTGAAGAAATGCTTATTATTCTTACTCCATTTCTTATGGATATTTTGTATATATTGTAATTTATTAACGAGTCCAAAGGGTACTAGAGTCATTCTATCTAACAGTATGGATCTTCTGCTTCTAGAAACTCTGGGACTTCACACTCATTTGTATCCTCTTCAGGTTAGATAAATTCTTCCAATTTACTTCCATAATCTTCTTCTACACCATCATCGTCATCCTCTTCAAACTCTATCTTTACCTCTGTAGAGTCTCTATAAGAAAAGAATAAATTCTTTGTTGTATCCTCTGCCTTTGCTTCTATCTTTGTCTCTTCTCCTATGTCTTTGTCTCTGCTTCGGTCTTTGGCTCTGCTACGACCATGTAATAGGGAGAACAATACATCCATGCCTCTATCTCACTATCAGATGTGACTTTAGAAGTCATTCCTAGTTCAAGCAGGAGATATTCACCCATTGACAAGGGTTTTTCTTCTTTCGGGAGTTGGCTTATAGTGCCCACTGTCAAGGACTATGCCTCTATTTTCTTAGGAAAGATTTGTTTGACAACCTCTTCATCTCTTGATATGCCATTTGTTACTTTGTTGGAGGAGTCTATTACGACTTCAACATTCTTCTGAGAATCGCCATAGTGCCATTGTCTTGATAATATCAACTTCCGAGGGTTTCAATAGCATTTGTGAAAAACACTCTGTCTATTAGCTTCCAGTGGGTTGCTAATTGGACAAATAGAAGGTTGTCAATGCATCAAGCATCCCATGTATCTTGTTGTTGAGTATCCATGAACATATTACAACTCTTTTTCTTCTTGTTCTTGTGAACTTTAACTAACTACGACTCATGAAGTTTCTTTACAATCTCCTACTTGATGATGTTTTAAAATTCTTCAATGAAGGCTAAATCTCCCATGGATGGTCATTCTCTCTATTTTTGATTCTCTTTTCATTTTTATGGGAAACAATTGACTATTATGATACAACTTTCCGTAGCTTCAAAAGACAATGGGATCAGTCTTTCACATAGAGCCCGCATGAACATAGTGACATGCTTCTACCATTGAGGGATGCACTTCTGGTAGAAAGTGGCTTTGAAAATGAAGATCTCTAATTCTTCAACAGTTGTAGGGATTTGCCAATCTTCCATTGCTTTTCTTCCTCTTCAACAATGCCACTTCTTCCATTTTTAGCCTTTGACGGTGCTTGTTAATGGCAATTTTCCTCGGCTGTGCACCAAAAGCATGGAGCTCCAAGAGAGACACTAAGAAAATGGGAATCTATTGTAAGAAAATCTATCTTGTATCATCAACAAGCATGTTTCTTCATAATTTAATCAACCATATGAAGAAAAACAACACCCATCTTCTCAAATCTTTACGCAACATCATACAATAATTCTCCCACAGATTTATCACAATAAAAATTCAACACATTCTTCATATTATTCATCAAACAAACAAGAGAACAAAAAGTAATGATCCACTTTTAATGGAAATCATCACACAGTATTCATCTTCAATAACTCCATAGTCTTCATAATCTCTTTCATGATTTGTCATGCATAGATATATTGTTTTGTATGAAAAATTGACCATCTCTCACTCTATTTCTCTCTCACATATAATCTCTCTCAATAGTAAATTAGAATAATGAAGAATAATCATCCATAATACCTCTTTGGTCGTGGATACCCTTGCCAAGAGGTATGTCTGATATGAAGGGTCACCAGAGCCACTACAGTGTCCTTTTGTAATTCAAGAGTGTCAATGTCACTTTAGTTTTCACTTGAGTCTTCAACAACTACTTCTTCCACTCTTTGAGCTATTTTGAACTTATATTAATCTATTTTCAAGATTAGAAAACTTTCCTAAGCTACACATTCATCCCACATAACACTTATAGAGGCATACACAGCAAAAATAGAACATAGACTTAGGCTCTACAAAAGCTCTACAAAAAGCATTCAACTCAACTAAAATCAAAATCAAAACCATAAAAAATCATTCAATAAGCTTCCAAAACTCTTAAACTCCATCAATCATCATTCCAACCTTTCATTCAAAAAGAAATCATAATAAAATAGAAGCTAAGCAGAACTAATCAAAACCTATCAGACACTCAATAGAACCTTTCAACACATCATATCTCCATTGAAAAACATCATGAGCTTCTCAAACCTATTCAAATTTGTCCAAACTCTCTCAAAAATACTTTCAAATCAATCAATCATCATTCAAATAATACAAAAATCACCCAAAAATCCAACAAAAAATAACAAAAAACACAGTTATATCAACCCTCAACAAGGTGCTTGCTTTAATCCATACAATGCCTTCTTTAACTTATACACATGATATAGATAATTAGGATGTACATATTCTTCTAGTTGATTCATATATGCTTCCTCTTCCAATATACCATTCAAAAAAGTATTCTTCACATCCATTTTATATAATGTATAGCCATAAATTGAAGCTAAGGCATTCATCGATCTCATTGTAGTCATTTTTGCTGCTGGACTAAATGTCTCCTCATAGTCCAATCCATATATCTACACGTAACCCTTTGCCATGTAACCAACCTTGCTTTGTACCTTCCCAATGAGCCATCTATTTTGCATTTAACCTTATGAATCCACTTGTAGCCAATTTCCTTCTTGCCATAAGCCAACTCAACAAGATCCCATGTCAATGCATCCATTTCCTCATCCCATAGCATTATTCCAATCTTTGCTTCCAATTGCTTCTTGAAGCAAGTGCTAATTTCTATAAACCCACTATTTTCTACAATTTGCTTTCCATAACCATTATCATCCCTACTCTCATAAGCATCCAACTCAACTTTAGCTTTCCATCTATATCAAGACTTATACTCATTGAACCTTACATCCTTGCCTATGTAGACCTCTCTACTGATAGTATCATATAATTTATAACCCTTCTTCTGATCTAGATAGCCAAGGAAAATGCATTTGATAGCCTTTGGTTCCATATTTTTTCTCAAATCATTAGGGACATAAATATAACATGCACAACAAAACATCCTAGGATATGTAATTGTAGGTGTTATTCCATATATCTTCTCATATAGAGACATGTGATGAGTTAAAGTTATTGGTATCCTATTCATGATATGGAGTATAGCATATACTATCTTAGCCCAATAAGTCAAAGGTATATGTATTTGATTCATCATAGCCTTTTCAACTTTCACAATATTCTTGTTTTGTCTTTTTGCAACACCATTCTATTGTGGTGTATATCTACACATAACCTATATTTTGATCCCATGGTCTCTCAAGTAGTAAAAGAAGTCATTCGACATATATTCTCCTTTGTTCTTTGATCTCAAACACTTTATGTAACTCTCAAATGACTTTTTTACCATGGCTTTAAACTCCAAAACTTTTCAAAAGCTTTACTTTTATTTTGCAAGAAATAGACCAATGCCATCTTGTCAAGATCATTAATAAAAGTGATATAGAACAACCTACATCTTCCACTCAAAGAAACATTCTAACATGGTCTGTAAATATTTGAATGTACCATTTC
The DNA here is from genome assembly GCF_053477565.2 of Lygodium microphyllum. Taxonomy (NCBI): domain Eukaryota; kingdom Viridiplantae; phylum Streptophyta; class Polypodiopsida; order Schizaeales; family Lygodiaceae; genus Lygodium; species Lygodium microphyllum. The sequence continues at coordinate 43,908,248 of NC_141141.1, read as the reverse complement.
CAAAGGGTAATTTCTCACTCTCCCCCTCTTTAGAAATGGGAGTCTAGACCGCGTGCCAAACTAAAAAGCCTCACATATTGTCAAGGAGAGAACTAGAGAGAGAGAGATAGGAGAGAGAAGATTGTATAAGTGAGAGAAAGAGAGTGATGATGAGAGAGAAATACTAGAAAATGAGAGAGAAAGACAAAAAGAGAAGAGAAGCCATAGAAGCTGTGAGCAAGGTAATGAGAAAAGAGATAATAATGTATTCATGTTTCAAAAAGGTGTGGAAAATTAAATGTCTCTCCCTTTTATACCTATGTTAGTGTGATATGGTAATATTACTATTTTTACACTAAACATCTCTTCTTCCTAGCTTTTTACAATCCATCCCATCCCAAAGGTTTTTACCCTAAAAAACAAACTTACAAAAGTTGGAAAGGATGGATGAAACATAATACTACTTTGTTTTTAGCTATACAAGTAGGGAATGAATGAAAGATTGAAGACATATGGACTGATAAAGGAATGAAAGTAAGCCTTGGATATATACATGATCAGGAGTGCTTCAAAGTATTTGGAGCCTTAAAGTCTTCAAGAAATAGACTCAAAATAAAGAAGACAACTTGCTGTAAGAATAGTCCTTGATGGACTAAATCTACCATAACTTTTGGTAGAAGTGTCCAAACGAAGCGTGACACATGTCAAAATGTAGCTCTTGAAGAGTACTTTGATCCTATATAGGTGACATAATTATGAATATTTGAAAAAATAAAAAATATTCTAAAACAATCTACTATCAGGACCCTGTTGGCACCATAATCAGCTCCACAGTAATTATGCTTCAGTCATCACCAATATGTCTTGTAGGTAAGGAAACTTATCTAGTATAGAATCGAGCCTCCAAGAAGCTTCTTTAGGTGGCAAACCTCTCTATTTAATTGGATATTCAATGATAGGGTGAGAACAAAGCTTCTTCTCATGCCAACCTATGACAACCTTAGGGATGTACTGAATAAGACCTTCTTCATCAATAAATGGTAGCTCATCAAACAATTGTATAAAGAAGAGCACCATATAAAGGCTTGAGTTGACTACTATGTTTTAGGGTTTTCAGCAAAAGGAAAGAAGATCAGGGCTCAAATCTTGTAGAAACTTGCTGGAGATGTTTCCTACTGAGTGTACCAAGGTTGCTTGACAAGAGATTAGGAGCAGAAAGAGCATGAAATTTGAGTAGCAAGACCAACAAAAATTGCACAAAAAATTGCAAGGTTTTTTTTTGGAAGGTTCTACTCAGCTTGGCTCACACTATGGTGCTCTATCTGATTCCTAGAAGTTGAAGAATCATTGCCTAAGGTTAGACATGAAGAAAATGCCAATGGAGAGTAGGATTATTGCATTTCTTGGTAGACACCATGGAAGCTTTGGCCAAAAGCTTAAAAGAGAGAGAGACGAAGGCTCTACTCAAAAAAGTAATTGATGTTTAAGTCTTCTCCTAGTCTAGTGAGTCCCTATTTTACCAAATACCTCTAAAATTTACATGAAAATTTGATAATGACATGCTATTTTATCCTTTCACAGCCATATTTGTCCCAAAGATCTCCGGATTTATCTTCTTTCAACTACGAATATCTTGCAAGCCACTGCTAGTCACTATCCACATCTTGCACATGTAGTGCTTATCTGAAATTGGTTTTTATGATGAAACATTGGACTAAATATGAAGAAAAAGAGGAGAATAATGGATCAAAGACCAATACTCTGATACCACTTATCAAAGAGAGAACTAGAGAGAGAGAAAGATGAGAGAGAAGACTGTAGAAGAGAGAGAAAGAGAGTGACAAGGAGAGACAAAGTTTAGAAAAGGAAAGAGAAAGACATAAAGAGAAGAGAAGCCATAGAAGCTATGAGCAAGGTGATGAGGAAAGAGACAACAATGTATTAATGTTTCAAAAAGATGTAAAAAATTACATGTCTCTCCCTTTTATACCTATGTCAGTGTGACATGGTAATATTATTATTATTACACTAAACATCTCTTCTTCCCAGCTTCTTACACATACATAATCATAATTTACATAAGAAAATAGTGGAAGCCCATGAACCAATTGTGTAGACTATATCTATTTAAGCCTTTGTAAGTTTACATGCCCAATTTTTCTATGCCATAACTCAATATCTTTATCTTGCCCATGCCCAGTCTCAATAAACATTGAACTTTGTATGATGGGAGTCCTTGCATCCAAGGCAAAGAACCTGCCTTTCTTTTGACCATGAGCAATAAGCTTGCTAGGTTTTTCATTCCTAAACTCCTCAATGAAGCAACCATATTTGTTAAACCTTACTTGTAGCCCTTTATAAACCATTTGACCAACTAAAGCCAAATTTTTAGTGATGGTAGGCACATACAAAATGTCCTCATGCTTATTCTCTATTGTCCCATCTCTAGTCACCAAATGAACATTGCCAATGTGAGTTATCTTATACAATGTGTCATCTCTTGTAGTAATATGCTCCTCAATGAAGCAACCATATTTGTTAAACCTTACTTGTAGCCCTTGATAAGCCATTTGACCAACTAAAGCCAGATTTTTGGTGATGGTAGGCACATACAAAACGTCCTCAGGCTTATTCTCTGTCCCACCTCTAGTCATTAAAGGAACGCTGCCAATGCAAGTTATCTTATACAATGTGTCATCTCCTGTAGTAACATACTCCTCAATGAAGCAACCATATTTGTTAAACCTTAATTGTAGCCCTTGATAAACCATTTGACCAACTAAAGCCAAAATTTTAGTGATGGGTAGGCACATACAAAACGTCCTCAAGCTTATTCTTTGTCCTATCTCTAGTCACCAAAGGAATCTTGCCAATGTGAGTTATCTTATACAATGTATCATCTCCTATAGTAACATACTCTTCACTATGTATCTGTTTCTTTATATCAAACCATTTTGCATGATGATGTGTCATATGGTTTGTAGCTCTTGAATCCAAAAACCAATCATCCTCTCTAGAGATATGCATCATATGATGTAATGTAGTTAATTTTAGTCTATTTTAGCCTAGGATATGAGGAGTTAGGGTGACTTTAAATAAGACTAATTAGCCAAGTGTAGACATCTTATCATTTATCATTCTTGGAATAACACTTTCCAAGGACCTTCATGGTTCCTTCCACCTTGCCATGGATATCTACATGTTCCACCATGGCATAGAGGTGAGGGGTTTGCCCCACTTTAGTATGACTTGAGTTCCATGTTGTAGCTCATCATTGAATGTCAGCAAGGCTATAGCTCTTACTTTTACATCTTCACATTTTCTTGGACATTTTCTTCATATGTGTGATAGTGAAGTCTATGGCTTTTCCAACATTTCAGGTATTTCATAAGTATTTTATGTTTGTGAGATGTTTCCTTTCTTATATTAGTATCAGAGCATGGCTTTGATTCTAGTTTGGAGAATTATTACAAGTCATTTTCTAGTTTTATGGACTAATTAAAAGGAATTGCAAGCATATACATAGTTATAGTTTGGTTCCAAAACTTATCTGTGACTAGAGCATTGTCTTCAATCATTTGAAGTTCTTCTCAAATATTTGGTATGGAAAATAGGGCAGCAAGCTTTCTCTACCAAATTCCTAAATATCAAAAGGGTTTCTTGACATTTCTCTACTCTTGGAATTAAACCTCAAACCTTAGCATCAAACACCTTATCAACATTTGACCATCTTATCAAGATTCATCTAGATTTGGAGTATTCTTTCTTCCTTAATCACTTGGATAGTAGGGCATCATGAAATTTCCTTAAATATTCATCCATTATGGTTCTATTCATGGGTTTTTTTTTCTCTTTCACTCCATTGAAGTAAGAAGAAACTCATTCAACCCACTCTTGGTTGGCATTGATGATCTATGAAGGGATCTTTGGCAATTATACTCTCTTGAAGTAGGGACAGTAAGGGATTCTTCAAGTTTGGTTCAATGGTGGTATAGTTTTGAAGAGAAATACTCTTTGTTACCTTGAAAAGCTTTTCTAAGTGGTGATTAGACCAAATCCTTGGTGATTTTATGGCATTGGATGCATCCTTATTTGAAACTGGTCAATTTTTTTTGCTACTACAGGGAATCATGGGTAAAATTGGACTCAACACATTTATTTTGGGTCCTACACATACCCAAGTGATTCTGTCCATTATTTAGAATGTTTCCTAATGTTCTTTGGATGTGATACATGGAGTTATAGATTCAAACCAGCTCATATCAAGGCAAAACAAGGTGATGTTTTCACTATGGATAGGCTTAATAAATCTACGGATAGAAATTGGTATTTGCATTCTAACATAAAACTGATGCTTCTATGTTGAAGGATACATTATAATCTTTGAGGAGATCCAACACTTCATTTGGACAAGTAACTTTAGAATACTATGGAGAACACTTATACAATGCCCAATCAAGACACAAATTTTTATGGAAGGAATGAGGCATATGGACCATAGACCTATGGAAGATGCTGTCAGACCTATATGAAGATGTAGTGAAGGATTTGAAGCATATGGACAATAGCCATATAATGAATTTCATGGTCATATGCATGCAGATGGATCATACTATACATATGGATAAACATCTTTGTAGTCCAAATACTCACCACCTTAGGATAAATTTCATGCTTGGTATGAGGAAAACAAAAGGAGGTTATTTGAGGATATGATGTGGTGGACATGAGCTCTGCCTTTGCATGGGAAAAGGTAGTCATATGTTTAGCCACATTATGGTAATCTACAACATCATGATCATAGTCATTCTCATAACTCTATGGGGAAAATTGTAAGCTAGCATTATGGAGATAATCCTTGTCTTTCTTATGATGCTATAGACCAACATTTTTGACATTTTTCTATGTAGGGTTATCATTATGACTCCTATGGACAACCCTGTATAAGGGATACTCATGCTAGTTCTTTGGAGTGTTACCATCATCTGGAATATGGGTAGTGTGATATCATCAATTCACCTATTGCAAAGGTGAAAAATTTGCTTGCAAGAGGTGTAAAAGGAAGAGGAAGAAGAACAACTCACCCAAAATGAAGATATAGATGAAGATGAATAATAAGAAGATGAAGATGTGGAAGACCAAGAATATATGCATGGACAAGAGATTGATCAAGAAGAAGAGCAAGCTCAAGGGTTACATGCTTCTCATGGGATTAGTATTGTGCTGAAATTGAATGTCTTGAAGACATTGAAACACATGATGATGTATATGAGTTTCATGATGATGATGCCTATGGCCATTATGGTTGGAATTCATATGCATATAACATGGATGACATGCATGAGATGACACTAAGTTTCTTTATGATTAAAGGATTTTGGAAATGATTATGCAGATGATGCATTGTGCCCATTTAACTCGGGTGGCTTGGTACTTCTATTTTGGAAATGATTAATGCAAATGATGCATTATGCCCATTTAACTTGGGTGGCTTGGTACTTCTATTTCATGATAGTTTTCCTATGCTTGATGGTTATTATGTTGGTATCCCATTTGATCCGAGTGGCGTCATTCTAAGGAAATCCATTTGAAATAAGTAATCTCATTATCCATAATTGGTGCTATTTGGTCCTCATGACTTCTTCATGATCCTTTATAGGAAGTAGATTGGGAAAAGATGGATTTCTCGCATAATACAACTTGTTGTATTACAATTTCTATCATGAAATAAAATGACTTATCATAATTAAAGTTAAAGTTTTATGCTTGGAGATGATGGTATTCAATGTCTACTTTGACATGACATCTCATTTTACCAATTCGGAGATGTCTACCATGAGTTATGACTCTTTTTCCACAACTGTCATGTTATGACAGAATGGTAGAAATTCATTGTAATGTTCTCACTTGAGCTTCATTGGACATGCACTCTTCTTCAGCACATGGGTCTCTAATTTCTAACATCGATCCCTTGTATTTTTACATATTCCCATCTTTGAGGACAAAGCATTTTCAAGAGGGGATGGCTTGTAATGTAGTTAATTTTAGCCTAGGATTTGAGGAGCTAGGGTTTACCTATAAATAAGGCTGAGTAGCCAAATGCAGACATCCTATCATTTTTCATTCTTGGAATAACACTTCCCAAGGATCTTCATGGTTTCTTCCACCTTGGCATGGGTATGTACATGCCCCACCATGGTATAGAGGTGAGTTTCTTACCCCACACTAGCACGAGGTAAGTTCCATGCTATTGCTCATCATTGATTCTCAGCAAGGCTATAGCACCTATTTTCATATATTCATAGTTTCTTGGACATTTTCTTCATAGATGTGCTAGTGAACGCTATAGATTCTAGCATTTCATATATTTTACAAGTATTTTATATTTGTGAGATGCTACTTGTAATGTAGTTAATTTTAGCCTAAGATATGGGGAGATAGGGTTTACCTATAAATAAGACTAATTAGCCAAAAATGTAGGCATCTTATCATTTGTTATTCTTCAAATAACACTTCCCAAGGATCTTCATGGTTTCTTCCACCTTGGGATGGATATGTACATGTCCTAGCATGGAATAGAGATGAGTTTCTTGCCCCATCTTAGCATGAGGTGAGTTCCATGTTGTAGCTCATCATTGATTCTTAGCAAGGCTATAGATCCTATTTTCATGTATTCATGGTTTCTTTGACATTTTCTTTGTATATGTGATAATGAAGGCTATGGCATCTAGCATTTCTTACCCACAGACTCTCTAGTGATAGAATACACTATCTTGACTTGCATTCTTCCCACTACTAGATGCATTTAGGTCCACTTGATTTCTTCTATAAGCAACAAAGCAATCAACTCCTCAAAATCATGCATAGAGCTACCTCTCAAAGAAACGGAGGTGTTAAGGGACTTGTATGCAGGTCCAAGTACATTCAAAGTAATAGATGCCAAATCATCATAATCAAGTAGTGCATTTATTGAAGCAATGTCTTATGCAATCTACTTTATCTCTCCCACATAGTAACTAATGCTTCTATTTCCATGCCATATACCATGTAATCTCTACTTTTGCTATATCTCCCTTTCCTCCCTATAAGTGCCATACATTTTCTCAATGATCTCCCAAGCATCTTTTCAATGTACTAGCCTTTTAGTGTGTGGAATCAATGTCTCTAAGATGCACATATATATATCTAGTATCTCGTACAAGACCTTTCTATTTTTATTTGTCTAATCCTTGTATGCTTTCTTTTGTTCCTTTATGTGCTCATTAGGAAGTTTAGGTTGCACCTGTAATGAGGTTTTATAGTCCTCTTCCCATTAATGAATTCTCCATGACATTGTGCTAGGACCATACACAGTAGTTGTCCTTAGTTAATTTGTCACCCATAATTTAAGGAATATGTGCAATTTTTGACATTATGATAGTTACAATTTTAGAAAAACCAATAGTGCCTAATGTGCTAAATCACTATCCAAGCATGTGAACAAGTTCCAATAGCAATAGCTCAAAATTGAGATAAAAAAGCATTCAAAATGTCCAAGAAAATACAGATAAATTGAGTTATACTTATGGCTATCATACATGTGTTCATTGTTTTTACATATACCCATACGTAATGCTGATATGTCAAACATTAGGTGTCTAGAAAACAATGAAAACAAGGTTCAATTGGTGTCCGTATGACCCAAAAAGCATCAAAATACAGGTCTAAAATTGACCATTTTTCTTGCTATTTTTCTATAGTTTTTCATACCAAGAATGAAGTCCCAAAAAAGTTGAATCTAGCTTCTAGAAAATTTTTGACAATTATTCCCTTTCAAATTTTCACTAAAGAAAGGCATGGAAATTGGCCATTTAACCATGAAACAACTAGTTTCAACCTTTTAGTGTGGATACACAATTTATGAACCAAATTAAGGAATGACTAGTTCAAGAGGCTCCAATGTGAAAGAAACTTGTAAAATAACTAGTTCCATGAGGTTGTAGTGTGAACATAGAGTTACAAATAACCAATTCTTCTTCTCTTTGCTTAGTGTGAACACCCCAAACCTAAATCAGTTCAGTATAACCAAGTGTGAAAGGGGTTTACTTTGAGGGGGCATTAACATTAGTATTAAGGTTTAGAGTAAAACAACCAAGCCAATTCTACAGATAGGTGCCGTTTTGAAATAGTGCTGAATTCATGGAGTTTCTTATGTACATTCATGGTGCTGATTCTAGCCGGAATGTCATTGCTTCCTAATTGATTTGCTTATGATCATCAAGCTCAAGCACATACCCCAATAAAAAAAATCAAATAACCTTCTCTTTCTCTTCTCTGTATTGACAAATATAAGCTCTCTACTTCAAGCAGACACTAATCTTTGACAAGCTACCCTTGTGCTTCCTTCTCACAAGTAGGCCTCTAATCTTAAGTAGCTCTCTAGGTTTCAACATCCAGCTATGACCCGAAATTGTGGCCAAATTTGATCAAAACCTTGCCACCATATATCAATTTGTAGCCTTCCACCATGGCTTCCAAAATGCATTCAAAGCAAGCACCAATGCTTGAAATTTAAGCTCCAATGGCTCTACAATTCTATGTATCTATTTCAGGTGGATTAGATGAGGATTTGTGCCTAGTTTAATGGAGGATAACAAGCTTTTAATTCAATGTAGAACTTGATTTGTCACACTTCTCAAACTGGTCTTTCAATCCCACACTCCCACTCTACTACTAACTAAAAATAATTGAGATGGATGCACAACAAAAGGGAGAATGGCACAAGATATGGAAACTCAATCAACCTTCTTCTTCTTCTTATTCTTCTTCTTCTTCTTTCATTGTATATAGTCTACACATAAAGTATCTCAATAAAGTGATAGATAACTTTTGACCTTTAAGTCTCTTTACACATAGCCTCTCTTTTATTTATGCACACATGGGATATAGACTTAACCTATGTCTTATTTCTCAACATAGAAGAAAAGTGAGTTGTGCCTTTCCTATCAAGAATTTCAATAACTATTTTCCAAGATGTCCAAAATACCATAAACCCAATAGGGAGTTAGATTGGACTTGAACAATGTGCTTCTTACTAGATTCTAAACAAGTAGATATCAAGAAAATTGTCATTAATTCATGTTTCTTTTTCTCCACTTGTGACTTTGGACATAGTCATGTAATGTTTCTTTTCTTTGCATACAACCATAAAAACTCAAGAAAAAGTAACATCCATCTAGCAATTTGTCTTATAGTGCATCGATTGCTCACAAGATATAATAACGCTTGATGATCAACAAAGAACATGACGGGAGTGGCAATTAAATAATATTGAAACTTCATGATAATGTAAACCATCCCTAAGCCTTCTCATTTAGTGGTTGAATAATTCATTTCAATTTCAACAAGTAACAAGATATAATAACACGATGATCAACAAAGAAGGTGAAGAGAGTGGCAATTAAATAATAGTGAAACTTCTTAACAATGTAAATCATACCTAATACTTCTCATTAATTGATTGAATAGTTTATTTCAGTTTTGATAAGTTGCATACTAACAAAGGTTACCAGAAAATCCACATTATGGTTAGAAGGTTGGCACAACATAGCTATTATAGCAAATTTTGAAGCATCGATATGCACATGAAAAGTGATTGTTCAATTTGGGGCTCATAAGATTGGTGTAGTAATTAGAGCCTTTCACAAGGTCTCAAAGGCTTCCTAACACTCTTCTATCCATTCCCGCATAATTAGTAATTTATAAAGGGTCTAACAATCATGGCAAAGTAAAAATAGCTCTCCAAAATACTAGCTTACTAAAATTGCAAGTGTGAATGCAGCTTCAAAATAACTAGTTTCCAAGCTCTAGTGTGAACATGAAACTTTGAAACCATTTTTCTTTGAAGTAGATGTAGAGGCGGGCTCAATTGCCAAGACCCACGAACCACTTATTGTCCAAGCGTTTCAAGTGAACACCTATGGCCATCTCTCACTAGCCGATGCACCTTCAATCCTATCGGGGTGTAATGAGCTTACATTGATGCCCAAATGAGTTGCCTTCTCCCTCAAGTACACTGGTGGCTCTACAATTTGAGATGCGAGCTCAAGCATCCTTAAGCCTCCACCTCCAAGCTCTATCCCCCATAGTTACGTGCGAGAGAAGAGAAGAGAAAAGAAGAGAAGAAGAGAGGAGATAATCGAGAGCTTCACCTTCAAGATCCCTCACCCTCACAGACTCACTTCCTCACACTCTCACACTCCCTCTCTCAAGTACACACAAGCAAGAAAGAAGGAGAAGAGAAGAAGATGAGTCAACTTTGCCACACACCAAAGAATGAGCTTCTCATTCACTTTTTGGGTTTATATACAAAACCCTAAGCCCTTTTGGGCGATGTAAAAAAGGGGCGATCATCCCCTTTTTTACATGGCCTGTTGTGGCCTAGGCCCTCTTTCCCATTGTCCTCCTATCTTCTTAGCTTCCTTTCTACCACCCATCTACCCTTTCAATTTACACAAGAGGGAGCCTAGCACTCTTTTACAAAAGTTTCAGGGGCACCCTTGCATTTAAAAATGTGCCTTTGACTTGGCTTTAGAGGTTGCCCTTGTGCTTTTAGTCGTTTCCCTTTTTGCTTCTTCCTTTGTGTCCGATTTTCTTTGGGGCCTCCTCTTTCAGCTCTTAACTTACACTTTTTCACTTTTTTTCACTTTTTCTTATGCTGAGGTTAACATTAACCCCCTCCTAGCCTAGTGCTAGTCCCATGGCACTGATGGATAGTGGTTGGAAGGTGGGATGGGTGTTTTTGAGTTTGTATATAAGCCCTTGTGCTAAGGATGGTATTGAATGGATCTACCCTTGAAATTGAAGATGAAGTTGGGGATGTTCCCTCCATGACATCGACGGTAGGTGGATCTATCTTTTGAAGTTGTAGATGGTGTTGGATGGATCCCCCTAAGAAAATGGCGGGTGGGCAGATCTGTCCTTGAAATTGAATATGGTGTTGGATGGATCTCCCTTAAAGAATGGCGGGTGGACAGATTTGTCCTTGAAATTGACGATAGTGTTGGATAGATCCCCCCTCTCGCCCTTCAAGGTCAATATGACACGATTCTAACCTGGCTTTTTCCTATTCCCTTCAAGTTTCCTTATTCCTTCACCTATGTTCGTTTAGATTGTACAACTCGCACTCACAGGAGGGGAGCATGGAACTCTTATAAAATGAATTACATTGCACCTCACACTTTCCTTGCGAGAGCCCTCAGAGGTTCTCCCTTATCCTTGAGAGAGCCTTGCTAGAACATTCGGTGCTTCCCCACATTCTTTCTAAGCACCTTGCTAGAATCTTCACTGCTTTTCTTTGTCCTTGAGAGCACCTTGCTTTCTACTCCACTTTTCCTACCTAGGTAGAATGAGCTTTTTCATTCACTTTTTGAATTAGGTTTGGTCCTCCTCTGATTTGTTTAGGCTGCATGGTGACATGTCATGTAACATTACCCGCCCTCCTAGATGAGTGCTAAATCCATGGCACTTGCGTTTTGAGCTGATGAAGATTCAGTGATTTAAAAGGCAGTTATGTGAGTCGATGATGATGGGGTCTCGTGGGGATTGGTCCTGGGAAGAAATGGAGCAATCGGTTGAGGTGGTGGAGGTCAAAAGTGAATTGAGTGGATGATGGGCCTTTGAACTTGGTGGATTTTGCAACATTTTTATTTTCCTGAAAAAGGAAAGAAGGTGCACTACCTAGGGGTGTGTCTACCTTATCGTGTGGTGCATTGTGCTTGTGCTAGTGGAATTGGGAGTTGGGTCGACAAGCTTGGGTATTGTCCCACACTTGAGGATCCAATTCGTGCATAAGGATGGTGCGGTGAGTGTGGCTTAGGGAGATATGTCTAACCATAGGTGTGGGTGACCTCCCTAGGTATGTCTTGCTCTTGATGTGCCCTAAGTGTGATGTGGGGAATCAAAATGGGCTAGGGGGTTAGAAACGGAGCCGGTCGACCAAAGCCATCGGATGTTTATAACTTAAGGATCCCTAGGTGTAGTGACTGCGACCTACGTGCATTTTTTTTGTGGCTTTTTTTGCGCATCATTAGTTTAACCATTGCACATATATCTTTGCCAACGTTGAGGTAAAAAAAGAGTGGTGGGAGGCAGCATTCTTGTTGAGATGGCAAGCTCAACACGTGCATACATTGATGAGGACCACCTGACTAGATGGGTCCGCATATCTACACTTAGCAAGTTGGTGGTCATTATGATACTCACATGGCCACTGACTTATCACTTATTATATTTAGTTTGTTACACCTACCTATAGCTAGCAAGGACATAGCGCCAGTCGATTAGTGTAGTTGGTTATGCACTGTTTAACTTAGTAGGCCACTTTTCTTTATGTTGTATCTTATCTATACTTTGTGTGCATTGTATAGTGTATGGAAGAAGAAGAAGAAACCAGCAAGAAAACGTTTTGGCCTCCATCTCTCTTCTTGTGTTCTTGAGTGAGCTTCCTCTTGTGTATACAGTGTGTGTTTGGCGCAGCAACTCAAGAAAATCCCCCCATCATGCAATTCTTGATATGGTATCAGAGCAGTGCCACTGAGAGAGGCTGATTTTGAAGGTTGAAGTGAAGGAGAAGAAGTAAGGTTCGAGCAAGCAAGCAATGGGTAAGAAGCTCTCCCATTCTTCCACTCTCTCTCTTGGATAGTACCTGTGGAGGCATCGAAAGCAGGGTCGAGCAAAAATCTCAGATTGTTGTGAGATTTGGTGTGCGAGTAGAGCACTCTATATCACAGTTATTTTGGGCATCTGAGGCCATTTCATGCCCCGTTTTAGAGCCGCAAGGTTGCGAACAACAGTTTGAGGGTATACTCTGATTTCGTCTGTATTGATCGAAAGGGGGTGCACAGGTTACAGATTGCGAATCTGTAATTTTTGAGGTGTTTGCAAGAAGCAAACATAAGGTTTATTTGCAAATAGGTTGTAGATTACATGTACTATTGAGCAATCAGTGAAAAAGGTTGCTTAGTGTAGTGCTGTGCACGTGTTGTGAAAGATTGCAGAAGACTAGCTTGCTATGTTGTATGCTTGTTTGTGATAATGGCAGAGAACAGTGGAAATCCCATTATTGAGAAGCTCGACAAGAACAACTATCCTTCATGGAAGTTCCGTGTGACGAACTTCCTCATTGGAAAGGGCCTTTATGAGTTTGTTTTAGGTGAAGAAAAGGAGCCAAAGTTGGGTATCCCTCTGACTGCAGATGAATTAAAATCATGGAAAGAATGGAATGTGAAAGACAAAAAGATGATGTATTGTTTATCTACAGTCATTGATAATACTATGCTGGGACATATCAGGAATGCAGAAACTTCACATGCAACTTGGATAATTTTTGAGAGCATGTTTTCAGTAAATATAAAGGCACGAAAGATTCAACTCAAGCAAGAGTTGAATACCTTGAAGAAAGGGAAAATGTTTGTCAATGAGTATGTGTTGAAGGTGAGGAGCATTGCAGATGCTTTAGCAGCGATTGATGCAATGCTAGATGATGATGATTTGGTTTCATCCCCTTTGAGTGGCCTTAACAATGAGAAGGCATGGAAATCATTTGTTACTTCAGTATATGTACGGAAGCCATTTCTAGATTTTGATGAGCTGATCTCTCTCATGATTACTGAAGAGATCAATATGCAGGGTGATTTGTCTGAAAGAAATGGTGAACAGGTCCAAGCATTTTACTCGAGTTCAGGAAGGGGACGTGGTAGATCCTCATTGAGAGGTCGTGGTATGGGACGTGTGCTGGTGATAACCAGCAAAATAGGTTCAATCAACAGTTTGGTGAAATGAAACCTGGTGGAGGCAAAGGAAACTTTAGAGGCAGGGGGAGCTCTAGAGGAAGAGGTGGATGGCAGAATAGAGGTTCTAGAAATTCTGCTATTGTTTGCCATTATTGTGGCAAAACAGGCCATATTGTAGGCCATTGCTATGCAAAGAAGGGTGATATTCGTAGTGGTAAATTGCAGCAAGGAAACTATGTATCGTCTTCACGACAAAATGAAGACAAAAATGAGCGTTTGTTTATTATGCAACATATGATGAATGCAGTTACATGAAAGGGGACATGATGATGTACGGTATGTCAATTCAGGTGCATCTAATCATATGACTAGTCATGTTGAATGGTTTGGAGAGATGCAGGACTTACAAAACCCAGGTTATGTGCAGACGGGTGATGATTCATGCCACCCAATTTCACACATTGGAAAGGTTTCCTTGTCCTTGTATGATGGCCAGACAAAGAGTCTGATAGATGTATTACATGTGCCATCAATTACAAAGAATCTAGTGTCTGTTGGCCAAATGGTAGAGCAGGGTTTGTAGGTTTGATTCAATGTAAAAGGTTGTTTTGTAGAAGACTTTAATGATAAGTGCAGGTTGGTCACAAAAGGAAGTAGAGTTGGCCGAATGTTCACTTTAGATGCTGGAATTCCTGCAATGGATGCTGCTACATATGCTAAAGGAAAAGGAGTAGTTACAGATATTGAAATATGGCATAAATGTATTGGACATGCAAATGTGCAAAAATTGAAATTAATGCAGTCCAGGGGATTGGTTACAGGGTTGCCTTCTTTTAGAGTTGGAGAATTGCATAAAGTCTGTGAAGCATGCTAGTTTGGTAAGCAGGCAAGACAACCCTTCTCGCATGATAGAGAAGTGAGTAGAAAAATACTTGATGTAGTGCATACAGATGTTTGGGGGCCTACACAGAATATATCTCTTGGTGGCAACAAATATTTTGTCACATTTATCGATGACTGTTCAAGAAAGTTATGGGTATACTTCATGAAGGAAAAAAGTGATGTGTTTGAACACTTCAAATATTTTAAGGCAGTTGTTGAAACAGAAACATGCTTAAAAGTAAAGTGTTTGAGATCAGATGGAGGGGAAGAGTACCTCTCTAATGAGTTTAGTGACTTCTTGAGGACTCATGGGATAAATAAGAAATTTACTTGCACGTATACCCCACAGCAAAATGGTGTTGCAGAAAGAAAAAACAGGCATATTGCAGAAGTTGCATGGGCATTAATGACTGAAAAGAATATGCCCAAACATTTTTGGTCTGAGGGTATCCATATTGTTATTTACATTATGAACAGAACTCCCACAGCTGCAGTTCATGGGATGAATCTTGAAGAATGCTTTACTGGCAAGAAGCTTGTTGTATCGCACTTGAAGGTATTTGGCTGTGTTGCATACGTTCATGTGCCAGATGAGCTACAGAAGAAGCTTGATCCAAAGGTAGAAAAATGTGTTTTTATTGGATACTCTTTAGAGTAGAAAGGGTATTGTTATTATAAACCTGTCAAGGTGAGTTCAAAGTGAGCAGGGATGCTATCTTTGATGAGATGGGAAGTTGGTATACACCTACTGGTGATGTTTTGGATGATGATAATGATCAGGACAGCTATGTGTAAAAAGATAAACAAGAATCACTGAGTCTTAGTGGACCAGAAACATCATCTGGTACTACACCTACAGTGAGCCCTTGATCTGGGAGACTAAGGAGTAGCCCCACATCTTCAAGTGGATCTATAAGTGCTGCAAGCAAGGACAAAGGAAAGAAAAAAGTGCTGGATGGTAATGATGCATCTACCAGTCATTTGGGATTTGATGGAGATTCTAGTGGTTCGGAGAGTTTGGATGATGAGCTTATCATTCCTTCAATCAGGATACCAGGTGTACAGAGAGCTCATAGTAATGTAAAGGCTCCATTGAGTGATCCGGTGGTACACAGATCTAGCAGGGTCAAATACCCTATTAAAAGATTTGGTTTTGAAGGTTATGCAACTCATCATTATGCTTATATGGTGAAACTAGTTGAGGATGTTGAGCCCACTTGTTTTGAGGATGCTGTTGGCCATGCTCATTGGGATGCAGCAATGGATGAGAAGATGGATACATTAGAAGCCAATAAGACTTGGGATTTGGTATGCAGACGGTTTAGTTAGCAGGTATAAAGCTAGGCTAGGTGCAAAAGGCTATGCTCAAACATATGGCATAGATTATGAAGAGACATTCACTCTAGTTGCTAAGATGGCAATTGTTAGATGTGTGATTGCCTTGGCAGCAGCAACCAAAGGTTGGAGTTTGTAGCAAATGGATGTTAAGAATGCCTTCTTGCATGGTGAATTGCAAGAAGAAGTGTATGTGGAGCAGCCAGCAGGTTCTGAGGATTTAGAGCATCCCACATATGTGTGCAGGTTAAAGAATGTGCTCTATGAGCTGAAGCAAGCACCTAGAGCATGGTTTGACAAGATTGGAGAGTATCTTGTCAATATTGGATTTTGTATTTCTAATGCTGATCACTCACTTTATGTGAGAAAGAGAGATGCAGGGTTGGTCATCATAGTCATCTATGTGGATGACTTGATTATTACAGGTGACAATGACAATGGGATTGCTGAAGTTAAGGACTTCTTGAAGAAGAAGTTTGAGATGAAAGATTTGGGTGAGCTGAAATACTTTCTTGGTATTTAGGTGATCAGATGTGATGATGGTATATGGCTATCCCAAAGGCACTATGGCTTGGATATATTATCCAAGTATGGTATGACAGCATGTAAGCCTCTTTCAGTACCATTGGAGCAAAATGTGAAGCTGAGTGCTGATGTTGGAGATGAGATAGAAGACCCTACTATGTTTAGGAGGATAGTAGGGAGTTTGATCTACATGACTATCACTAGGCCGGACTTGAGCTATGCTGTTGGTCTTGTTAGTCACTTTATGCAGATGCCTAGGAAGCCTCATTTAGATGCAGTTAGACGTATATTGAGGTATGTGAAGTTCACTTTACATTATGGACTTTTTTATGAGGCAAGTAAGGATGTACATGTCTTTGGATACACAGATGCAGATTGGGTTGGTAGCATGCCAGACAGAAGATCTACAAGTGGATTCATGTTTTCCCTTGGTAGTGCATCAATTGCATGGAGCAGCAAAAAGCAACCTACAGTTGTTTTATTGAGTACTGAGGTTGAGTATAGAGGTGCTGCTATGGCAGCATGTGAGTGGTATGGCTGCAAAAGTTATTAGGTGATTTGGACGTGCAAGGAGATGGTCCAGTTGTCATTCATTGTGACAACATGAGTAGCATACATCTAGCTAGGAATCCAGTGTTCCATGCTAGGACAAAATACATTGAGGTGCACTACCACTTTGTGAGAGAGAAGGTACTTGCAAGAGAGATTGACTTGGTATATGTTAGCACATAGGATCAGATAGCTGTCATTTTCACAAAGGCATTGGGTGCAGAGAAGCTTCGAAAGTTCCAAAGCTTACTTAGAGTTGCAGAGATAGAGTTGAGCTTGAGGGGGAGTGTTGAGATGGCAAGCTCAACACATGTGGACATTGATGATGGACCACCTGACTAGATGGGTCAACACGTCTACACTTAGCACGTTGGTGGTCATTATGATACTCACATGGCCACTGACTTATCACTTATTATATTTAGTTTGTTACACCTACCTACAGCTGGCAAAGACATAGTGCCAGTCGATAAGTGTAGTCAATTATGCACTATTTGACTTAGTAGGCCACTTTCCTTTATGTTGTATCATATCTATACTTTGTGTGCATTGTATAGTGTGTGGAAGAAGAAGAAGAAACCAGCAAAAAAATATTTTGGCATCCATCTCTCTTCTTGTGTTCTTGAGTGAGCTTTCTCTTGTGTATACAGTGTGTGTTTGGCACAACAGCTCTCAAGCAAATCCCCCCATCACACGATGCTTGACAATTCTTGAGAAGTAGGGTCTTGTCTTAAAAACCTCCTACTAAGGAGCTACGTCTTGTTGCCCCCTTTCAAAACTTGGCCATGTATCTTTATCAGCCTTTGCCTCTCTTCTCCCATGTGCTCTAGTGGCTCTGCTTCTTTGGGCTGTGCAGTTTGTAGTTGGACATGCAACCCATATCTTAGAGCCCTATAGGTAATCTCCAGCTTTTTCCTTAATGGCTCAATGGCCTTCTCTTCCTCAGATTGCATGGCGTCTAGGAGAGTGTGGAGCAAGGCGCATTGTTGGGCTTCCAAAGTCACTTGTGCGGCCTCTGTCCTACTCTCTGCTAACACCCTATCACCTTTTGAAAGGGCTAGCCGATGCGCTAAGTCTCTCACCCTATCTTCACTCCTGTCCACCCATTCATATGCTTTTTTCTTCATTTCTTCTAGGCTTTTGTTGTGCCTACAGAAGACTAACGCTTGTAGCCTCCTCTCATGTTCCTTGATTTCTCTTTCCAAGCATTGTTGCTCTTCAAGATCCGAGGCCATCCTCTTTTCTAGATCTTCTAAGTGCTTTTGGCACCATTGGCTTCTCTCTTCTTCTACTGCTGCTAGCTACTCTGCGGCATTTTGTATATTTTCATTTTCCTTTTCCAAGTCTTTATATAGCACTACCAACTCATCATAATGGCATTCTAGGATCATGATGCTTTGTGTTTTTGCCGCAAGTTTTGCTTGCCACCTCTCTTCTTCTCCTCCCTTGTCCTCGAGCTTCTTCTTTAGCTCCTTGATCTCTCTTTGATACATGGCCACTTGATGGGTTCTCTCTAATTGAGAGGCTGCCATCATCTCCCTTTCGGCCTCAAGCTTAGCTATAGATATTTTTTTGGCTTCCTTTGCCCGCTCCAGCTGTGATAGGAGTTCCTGTATGTAGTCGTCATAGTTTGTAGACAATGGCAGTGCAGTGGGACTAGTGGTTTTAGATGCTTCTATCTTTTGCATTTTGGGGTCCCATTTGGATTCCGCATCTATAGTTGCCTACCTTTTTGCTCCTATCATAGGGGTTCCCCCACTTGCACCTTGAGTTGCCTCTTTATTGACCATGAATTGCACCCAGGCCACAAGATTGCTGGCATCCACCATGGTAGAGGAGTCTTGGGTGGGTGCAGTGTGACTTGGGTGGTGGGTAGTCGAACGGGTGAGATGGGGTTGATTAGACACTTGCCCTTACCCTTGGTTACTAGGGGTGGCAAGCTTTTGGGTGCTTTGGAGCTAATGCTTGGACCTTCGCATTTAGGTGGACTCATGGCAATTAGCTCTTCTTGCCTTGAAGGTTGATCCATTGAGTGGCGGATGGCCAAGGCTATGTCTTCTTCCTCTTTCTTCCTGAGCTGCATGTCTTCTTCCTCAACTCTTCTCTTTATCTCCTCCTCAGCTTTCCTGGATTCCTCAGCTTTCCTGGATTCCTCTTTTATTTTCTTTGCATCATCCCTTTCTTTTCTCTCTCTTCGTTCTTTCGTGCTTTTGGACTTACTTTGGGATCTGTGTAGGTTTTCTTTCTCTTCCTTCCCACTCTCTTCTTTGGCCTTATTTTGCGGAGTCTCTTTCTTTGATTTCTTGGCCCTTTCTTGGCTAGATTGTGCTTCTCACTCTCCTCTTTCTCTGTCACAATCCTTTCGTTGGATTGCTCCCATCCTTGGTGTGGAGGGGACCTATTTGGAGTCTCAATGACTGCCTCATCTTCTTGTGCTTTCCCCAGTGCTTCTCTTATGATGGCCATTAAGACCCCTCCAAAGCCAACGGTAGAGGCCTTTGATGACGACGGTTTCTTGGCTTTGGAGAGGTTTGGGGACTCTCCCTTAGTGGGTCTTCCACCAGTGTCCAATGCTTTTGCCGATGTTTCTATCATCTTCCTCATGAAGCCATTTAGGTTCACCTCATCGAAGGACTTGGCAACGATGCTCTCCAGCATTGGCACATTGATTCTATTAATCAATGTGTTGTACCTTTGGCTATTAGAGAATAGGGCGTGCACCATTTTGGATTGAATTTGGACTTTGAGGTTGAGGATGCTAGCTAGGCTAATGCCATCGTTGGTGTGGATTATCACTTTGTCCATTCCCAACATGTCGTACACTTCCCTTTTTGGCTGTCTTTCTACTTAATTGAGTAGGCCCAGTGCTTTCTGTACCAACTCAGGGCTCAGCTCAATTTCTACTTTTGGTGGCTTCATTCTCTAGATGCATCATGATGGTGCTGCGGTTCTTGTTGAAGGTCCAAAGGAATTCCGCGCAGTTCTCATAGTCGACGGCTTGGCCCACCTTCTCCTCATACTTCTGTAGCTTGCACTGCTTCACCAATTGCTTGATGGCTGGCTCCTCCATGACTATGTCTTCCAAATTCAGGATATGCCTAAATTTGAATTGATTGTAATCCCTTGGTTCCAATGAGATGCCGTACTTTGCATGTTCCTCCTCCGAGAATGGAAGTTTGCTGCTTTTCTCTTGGCCTACCATTGTAGGTACTTGTCATAATACCATAGTTCACCATTAGTATTCTTTAGATCATTTTTGTAGAAAGATATGTAGGCAATGGAAGAAATGCTTATGGAAACTGAAATGCTTAATTAAAGAAAGAGAATATTTCTCTTAAATAGTTAATTCTTTTTCACAAAAAATTTTGTTACTTTTCCTCAATCACAAGTTGATTTTCATCCATTCTTTTTCGCTTTTGGACATTGTTTGAGGCCTTAATTTTGTTTTTACATGTTTCATTCATCTTACATTCATTTTACATATCTTACATTCATCTTACATGTTTCCTTCACTTTACCCCCTCCCCTTTGGAATTGAGAAGAATCCTTCCTAGGATTAAGGTTTGAGAGGTCAAGGGCATTCAGTGCATGCTCATAGTGTTTTACTTTCGCATGAGTTAATCATAGAAGTTCAGATTGTATTCTAGATTTGCATAGTGGTCCATGTTGAAAGGACATATGCCTACTTGAGTGATGTAGGTGAGAACATCTGTGAGGAAGTCACCAAAGTCTACTTGGCTGGCAATGTGCAACTCCTCCTCAACCTCCTCAATCAGAATGCGATCTAAATATGGGTGGGTCAGGAGGTGCTCTTCTAAGGGTTGGTTATGAATGGTGGTCAACACCTTATAGGAGATTGGAGCTACACAAGTGGGGTTATACTCCAAGGTTTTGATGGCACATCGTTGCTCAGTGTTGGTCATGATTTGGTAGCCCTCTTGCTCCCATTGAAGTCAAAGAGCATACCATTTCCTCAAGAAATAGGAGTCAGAGTCAGCTAGCTTTGTCAGCTCTTCTAGCTCTTGGTCTGTTGTGCAGAAACTTTGCTCTTGTGATATGATGGGATCAACCGTTGTGTGCAAGCTTTCTCTCGAGAGATCTCATTGTCAATCAGTTTCTTGGCTACCTCATGAATCTTGACGAGAACACGAACTCATAGTTCTCCCAAGTGCATGGTAAGGAGTGCACTTCATTACTAATGTCTTATCGAGGAGGCCTAAGTCCAATTGTTCATAGTTCCTAGCTAGCGTGGCAAATGTGGCATTCAAGCATTTGATGTAGGGGACTAAATTGTCCCCTGTATTAGTGGCTAGGTCCATGGCCATTATAAGGATAGATTTATGCTTATAGGAGGGTTTGAGGTCTACGAGAGGTTGATTGAGCTGGATAGCTCAACTACTGATGCCTGTCTTCTAGGTTGTTCAATGGGGAGTTTGTTGGCCACTTGTGTAATAGATTGGTCCTATGGCTTGGTTGATGTACTACTCTCAACTTGTGGTGCAGTTGGGACACTGGAAGTGTTAGGTTGAGTTGGCCTAGGGCCAACTAGTTGCGGCTATGGTTGATAGGATCCGTGAGGTTCTATGGATTTGGTGATTTTTGAGGCAATGGATTTCTCATCCCTACTTGGTTCACCACTTTGTGGAGATGGGTTGGAGGGCTTGGATTGAGGAGCACGTGTACCAAACCTGGCAGCAAAATCCTATTGTTGCCTTCATAGTAGCCTTGAGTGCGCAATAGGTCTTTGGGTATCCATCGCGGCTTGACAGTTCGTCTACTTCGATAGCGCTAGCTTTGCCTTCTAGGCCTAGAATGTGATATTCTCTATGGTCATGGGTTCACGAGGGTTGGCTTCTAGGGGGGCTGTGGTTGTCATTTGGGCACCCATTTGAGCTCCTAGTCAATGGTCTTGGATGTGTCTCCTTTAGGATATAGCCAACTTGTCTTCGTAGGATGGGTCAAGTTACAAACCCCCTCCTTAGACCTTGCATTAGGTTCCTCTATCGGTAGCATTGCAGGCTTTGATAGAGCTACGCTGCCCTGGCTGAAAGCCATGACTATACGTACGTTACTAATGGCCAGATGAATACATTGTGACTTGTAGTAGACATTGCATAATGTCTACTTTTTAAAAGTACTTCCTAATAGAAATTCCACACTCGAATCCTTCATATATGGCAACACATAAAAGATCATGGACATATTTTCAGATTCGATAGAGATAGCAATCTCACACTTTCCAAGAAGTGTGTATGATCGACTCCCATATGGGCTGAGTTTTGGTGTGAGGGCTGCAATTGTGGTATGCCAGTTTGGATCCAATGATCGCGAGTCAAGTTATCAAAATCAGCATCCTCATCAATCAATGTATCAAATGTATGTGTTTGATGGGTGGTGACAGTCACTTGTAGGTAGGCTAGAGCTACGGCTTCCTCATTTTCATCTTCAATTTCCATGATAGTGGCCACTTGTACCTTAACAAGGTCAAGTTGTCTATGTGAGCTCCTTGTAATCATGTAGACTAGTATTGAGGGTGGGTCACTAGGCTTACCAATTGCCTTAGTGGCTTGCTTGTATTCCTCACCATCCGAGAATGGTCGATCGATTATGGCTAGCACATGCATCCAATCTCGCTGAACCTCAGGACAAGGGATGCACTTGGTGAGTGGCCCGTATGATTTTCTAACTTGCGCATCACCTTTTAGCATAGTTGAGATGGCATCTAAGTCGACTAGTGTAGTCCTCCAAGTATCCATCTCTACTCTTACCACTTCCGTTTGGTTGCCTAGGAAGATCAGACCGTTTCCCTTGTCTTCTATGACTCGTGCATTGCGCATCTAGGGTCGGCCTAACAAGATGTCGTAAGAGTCCAATCCCTTCATGATAATGAAGTTCATGGAAAAGTGGACACCTACGATCTTCAACGGCCAATTCTTCAACACTTCGGGCTTGACTTTCATTCCATTGACCAGTCTAAAATTGAACCTAGCATTCTCGACAGGTGGGTTACCCCAAGCTTTGAGTACTTCATGGCTAAGCACATTGACTCCTACCCCCGTGTCCATGATCCCTTTTTGTGTGGCATATCCTAATGCTAGGACCAGTAGGATTGCATGCATCTCAGTGCCCTCCCAAAAAGCATTAATGTGCAAGGACTTGGGCACTAAGTGCAGTGTTAGACTGGGTATCTGAGTTACTGCATCATGATTATGTAGATCAGCTTCCCTTTGCTCCATTGGACCTTCAACCCACTACTTCAATTCTTGCCATAACATCGTCAGATGCTGTGTAAGCATATCTCCTAAGCTTAGAGTCATTGGATTGGTTACTAGTGTTGTAAGAAGATTGCTAGATACTTCTTCTTCTAGGCATGCGTTCCTTGGCCAATGGTCTTGATTGGTATGCTGCCACGTAGCGTTTAAACTCCGTCTACGTGGCACTACCTATGGTGCAGATGCGTCTTTCGACTTTGGTTGTGTAGGTGAAGCTAGTGTGCTTATGCTTGAAAGGTCATTGATCTCGTTCTCCAAGATGGTCTCAATGTCCTTAAGGTGCTCTTGGGCCTCTTTCACCCACTCCTTGACCTTCTCTATGGCTTTGAGCTGACGTTTTGGGTTGGGGTACTCCCCCACCCTAGCACTCCCCTTCTCAGCAGTCCTTGGAGTAGATGCCCCTGCCTCTGTATTGATGACTTCCTTTCTTGTGGGTAGTGCAATAGCACTCTTTGTTTTAAGCCTGACCTTGGCATCCATCCTCTTCTTCCTTCGCCTATAGCTCTTTTTTCCAATCAAGGCTATGTCTAGATTGCTGGGTCTAGACAGTAATATGCTAGCCTGCTTCGTCTCTACTCGAGTCATGACGTTGAATGAGATAGGTGTGTTCTCTCTGTCAAATGTCTCAACTCCAAATAACCCAATGGTACTAATGGCTCGTTCGCTACACTAGA
Organism: Lygodium microphyllum; assembly: GCF_053477565.2. NCBI lineage: Eukaryota > Viridiplantae > Streptophyta > Polypodiopsida > Schizaeales > Lygodiaceae > Lygodium > Lygodium microphyllum. The sequence goes on along the minus strand of NC_141141.1, from coordinate 43,884,260 downwards.
GGGTGGATTTCATCTAGGGGGCACTTAGCAAACATGTGAGTGATTCCACACTCTGGGCATCTAAGACCTTTTCTCGATTAGCCTGCTCTCGTTCCTAGGCAATGTGAGGAGATGTGTCTCGGGTGACCACAATTCCAACAAGAAATTAGTTCTTGGGTCTGCCCCCCTAATCCTCTGCCTCTACCTAGCACTATCACCAACACTAGTTGATAATCCATGAGGATTGGATTGCCCTCTTTGTTGTACGAGATGTAAGGGTTCACATAGGGCTCATCATCATTCCGCTCCTCCACATAGTGGACTAGAGCGTCACTCACTAGATGGGTTATGAAAGGTCCAGGTGGCCAGGGTATGCCTGTGGGATTTATTTCCGTCCTAGGAATTGTTGGTTTAGCATCATTAGGTGCCGGGAGAGCCAATGGGACTTCCCTCCCAAAGAACCCTAGGTAAGGTTGGTTGTAAGGTTGCGAGTATGGGAGTCACCTTGGTAGTTTGCAATGCATGGCATCATGACCGAACCTACTGCAATTGGCCCAAGGTTGAGACCTAGGGCCTTGACACTCAGTTGGCAAGTGATTTTTGCCACAATACATGAATTGGATGTGTGGAAACATTGGTCTCCTCACCATTTCTTGTAGCCTTGCTATCTCCATCTTCATCTCCGTGAGCTCCTCATTAGGGCCAAAAACACTTTCAAAAATGCACTTTTGTTAATCACAAGATTAAGAAATAGGCCAAAGAGAGTTTGCCATGTGTGCAAGAATATGGTATTCTTGTCTCCTATTTTTTAGAGATAGTGGAGTCCATTTCGTGATTCTCTCTTCTTTTTTATCCAAAATCCCTAAAGTGTGATGTGTTTTGGAGTCCCAAAGACATTATTTACTCACAAATCTGACAAAATATGTGACAGAGATGTGACGAAATTAATAATGAGTTTTTTGAAAGTCGGGAGATCTTTCAATATTCTTTTTGGCACCCAATACATACTCGTTTGTGTTCTTGGCGCTACTTTTTAGTTCATTCACCCCTCTTTGAGCTTCTTTCTCTGCGCTTTCATTCTTTTCATGGCTTCCTCTAGGCACCCTTCTCATTTAATACACTCTTGCACAGTCTATAGCCAGGGAGCAGATGGAAATTGGGAGCCCAAAACCTTTATTGTAAACGATTGGGTTACCATGCTGCCATCTTGCAAGGGCTCTCATAAGGTGAAAAGAAGAAAACGAGATGATATTAAACATTACTGGAAGGGGCGTATCATTGCCTTCAAAATTATGCCCGAAGGGTGGTTTGTCAAGGTACAACATGTTTACATGGCCAAGGATATGCACTTGCCTCCAAACGAACGTGTTCCCCAACAAACACATTGTAAGTTATTGGTTGAATAACGTATGTAATTCTTTTCCTTTAAGGCAAGTACTAACAACCGATTCGTCATCGCATATATCTTTCCGTCAACAAGTATTGAATGGAAACCTGTGGAAAGCCTAAGTGGGACTTTCCATGCCATTCATAAAGTATTGGCAGACATTATTTATGTCGATCAAATTGTGTCTTTTTTTAGAGAATGCAAGGTTTTTATATATTATGCACAGTATGTGGTTCCCTCTAAAGTAGATAGGTATGGGAATATCGAAGATTTGCCATTGCCAAGCCTTTCATCTCTAAACTGGGAGAGTCCTGACAAGCTAACAGTGCATAGTTTCAAATTCAAAATATCTCAGGATATTCAAAAGTCCATGATAGTTGGAAGGATCTCAAGAAGAATACGTTTATCATGGTTTGTACCCCTCCATATCTTTGTGACTTGCTTCAAAATAACAAATTTACAAAGAACGAAGGTATCGTGGCTAAGTAGAAACTTTTCGAAAGAGGATTTGGACAACACTATAGGGACGCTTTGGAAATCTAGAGCGTGCGACCATAAGGGTGATATCTTGAGGTGCAGTGCATGCCCTCAATCCTTGGCTTTGGCTTACAGTATCCCTCGCCAAACTCTTGTTTTGGGCTTTGGTTTTACAGGAGATACAAACTAAGATTGGGTATTTGGGTTCCCTTGGATTTTGATACAGATTGCACACCATGTAAACTTGCAGTGCATGTTTTGCCGCATGAAGAAGGGAAGAAGGTGAATGTTACTTCCAATTGGAGTCTGAAAGATGTGAGGGATATCTTGGAATTGCTAGAAAATACATCCCCTAGATATAAGTTCAAAGTGAATGGCGTAACAATTGGTAAAAGAGCCAAGCGCTCTTTCTCTTGTACGAGTTGTTTGTCTCCCACAATTGTGAGTTTTGAGCCTTGAGAATGAAAACTTTGCAAGAATTTATCTTAATTGACTGTCCTTAAGATATTTCTTAGTGGGAACTCATAAGCTATCATGAAGCAAGTTGCCTTTCAAATGTATAGAAATAAATATACATTACATTCGATTTATAAGTGAAAAAGCTCATTACATCATGAGGTATAAAAATGCCATATAAATGTACAAAGCCAAAATAATAAGGCTTGTGTATGCTTATGTTTGCTCTTTTGATTCTTTATCTACTGCCTTCTCCTTTGTTGGCTTTTTGGCTTCTTTATCGATTTCTTCAAAGATATTTTTTCTCACAGGGCCTTTCTTTGATTGTTGAAAGAATTTCACCTTTATAGGTACTCTCTTTTCTTGGGGTTTAAGAGGCAATGGATCAAATTTCAGAGGAGAAAGCATTGGCATTCCTTTTCTTTTAGACTCTGTAGCAGTGGTCTTTGTGGCTAACTTACCATTGCCATTGCCATTGCCTTTACCTTTTCCCTTGCTTGTACCCTTGGCCATTGAAGTTTTGGGAGGAAGAGGGGAGTCAAGATCATATGGTGTGATTGCCTTGTCCAAAATCAGCTCAATGCATCTCTCCCTTATCCACCAAACATACGAATCAGGATAGTCTCTACATTGTAAGAATAAATGTTATAAGTTAGTGAAAAGACATCATGATAAGGGTTACACAAAAATCAAATGAAATTAACTTACATTCACTCCTTCTATTTGTAACAACTTTGAATCCACTGTTCTGCAAATATTTGATATAACTCTCCATCCACAAGAATGCACATCGCTTTGCAATGGAACTTCTTGTAGAAGAAACGTATAAGGATTTTGAGGATTAGCAAGATCCTCATATGTAGTATCCAAAAATGTAGAAACAAGTCTACCAGCACTACAAAAGGAAGCTTTGTAAGTTCAAAATATTTTTTGTAAATATAATCAAAGCAAGTAATTTTCTTTCAACATACATTCGTGCTTGGCCATGAACACCGCTGAGAGAGTTCATAAAGATAATTTCTCTAGTAAGATAGTTAATATAGATAAGACTCCAATGCCCTCTGCAAATTCAAAATAGAGGTGAGCAGAAGGGTGAAAGTAAATGAATATAAATTTTCCTCTACAAAAAAGAAAAATACCTTTCTACATAAGGGAAAAAGATGTGGTAATTTGTCACACTATCAAAAGTACGAAAGAATGGTGCAATATTAGACCCAGATCTTGCAAATAGTTCCATTGAGAGAAGTGGATCAACAACATATATGGCTCTACGGATATCGAGAGTGAGAGAGGAGATGAATTCCCTGCAGTCAATAGCAAAAGCTATTTGAATCGATCAAAATCAATACAAATTACATATAAAATATACTTGAACCTATAAGCCTTACCTTATGCAACAAAAAACAACGGAGTCAGATAGTTGGACATCCCTTTTCTCCAACATGGGCTTGTCCTCGGGAGATATGCTAAGGTAATCCTCCTCAGGTTCCGTAGAAACATTCACAACTATTTGCCCATACACTTTACCCATCCTCTCGTTGTTGATGGGAGCAAGTGATGCGGCTTTCCTCTTGTAAACTTTGTCTTCAGTTTCCAATACCTCCTGAATTTTTTCACTCAAGATAGACTCCTGCTGAGTGGTACCCCTTGTAGAGTAAAGGTGAGTTACATCTTCAACCTTTAGCTTTTTCCCTTTCCTAGACAATTTCGGGGGAATGTTAAGGATTTCAAAGGCTTTTTGATCATTGGAAGGCAAGGGCCTCAATACTTTATCGAACCTATACCTGATTCTCCTGATCATGCTGAAATCTTTATTCATAAGGGTAATTCTATGAGCATGCGCAGCAGCAATGTAAGCATCGTTCATGAAATCAATAACAAAATCTTCTACATTGTCTTGTAGAGCAAGAATTCCTGAGAGTTGCCACTTCTTATTTAGACCAGAGACAGTTGCCACTCTAGACAATCTGTCAGAGATTTCTTTAACAACTCTTATGAAAGCAACCTTTGGAATCACGTGCTCTGTAGCTCTTTGGGTTTTTCTAATCTCACTGAAACACCTCTGCATGTAGAAGAACCGGGACTTTCTCTTTTTCTTTTGTGGCTTGGGAGGCTTACTGGCTCTAGCAGAAGTAGGCCCAGGTGCAATTAGAGGGGATGCATCCTTCACAGGGGAAGTCTCACCCTTTGCTTCTTCAACTTCAGGAGAAGAAACATTCTCAGCACTGAAATGCTTTAACTCCATGGAAGATGCTAGGCCAACACCTGGTGTAGGGGGGATCTCTGTGGCAAAATGCTATGGGGCCTCTGATGGCCCAGCCTCAGCAATATTTGAAGAGGGTTCCTCCTCAGATTCATCAAATTGTAACTTCCTTCTACCCCCACTGTCCTTCCTATCCACATAAACTTTTCTTGCAGTTTGCTTTGTCCTTGCCATGCAAAGGAGAAAATAAAAGAGCTAGAAAGACAAAAATGATATAGGAATTTTCTCAAAAATCTGACAAGAACGTAGTAGGCACGATACGGCACGAGAAGGAACAAACGAACAAGACGTATGGTCACGTTCAGGCCGTATTGGAGACGAGGACAACGAGATAAGAAATCCTGATATGACGCGAGATGGCAACTAGGTAGACCACCAAAGGACGCCCTCGCTCCGTATTGATCAAGCATGCACAAAAATGCAGCGAGTCGCAAGGAAAATGGCCACGAAATAGCGTGAAATAAGGAAATCGGGAAAGAGGTAAAAGCACCCTCGCTCTGAATTGGGCGACGGGAACTGATACGACGCGAGAGGATAGTTACGCAGTAGACGCAGCACTAGGATCGCTCCGTATCGGGCAAGAAAGGCGTGAGAGCTCGAGAGAATTAAAAGTGTACATGTAAGCAAAATGGTTTCTTATATACCCTCGTTAACCATGCCACGTGTCAAACACATGTCTCGCATTGATTGTGCCACATGTTCGCCTAACGTCCATATGCCACGTGCCGACTAACAATCGGTCCACGTGTTTGCCACGTGTTTTTCGGCCATGTGTCATCCAATAGCTAGTGCCATGTGTCGGTGCCCAAAGGCTAGTGTCACATGGCATTATTGCACGCCCTACATAAGGGGGTGTCCATCATCTGTACGGCTTTTTCGGATTTCTTTGCGGACTTCTCATTTTTCTCCCAATACGGCACGAGAGCAAGTGTTCTTGTTTTGCGCTTTTGCCTGCTCGCGTCGTTTTGGCTCGGTGTTCGTTTGCAGACTCCTAACCTGATACTGTGCGAGGGCGCGTGATTCGCTGATTTGGGTTTTGCCTTGTCGCATCGTTTCGGTTGCGGCCCTTTGGTTTGAGTTGTTCTGGTTTGCATTCCCGATACGGCGTGAGTACGAACATCCGTGTCTAGCGTTTGAATCTCATCACGCCATATCAAGCAAAAGTTGGAAACATGTCTGACCCTACAGATTTTCTGGGCTCCAAGGTTCTGCCAGGAACTGGGAAAAGGAGAAGGCTTTCAAGAGGCTCAAGGGCTTCAACATGTGATGAGCCTATGCATTCTATTTCTTCCCCATGCTCTGCCACCAGTGTCAGAATGCCAAGCACATCTCCAGGGAAGGGAAAGTCGGCAATGAGAGTTCTTGGAGTATCAGAGCTTACTGATGTCGCTCCATCAGAGAGGCTTCTTGACTTTATCCTTCAGAATGGCATGGATCTCTCATTCTATGGAGTTGTTAAGAATGTCTTTAATCCTGATTGGGACCTTGACAGTGTTTTGAAATATTGTAAAAAATATTTTTTGGAGGACTTTTTGGAGTTTGAAAATCTAGCAGGTCCTTTTATTAAAGTTGGTACAAAGGAATATGTCCATGTTTCCATTGGGTCAACATGAAATGAAAAGTCAGTGTTTATTAAGAGGTGTGGTGCCCACTCTCTGGTGGACAGGTTTTATGCAAGAGACATATTGTGCTCCACTCATTCCAAGAATTGCAAGATTATGTCAAAGTCTGCTGCTTTTATTGTTTTCACCCTTGTCAAATATCCTCTGAAAGTTGATGAGCAACAGTTGGAAGGAGCAAAGTCTGCTTGCTTTTGTATGTTAGATGATGTGGCAAATGAAAAGGAAACAGAGGAGGTTGTAGATGCAGATTTTGAGGCTTCTACTGAGAAGTTGGATGTTGCTCACTTCAAAGCTGAGACCATCATAGAGGAGAGCCAAGGAAATGCAAACCCTACAACTGATGAGAGTTCTCATCATACTGTTCCTTCTCTACTGTTTATACCTTTCAAGGAGAAGGAGTACATTTTACTGTCAGATATTCAAAAACTTTTCAATCTTAGGGAAGATTATTGTCTAGCCATTATTGCAGAGGCTTCTGATGTTGCAAATGGGATAGTTGATACAGACAATGAATCAAAGGAAGAGATACTCAAACTTGATAAAGATTTTGTAGACGATAAGTTTATTGATACTGGTGAGGCCCTCTCTCTTTGTTTTGAAAATGCAAAAGAAGCTGAGAAAGAGTTGAGTATTACTGATGAGGAGTTCGATCGCATGCAAAGCCAACTTGGGATTTCCAATTTTGGAAGAGAGGAGTCTGAATACGTTAAAGAATTGATTAACACCAATGAGACATCATCATCAATAAATTTATGGAATCCAGTTAAATTGGAGTACGATGAAAACCAAGTGGTAAGATAATTTTGAATTTGCTTTTACACATTGGTAGGTTTGAGTTTCACGCTCATTCAGTATGGGTTTTATTTGCAGTTGGAGATTGCTGATTCAGATAACTTATTGGGACGTGGCAAAGGATCGAGAGCTGGTGGTAGTACATTGAAAGACATTGAACTCGGCCACTACTTGGCTAGGATTGACCTTAATTCCTTTTTAGTACTTCATAGTAGTTTCTCAGAGGATGCAGCATGGCCCATACTTTGTATTAAAGCTCTTACAAGGCTTCTAGGTTTCTCAGGATTACAATATAATGCCCACAAAGTAATGCTTTTGGAAAAGATTGCAGCAATTAGGATTTTTGGCTACGGTCTAGGTTACTCTACTTCTAGGGCAAGATACTTTTTGGTGTTCACATCCTACGCCTTGGCTGCAAACCAAACTTATGTAAAATCTATAACTGGCTACAAGAGAAGAAAATTTCTACGTTATAGAGGAAAGATTCTTGAGGAGGAAGAGAATGTGAGAGTTTTGGAAAGCTAGCTTTGTATATATTCTTTCTTATATATAAAAGTGCGACTGCTCATGTGTCATTGCCATCTTTTATCTGCATTCTTTGAAGTTGTTGTAGAAAAAACCAATTGAATAGCTCCTCCAAAGCATTGCTTTTTGTAACTCCTCCCCCATGCCTTGTGCTTTGAAAATATGATAGCAACCCTCCCACGGTAGTAAATGAACATGAAACCAAGGTAGAAGCGTGCAAAATCTATGCACATGGCTGAGCCATTAATCTCAAAAATTGAAAAGAAACCATAAATCTTCCACTTAATAATGAACTGATTCGTTATCTTCATCATCTTCATCCATAGCTTCAACAATTATACAAGAATAAAAAGGAAAAAGAAGAATTTCTGCACAAAAGACAGAGGAGAGAGGAGAGAGAACAACTTTTTGCACCACCAAAAAAAGGAATATGCGATTGGACAAGAGAGGGAAGGAAAAGAGGCACATAACCACTCGTGCACTCCACCCCACCTCTTCCCCAAAAAGCACACCCCTTTGTATTTTATTATTTCTTTGAATTTTTGGTACATTTGATATTATAAGACCTTTGGCCTTTAATTTTGAGTATTCCTACCCTTCACAAATGCATGCACGTAACACTTTTGTGCATACCATTTATTTATTATAGATGTGGATGTGGATGTGGTCCCCTCATGTAAGTGTGTATTTTAGTGATTTTGGAACAATGTAGTATTATTCTCTTGACAAAAAATGAAAATATGATGCATGCTTGGATTCTCTTGTTCCTTGTTTTTATGCTTCTTTTGGGTGTCATCATATTCCTCCCACACTGAAATGTGAAGCGTCCTCGCGAACCTTGCCAAAGAAGAACCACTGTCTAACACAAAAAACTTCCAAAATTTTTAGTTAAACAACTTCGATCATAAGGCCTAGCCATGGTAGGGTATGGGACTCCAAATCCACGACCACCAGAGTAAGGGAACTCCTGCCTCAAATACTCCCACACTGAAAATATTTACTAGTCTTCAAAGGATAGGGTTTTGTCTTCAACAAGGGATCACAAGCACAACTTCTCCATTCCAATAGAGGAAATAAGGATGACTCCCTTCATCATGTAGCTCTAGAGGTCACTTGAGAAAATAGGGTTTAATTGTATATGTAGCTTCATGTATCTTCTGATGTGGGGGTTTATCTTTATGTATCTTCTCATGGAGTATTTAATAGTGTTGGTATATATGAATGTAAAGTGAAAACTCTTGAAATCTTAGCTTTGAGAGAGTGGTAAAGAGTTGTCACTTTTGAATGTTAACAATGGATTAGAAGGGTTATTAAGCTTTGATCCTTTTAGATTCTTAGTTTTTTTTTTCTTTTAGTCTATCTTATCATTTTTCTTGATGGTTGTTGTTTGGAGGAAAAAGAAAAAGAAGAAGAAAGATGTAAGGGATGGTAGCAATATATGCTAGAAGGAGAGGTTGATGGTGATCATGATGGTGATCATGGGTGGAGGAAAGCACCACATGTAGAAAAGTAGGGTGGTAATATTAAGGTATTATAAATAAGTTAGAAGGGCTAAGGGGTGGAAGGAAGTGCCACAATTGAAGGGGAAAATGAGGAAGGGGGTAAGATGAAACGTAAGAACAAGGGTGCTTAATTAATTTAATATTCATATTAATATTTTATTTTAAAAATTAGGTTAAGGATGGGGGGATATGACGGGATAAGGAAAGAAACACATGGCTACCATGTGGAGGATGAGGGAGAGAGGGACAGATAGATGAAGAATGTCTTCCAACAAATTCTACACAAATTTTGCACAACCGATCATTGTGCAGGGAGATCGAGACTGGGAACAGAGAAACACAAAAAAGAAACGTGTGAGCCATCGATCAAAATGGCAGACGCAGATGGTGCCGTCCCCTCTTTCTTTCTCTTCTTCATCTTCTTCATCTTCCCTGTGCTTCTACTACTTCTTCTTCTTTCGTGTCTTCTGCTAGACCCTTGGGCCGCCTAGTGAAGGAAACCTAAAGCTTGAAGGAGGGAGAGTGGTGTTGATTGTTGCTTGCCTTGACTTCGAGGCACATAGCCTTATGATGCCTATCCGACAACAGTAGAGTGCCATTATTTATACTGAGGGGGATGGAGAAGAACTGTGGCAACCTGCCTGGTGTGTCACAAAAGCTCTTTTGTAATGCGAATCCGCTACTGCGGATGGTACATTGTGTAGGAAAAACCAAGTTAGAGAGCCAGAGGGGGATCCGCAAGGTTGTGTTCGGAAAGTGAAAAACTGTATGGAATCTCTGACCAAAATCCACAATTTTTACTTGGAGGCCACAACCCACATGAGGTTTTGGCCAAGAAGCGCCAATCGACATAGGGCGAAAAGCTCCGACAGCAAATTGTGCAAAGGATGCTGGTTAGGGTGGCAGATCGAGTACATACACCTGTGGATGCACAGGCAGCATCAGCATGTATGTAAGAAGATGTGGAGGAGGCCCTGTCTACAATGTAGAAAGCAATATGCCATGATGGTCGAAATATGGCCGTCGTGCAAAAGATTCCCAATGATGTGCCAGTAATAGGTTGATCCTATTTAGCAATATCACCCATGTTTCTGTCCAATCTATGGCATCAGCGAAGGGGACCAAGCTTTAATCGCCACGACCACAAGCAAAGAAGTAGCATCTCTCCACAGGACTCTCAGAAGCTGTTCAAGGCACTATAGCAGGCTATCAGCAATGACTGCTTCTGATGAAGGTTCATATGATGACACCATGGTGGGCAAAACCTGTCTTTCCTTCCTACAATGCAAAACCCCTCTGTTGCCCTATGCTGCTACTTCACCATATTCTTCTTCTTCCCTCTAATTCTTCTTCCTTATTTATGTTTCTTCTTCTGTCTCGTTGCTAAAATCGGTCAAGATCTCTCTCTCTCTCTCTCTCTCTCTCTTTGATTCTAACAACGCTTATCTGACCGCCTCTGCCTCGCCTTTGCTATCTGCAGACGTCTTCTCGTCCTCGGTTCATTTATTCCTGTCTTCCTGTGGAACGCAGATAGGCCTGCCTTTTTGACCTCGTTATAAACCTCCCCAAACAAGGCTAGGCGAGGGGATGAAATGGCAGAGAGAGCTACCAGGGATGGTGGCCCCAGGAAGGCGAGGAGGAAGCAGAGGATAGGGATCGAGAAGCCAAGGGCAGAGGGGAGCGAAAGCAATGCCATGGCCATGGCAATGGCACTGGTCTATCAAATGGCCACCCCAGCTTGGTTTTTTCCTGAGTTAATCGCTCTGTGTTGACGCGCTAAGTATATCGAAACCTGCAAGTAGCGTTTAGGGCAAGCGTGGCGCTATGACCAGACAAATTTAGCTCCCAGACTCCTAGGAGGCAACCGAAGGCGGTGCTTGTTGACTCCCATTGTTGGCCGACTCATGGAGAGCTGAGAATCCTCAGCCTTCACTCAGGCCGGTATTCTGTCACCCCCCAGTTCTTTTAGTGCAATCTTGCAGAGGGGCATGGCTGTACTATCCGAAAGCTTGGCTTCGCCATCCTCTCCTCCAGGACTTCATTCCCCTTCTCCCATATGGCCAATTGCTGCTGCTATTGCTACCGCAGGCGAACCCCTTTTTTCTTTTCCTGTGTTTCTTCTTCTTTTACTACTCTTGACATTTTGTTGTATGTGGCTTCCTTATCGCTACTCTTCTTCTTCTTCGTCTTCTGGCTCGACATTTGTTGCAGGTGCAATTCATATTTGCATGTCTCTCTTAAAGTAACAATAGGCAGCAATGCAGCACAGTAGGGCCTTCTTCAAACTTCTACTCTTTCTACTCAGCATTTTCTTTCTGTTTCTGAATGCTTCTTCTTCTTCTTCAGCAGACATGGCCAGAAGGAAGGAGGATCTTCGATATTGAGGATGCCATGAGCTTGATGGCACATACTTAATCTTGTGCTACTATGGTTGCTTCTTTCTTTCCTTATTCTCCTTCAATGCCTTCATAAGCCCTCCTTCTCTCTCTCTTTCTCTCTACCACTGTCATTTCTTCTTCTCCTTCACATTCCAACTCAGATTTGAGATCAGCTTGTTTCCCCGGCTGCGCACCAAAATGACAGCAACCCTCCCACGGTAGTAAATGAACATGAAACCAAGGTAGAAGCGTGCAAAATCTATGCACATGGCTGAGCCATTAATCTCAAAAACTGAAAAGAAACCATAAATCTTCCACTTAATAATGAACTGATTCGTTATCTTCATTATCTTCATCCATAGCTTCAACAATTATACAAGAACAAAAAGGAAAAAGAAGAATTTCTGCACAAAAGACAGAGGAGAGAGGAGAGAGAACAACTTTTTGCACCACCAAAAAAAGGAATATGCGATTGGACAAGAGAGGGAAGGAAAAGAGGCACATAACCACTCGTGCACTCCACCCCACCTCTTCCCCAAAAAGCACACCCCTTCGTATTTTATTATTTCTTTGAATTTTTGGTACATTTGATATTATAAGACCTTTGGCCTTTAATTTTGAGTATTCCTACCCTTCACAAATGCATGCACGTAACACTTTTGTGCATACCATTTATTTATTATAGATGTGGATGTGGATGTGGTCCCCTCATGTAAGTGTGTATTTTAGTGATTTTGGAACAATGTAGTATTATTCTCTTGACAAAAAATGAAAATATGATGCATGCTTGGATTCTCTTGTTCCTTGTTTTTATGCTTCTTTTGGGTGTCATCAAAATAACTTGTGCCTGCTTGATAGTGGGATTTTTCCATGCCTTGGCTACTATAAGTTGCTAAGGGGCCATGCTCCTCCACAAAGTAAGGCCCATGAATATGAAGAATATGCTGCAATACAAAATAACACTTATTTTATACCAATTGAAAAACCTGTCAAAATAAACCCATATTAAATAATTGTTACTTTAACAGATAAAAAGTGATATCTTTTTCTCCCCATGCCTCTTTTATCACCTGAACAAGATTTGTGATTGATCTTTTGAACTCTTCCGCATATGTATATGTTGTCTTATGTTGCCTGAGGAGTTTCAAAAAAACATCAAGGTGTATCCAAACCTCCATTCTAAGAAACACAAGCCTCGCGTGCTTGCAACATTTGTTGTGATCTCACATAGCTCTCTCCAACACTCCCAAGCCGCATTCACCTGCTTTCCTGAATGGTTTCCTAAGAACCGTCTAGCTTTTGAGCCTCCCATAGAGACATCGGCCAAGATATCTCTTGTTTTTCTTGAAAGTATTGGATCCTTTCTCAAGTGAACTTGGCCTCCATGAAATCCCATTTTCGATAGTAATGCCTCGCATTTATCAATACACTCATCTGATAAAGATAATGGCTTAATGGAATATGCGTAGTCAAGATGCAACCTGAGAAGCTTATCGATTATTCTAATCTCTACATGCAAAGTACAAATATAAACATTCTTAAGAGAGATTGAAAGAATGGGATCCTAGATGTCTTCTATGTTTTTAAATTTACTCAAACCTATAGAGTCTCTATTTGGGGCTCTTCTTACTGGTCGCAAACTACTCCAATCTTTGGATCCAATACTTTCCATGTAATAAATGCAAGGATATTTTGCATTTGCACCATTACATATTCCAAGCATACATTTGATAGTTTTTAAATCAGCACTCATATGCCATTCCACATTAAAATTACCAACCCCATCAACTATCAACATTTTGCCTTCACTTTGAGGCTTTATGATATTTGGAATACCTATATGGTTGAACAACCATTTCAACATTTGATGATTTTCAATTGGTACCTGGGCAGCACCAATCCACCAAATCTCCATCTCGGATTGGATCTTATGCAATGGAGCTTGGCCCTCACCATTGCTATGGTCCAATGCCATGTTCATGAGGCAAATGCTAATTCTTTCCATCTTCTGTCCCTTTTGAATCTGTGCTTCATCCAACTTCAAGGCAAACTTTAGAACACCATAACTTTCTTCTACTGTGATTTTATACATGTGAACCATTGTAATTTGCACCTATTTTAGATCAACCCATATATTGTTAAATGCATTGTAATAAAAAATTGCTTTTTTTTTTTGTTTTTCATAGGACATAGACCTTTCGATGTGAATGTAATCTCCAAAAACATGTGGAATCTTGTGATTCATGGCAATTCTTGCAGTCAAAACTGCAAGGGCTCGGGGCAATCCAAATATAGTTACCCTATTGCATCTAAGATTTTTAAACCATAATCCAGAGATAGCACGATAACCTTTCCAACTTATACCCACAGTATCACACGTCTCTACAATTTCATTTGCTTTCACCGTGCCTTTTAAGTCCTTCACTAACTCTTTGAGAGTTGGACCTCCGCATTCTCGGGTGACTTAAGAATCCTCAAAATATCTTTCTTATTCATGGTTTCCTTCAAAAGTTCGATTCTTTCCTCATTCTCTTGGATATTGATGCCTAATATGTTAGAGACATATTTCTTTGTAAAATTTAGTCTCCTTTTCTTTGCTCTCTCACACAAGTTGGTTATATTTTTTAATGGTCTCTTCCTCTCTCTAAATCCTACTGGAGTTTCTCTCAAGCGTGTTAGCTTATCTTGCAACGACTTAACATTTTTCAAGACATCAATTTGACTTGTCAACTCTAAAATATTTGTTTGTGTAGTTTCTAGTGCTTTTCTCATTTCGTGTATTTGAGCTATATATGTGTAAGATGCAGAGTATAACCTCATACAGTAGCCAAGCATCTCATTGTAACCTTCTCCAACATATCTTATATAGTCATGGACATTGAAAAAAGGAGGTGGTTTACCTGTAGAAGGATCCCTGGGATAAATATTTCCGTCCACCCACAAATCTATATGCTTCATTCCTTGTGTTTGCAACCTACTGGCTTCGATCTCATCTATTAATACTCGATGATGTATACTTCTCCAAGATGTGTAAATTGGATCTAGCTAAACAGTTAGCTTGTATTTATATGTGCTTGCGCGTGTGTTATTTGAAGAGGTATTGCTAGACATTTTAGCAAATGAACCGAGCAAGAATCTCACAGTGATAGGAAGCAAGTGCAACAAAAAGAATGGCAAAAGAGAATAGTGTGTAGAAAGAAAACACGGGGGCAAACAAATGCAAATTTCGTGCAAAAATCTCGAAAATACAAAATCTCTTGAGTTCTAAGACAAAAATGGCCGAAAAGGTGACCCCTGACCTGGATTAAAAGATGAGGGCAATTAATGGCCGATCTCTTCAATGAACCAAATATTCTCTCATTAATCACATCTGGACAACCAAATTTAGAGGTTTTATTCTTCCTAAACCTTAACTAATTAGCAACTTAATCACTTTCTTACAAGTGCCGCTTTTGAAGCGTTTTTGGCCCTAATGGGTTCTTCTGATCAGTACTCTTTCCCTTATCTTGGCTATTTGGGACCAATTGTTCGCTAGATGTGGTTTCCCTTTCTAAGGTTCTAGAGCTAGCCTTGTCTTGGTTTGAGCTCCTCTCCTTGAGCTGGTTGTCCACTTGAATGGCCTCTTCAAAGACCCTAGTTAGCGCATCTCACTACAAGCTTAAGTTGCCTACCAAGGCCTTGTAGAGTTCCTCCCTTAGTAGTCCATTGATGAAGACTTGGACACCACTCATTTCATGGGTCGTTCATTTGTTAGGATTCTCCTCACATGGGTTAGATAATCCCTGATATCCTCCTTATCTCTTTGCTTCACATTCATGAGGCGTACGATCAGGTTGTCAGTGTACCTTGCCTCTGAGAATCTCTTAATGAAGAGGTTCTTGAGATGGTTGAAGTTGTTACGTTTTACAGCATCTAAGCTGGTGTACCAAGTCCTTTCCTTATTGCCTAAGCATAGACCAAAGGCGTGCGAGCACTAGGTGAGATTGATGAGGCTGTTGGCCTCACAGACATGCTCAAAATACTCTATGAAACTGTAGGGATTGTTGTTTGGTTGGTACTTGTCTAATTGCTTAGCAATGATAGGGATTTTTGATTGGCTCTTTGAGCCCTGGTTGACTCCCAGCCCTGTGTGACTTTTAGCACTCTTTTCCTCTTTATGTCAGGTCTTAATCAATTTCTATTTGCTAAGGCTAACACTTGTTGGATCTCCCGCATTTCTATGTTCTGTCGTAAGCTTCTAGCTTGCTATTCCTGATTGTAGGCCACTATGCCTTGCAAAGCTTCTTGTCCTAGTCTCCTCTCCTCTTTGAGGTTTGCTTATGATATCATTAGATGGCCTACTATGGTGGTCCATTGGGGTTCACAAGTCATCGTAGTTGCTCACCACCTATTGGATCTCATTTGGGAAATCCCATAGATCAAGCTCTTCATCACATCTACAGTTCGTGCTGGTCTGTACCATATCTACGGTCTCGTGCTCCACCAAGTTGTCGATGAGATTGATCAAGTTGGGAAGATCCACTCCTCCAATGGTGTTGGTCCTTGCTGCGTTTGACTCCTGTGTCGTGTCCTTGCTTGGTCCTATACTTGGGGTTCTCGATCACCTGACTATGTTTCACGGTCTTCTCCTATTGGTGGATTTGTTTTAATGATTAAGTATGAGTGAGTTCCTTATTATTTACGAACAGTCCTCAACTTACACTCACTTTGTGTGTGTGTGCTCTCTTTCGTGCAACATCGTGTAAAATTAGGATTCTAGCTTTTCTTAAGTGCCCTTTAAGTGCGTGCTAGAAACAATGTGGGTGTGAATACAAA